>NC_018216.1:2804304-3505381 GCF_000219625.1 Zymoseptoria tritici IPO323 | reverse complement strand
ACCCTAACCCTAACCCTAACCCTAACCCTAACCCTAACCCTAACCCTAACCCTAACCCTAACCCTAACCCTAACCCTAACCCTAACCCTAACCCTAACCCTAACCCTAACCCTAACCCTAACCCTAACCCTAAAACCCGCGCTTCCCTTTACCTTTTGCCGTATATATTATAAGACAAGACCTACTAAAAGATACTATAGTAGGGTACTTTTAAACTAAAGTAAACCCTAGGAACCCTTACTATTACTAGGTAGAGGGGTCTAAGACGTTGTTTACTCTAGCTAAGGTACCTAAGGATATCTCTCTTGTTCTTACTTATACCTCTTATACTCTATAGTCTAAGATCTTATCTTTACCTAGAGACCGTAATAGATTATTTATAGACTACTCTATACCTGTAGAACCCTTTCTAACCCCTAGCTTTCGGTTAACCCGAGTATATAGTATAGGTAGTAGGTTTACCCTACTCTTAACTCTACCTTATCTCCGACTCTTTCCTTCTAGATTATTTACTAGTAGAAGTATCTTCGATATATAGTAGTAGAGTACTTCTAGACTAAATCGACCCCGTAGAGTCGATTCCCGGTCTCGGATTTCGGCTAACCCGAGGTTTAGGTACCCGTCTATACTCCTAGACGGAACCTCGGGTTAACCGTCGAAAAACCTTTGTCTTTACCGGGTATACCCGAGTTATATATAAGGTAGGGATCTAAGCGCTCGTTTAGTAATAGAAGTAGTAGTAACGACGATAATAAGGGATCTTCTAATCCTCCTATAGCTAAAAAGGGTAGAGGTAGGCCTAAGAAGATTAAGACTAATAAGAGGGGACGGCCGAAAAAGATATAGAGTTATTAGAAAGCTAGAGGCTTAGGGTATATTTATATAGAAGATCTATATACTTCTTACTTCTTCTTTAGTAGTACTATCCTTCCTAACTCTTTCTTAGTAGTATATTCCTAACTCTAAATACTAGGAACTCTATAGCTAAAACCGAATAAATAATCTAGATTCTTAGAACTAGAGTAAATAACCCTAAGCTAATTATAATTTATCTAGACTTATCCTACCTTTTTAAGGTTCTAATAGTATTTAGGTACGCTAGAAAAATAGTAGCTAGTCCTTAGTAGATCTAATAAGCTCTAGATAATATATTAAAGGAGGTCTGTACGTAGGGGCGGAATAACCGGATTTTACGCTTCTTCGTAAGACTTCATCCTGTTTATTTACGCTAGACTGGCCCTTACGCTTAGTTTACCCGCCCACCGTCCCTTAAGGACGTATATATATAGATACATATATAGTGTACGTATATGTTGTTTAGGCCTTATTATAGAGCCTACTAACTACCGAGCCTATACTTTACGCCAACGGAGGCCTCTGATTAGCTCGGTTAGCCGGCGACCTCTGTACCTTAGTTCAGCCCCCCAAACCCTCTCTCTCTATAAAGGCTAGTAACGGACAGACTATAACTTATTCCTCTCTAAATCTCTTAATAATTTATTCTAAGCTCTATAGAATTTCTACGGCCTAGCTACTATTTTTTATAGATTATAGGCTAGCTATATAGTCCTATAAAAACCTAACTACCTCTATAGTAAATCTAATAAGCTCTAGAGAATTACTTAGTACTATCTTAGATCCGGATTTCTTACTAATTTATTTTAGGATATATAGAATTTCTACTACCTAAATACTATTTTTAGTAGAGTATAGGGTATCTATATAGCCCTATAAAAATAATAGCTAGTTCCTAGTAAATCTAAAAAGCTCTAAAGAATTTCTTAGGCTCTATCTACCTTAAGACCTACTTACCGATTTATTATAGGCGCTATAGAGTTTCTACTACTTAGCTACTATTTTATATAGCCTTTTTAGTATCTATATAGCCCTAGAAAAATAATAACTAGTCCGTAGTAAATCTAAGAAGCTCTAGATAATTTACTTATACCTTATCTCCTTAAGAATCCCTTAACGATTTCTTTTAAGCTCTATAGATTTTCTACTACTTAGCTACTATTTTCTTTAGCTCTCCTAGCATCTATATAGCCCTAGAAAAATATTAACTAAGCCCTAGTAAATCTAATAAGCGCTTAAGAATTTCCTTAACTCTAGGCTCTATCCGAATTTCTTACCGATTTATTTTAGGCTCTATAGAATTTCTACTACCTAGCTACTATTTTCTATGGTTTTCTTAGTATCTATATAGCCTTACTAAAATAGTAGCTAGTCCGTAGTAAATCTAATTAGCTCTAGGTAATTAGCTTATAACTTATCTCCCTTAGAATTTATATACGATTTCTTTTAAGCTCTATTAAATTTCCATTACTAAACTACTATTTTTATAGCCTTCCTAGGGTCTATATAGTCTTAAAAAAATAGTAGATAGTCCGTAGTAAATCTAATAGGCTCTAGATGATTTCCTTATAACTTATCTTCTTAAGAAGTACTTAATAATTTATTTTAGGCTCTATAGAATTTCTATACCCTAACTACGATTTTTAATAGCTTCCTTAGTATCTATATAGCCCTAGAAATATAATAGCTAGTCCTTAGTAAATCTAATAAGCTATAAAGAATTTCCTTAACTCTAGGCTATATCTAAATTTCTCGCCGATTTATTTTAGGCTCCCTAGAGTTTCTATTACCCGGCTACTATATTCTATAGCTTTCTTAGTATTCCTATAGCCTTAAGAAAATAATAGCTAGTCCGTAGTAAGTCTACTAAGCTCTAGATAATTTACTTATAACTTATCCCTTTAAGGGTTACTCGATAATTTATTTTCCGCTCTATAGAATTTCTATTACCCGGCTATTATTTTTAATAGCTTTCTTAGTCTTAATATAGCGCTAGAAAAATTATAGCTAGTCCTTAGTAATTCTTATTAGCTCTAAAGAATTTACTTTATCCTAATCTATATATATATCTCTACTAATTTATTTTAGGCGTTTTAGAATTTCTACTACCTAACTATTATTTTTTATAGCTTCCTACCTATTAGTATAATCTTCGAAAAATAGTAGCTAGTCCTTAGTAAATCTCCTAAGCTCTAAAGAATTTTATTAATACTAATCTCTCCTAATATTACCGACCGATTTATTTTAGGCTCTCTAGAATTTCTATTACCTATCTACTATTTTTTATAGCCTTCTTAGTATCTATAGAGCCTAGGAAAAATAGTCGTTAGTCTCTAGTAATTCTTATAGTAAAGATAAAAATAGTAGTAGTTTACTCCTATCTATCTTCTAATATTTTCTTAGTATTATATAAGTAGTTTTTATACTTTTAACGTACTTTTAACTCTATATAGTATAGGAGAAGGCTACTATTAATTCTAATAAGCTTATATATTAACTATAAGGTACTAAAAAAGGTTAGTTACGTAGATATCTACTCTTAATTTTTCTAGGCTCTAATCTTTTTTTCTAGCCCTCGTTCTAATTTTCTTCTCTTTCTTAAAGTATTCTAATTATAAGAAAAATACTAGCTAAGGGTTCTAAATTATAGTAAGCTCTAGAAAATTATATCTAGAATACCGATTATCTTAAAATAATTTTAGCTTCCCGAAGAGAGTACTTTTTCGACGTCTCTTATTTTTTCCTTAATCTATAAGCCTTAAGGGCTTATAGAAAAATCCCCGAAGCCCTCTCGAACGACTCGTCGCTTCGCGAAAAATCGCCTTATAGCTCCGCTCGGGTCGACTTCGTCGACCCGAGCTACGCTATAAGTAGTTGAGTTGGGCCGCGCAGTTATCCTCTACAGCCTTTGAGATGTACTGCCCGGCTATGGCGGCTGAAACAGACCAAACGCCTTGGCAAGCAAACTGGGCCGGCGACGCCCTGGTGCCACGCGCCACGTTGGAGAAGGTCAGACCGACCACGGCCCAGAAGGAGGGCGTCACCGTGTCCAGAAAGTGGCAGAATTTGGCATTCGCGTTCCGCTGCGCGGCGGCCGCGATGGCGTAGTCGCCGTGCTGGCCTTCTTTGGCGCATGTTCGGCTGTTGACTTGGATTGGAGCGCGAGCTTCTATTTGTCCGACGCTTCGATCGTCCAGACTGAAAGCATCGTTAACATCCTGCATGAAGCGGTTCGTCTCATTGCCGCCGCCGCCGGAGTACTTGCTGGCATCCTTGTACAGGTGTATCGCGCTGATAGAAGTGTACCGGCCGTCTGGATAAAGCGAGCGGTCAGCGATCCGTCCAAGAGATTACGTGGCAGGAAACTACTGCTTACCTTCGGTCTGGAATCTGAATGTTCCACCAAGAGTCTCGAACAGTGTCTGAACGTGCAGAGCGTGGACATCCATATCGGCATAGTCTGAGAACACATGGATGCTCTCGCTGGAGCCGGCGGGCTGAACAGCGTAGGCCGCTGCGAAGGAAGCCCCCAGGAGATGGAGCAAGGCTGTTTGAAAGTGCATTGCGGTGGATATGGGCCTTCAAGTTTGTTGGAACTGGTTGGATTCTGTTTCGATGAAGGACTGAAGAGACAATATTGAACGCGGCGAGCCTCAACTTTATAGGCTCGTGTAGACCGGGCTCTGCGCGAAACCATTGTCTCGTTGAACGACGGCCTGTCTAGCTGACACCTCGATTGAGGTAAGATTTGCCCATGCGCGAGCTATGATGTAGCCAAGTGGGAGCTGATCGTGAGATCGTGTAGCAGAATACTGACGGTTCCGAAGCTAAGACTATGCCGCAAGATCGACTGTTGCATTTTTGTGACTGTCCAATTGTCCGTAACCGTACTGGCATCCTTCGCGCTGTGCAAGATCGACTTGTCGTCACGGATTCCTGGATAGCTCGGCCCTGCAGACCAACAACGAGCGGCGTCATTGCCATTGAATCAGTGGTGGACTCTGTTCCTTCACTTCTAGATGAAATCGACAATACGTAGCGTGAGAATGTATGGCTGGGTCGTTGCAAAATCCTGGATAGTCCAGAGCCACAGACCAGTACCTACGCGGTCTCCATCCTCATCCTCCGTATGGGGTCGATCCTTCACTATGCGGAAATACCGAACCGTCGTTGCAGGAACTTAAAGAGCTCAGAGTCAGAGACCACCGCCTCCATAGTCTCGCGTCTTCGCCTTCATGAACACAATCGATCCTCCACGCTGAGCCGCATTATCTTTAATGGCTTAGCGCTGCACATCAACGCCTCTCCTATCTCGCGTTTCCTCCCTCGATAACCCTATCGCTCGCACGCGCTGTGCCGCGATGTCCTCGCTAAGCCGCCGAAGAGTGACCCCTTTATGGTTCCGCTTCTCATCTGTGGATGCAGTCAATCCTCTGCGCTGCGGAAAGGGGCGACTTATCATTCCAAGGTCTTGGGCAACTCATATCTTCGCGGCCCCACGCAAAGCGCACCAAGGTTTGATGGCTCAAAGATCCAATACACGGAGATAAGTCATTCTATCATCGATCTGGCTCATGCTTTTTGCTGTGCCGCCCCTAGTACACGAGCTCGAAAATCTCTCCTCCGATCCTCGCCGCAAACAACAGCTTCGCTTATGCGTTCCTGTTGTTCGTGCGGAGTACCGGCACAGTCTCGACTTAGATACCTTTCTAGGGAAAGAGCAACCGATTCTAGTGCGGCGCAGTCGAAACGGCAAGGAGGGATCGATGTGCCGCTTATGCCGCGGTCGTGGCGCCCGGGATCTCGCGGCTAGGGGCCCAATGAGCTATATATGAGCGCAATTAATACCGCAACGTTCTCTGTATGCACATGGAGTTTGGAAGGCTTGATAGAGCTTACGTACGCTTGGTATTCTTACTTCCAACCCCTCTTCAAATGATCTGCGCACGAGCGGAAGTGCGTTCCACTTGATTCGTAAAAGAGAGAGCGAGGGATTTCAGCTCCTTCTTGCGATCCAACACACCTTTACCTCCACTGATGCCATTTCGTTGATTCATCCCAACCTCTCTATTCACCATATCAGCATATTCTGGTATTGGACCGCTGACTCCGCTCCTCGATGATCACTTGTTAACTATTCGGTAGACCAACTTCAACGTCCACATCTTCATCGAACACGAGCGAGCAACATCGATCTTGAACGAGCAAGGAATAAGACCTCTACACCTTATCCTTGGTGTCATCGAGCGGAGCTATTCATCGCAATCTACCATGGAGAAGTCTTACTCTTCGGGCAGTCTGGCAAGACAACCCAGGACCTCAAGGAATACGGCCCTCGTTCTCTCATCGTTGTTCAGCATCGCGGCCCATATAACCATAAGTCTTCTCCGACCTACACTGAACAGCATCCGGCCCGAAGGACTACCTCTACTCCTCCGCTGCCTTGTCAACGCACTCTGGGCACAGGTTTACATGTGGCTTACCGGCGCCCAAGCTTTGGACCCGATCCAAGCCATATTACTTTCTGGTGTCTTGTCGACGATGTTTACTTATTGGGATGGAGTTGTGTCGGGACTTGGATCTGTAAGCGCACCGTGTCTATGAGCTCTGGGTAGCAGGCGTGGGGATGGCAATATAGGGAGGATGGTAGAGGTGGTGGCAAAAATCCGCGGTGGAGTTCTCGTCGGGTGCTTACGCTGCTTCGACAACATCGGAGCTGCGTCGGAAGGGCAGAAGCGTAGGATTGTATGAGAGACATGTGGGAGACCAGTTGGAGATTCGAGGATTTCCCGGGGAGCGTTTCGAATGGACGATCAATACTCGGGTTGGCAGTTGGAGAGCAATAGTGTTGTGAATCTACCTTGGTCGATGGACCTTTTGTGCGTCGTTCTCGTCGAGTGAATCTTCGTCTTCTTTAATGGGCTTGCTCCTCCCATCAGATCATATGAGGTATAGCCACAGCTTCTCAGTATGCCTTTGGAATGACTTTGTCTAAACCCGGAGCCGTCGCCTTTTTCGATCTTTTGAGCGTTCGAGTAATCTCGCTTTCCTTAAGTTGCTCCCACGCGATTCCTTCTCGGTCCTCTCTGTTTCGCCTAGCGGTAGCGTTGCTGGCGGGAAGAAGGTATCGATTAGTACCCGGGCCTTCCTAGAATTGTCTGTCACCTCTCCATCGCTGGTCTTAAGCGTCGGCACGCTTACGTATCGTTCTTTCCTCTCCAGATACGGTGTTGTCTGCTACACTGTTTGCGAGCTGGCAGCGCTGAACAAATCTCTCTAGTACGCTTGTTTAACCTTTTCTGTGTGCCGTGTCCATTTGTGTCGCTTGCTGCGCATCTCGTTAAATAACACCGTCTTTGCTTTGTATACCGTGCTGTTCCGGGCGCAGCTTTCCAGCCATTTTCTGCGTGCTTCGTTGACCTCTTTCTGTTATGTCTTAAGCTCCGAGGTGAGCCATCTCTTGGAGTATAGGCATGGCTTTGCTATAGGAGTGTGTTTTTCAACGGCTGCGACTGTCGTGTCGACGAACCTCTTGACCCTCTGGTCTAACATTGCGATTGTATCAATCGGTTACCGGTCTGCTATCTGCGCGTGAGTCTCTGCTCCCGTCTTCTCCCAATTCACTCTGCTGAAGGCCCTGCGCGCATATAATGCCGTGTGCTGTTCGGCAGCGAGATTCCGTTCCGACACCGTGGCCCGATAATCGGAGCCAAAGTTGTCTCCGTCCAGATAGCACTTTATTAATTTGTCTTCAGCGTTGCTTAGGGTGAGGTCTGGGGTTGAGCGCTGCCCTGGCCGACTAAGTAACTAATAGGTCGGTGTGCCTACGGGGAGGGACAAGTGGAGGCTATAGTTGTATATAAAATTTACTAGTGCCTCTACGTAGACTATAGTTCTCTTATAGGTAGGATAGCCCGTCGATGCCGGATAATAGCGGTTAAAATCGCCGGCTATAATTAGCGTACCGGGTTCGCCCGCGTTTTCGCCGTACTTATTAAAAGTGTTGTTAACTACTCCTATAGTAGTCTATATGCTCTGCGGCTTATCTAGTAGATAGAAGTCTACTAGCGGAACGTAGATCGATAAGACAAGTACGTATTTACTACCGGTTCTTAATCTAATTGCTACTACGTCCGGGTAGTAGTATTATAGCTATTAGATACTAAGCTACGAATCCGCCGGTTAACGTAGAGGAGGCTTCGATTACGGATAGCGGGGTCTTTATACGTTAGCTTAAGTAGGCGCTATCGTCTATAGTTAACATAAGTCCCGTACCTCGTCGTCGTTAGCGGTTCTCGAATAAGTAAGAGGTTTATCTCCTATATTCGTAGGTCGTTAATAAGCGCTTCTATTCCTACTCTAGATGTTATAATATTTAACTATATTGTACGTAGGTAGTTATACGTTATTAATAAGAATTATAGGTAGCTCTATCTCTATAGCCTCTATACTTCGTTAAGTACGGCCTATTATAGTCGACGTATCTCGTATCTATCCCCGGTAGATAGTTACGTTACTCGTATTCTCTACTGTAGTGCCCGTATCGTATAGTCCCCTTATAGGACTATACGAGGTAGCTATATTTTAGGCATCGGTAGTATCGCTTCTTCTTTATTTAATAGGCTTCTACGCTCCTAATATATCTCTATTTACGTACTAACCCGTTACGAGTTATCTATAGTAGCTTCCGGCGTATCGAACTATATCTCTAGCGAGGCTAATAGGCCGAGGGGTCTATCCTTGTTCTTAAGTTACGCGATGTTATTAATGTAGTATCCCTTTATAATTATTTCGTTCTCTTCTATAATGTCCTCGATAATATTCTTCTTACTCTTAAAAGACTAAAGTCCTTCCGTACGCGTAGCTTCTATATCTCTACCTTTAGCTCTACTTATAAGCTTATTAAATCTACCTTTAACTCTACCTACGCTTTCTCTAGTACGCCGCCCGATAGGCGGAGAGTAAGAGTAGAATACGGAACTAGGAACGCACTTCTATAACAAAGGATATTTCTTCTCTTACTACGAAATTATAGCCTTAGATAGGTCTTCTTCGGAATATATAGCGAGACGATATATAAGTATAAAGGTATTACGTAAGGAAGAAGAAGTAACGTAAAAGAAACGCGACGGGGTTTCTAGCTTCCGCCTATGTCTAGGTTCTAGGTAGATTATATTATTAGAGTCTTTCTCCGAATATAGAATACGCGCCTTAACTAACCCTCTAACCCTTATCTCTACGATCGCAAATCCTTAGCTAAATAGTCTAAAACAAATCCCGCTTCTACGCCTCGATACCCTACGTTCGTAACTCTCCTATTAATCCCCGTCCCCTTTTTAGTTATACTTAACCCTCCTCTAAACTCGTCGAGCTAATCTATTTTAAGACGATTCGAGCAATTAATCGCTAAGCTTCCCCGCGCCTTCTCGCGTAAGATACGGAGATAAAAAGACGTTAACGCTTAGAAGTCCTTCGCGATTAGGGAAAGGAGGGAAGCCTACGTAGAGCTATCGTCGAGTAGTATAACCTAGTAGAAAGTTAACTTAACGAGACTAGTTTTAGAGGAGGAGAGTATAGCGAGAATGTCTTATACTAAAGTAGTTATATCGCGTAAGATAAATTCTACTAAGCGAGTAGTCTTAAATTTCTCTCCTAGAGTAGTAAGGGAGAGAGGACTTATAAACGAGAGTTCTAGAGTCCGTAACGAGGAGGAAGAAAACACTCTTTCTAGCTAGTATATAGTCGTCGTATCGTCGCCTCCTATAAGGAGTAGTTTTACTAAGCGTAGAATAGAAAATTATTACGTTAACTTCTATTACTACTACTCCTCTAGGGGACTAGTAGTAAGAGGTTAAGACCTATCGTAAGAAGAAGAAGAAGAAAATCCTATAATAGTTTCGTAGATTACTAGTCGACTTAATAGAGAAGTTTTAGTCGAATTCCTAAATCGTAAGGAGTAGAATACGGAATCCTTAGCGAGCGGTAGGTTTACGTATTCGATCTTAAGAGATATAAGAAGTAGATTAGTTTCCGCGGCGCCGGCACTTTCTAGTATATCTCTTATAAAGGAAGATACGGCTATCGGACTCTAGGTGTTTCTAGGAATTAGTAGATTCTTTATATAGAGTATCTCGTCGTATAATCGAAAGTTAATAGGCGAGATCGCGTAGTCGCGGATCTTAAGCGAATAGAGCCCGGGAAATTTCTTCTCGCGGAGTATAGTAATAAGATCTAAGATAGCGATGTTACTACCGCTTATAACGATTAGACCTACGGAACTTAATAGCTAGATATTATAGGACTTATATAAAGATAGAAGCTCGGAAGATAAGTAGGGATCGAGCTACGAGGTATCGTCTTCGATTACGAGAATCTCGACTAGGGAACGGATATAGTCGTCGTTAGAGATAGACTTTAGTATTTCTAGGGAGGAATATATAAGGCTAGTCTTCTAGGTCGTAAAGAAGGGTCGAAGATTAATTCCGAGAGTCTATAGGCTTACTTCTATATATATCTTACGAAATAGTATAGCGCGAGATAGTAGGAGATAGTTCGCCCTTTATAGGGTTACTAAACTTACGTCGTTACTTAACTCGTAATAGTAAGAAGGCTTACTATTTATCTCTAAGCTCGGAGGGAATCTATCCTTTATAAGACGCTAGTATACTCGGCAAAAGAGTATTAATAGCGGACTAGTAAAGACTATAGGGTTTAGTAGTAAATTAATTAGAGATGCTAGGTTCCGAGGCGGGGACTAAGGTTAAGTTATATATTATAGCCTCGATAAACTCTACTTTAGTCTATATAGAGCCGATACTAGGATAGTAAGATCCTTTATACGGCTTAGTTCTATAGCTAGTAGTGTTAGGTTTCTACGTTATAGCTATAGACTAAGGTACTATAAAGAAGAAGGTCTTTAAGCGGGTATCCCCGAGATTCTCCCGTCCTTACCTTAGTTACGTCTTGTACTTTACGACGAATCTATCTTCCTTTTAATTCTCTTCCGAACTATAATCCTTAACTAGATTAAAATGTCTACTCCCCGCGATCCTAGGCTTATAATACTCTACTATATTATCGCGATCTCGGCGCGGCGTATCGATAGGTATCGGATGTAAGGGACTAGCGCCCTTTCTATAATACGTAGCGCAACCCCGTACTTTATCTTAGTAGCCTACATCCTTTTCTACGCTTACCGCGAGGTTCTAGGCTACTTCCTTATCGAACTTACTATATCTAACACAGACTCTAAACTCTCGTATATACATTGTTTACCCGTAACATTAAGTTCGATCTACTCGATATAACTCCTACTATAAACGATATAACGGACAACGGCGTAAATCCTTCGGGATCTGGTAACGTTAATCTAGAGGAGCCGAGTATACCCGATCTATAAACGTTCCTCTAGCAACTATATACACGTTAAAATGTAATGTAGGTAGAGCTAGAACATTAGCGGAACGCTATTAACCGGGCGGAAGCCGAGCGGAATATACCGTAGCCGGTAGCCGAGACTAGAGGAGCCCTAGTAGATCTAGCGGCCCCTTCTATAAACGACCTAATTCGAGTACTAACCTAGGCGATCTCCGGTCGACCGGCCGCGGGCGACGACTTAAAACCCTTAGGCCCTAAGGGTTAGAAGCCGGTAGCCTAGGACGGGAAGTCGAGTACTTTCCGAGACTATCTACTACGGCTAAGAAGCTCCTTTCGAGTACGTACCGGCCTTAAACTAACGCTCCCCGACCCGTACTACTAGGACGCTATCTACGACACCCTCCCTTATAAGGAGAGATCTCGTATACGTTATTTCTAGGAGTCGGGAGGAGCGAACGAAGTACAGGACCCCAAGGCCTTCTTTACGCGACTCGAAGAGGTCTTCGGCGATAGTAGAGAGGCCTTAAACGTACTAGAAGAGCTTATAAACCTCCGGCATAAACTTAGTTAGCTATAGTACGACTACTAGCTAAGATTTAACGATCTCCTACTTAGTACCGGCGGAGCGAGCTAGAAAGACGAGGTCTAGATTAGATACCTAAAACATACCTTTTCGAACCCCGTAAGGATATATACTACCTCTATCGCAAACATTAAGAACTATAACAATTATACGGAGGAGGTCGAGCGGGTAATAACTAATCTAGAGGCTACTAACTAGTTTAAGGCTACTAACAAAAAGTAGAAAGAGAAGAATAAGGATACCGTTTCTTCTATACCGGTAACCGCGCGCCCTTAGGGTAGGAGCACCTCGAGAGTACGGGTAGACGCCGATAGAGATACTATTATAACCCCGGCCTAGACGAGCGGGGATCGCTTAAGAAGCTAAGGAAGTCGGAATAGTAACGCTAGAGGGAAGTAGAGAGCAAAGTAGGTCGACGACGTAGAAAGAGAGCGACGCCGATAGAAGAGTCTCTACTTCCGCTATAGAGCGGACGGACACCGTAGACGCGAATGTCCCTACGCCGTAGTAACGCTACCCGCTAGAATAAACGCGGTCCGCGCGGGACCGGTTCTAGAGGACGATAAAGAGGAGTCGGATTCCGTAGAGACGGGAAAAGACTAACTCCTTCCCGAAGTACTAGGGTAGGAGACGGTATAGCCGTAGTAATAATAGTAGGCTAGGAGGCGTTTAAAAGTAAGATAAACGGTACCCTAATCTATAGCGACGTAGTCCTAGAAGAAACCTTCGGGACCTTCGCCCTAATCGACGAAGGATATTAATGCTACGCTACTATTAACAGAGACCTAGCTAAAGGCCTCGGGCTTAGCTTAGTTAGCGATAAGAAGAGAGGCGTTAAGGGCGCTACTACGTCTATACGTAACTCGTAGATTAAGGGAGTCGTCGCGTTCCGGATAGGAGTAAGCGGATATACCTAGTTAGTGTCAGAGGCTGGTGCCTGAGGCTGCATCGGCTGTGCCAATGCCTAGGCCAACGCCCAACGGACGAACGCCAGTTCAGAAATCCACTAGGCCGAATCGGGAACAAGCTTCCTTTCGGCCGACTAGAAGGCTACGTATGCGCTAAGCGACGCTACGCGTACACACAGCTTATACTCGACGTTCCGTTGTTCTAGATAGATCTTCTTTTCGGTAGCTTTAGAATTTTATACATTCGGATCTGGCCCTTTGTGAGCAACTTCGGTTTAGACCCTTACATTTTCTAAAGCTCGCTATCGAATGGATCCCTCGACAGAAATACCGCCTAAACTTTAGGCGCAGCTCGCTATAGAGATAGAGCGGATTCGAAACGAATATCGCGCTGCTATCGTAGAGACCGAAGCTATATACAACGAACGACATCGAGCTAACGAGCTCGCACAACGCGAACTCGAGACAGCACGACACGAACTCGAGGCAGCACGACGCGAACTCGAGACACGTCTTGAACGAGCTAGAAAACGACCGGTACAACGGACGCCGGAAGCGAGTAGCTCTAGACTTGCCCTAGAAACAATCGAAATAACAACGACGGATATAAACACGACGAATATAACAAACACGAACGACGACTATGCACCGAGACGCCCGAAAGAGCGTCTCCCGACACTACGGACCTTTAGCAGCAAAAGATTAGAATAGGAAGACTAGCACCTCGCTACCTTATCGAAGCTCGCTGTCGACAAAGTAGCTATTAGTAGGGACTTCGACTAATTCCTCTACTTAACAAGTAGGCTCGAAGAGAGTGCGGCGAGAATAGCAAGAACAACTATCGAGAACGCTCTCCGACTTAGGCAAGGTAACGCAAATAATTTCCTCGAGTACCTAAACGGTATCTACGGCGACATAAACCAGTAACGACGAGCGCTATAAACCCTCTCGAGGATACAACAGGGCGACAACGAACTTATTGCGACCTACCTACCTCGATTCGAGGTAGTTCTCGCTAATGTGGGAATAGCCGAGACCCTCTCGCCGGATACGGAATCGGACCCGAAGCTCGAAGGTATTCGGATTACCCTTCTCGAGAACTCTCTTAACGAAGAGATGCGTAAGGCATTGCTCCTGTTTGCCTTAAACCCGCCGGACAAGTACTTAACCTTTACAAGAAACCTTCTTACTATCGGCGGATCGCTTGCAAACCTTCGTTTTCGGTCGAACATGTCTAGACCCTCCGCTCCCCGGGCGACCCTACTATCGACAGGGTTACGGGCGACCCTACTATCGACAGGGTTACGGGCGACCCTACTATCGACAGGGTTACGGGCGACCCTGCCGCGAGAATCGAAAGATAAAATGGATTAGGAACTAACTCGATCTAACCGAGTCGAGTTAAGTAATAAGAAGAGAGCAAAGTAGGTTACGAGAGAGATAATACAGGCTCGAAGGGAACAAGGCCTTTGTCTCCGTTGCGGGATAAAAGGGCACCTTATTGCCGACTGTACCTATCTTGCCGCCTAAAACCCGAACGCTATACAAGCTACGGTTAGTAAGGCCGAGCGCGAGATATAGGAAGTCTTTCTAGAAGAAGACAACGACTCGGTTTCGGAAAACGAGTAGCCTCTACGACAAGTCGTCCGCAGAGGCAGAGTTAGATACAAGTAGAAGCAGAGTAGAATATCTTTCGAGATACAAAAATGGAATAATCTCTTTTCTATACTTCCGCTATTATTAACGACGACGCACTTCAATTCTCTCTTATCGACAACGGCAGCTAATCGTATTGTCTAATAAATGAACAGTTAGCTAAGAGACTCTAGCTCCTGTAGATTCCTATTCCGAGACGAAAGGTCATTAGCGCGCAAGGATCCCCCTCGTAGAAGAAGGGAATCTCTTTTGTTACTAAGTTCTCTCTTAATATCGGTAGGCACAAGTCTACGGCGTTTGCTTACGCCATACCCGACCTACAAGAGGACCTTATTCTCGGAAGGCCCTATCTCTTTTACGAGAGTGCATAAGTTATCGAGTCGACGAACTGTCTCGAGTTCCTTCTCGACAGTTTTTCGATACCTTGCGAGACATGGCCGATAGGTTCTACGAAGGCTAAGGCCGTTAGTAGAGCTGCCTTTAGATACCTCGCTCGGTTATCTCGGAAACGAGATATTACTGTCTTTGCCGCCTCCCTCGAAGACATCGAGAAGGCGTTACGTACAAAGAAAGCCCTTACTTGTAAGGACATTGTCGAGAAGCTTCCCGAACACTACCGCCCCCAGATACGTGCCTTTATCCGGGAAGGAGAGCAGCTACCTCCGTATCGACCCGGATTTAACTACGAGATCCTACTTACTACCGATAGCAACGGGAAACCTAGCGAACCTCCCTAGGGCCCTCTCTACAATATAACCCGGGACGAGCTTTTAGTCCTCCGGAAGGAACTATACTCGCTCCTCGAGAAGGGCTATATTCGGTATAGCAAGTCCCCTACCGCTGCGCTAGTTCTTTTCGCTAAGAAACCCGGCGGCGGCCTTCGTTTCTGTGTCAACTACCGTAGACTAAACGCTATTACCTTAAAGGACCGTTTTCCCCTCCTGCTTATCCGAGAGACGCTTGCGTCTCTTAGTAAAGCTAAGTAGCTTACGAAGCTCGACGTCTCTACCGTATTTCATCGGATCTGTATTACTAAAGGCGAGGAATAGAAGACTGCTTTCCGTACCCGCTACGGCTTGTTCGAGTAGAACGTTTGCCCCTTTAGTCTTACTAGTACGCCGGCCACCTTCTAATAGTATCTAAACTAGATCCTACGCGACTTACTCGATAACTTTTGTATAGCCTATATCGACGACATCCTTATCTTCTCTTCCGGTACCCTTGCCGACTACTGGGAGAAGGTAACGAAGGTTTTACAACGCATCGAGGATAGCGAGCTTGTCCTAGATATATCGAAGTGCGAGTTCGAGACTCGTACTACGAAGTACCTAGGATATATCGTCGAAGTAGGTATCGGCGTACGAATGGACCCCGCGAAGGTATAGGCTATCCGGGACTAGGATAGACCCCTAACTATTCGCGGAGTCCGCTCGTTCCTCAGGTTCGCTAATTACTATAGGATGTTTATCCGCAAGTATAGCGATCTCGTTCGCCCTCTTACCGATCTTATAAAGAAGACGATAGGCTTTCGTTAGGGAGACGAATAGGACAAGGCTTTCGAGGATATTAAGGACGCTTTTATCTACGGGCCTATCCTAGCGAGCTACGACCCGGACAGGAAGACGCGAGTCGAGCCCGACTCTTTAGGCTGGGCGATAGGCAGTATACTACATTAATTCGATACGGCACTACAGACTTGGCGACCGGTAGCGTTCTTCTCGCAGCGACACGCTATTGCCGAGATTAACTACGACATCTACGACAAAGAACTCTTAGCTATCGTTAAGTGTTTAAAGGAATGGAATTCGGAACTACGCGGACTAAAGCACGAATTCGAGGTCCTTACGGATTACAAGAACCTCGAGCCTTTCTTTATTAAGAAGTCTCTTAACGAACGCTAAATCCGATAGAGCGAGTTCCTCGCGCCCTTCCGTATGTTGTTAGTTCATCGCCCTAGAAAACAAGCTACCGTCCCGGATGCGTTATCTCGACAGGAGCAGGACATGCCGCGAGACGAATCTGACAATAGGCTACGTAGTCGAGAGGGAATCTTACTCGACTCTAGCCTAAAGGCCTTCCCCGCCGAGCTATCTACGCCTACTTCTCCCTTCCCGGACGATACTAAGTTATCGCAGCTTTGGACAGACGCTTTTTCGCTGCCGTGCGGAAACAGTTACTTATGCGCACTCGAGGCCGTCGAACAAGGTTAATAGGCGTTCCCTATAGATCTTAACCTTAAGCTCTCTATCGGGGAATGTAATATACGGGACGGCCTACTTCGCTTTCGAGAACGGATCTGGCTACCTCTCTTCGAACCGCTAACGACAAGAGTTATCCAAACGACGCACGACTCGGTCCTTAGTAGACATACCGGACGCGATGCTACTATCGACTTTCTATCTCGACAGTTCTTCTAGCCGGGAATAAACGCCGAAGTACGTAAGTTCGTACGAAACTATGCTACGTACAGGCAGACTACTATCTGGAGAGAGAAGCGACGCAGGCTATTATGTCCCTTACCGATCCCGGAGCGTATTTAGACAGAGATATCGATAGACTTTGTTACAGACCTAGCGCCTAACGAGGAGGACGGCGCTACTACCCTCCTTGTTATTACGGATCGCCTTAGGAAAGGCACTATGCTCTTACGAGTCCCTCCCGGCTAGTTCGACGCTAAGGGCGTCGCAGAGCTCCTTATCGAACGCTACGTCGGCACACACTAGCTACCTACCGGTATTACGTCGGATCGAGGTGTTTAATTCGTAAACGCCCTCTGGAAAGAAGTATGCGAGCAGTTAGGTATTGTTCGGCGACTATCTACCGCGTACTACCCGGAGACTAACGGTTCTACTAAACGACGAAACCAGGAAGTCGAGACCTACTTGTAGGCATTCGTTAGCTATAATTAAGGCGATTAGGGCAAGTGGCTCTCGCTCGTATAGATCGCCTTAGATTCGCGCGTACCCTCTACGACGCAGGTCTCTCCCTTCTTCCTTATATACGGGTACTACCCGTATATAATCGAGACTATTTCTAACACTATTAAGTCGCCTCGGAACCCTCGCGAGGAAGGTACGCATATCGTTACTAAGCTACAACAGGCTCGCGAGTTCGCCGCTTCAGCAATAGCTGTAGCCTAGCAGCAGTAGGAGTACTATGCGAACCGGTCCCGGAACGTCGTTACTAAGTACAAAGTCGGGGACAAGGTCTGGCTCTTACTTCGGAACATTAAGACAGACCGGCCTACGAAGAAGCTCGACTAGATTCATACGAAGTATACAGTTGTCCGTACTTTCGAGAGTATGCCCTACTTCGTCGAGCTTAATATTCCTCGCGGTATTTACCCGAGGTTTCATACGTCGCTCTTACGATTAGTGCATAACGATGCGCTTCCGTCCTAGGTCGTTACGGATTCGCAGCCTGCCGCGATTCTTAACGATGCGGGAGACGAAGAATATGGTGTAGAGGCTCTTCTGCGCTGTCGTACGAGGCGCGTCGGCCGCGGCTATCGCCGAGAGGCTCTTGTTAAGTAGGTTGGTTACGACCGACCTACTTAGGAACCTTTGCGCGAGTTTAAGGATATAGTAGCTCTCGAGCGTTTCGAAACGCTCTACGGCGACGCGAATACGGCAGACAGTCCTGCATAACCTTAAACTGCGCGACGTTAGACTCCTTGGTCCGGTTCTTTGTTACGGGCCCTTACCTTTACCGGATACTAGATACGACTACTAGATACTAGATACGACTACTAGATACCTGTTTATCTATCGTACGATATAAAACTACAACACCGCGCTCGCGGTGTGCTAGACTCGACCCTCTTCCTTCGACAAAAGATAAGAATCTCGCAAAAGATTTAAGTCTTCCCCCTCTTGAACTTGTAGTAAACTATATCGACGCGGTGTAAGCACTTAGAAGTCTGCAACTTCCCGATCGGGTAAAACCTATAAGTTCAAGAGGAGCATTATAGAATAGAGGACCTACATGTCGCAATAGCGCATATAGTAATATATAGAGTACAACCCTGCTAGCACATAGGGTTAGCCGAACTGCTTCTGTGCGCGCCCTAAATAGCTAGCCGTTAGGCTACTGTGTCTGTTAGCCGCTTCGTTATCGGCCTGGACGTTGTCGACTAGTAGGTTGCATAAGGCGTCTTAAGAACGTGTAAATCTAAGCACATACAGATTCCTGAAAAATATATACCTAACAATTTCCTAGAGGTTAAATAGCTAAGTGGAATGGACCCTTTACCTCCGGCTTTTTATAAGCTGTAGAGCATAAGATTAGCACGTTAGGAGGTAACGGAGCTGGATTTCTAGGACAGGAATAGGGTGGAATTTTGAGGCGGATTTAATGGTTACACCGGTTTTGCGATTGGGGGTGGGGATGGGGGGGGGGGGGGGGGGGGGGGGGGGGGGGGGGGGGTATTGTTAGAGGCTGGTGCCTAAGGCTGCATCGGCTGTGCCGATGCCTAGGCCAACGCCCAACGGACGAACGCTAGTTCAGAAATCCACTAGGCCGAATCGGGAACAAGCTTCCTTTCGGCCGACTGGAAGGCCACGTATGCGCCAAGCGACGCTACGCGCACACACAGCTTATACTCGACGTTCCGTTGTTCTAGATAGATCTTCTTTTCGGTAGCTTTAGAATTTCATATATTCGGATCTGGCCCTTTGTGAGCAACTTCGGTTCAGACCCTTACAGTTAGTATATACTTACGTCGTACCTAACTTAGCCTTCCCTCTAATCCTCGGGAACCCCTAGAAGGCGCATAATAAGATCCGGACTATACTAGAGGAACACCGGTTCTACTATAGTGTCGCTAATAAATAGGTAGAAGAAGGGAGGAATTATAAGGAGATTAAGGACTCTAGTAGCTTTGTAGCGGCTACTACAGCTTTAGTCGAGGACGTTAAGAAGACCCTTTAGGATGCTAAGAGGTTTATAACCCTCGCTGTAGCGACGGTTTAGGATATCTAGAAGTCCTTAGAAGTAAAGGAGCCCCTAATAGATAAGTAGCTTAAGAGTAGGCTCCCCCCGGAGCTTTACGACATACTGCCGCTATTTAGGACGCGGGAGGCCGATAAGCTCGCTCCTTATAGAGGGGATCTAGACTATAAGATCGCTCTCCGGCCGAATTCCGATAGTTTACTACCCCGATTGCCTTAGCGCCCCTTATACGGTATATCTAAGGACGAACTCCTAGTCCTAAGAAAAGTTATCGATGCCCTACTAAAAAAGGGATATATCCGGCTAAGTTCCTTAGAGGCTACAGCACCGGTGCTTTTCGCTCGTAAACCGGGAGGGGGACTACGTTTCTACTATAACTATCGAGCGCTAAACGCTCTAACGAAGTATAATAGGTACCTACTCCCGTTAGTTCCGGAGACCCTAAGGAACCTTACGGGCTTACGATAGCTTACGAAGGTCGACGTTATAGCCGCCTTCTATTATATTCGTATAGCGGCCGGCGAAGAGTATAAGACAGCCTTCCGCACTAGATTTAGTCTGTTCGAGTAGTTAGTATACCCGTTCGGTCTATCTAGGGCACTAGCTACTTTCTAGCGGTTTATTAATAATTTGTTACGGGAATATCTAGACGACTTTACATTAGTATATAGTAATAATGTAATTATCTACTCCGATAGTACGCTCGAGGATTACTACTAGAAGGTTCGTATAGTCCTCTAGGCCCTTTAGGATAGGGGCCTATACCTAGACCTAGGAAAGTGCGCTTTCGTATAGAAGACCGTTAAGTACCTAGGGTTTATCGTTTATACCGACGGAAAAGGCGTAGGACCCGACCCTAAGAAGATTTAAGTAGTAGAAGACTAGAAGGTACTATAAACGTAGAAGGAGGTTCGAAGGTTCCTAGGTTTTACTAACTACTATAGGATATTTATTCCTAACTACTCTAAGATCGCCGCTCCCTTAACCGCGCTTACTAGGAAGGGAACGCCGTTCTCCTAGGGAGAACTTAAGGAGAAGGTATTCTAGAGGTTAAAGGGGAAGTATTATAGGGCTCTAGTACTTATATACTAGGACCCGGGGCTTCCTACGTTCCTAGAGACGGATTATAGCGGGTTCGCGATTAGAGGCGCGCTCCTATAGGAAGCGAACGGGGTCCTAAAGCTAGTAGGCTTCTTTTTATAGAAGCTTAATAAGGCCGAGATTAACTACGACATTTACGACAAGGAGATATTAGCGGTAGTATCCTACCTAAAATTCTAGGCACCCGAGCTAAAGACGTATAGTCCCTTTACTATTTAGACAGACTATAAGAACCTAGAGTACTTTATAACGAAGAGGTAGCTAAGTAAGAGGTAGATCCGATAGTTTAAGACCGTTACTTTGTTCTAGTTTAAACTCGTATACCGACCGGGGACTAAAGCGATTATACCGGACGTACTTTCTCGTAGGGAGTAGGACACTCTAGGCGAGGACGACAAGATATTACGGTTTAGGAGGTTCCTAGAACCTAATTTAGCCCCGGATTAGCCGGCGGCCGGAGGGGAAAGGGAGGTAGTAGCTAATAACCTATTGGCTACGTCTATCTAACTCTACTACCTATAAGCTATACTAATATAGCTAGTAGCTTTAGAGCCGAATTCCGATAGTAAGGACGCGGCTATAGCGGGACCCTTTTAGGACAGCGAGTTAAATAAACTATAGGGTCCGACATTAAAAAAGGATACCTAGTATTAGACGGTAATCCGCGCCGTTAAGGACGGATCCCGGGCTATTCTACCGGATCTAAAGGTTAAAATCTAGATTAGGGATTATAGCATCGACGAGAAGGGCCGCTTAAGGCATCGCGGTAGGTTATAGGTTCCTAGAGCGGCGGTTACGTCGGAGGCCGAATATAAGTCGGCGGACACTAAGATTCTATAAAACGATAAACTCCGTACTAAGATTATTTAGTCCGTATATAACTCCCCGGTCTACGGCTACCCCGGGCAGGACTCTACGGCCTTTATACTAGGAAGAAACTTCTACTAGCCCCTATAGTTACGTTATATTAGGAGATTTTTAAGAAACTACGATTACTATAGAAGGAACAAGGTATAGAGAGAGTACAAATATAGACTCCTACGCCCTCTACCGGTTCCTAATCGCTTCTTCTAGGAGATCTCTATAGATTTTATAACCGACCTCCCTAAGTCTAAGGGGAACCGTTACCTATAGGTTATTAAAGACTATTTAAGTAAGTCCGTCGTTTTAGAGGCGATGCCTAGTATAAAAGCGGAGGAGTGCGCCGAGAGATTCCTAGACTACTAGGTAAGATATTATAGGCTACCAAGCGCGATTACGAGCGATAGGGGGACGAACTAGACGAGCATATTCTAGAAAACACTCTACCGGTTAGTCAGAGTATAGTAGCGACTAAGCTTAGCTTACTACCCTTAAACCGACGGAGGCCTAGAGAGACTAAACTAGGACGTCTAAGCCTATCTAAGGAACTATATTAATTACGAGTAGTCCGACTAGAAACGCTAGCTCTCTACGGCCTAATTAGCGCTAAACGCCCGTTACTATTCGGGGTTAGGAATAAGCCCCTTCTTCGTAGTTTACGGATACGAAGCCCCGTCTCCCGTGCCCTTAGAGCCGGACAACGAGGAGCCCTCTACGCTAGCCGTAGCCTAGAGAGCCTCGAAGTTCGTAGAGAAAATAAAGGGAATTATAGACCTATACTAGGCGAGTATAGCGGACGCTACTTAAAAGTAGGAGGAGGCCGCTAATAGGAAGCGTACCGCGGCGCTAATATACCGGAAGGGCGATAAGGTATAGCTAGATTTAAGGAATTATCGCACTAATCGCCCTAAGGAAAGCCTAGATTATAAGAATGCGAAGTATACGGTTAATAAGGTCTTGTCGCCGGTTTCTATCCGTTTAGCTAGGATCCCTAGTAACATTTATCCGGTCTTCTATTTAGATCTACTAAGACTAGCGAGCGACGACCCTCTCCTAGGCTAGGTCTCCGACGATTACTAGCCGGATCTAGTATTAATTAAGTTGTACGAGGAATAGGATGTAGAAGAACTACTATATACGAGGATAGTACTAAAGAATAAAGGAGGGGGAAGGGAGGTCCTAGTTAGATAGACCGGCTACTACGATCTAACGTAGGAGCCCTTAGATAACCTAGCGGACACTATCGCTATAGATAACTTCGAGCAAAAATTTAGAAATGCTAAAGTTAATAATAGGCTAAAAGAGAAGTACATTAAGAAGAGGAAAAAGAGAGTAGTTACTAATAAGAAGTAACCGGACGTACGAGGAGAACGAGAGGTTACGTAAGAATTTTTATTTTATAAATTACTTTTTAGAGTAGTAATCGTACTACTATATTCTACGCCGGGAACCGACCGAGAACGAGCAGAAGTAGCTATCTACGAGGAGCGACGCCTACCTAATACGAGAGTAGTAGGAATGCTACTAGGACTAATAAGTAGTTAGCGGGTTATACCGAACGGAGACCGGCGAAGTACTTACGTTTATCCTTACTACGCGACAACCTCCTCTATAGAACGAGTAATCTCCGAGGCTACCGGACTGTTTCGAGTAGTTAGCGGGGCTTTTCGATCGGAGATAAGAAGAGAACCTACGTAGAGAGCAAACCTACTACCTATAGTAGCTTTAGGGCCTTCTAAGCCTTAAGAGTAGCACCTAAACTATTATAAGCCTTATTACTATAGTCTAATTAGCCGACGGTTTTCGAGCGGAGGCCGGCGATACTTACGCTACCTACTAAGTTCTTACGCGGGTCTAAAGGGCGTAGGCGACATAGGCAAATTAAGGACTAGGCGGTTAGCGGCGACTTTCGAGCGGAGCCCGGTTATAACTTATAGTTTAGCGTAGTTCTTACACTTAGAGTAATAGCTCCTATACGCGCGAGATCGGCCTATCTAAGTTTATTAGTAGGGTCCGGCGGAAAATAGGCGGGATACATTTTATACTACTGGTAGGACGTAGTTAATTCCGCTCTTAGCGTATAGCTCGTAATAGATAACGGCACGCGGCTAGTTCTAAGCGGGAGCCGCTAGAGGAGGAGCGGGGGCGGGCGCCGGCGGGTTATTAGTAGCTAGCGGGAAGGTAAGGGCGGGACCCGGGTTATTATTCGGAGGATTATTATTATTACCGAAAATAGATATTATCTACGACTCCGTTAGAAAAGTACCGGGGTCCTAGATAAAAGCGAAGAACTCGAACCCTTAACCTTTAGGTTAAAAACTTACCTTAACGATTTAGTAATAATAGCGGTAGAAAAGAGGGGGGGGTAGGGTATTTATACGTAGCCCTAGGCTCTAAGGGACTATTTTCCGTATATTGTTACTTTCTTAATAATACTAGAAAAGTAAAGAGATAGAGTAAAGTGTAGCGGGCTTATTATATCGGGATCCGTTAGTTTTCGCCCGGACATACGATAATACTAAGAAAAGAGCGGATAATAGGAGTGAATTTTAGCTAATTAGACGATTGTAGTAGGTCTAAAGGAGGAGGGTAAATAGTCCGCTGTTTTTATATCGGTTACTAACGACTTTTCCGCGTACCGAGAGGAGGGGGGTATTATAAGGGACTAGCGCCCTTTCTATAATACGTAGCGTAACCCCGTACTTTGTCTTAGTAGCCTATATCCTTTTCTACGCTTACCGCGAGGTTCTAGGCTACTTCCTTATCGAACTTACTATATCTAACATAGACTCTAAACTCTCGTATATATATTGTTTACCTATAAT
Organism: Zymoseptoria tritici IPO323; assembly: GCF_000219625.1. Classification (NCBI taxonomy): domain Eukaryota; kingdom Fungi; phylum Ascomycota; class Dothideomycetes; order Mycosphaerellales; family Mycosphaerellaceae; genus Zymoseptoria; species Zymoseptoria tritici. The sequence continues at coordinate 3,481,265 of NC_018216.1, read as the reverse complement.
ATCGGACAATTACGACGAATCCCGATCTAAAACTCAGCCCCGACCTTACCTATAGGCGAGAACTTACGGAGGTTTAAATAGCCTACCCCGCTAAATTCCTAGATTTTTAGAAACGGTAGCGAGACCGACGTCTATAATACGTAGAATAGAGCCTTATATGTTTCTTCTACCTATAATATATAATATAAAGCTATTTATATATATCGCATCTTTAAAAACTAAGATAAAAGTTGCTTCTTTATAGTACTATCCTCGTTATTACGATTCTTATAACCTCGTTTAGAATTTGAAGTTCGAAGTTTAAGTTTCTAACTTTTACGATAGAGGAACGTAAGCTATAACAACTTTACGAGGCAATTAATGCATTTCTATTATAATTATAACTAAGTTTAGAAGGCAGGCCAAACTATATAAAAGCTCGCGGCGACCTAGGGAGCCTACGACCGGTAGTCGGGCGCCGCGCTATACGAAAAGGCGACAGTCTACAGAGTGTTTAATTCTACGAATTCGCAAAACTAGGAATTTGGCGGGGTGGGCCATTTGAAGCTCCGTCGAACTCGAAGCGAGTACAATGTGGTCCACTTTGGGACTCAACACTGCAAGAAACCCGCACGTGGAAGCGATCATGCACCTGAATTGAGGCCGTCAGCAATGGAACTCAAGTTCGCCTCCCGATCCCACCGCATTCATGCAGGACAGGACGGACTGCCGGCCAATTAGAACATGCACCGCAGGTACCATCTCTCGCGTAGGACCCGCCGGGTGTTCGAAAGCAAGAACACACCCCTGGAACCGAGAGACTTCACCTGTCGCATTGCAATATATCCCACATGCGATGCTTGCGAGGTGGTTGCAAGGAAAGCCGTGGCGGCCTGATTCTGTTCCTGCTCGAACAAGCAGCACTGCACATTTGACCGGCTCATGTGCGCCATGTCCCACCTGTCACAATTTCAATGGCGTCTCCAAGAATTGGCTCGAAACGAGGGAAACCGTCGAAGCAGCAAGCCTCGCGAGCATTCACTTTGTCGCGTGCCTCTCCGCACTGTGGCCAGGATATGACGAGCTTTCCACGTGGGCCTTTGTTCAAAAACACCAAGAACCTCGCTTAGGTTTACTTGAACCCTTGAAGCCTCAGGCACCGTTTCACTTGAAGGCTCGTTATTATCACATGACTCGCTCGTTTTAGTTAGTCTATATAGCTTAAGGGCCTTCGCCCTTATAAATTAGTATTATTCTTTTTCCGCTTTTTAATCATCTGGTAGCTAAGAGCACTTAAGGCGGCTCCTTAGCCGTCTTACCGGCTGGCTCTGCTACTTAAGGGTCAGAGCTGGCCGGATGCTCGATTTATTGCCCATTTAATCAAACTAGCTTAAAACGACTCTGGTTTAAGACCTCCTTGGACCTATGGACTATACCGGACTTTCTACTTGGACTGTACACCTAACTAGAAGCACCGGGTTTTCTATGGCTAGGGGTCCTATACATAGCGAATTACTCGGCGGTGCTATGTGTGCTGGATTGCTAACTTCTACTTAAACGTTGACGCAAAACTCGTTTTGCCTTAAGTTTGAGACTTAAAGTATGGAATTACCGCAATTAAAACTGGTTACCTAAACACTTAAAGCGCGCTATGTTTAAACACGATAATAGCCAGAGCTGCCTAGCCGCTTAAGGAACTATAAGGAGGAAGTTATAACCCTTTAAGTTACCGGAAGTAACAATAATAGCAACTTAATTTAGTTCGATTAACAACCTATCCTACTAAGACAAGATGTCCGTTACTAGCTAAGCCGAAGGAACTACAGAGCTTCCTTCCTCCTACGACTTAAACCTAACAGTCGCTAAAGGAGAAAGGCTTAATAAAGATAGGTAAGGCTATCTAAGCCTAATTAGCGAACTTAATCGCATTAAGGAACGAGGTAGCGATGTAGGGGCGGCACTATCTACCACTGCTCGTCTCTTTCCTAAAGGAGATCCTTAGACGGATCCCCTAGCTCTACTTAGAACTAATGTTACCTTCCGAACTCCTACTTAACTAAGCCGACCTGCTGCTGCGAATGTAGGCTTAGGCCCTACTCGTTTTAGCGAGCATGTGGCCGCCTTAAGGGAAATGGAGGAACATATTAATCGACTTAAAGCGGACGCTGTCCGACTTTAGGCCGAGAACGCCCGCTTGTCCCAGGAGCCTGTTCGAGCAGGATCTGCTAACAGGCCTATCCGGGGACTAAGCGAGCTAGGAGCCGTACGGTTTAAGCTATCCCTATATCGAGGAGATGACCCTAGACACGGCTTAAGTGACGATAAGGGACTAAGTCGTCCCTATCGCTACACGTCTGGAACACCAGGCAGGGATACAACTCCCCTTAATTCCTTAGATACTTCTATTAAGGCTTCCGTCCGGGCACTAGAACTATACTGGGGAGACACTCGAAACAACGCTGCTAATATCTGGGTTAGGTCTATAGAGCGTTACTTAAGGTCTTAGATTGCCCTAAGATAGAGGGGTATCCGCCTATCCGAAGCTAACCTTATCGAATTAGTAGGTAGCTGGATGTAGCGTAACGCCCTTGCTTAGTAGGAGGAATAGGAAGAGACTTGTAGGCTTGAAATTATCGAGGGAACCTATACCCTTAACTTAATGCTCGGCAACCTCGTCTCCTATTTCTAAGATTATTATTACTAAGAGAAGCTCTAGAGATAATACCGAGCTCTTAAGCAAATAGGAGGTGTTATTACCTTCTATTATAAAATCCTCTTCGTAGCTCGCATGCTTAAGCTAAGGCCTAATAACTTCTCTAATACTACAGTCTTCTTTAATAGGCTTAAGCTGTCGATTCGAGCGGAGCTTATTCGACACAAGCTTACCCCTTAAAAGGCTAGACTATAGGAGATTATAGACTAGGCTTAAGCTATCGACGTAGCTAACTAGGAGGTCGTGGATTCTTAAAGGGGCCTAAGAATAGATGCCCCTGCCTTTAAGGAAAACCGCAATACTCTTGCCAGGAAGGCTTTTAAACTAAGAAAGGTGAACAAGACTACCGTAGAGTATGTTGCCGCTGCCCTTAAACATATAGCTAACGACAATAGCTCCAAGCCACCGGCTTAGGAGTATTCCTTAAAGTGCCACAACTACGGAGTCGCCGGACACACCTAGTATCGCTGTTAGAAGAAGCTTAAGCCAGACTTGTAGAAGAAGTAGGACGACTACAATAGACGCAAGGGGGGCTTAAGCAAGCCGACAAAAAAATAGACAGCGACTTAGATGCTAAGGATTCTAAGTCGTCTGTTGCGTCGCCCTTATTGCTTAGGATCCCTCCTAATGCTTAACTTAACTACCTTAATGCTATAGGACCAAACCTTTTAGTTACCTCTGGACGCTTAGGTTTAAGTAAGCATTCTATTAAGGCTAAGTTCCTGTTCGATACTAGGGCTACGCGTGTATACGTCTTACGAACGATCGCGGACTAGTTTCCGGAGGCTTAAGTAGCTATAGATTCCCAGACCGTGGTTCTGCCTAACGGCACAGCAATAGAGACAACCCTTGGGGTTAAGCTGCCTTACTAGCTGTGTAACTTTAAGGGGGAAATTACTGCCCGAGTGCTTGATCTCGCTAATCACGAGGTAATCCTTAGCCTTAAATAGTTCAGGCAGTACTGCCCGACTATTAATTTCTTTACGAACAAGGTGTACTTATACGACGACGGTGTTAAGTATGCTATACTATGCTCTAGATACGCTCCTAACTTAAGGAGCGTTCCGGTAGATGAGGACCTCTATTCCCTTAAGGAACTGGAGGATTTACTTAACGTTAATCCCGACATGCCCTTATATCTCTTAAACATAGATAAATACTAGGAGCGGCAACAGGAGAGGGAACGCGATCCTAAGGACGACCCTATGTCCCTTAAGGAAGACGACGTTCCTCCTCCCTTAAGTAAGGAACCTAGCTTGAGCCGCATTATCCTAGACAATAGGGATCTGTTTAGATCTTCCTTGCCTAACAAGCTACCGAAGGACCGGTTTATTATGCATTTAATCGACACTAGGGACTACAAGCCGATTAATTAACAGCCTTACTAGCTGTCTTATGCCTAATCGCTTAAACAGGAGTCTTAAATCGAGGAACTCTAGAAGCGTAGGTTAATTAACAAATCCTAATTAGCTTAGGGGAGCCCTGTGTTACTTGTACCTAAGCTAGGAGGGAAATGGCGAATGTGCGTTAATTTCAGGGCTCTAAATAACGCTACCGTTAAGGATCGATTCCCCCTGCCTCGGATTTCGGACTACTTAGATGCATTTTATAGTTTAAGGTACTTTACTAAGATTAACTTAACCTCCGGGTTCTAGCAATTAAAGGTAAAGGAAGAGGACTAGCATAAGACAGCGTTTAACACTCGCTAGGGCAAATACTACTTTAAGGTAATGCCCTTCGGCCTATGTAATACACCGGCAAGCTTCTAGAGCTTAATAAACGAAGCTCTAAGAAAGCACCTTTACAAGACATATATAGTTTACTTAGATAACATTGTGATTTTCTCTAAGACCCTAGAGGAACACGAAGTCTACTTAAAGGAAGTCCTAGATGTCCTGCGGTCTTAAGAGCTGTATTGCTCCCCTAAGAAATGTTATATTAGGGTTAAGGAATTCGACTTCTGTAGACATCGAGTAAGCTACAATTAAGTTAGGCCTATAGAAGACAAGATCTCTATTGTCAGAGATTAGCTATAGCCGACTAACACTTAAGAAGTGCGGCAGTTTATTAGGCTAGCTTCCTTCTACCGCAAGTACGTTAGAGACTTTGCTAGGCACGCTGCTCCGCTGTTAGACCTCCTTAAGGAAGATAACTTGCTACTGCGTGCTAAGAAGAAGCGCCCTATTAAGTAGACTGCCTAGTGTACTATCGCTTTTGCGAAGCTTAAGGAAGCCCTGTGTAGCGAGCTAGTCCTAATTATGCTAGACACTAAGAAGCCCTTTATTATTAAAACGGATGCAAGTAAGTAGGCGCTTGGTGCAGTCCTGCATTAAGCTAACTCTAATAGGAAATTACATCCGGTTGCTTTCGAGGGCCGCAAGCTGCAAGGGGCAGAACTAAACTATCTAGTGCACGAGAAGGAGCTCCTTACTATTAAGGAAGCCCTTCGAAAATGGAACTACTACATCGACAATAGGACCAAGACTTAAGTAATTACGGATTACTATAGCCTACAGTACCTAAAAACCTCGAAGACTCTAACTAAGCGACTTGCACGCTGGATTAAGGAGTTTTAAGCTTACAACATCGACATCCGCTACCGCAAGGGGAGTAAGGCTATAGTCCCTAATGCCCTCTCCTGCCGGCCGGACTTAATAGAAGGTACCCTAGCCAACATAGCCGGGGAGGGTTCTACATAGCCTAGGGATTAATTACTTGAACCCGCGGACTTCTTGACCGCTTTGCCTTACTCCTTTAAGGAGAACGCTACAAGGGGGACGATTATACGAGGATTCTCCGAGCGTAAGGTGGTTAATAGAGTAATCTATTTTAAAACTATAGGGGAGATGCCCGAGAACAAGAAGCTAAGCCGCTTAATTAAAAAGAAGGTGTTAGATCTTGTCCTTAAGGACGACCTCCTGTATTATCGCGAGGCTAATAGAAGCCTTATGCCCTACGTAGATCCGGAATTCCGGTAGGACTTCCTTAAACGCTGCTATAATAACTACGGGCACTTCGCACTGCCCGGCGTCTGTAGCATTCTTCGAGCGAGGGGCTAGTAGTGGTTACTTAAACAGGATGTTCATAACTACGCTTCCACTTGCCCTTAGTGTTAGGCTACGAAGAAGAAGTCCCGGAGTCCCCTGTAGGAGCCGCGATTCCACCAAGCTAATTCTAAGCTTAAGCTATTTAAGCGCTAGGCGATTAATGTTGTTAGTCTAATACCTGTTACACTTAATAGTAACAAGTACATTATTACAGCCGTAGATTATGCTACTAGTTGGCCGGTTGTAAGGGCTACCTCGAATTAAGAAACCGAGACGGTCGCTTGTTTTGTTTAAGAAGAGATCTATGCGAACTTTGGACCCCTAAGGGAAGTCCTTAGTAATAATAGATCTAACTTTATAAGCAAGGCGTTTAATATCCTTATAGATACCCTTCAAGCTAACTATAGGCTGACGACGCCCTACTATCCCCGCACGAATAGGAAGGTTAAGGCCTTGAACGGTATTCTCGGCCGGATCCTGTCTAAGATGTGCTATAGTAAAAGCGTGTACGCTTAGGACTTGTACCTTCCTAAGGCGCTGTATTTAAGCCGAATCCGGGCCTAGTCCGGTTGTGGATACAGCCCCTTCTTCCTCTTGTTCGGCCAGCAGCCCCGAATACTTAAGGATTATCCGTACCTGCGTCCGATGTAGCTTAAGCCCGAGGATCCTAAATCTAGGCATTAAGTAATGCAGAACGCTAGGACGATTGCCGTAGAAAAGCTGCTTACGAAAGCAGTAAGAGCCGGCGCTATTAGTGGACATACCTTTAAGGAGACTAATAGCAAGTTTATCGAGGGAGACTTTGTTCTTATCTTAAATAAGACTAAGACGAAGCTCTAGCCGACCTTCGTAGGTCCCTTTAAGGTAATTAAGCGAAGCTAGCTTAGTACGTATACCTTAGAGTCCCACGACGGATCTGTAGTTAAGCATTAGGTGCATAGTGATCGCCTTATCCGCGCTAACTACACTAGTTTCAGGGACTAGTAGAAGCGCTGTAGACAGGAGATTTTACTTAAGGCCGCTAGCTAGGAGTTTAAGGACTCCTTGCGTAATAATCTAGCACTAGATCTACGCTTAAGTTTCTCTACTCTAGCGACTATCCCTAAGCAGAAGTAGGACAAGTTGTCTTTATAGTAGCTTAAATAGTTAGGAGCCCTTCGATTCCTTTTAGGGGAGGGCAAACCTTTAGATTCTTTAAAAACTAACGATTAGCCAAAGTTTTAACACAAGCTTAAACTCGCTGCTAATAAGATCCGAAGGAAGTATAGAGATGTTTTACGCGCGAATCGAGATAATACTAAGGAGGTAGAGAAACTTAAGGCTACTCTCGAAAAGAAACGTCTTAGGGAGCTAAAGAAGTTAGCACCCTTAAGTTAGCCGGTTATACATCCGGTAAATGCAGCAGCAACATTAAGGGAAGACGCTTAAGTTAACCCTATTGTAGCAACTGTTCCTGTCCCTACAGAGCCTATTATAGAAGAAACGGAAGAGGAACTACTTGTAATCCCTTCCGAGCTCTAGGAGACTCTACTTGAACCCTAAGGGGAGTCGGGTAATAACGAGGACACTATTATAGTTGTTCCCCGTTAACGACCACCCTAGAACACAAGGGAAGCTCCTCGTAATCCTACGGTGTAGCTACGAAGGAAGCTAACCTTTAAGTCTAAACGAAAGGTTAATACGAGGGCCTGAGTTTAATAGATCCCCCGGAGGGTTTTTATTTTATGTTTTTTATACTTAAGGCTAGTCCTTAAGTGCTATTATACATTTATTCCGCGCTGGCCTTCTAGCGTCGTATCGCATTACATCGCATGTAGAAAAAAGAAAAACAAGAAAAACAACGCTTTTAGTGCTCCTGCTTAAGCCTATGAATTTTCCACCGATCCTACTTAGACCCGAATTAACCCTTCTTAGCCTGCTCCCTCTTAGCATCTTCTTCCTTCTTGGTAATAAGCTGCGTCTTTAGGGCTGACATTACCGCCTGCAAGTGCAGCATCTAAGGAGTAATGCCTTAATTAGCCCTAAGACGCACTTAAGCCCGCGAGAGAGCTATCTAGACGACTTAATACACGGAGTAGCGCTTGTTAAAGCGGTTGCGGTAGAGCTGCTCGATGTGCTCCGTGTACACGCGCGTACGTTAGCTGCCTTAAGGAACTGTTAGGCCCTCTACGCTATATGCTTAACGCCTATTATTAGCCCGAGGAGCCGTACTAAAAAACAGGTTCCCCTAGGTAGCGAAACCGCTTAAGGGGAGCACTAGCTCGTGTACAAGGCGGCCGGAGAAGGTTGGAATTAGGTCGTAATCATTAGTTAAGCCGGTCCGTGCTAGTATTAAGGTCTGATCGATAGCGTATAAGAGCCTCTCTCCTTCGTGCATTAGATCTACGAAATCCTCCGCTATATTATAGAACGGTAGGCTTAGAGATTAACGAGCTAGAGCTGGTGCGTTTCGAACCGGAGCTTAAACGGGAGCGGGCATAGTGCTCGGCTAAGGAGGCGGGCCCCGACGAGTACTTGAACTAGGGGGCCCTAGCGCTAGAGTGCCTTAACGATCGCCTATCGGGAAGAGGGCGGGGCTAGGCCTAGAGGAGCCTTGTTGCCCTATACGGAAGAGTAGAGGTGCGTTAGCCGGACGGGTCGTACGCCCAGCTTAAGGGTTGTCGCGGCGATATATGTTATCTATAGTTATAGGCATTCCTTAGGCGTAGTTCTTAGGAAGCTAGAAGGACAAAGGCCTAGCACCCGGAGATCTACCGAACCCCCTTAAAGGATCTAAGTAAGGACGCTCTAGCCGCGAAGGAGTAGTGTCTAGCTAGTCCTAATTATGCTAGACACTAAGAAGCCCTTTATTATTAAAACGGATGCAAGTAAGTAGGCGCTTGGTGCAGTCCTGCATTAAGCTAACTCTAATAGGAAATTACATCCGGTTGCTTTCGAGGGCCGCAAGCTGCAAGGGGCAGAACTAAACTATCTAGTGCACGAGAAGGAGCTCCTTACTATTAAGGAAGCCCTTCGAAAATGGAACTACTACATCGACAATAGGACCAAGACTTAAGTAATTACGGATTACTATAGCCTACAGTACCTAAAAACCTCGAAGACTCTAACTAAGCGACTTGCACGCTGGATTAAGGAGTTTTAAGCTTACAACATCGACATCCGCTACCGCAAGGGGAGTAAGGCTATAGTCCCTAATGCCCTCTCCTGCCGGCCGGACTTAATAGAAGGTACCCTAGCCAACATAGCCGGGGAGGGTTCTACATAGCCTAGGGATTAATTACTTGAACCCGCGGACTTCTTGACCGCTTTGCCTTACTCCTTTAAGGAGAACGCTACAAGGGGGACGATTATACGAGGATTCTCCGAGCGTAAGGTGGTTAATAGAGTAATCTATTTTAAAACTATAGGGGAGATGCCCGAGAACAAGAAGCTAAGCCGCTTAATTAAAAAGAAGGTGTTAGATCTTGTCCTTAAGGACGACCTCCTGTATTATCGCGAGGCTAATAGAAGCCTTATGCCCTACGTAGATCCGGAATTCCGGTAGGACTTCCTTAAACGCTGCTATAATAACTACGGGCACTTCGCACTGCCCGGCGTCTGTAGCATTCTTCGAGCGAGGGGCTAGTAGTGGTTACTTAAACAGGATGTTCATAACTACGCTTCCACTTGCCCTTAGTGTTAGGCTACGAAGAAGAAGTCCCGGAGTCCCCTGTAGGAGCCGCGATTCCACCAAGCTAATTCTAAGCTTAAGCTATTTAAGCGCTAGGCGATTAATGTTGTTAGTCTAATACCTGTTACACTTAATAGTAACAAGTACATTATTACAGCCGTAGATTATGCTACTAGTTGGCCGGTTGTAAGGGCTACCTCGAATTAAGAAACCGAGACGGTCGCTTGTTTTGTTTAAGAAGAGATCTATGCGAACTTTGGACCCCTAAGGGAAGTCCTTAGTAATAATAGATCTAACTTTATAAGCAAGGCGTTTAATATCCTTATAGATACCCTTCAAGCTAACTATAGGCTGACGACGCCCTACTATCCCCGCACGAATAGGAAGGTTAAGGCCTTGAACGGTATTCTCGGCCGGATCCTGTCTAAGATGTGCTATAGTAAAAGCGTGTACGCTTAGGACTTGTACCTTCCTAAGGCGCTGTATTTAAGCCGAATCCGGGCCTAGTCCGGTTGTGGATACAGCCCCTTCTTCCTCTTGTTCGGCCAGCAGCCCCGAATACTTAAGGATTATCCGTACCTGCGTCCGATGTAGCTTAAGCCCGAGGATCCTAAATCTAGGCATTAAGTAATGCAGAACGCTAGGACGATTGCCGTAGAAAAGCTGCTTACGAAAGCAGTAAGAGCCGGCGCTATTAGTGGACATACCTTTAAGGAGACTAATAGCAAGTTTATCGAGGGAGACTTTGTTCTTATCTTAAATAAGACTAAGACGAAGCTCTAGCCGACCTTCGTAGGTCCCTTTAAGGTAATTAAGCGAAGCTAGCTTAGTACGTATACCTTAGAGTCCCACGACGGATCTGTAGTTAAGCATTAGGTGCATAGTGATCGCCTTATCCGCGCTAACTACACTAGTTTCAGGGACTAGTAGAAGCGCTGTAGACAGGAGATTTTACTTAAGGCCGCTAGCTAGGAGTTTAAGGACTCCTTGCGTAATAATCTAGCACTAGATCTACGCTTAAGTTTCTCTACTCTAGCGACTATCCCTAAGCAGAAGTAGGACAAGTTGTCTTTATAGTAGCTTAAATAGTTAGGAGCCCTTCGATTCCTTTTAGGGGAGGGCAAACCTTTAGATTCTTTAAAAACTAACGATTAGCCAAAGTTTTAACACAAGCTTAAACTCGCTGCTAATAAGATCCGAAGGAAGTATAGAGATGTTTTACGCGCGAATCGAGATAATACTAAGGAGGTAGAGAAACTTAAGGCTACTCTCGAAAAGAAACGTCTTAGGGAGCTAAAGAAGTTAGCACCCTTAAGTTAGCCGGTTATACATCCGGTAAATGCAGCAGCAACATTAAGGGAAGACGCTTAAGTTAACCCTATTGTAGCAACTGTTCCTGTCCCTACAGAGCCTATTATAGAAGAAACGGAAGAGGAACTACTTGTAATCCCTTCCGAGCTCTAGGAGACTCTACTTGAACCCTAAGGGGAGTCGGGTAATAACGAGGACACTATTATAGTTGTTCCCCGTTAACGACCACCCTAGAACACAAGGGAAGCTCCTCGTAATCCTACGGTGTAGCTACGAAGGAAGCTAACCTTTAAGTCTAAACGAAAGGTTAATACGAGGGCCTGAGTTTAATAGATCCCCCGGAGGGTTTTTATTTTATGTTTTTTATACTTAAGGCTAGTCCTTAAGTGCTATTATACATTTATTCCGCGCTGGCCTTCTAGCGTCGTATCGCATTACATCGCATGTAGAAAAAAGAAAAACAAGAAAAACAACGCTTTTAGTGCTCCTGCTTAAGCCTATGAATTTTCCACCGATCCTACTTAGACCCGAATTAACCCTTCTTAGCCTGCTCCCTCTTAGCATCTTCTTCCTTCTTGGTAATAAGCTGCGTCTTTAGGGCTGACATTACCGCCTGCAAGTGCAGCATCTAAGGAGTAATGCCTTAATTAGCCCTAAGACGCACTTAAGCCCGCGAGAGAGCTATCTAGACGACTTAATACACGGAGTAGCGCTTGTTAAAGCGGTTGCGGTAGAGCTGCTCGATGTGCTCCGTGTACACGCGCGTACGTTAGCTGCCTTAAGGAACTGTTAGGCCCTCTACGCTATATGCTTAACGCCTATTATTAGCCCGAGGAGCCGTACTAAAAAACAGGTTCCCCTAGGTAGCGAAACCGCTTAAGGGGAGCACTAGCTCGTGTACAAGGCGGCCGGAGAAGGTTGGAATTAGGTCGTAATCATTAGTTAAGCCGGTCCGTGCTAGTATTAAGGTCTGATCGATAGCGTATAAGAGCCTCTCTCCTTCGTGCATTAGATCTACGAAATCCTCCGCTATATTATAGAACGGTAGGCTTAGAGATTAACGAGCTAGAGCTGGTGCGTTTCGAACCGGAGCTTAAACGGGAGCGGGCATAGTGCTCGGCTAAGGAGGCGGGCCCCGACGAGTACTTGAACTAGGGGGCCCTAGCGCTAGAGTGCCTTAACGATCGCCTATCGGGAAGAGGGCGGGGCTAGGCCTAGAGGAGCCTTGTTGCCCTATACGGAAGAGTAGAGGTGCGTTAGCCGGACGGGTCGTACGCCCAGCTTAAGGGTTGTCGCGGCGATATATGTTATCTATAGTTATAGGCATTCCTTAGGCGTAGTTCTTAGGAAGCTAGAAGGACAAAGGCCTAGCACCCGGAGATCTACCGAACCCCCTTAAAGGATCTAAGTAAGGACGCTCTAGCCGCGAAGGAGTAGTGTCTATCTCCTTACGAGCAGACAAAGGACCCCTTAAGTTAGGAGAACGAGCTGCGACAGCTATTAAGTTAATGTCCTCTATATCGGCGATATTCGTCTAACTAGTAAGGAATAGGTTAAGCAGCTACGTAACTCTACCGGATCCAGAATCGAAAGGTCTAGGGCTAGAAGGCGTCGGGCTTAAGGGCACTTAGATAGGCTCTTCTAGGAGCGGAATTAAGACTTCCTCCTTAAAGTCTACCTACTCGTCCTCCGTATCGTCATTACCTTCCTTAGCCTTCGGGTTCCTCTTCTTAGTCCTAGTCTTTCCTTAGAGTTTAGAATCTCTAACCGAACAGCGATTATAGTAGTTAGTATAGCTGTAGTTAGTATAGCAGCTAAAGCAGCCTCTACTACTACGGCATAACTTAAAGGGACTAGCCTTACGCTTGCCGGACTCGCAGCTACAGTTGCCTTCTTAAGGGCTGCTACTAAGAGCTTAAGTAAAAAGAGAGACTAGACGCTATTGCTTGCAGGCCCTAATAAGGTAACCGTCCGATTTACGCTAGTCCAAGCTACGCAGATCGCCTAGCTTAAACGCTTAAAGTCCATCGATTAAGGCATTAAGTTAGGAAATCGTAAAGGCAGCTAGAAATTGCCGAAGGTACTTAATAGGCGCATTCGACACTATGATTAGATAATACATTACTTCCCTTATCTATGCGTCCGTAACCGCGATGCAATTGGAGGCTGGGCTAGGAGTAAGGAGAGCTTTAAGTCGAGCGCCGACAGAGGCGTATATAGCCGTGCTATTAATGTTTCCTTAAGGGTCGAAGCGATCTAGCTTAGGGTACAAGCTACGAAGATCCGGAGAGCGGTTAAGGACGTTGCGAGGCATCGTAGGGTCCTAACCTTGTGCGGCAGTGCGACTCCTTAAGCTACGGCCCTAGTTCGCTAGTTAAGGGTTACGCTAAGGGATTTCGTAATTGTTGCTTGTAGGAGCGCGTGTGCCTAGTAGCTTAGACCTAAGGCTTAAGGCAGATATATTAAGCCTATCTCGATAAGCATCGTATGCCGACTTGTAACCGGTAGCTTGCTTATACCCGAATTTGGTATACTCTATACGGTTACGCCGAGACATAATATTAGGCTAGACGTAGAGTTTCCTTAAAGCGAACTTGTCTATTAATTCTTAGGTGGCAGCAGCTCGTAACGGCTGCTTCTTGCTGCTTAAGACTGAGCCGAATGCTTAAGTTAACATCCTTGCATCTAAGTATCCGCGCTTAACTATGTTAATAGCACTTTAAACAGCCTTCGCAGGAGGGAACTTAGGGGCTAGTTTACGAGGAGATCGACGGAGCTGCTTGTCGACCTTGTCGTCCTTACTCTTATTGTCTTTCTTACGCTTATCTTCGTTACCCTTCGCTATAGCGACTGTTGCTTAAGGTATGTTATAAGGTTGTAAGGTGTAGTAATTGTAGACTATATAAAGGTCTAAAGAAAAGGGAAGGAAAGGGTTGCGGAAGTTAATAAAAGAGAGAGGGTTTAAAAAGAAAAACGCAGTTGCTTTTGTGCCCTTGGAGGGGCGACCTGCTAGTAAATTCGACTATATGCCAGCAGTTACTAGCTTAAGGCTTGTAATAGTACGTAAATTAGATTATTTACCTACTAGAATTAGCTAGACGATTGCACTTAAGCCCTTACCTTCCGAGCAATTACGGACCTCCTAGATTACGCTCGTTTATTCGCGATCACGGACACCTACTTAAGAGCATTAGCATGTAACCTGAGCCTTTAATTAAGGTTGTTACGAACGCTTAAGGTCACGCATTCACTAAAGGGGAGGAAAGGGGAGGATGTTCAAAAACACTAAGAACCTCGCTTAGGTTTACTTAAACCCTTGAAGCCTTAGGCACCGTTTTACTTAAAGGCTCGTTATTATTACATAACTCGCTCGTTTTAGTTAGTCTATATAGCTTAAGGGCCTTCGCCCTCATAAATCAGTATCATTCTTTTTCCGCTTTTTGATCACCTTCTTGGCCGACTAGCGGATCTCCTTCCTGCGACCATGTGGGCAACCGGTTCAGTCTCTGCTACTAGTTCCGGGATTGTGTCCTGCTTCGCCTCCATCAACTCACCTTATGGCAGTCCCGCACTGCATGACATCGCTTGAGCAGCAGGAGATCGGGCCAACCATTGAGCAATCCGGGATGAAAGCGCAAGTGCCTGGCGGGGACATGGGCGCGTGGCCGAAGAGATGGAAGTCAAATTCTACTGGCCGGGATCTTTGTAGCCCTGCGACCTCCGCATACACACTCTTCGAAGCGAACCTCGCCTATCGCCCGATCTCGATCGTAGGTACCGTCCGGAATGAATGGCAGCGCCGTGTAGCCATGCTTCAAGGCGAACGACGGCATCAAAGTCGGAGATCGTTCCGAAAAGTCCAAGCAATCGAGGAGATCAGCTCGGTGAGTGTCATTTCAGAGGGCAAGTCACCACGAGCACGCCCGGAAGCTCGCATGCTTCGACCTGCTCTTCGTTTCGGCGGGACGTGAGCACCGGATCTGGCTGGTGGTCTAGACTCACGCTCCACAAGCTTTGCAGTCGGGTTGCATCCAATGTGTCTATTATGGTCTCGACAGTTCGCGTGTTCGTCCGCATCTGGCCCTTCCACCGAAGCTCCATATCAAATTCACCGTGATACATGCATGCCGTGAGTTGGCTGCATATGGTAGTAATGGGAGCCACCATCTGTCCGGACCGTCATGGCTTTCGACGGAGACGGCAGAACATCAACGTGTCAACGAGGCGTGCTTGACCATGAATACTGCATCGCGAGACGGGACGATTGGAAGCAAGTCCTCTTTCAGCCGCTCATGTACCTTACAGACGTGGCAATCTGGGCCGTTCATTCGATGCTTTGATCCACAAAGCCATCCTCACGCAGCCAACTCTTTGCAATGCGCGCAATATTGGACATGGGCAAGATGCAGTCGTCGGAGTGATGTGTATGCGCCGTCGGGGTTGACAGCGAGATCTATTCCCAAGATGCATCACGTCGAGGTGTCAACGATGTATACACGCTGCCAGTCGCATCGATCACCTGGCTTCTCGTGTATATATGAACAGTCCTCCTCACCTTCTCAACTCACGATACATCCATCAACAGCTCATTCCGACCGAGCTCCTCTTTTCCTCATCCTACCAAGTCCGAATCTCATCCTCTCCTTCCACCATGAAGTTCAGCAACGCTGTTCGCTGCGTCCTGGGAAGCGTCCTGCTCGCCAACGCACAGGTATGATCCGTCCAAACCCTTGTGCCAATTTCTCTTCTGACAGACTCAGGTGGACCTTGGGACCGCCGCCAGCTTCGGCGCTCTTGCCCCAGCTGGAGTCACAAACACTGGCGACACTGTCATTAACGGCGATGTCGGAACCACAGGCACATGTGAGTCGCACGAATGAAGCAAAAAGACCTTCTCACAGCGCTGACATTCGCACCAGCTGTGACCGGCTTCCCTCCCGGCGTATACACCGGAAGCCTGTACATCGGAGACGGCGTCGCCGCTCAAGCCCAAGCCGACTCCACCGCAGCCTTCAACCAAGGTCAAGCCCTCACTCCGACCCAAGACTTCGGCGCCCTCGCCGAACTCGGTGGTCTCGTCGTCGGTCCAGGAGTCTACAGCTTCGACTCTGCCGTTGACCTCACCGGCGTGTTGACCCTCTCAGGCGCTGGAACCTACGTCTTTCAGATCGGATCCAGCCTCACCACCGCCAGCGCCTCGGTCGTTGCCTTGACCAATGGAGCCAGGGCCTGTGATGTTTACTTCATCGTCCGCTCCGCCGCCACCATTGGCACGGACAGCAACTTCGCTGGAAACATCCTCGCGGGTACTGGCATCACTCTCAACACTGGGGCGACTGTTGCCGGCGGTTTGTATGCTGGCTCTGCCGTCACACTCGACTCCAACACCGTGTCTTCGTGCGGCGGCGCGACTCCTCCAAGCAGCTCCAGCACGACTGTTTCGGCGACATCCGCTTCTACTACCGTCAGCGTGACTGCTAGCACGACATCCGAGCCATCGTCCAGCACAACTGTTTCGACTACGGCTTCCGTTCCTACTATGACTACAGCTCAAACGTCGACTACTCAGAAGTCCACGACTGAAAAGTCGACCACCAAGGTATGACTGTCTCCCTTCATCTCACACTCGCATGAACGTGAAGCTTACATGTCTCATCAGGCCACGACCACAACGGGCAAATCGACCTTCACCACAGTTACCAAGACGACCAAGAAGACTACTACGACTCAGAAGAACACCCCGCCGGCTTACCCGACTACTACTACCACCAAGAAAGCGACCACAACAACTAAGAAGGCCACTACAACAACGAAGAAGGCTGAGACGACAACAACCAAGAAAGCCACGACAACAACCAAGCAGGCCACGACAACGACCAAGAAAGCTGAGACGACAACCAAGAAGGCCGAGACGACAACAACCAAGAAAGCTGAGACGACAACAACCAAGAAGGCCGAGACGACAACAACCATGAAAGCCGAGACAACAACCAAAAAGGCAACGACAACAACACAGAAGGCTACTACATCGACCGAAAAAGCCACAACAACAACCAAGAAGCCCACCTCTACAACCACCACCAAGGTCACATCCACTACTACCAAGGGCCCAGCACCACCTCCCCCACCTCCAACCAAGCCAGCACCTCCTCCAGCCCCGGCTCCTCCAACTCCGAAACCGGCTCCGCCTCCACCTGCGCCGCCTGCTCCGCCTGCTCCACCCGCAGCTCCAAAGGAGTGATCGAATCCTTAAGACGACGCTTCAAACGCGCGAGACATTCTTTTCCACGGCCAAAGCAGAACAGTATACATCTACATGACATTTCGTGTTTCATTCCCAGGCATGCTGAAGTAACACGGACGGATGACGAAAGGAGGAAGAAGAACGAATTTTGGCGGCGTTGTCAATGAATCTCCAACCTCGTTTGATCTACGTATACATTCTTACGAATAAACTTCTTGACGGCAAAGACGGTTTTCATTTCAAGTTCGTCAATACAGGTCGGCTTTCCCGGCTGTACAAATCAGTCTCAATGATGCAAGACCAGAACGTCAATGCCGACAAAGAGAGAGTATCGTGGAATCAGCATTGACAAGACCCTTTGAGTCTCAGTGACTCCTTTCGATAGCTTACATCCGCGCCTCAGACCGCTGCAGATCTCATAGTGATCAGGGTTCACATTACCGCAAATCAAAGCTCCACCTCCTCGTCCTTCGCGTACACCCGCGCCCACTCCTTCGCCCTTTCAACATACCCACCTCTATCCGTCTCAAACTCGCGGGCCAACACACACCCCATCTCCGGATCCGACATCATCGCCTGCACACTCAACAAAACCGCCCCGATCGTCAACACCGGACTCCATCCTTCCCGAAGGATATCCATGCCGATGAAGCCAGTCTCAATGTCGACGTTGGGGTGGTAGATCTTCGTCTTAAAGCGCACGGCAGGTGGCTGAAGCGGATAGTCGTAAGGATACTGGATAATCAGCTCGAAGCGTCCGCCTGCGTAGGGTGAGTCTTTCGGACCGGAGATGATGGCGGTCCAGGTGAGGATGTTGCTTTCATCGTCGGGTTTTGCGAAGCAGTTGGGAGGAGGGTCGCGGGTGAAGTTTTCGAGCTCTTTTTCGAGGCGGCGTTGTGTTGAAGGGGAGGTCATTCTGTGGTGGTATTGGAAGAGTGCGTGAGTGAGATGATGGTGTGTGCAGCGATTCGAAATTGTAGCTGTGGTAAGCAGAGAGGCAGAGGAATCGAGGTCTGCGGTCTTGGTATACTTTGCCTCCGCAGGCAGACGCCTTGTGATCTGCGTGTACAAGAATACCGAACTTCGAGTCAGACCGGAGCTCGCTTGTGCCGCAGTGCCGAGCAGTGAGGCCCTGAACATTGCAAACAGTCATCGCATATTCCAGATTCATTGTTGTGTTGTCTGTCGGTGTCGAGGAAAGATTCGATTCCGACCAGGACTGCGGCGGACACAGCTCCCGGCGAACACGAAGTGACCATGACCATGTCCAATTCCGAGACCTCCGCATCATTCAAAGGGCGTCGATGAACTTTCAATTCTATGAACATCAACATCCTTCGAGAAGTCTCCGAAACCTGAACATCAACTACCTCCCGTACAACTTACGACAAACAATCACAGTATCTACGCAATGTCCACCACCTGGCCACCCGCCGAAGGCCTCTGCTCGCCCACCGTCTCCCGCAAAGACGCCGTCTTCTCCATCTACGCCTCAACCACCATCTCCGCCTCCGCCGCCTCCGTCCTCGAAACAGTCCTCAACGTCTCCTCCTACCCGCAATGGAACACCTTCATCCCCAAAGCTTCCATCACCAGCCAACCCGCCGACTCCGACTCCCCTGACGACCACAGCCACATGCAAGTCGGCAGCATCATGACCTTCCACGCAGTCATGAACTCCTCCAAACCACAAAGCGCGACGGAAACAAGTCTGCAAGTCACGGACATCTCAACGCCAGAGAAGAAGAGCACATACATATCCCAGGAAACATTGGATAGCGAACCGGCGTATACCGCGGATTTGGACAAAGTGTACCGGGTGTGTTGGAAGTCGTACGGCGGGTTCGCGTCGAGAGGACTGAGGAGTGAAAGGTTTCATGAGATTATCGTCAAGAGCGAGAATGAGTGCGAGGTGAGGACGTGGGAGGTGATGGGGGGTGCGCTGGCGAATGTTGTCAAGTGGATGTATCATAAGACGCTGCAGCAGAAGTTTCGGTTGTGGGTGGATGATTTGAAGAAGTATTGTGAGGGAGGGCAGGCTGTTCCGTCCACGCAGTGAGCATTGCGGGAGGATCGGGCTGCTGGCTAGGATTGGGAAGCAAATGCTGCTTCGAAGAGCGGGTCAGGAATATCATGGACGAAGATACCTAAACAAAAGTGGACTGAACTGGCATAAGGCGCGATGGGACGTGTTGGCAAAGTCTTCAGCTTCGGGACTGAGGTCTTTCGAGGCCTGGCCGCTGGAAAAGGTCGAGTCTATGACACCCCGAACCAAACCTCGCTCGCCAGAGGCGACACACATGTTGCGGCACCATTTGCTGGCAGCTGGCGACAACGATCCTAGCAGCTGGCAGACCGAGGAGTTCCTCGGAGAGTTTGGAAAAAAGACAGCGGTTCTTTCACGCAGCCATCTATGTCCGCGACACCCATGCGGCCTCCCAACAACCGTCACCAGGCCCCCCGCTCTGTTCATTCACATACAAGCAGCGATTCGTCCGCACGGAGTGCTTAAGCTTCACGGTCGAAGCACTCGTCTGCTCGGTCAGTTGTGGGCGACCGGATGTATCGCCCACGCACAACTTTATTCGCCAGAAAGCCAGCGGACAGCCATCTGGTATATCAATCAACCAATGGAGCCTCGTGGTGCTCGCCGGAATCACGAGCGTCATGGTTGACCGCCTGCGCAACGGACAGGACTGCTCGATCGCATGTAGGCATGCCCAAATTATATACAGAGCCGCGGCTGGCGACAAGAGAAGCTTCGACACAACGCGATTTGCACGTGAAAATGCGGGCACCAAGCAGGTCGTTCCACACAAATCACACAACTGCAAGCGCCACACGATGCTCTCGCTCTCAGGAAACTCTCCATTTCAAACCACCGTCATGCCTACGACATCTTCCCATGCGCCTCATCGATATCGTCCATCACGCCTCCAGATTGTGGCGCACCTGACGATGAAGTGGGGAAACAGAACCTGGAATCGGTGAGACCCCCTTCTGCACCACGCTCCGCCACAAAAACTTGGAAGCGGCTCGCCAAGACATGACGACTTGAATCGCTCAGAGTTCACGCCGTGCCACAAATCGCAACGACTGTTTACCCCATCGGGCATATGCGTTGCTTTACAGCCTATCAAGTGGCTGTTGCATATTGCGGAACCACAATCTTTCCAAGGATCGGAAGCGTGTCCGTGTTGACCGTGTCGAATCTTTGGTTCACCACTTTGTGGGAGCTTTGAGGATGAGGTCACCGACATCAACACAGGACAGCTCGTCATGCATGTGGGAAATAATATAATAGGTACCACTGCCTGAAGCATTATTTTCTTCACACTCTTGCATCCAACGACCCCATCTCTCTCACGAACAAAACACTTCAACCACACCCACACAAAACCCGAATACATCAATCATCATGGACGCCGCCGCCGCCGCTCTCAACAAGTTCATGTGAGCAGACCTCTCCTCCCATCCTACACAGGGTCGACTCGCTGACCAGCATTCCAATCTCTAGCTCAGGTCAGCCCAAATCCGACTCCAAGACCGAGCAAGACACCTCCTCTTCGGTCAAGGCCTCCTCGGCGGAGATCAGCTCGGCGGAGACAGCCTCGGCGAACACGACCGTTGACACCACGACCGTAGGAGCCGACGACACCACGGTTGAACAGGAGATCGCACCGGCCGGTTCGTTCTCAAGTCATATCACGTTTGCGGCCAATTTTCGCTGACGCTGTACGTAGTGGAGCATGAAACTGTGAAGCGTGAATACGAGACCCGCGAGCAAGAGAAGGTCGAGACCGAAAGGCATCAAGCAAGTAACAACAGATTTCCTCCCATTAGTCAATCAATCTATGCACTCTCAATACAAAACCAAACAATTCCCAAAATGCCGTCCTCTCTCGTGATTCGCTACCTTCGTGGACGTGATGCTTCATTCCGATGCCATGCCCTCCTCGTCCTTTTCGTCGTGAGGTGGAGGAACTCCGGAGATTTTCCGGAGATCGGCGATGCTATTGGCTTGTCAGCGAATTCGGGATTTTCACAACAACTCACGACTCACCTCATCTTCTCTTTCAACAACCCTTTGCCGTAGCGCCTCCTCATGCTGCCACCAAACTTTCCCTCCTTGTGCGGCGCAGGCTGAAATTCATCGTTAGCATCAATGACAAGGTATGTCAGGCGCGATGAGGAGAATACTTACACGAATTGGCAGATCGTCTGACTTGGGCTCCTCGGACATCTCGGTCGGGTCCGTGGAGTTTTGGAATTGCTGCGACGACTCCGACAAGGGCAGCGTGTCGTCCGCCATCAGATTCGGAGAGCTCGACGGCAGGTCGGAGAGAGAGATGGTGGGGAGTGGGAAGGTGTCCGGGATGAGAGTGTCATCGCCATCCTCCTCTTCCATGGCAGCATTCTCGTCTTCCATCTCAACGCTCTCCTCTTCCATCTCAAGACCATCCTCTTCCATCTCAGCGTCCTGCCCATCTGCAGGCTCAGAGCTGATTCCCGCCATCTCATCGACGACCGTCTTCGAGCCATCAAGTATGACCTGGAGTTTCTGGAGGTGGCTCTCAAAGTTGGGATTGTCGTTGCCGTTGTAGAGGAAGTGGCGCTTTAGCGTTCTGAACTCGCGGAGTGCTTCATCGTACAACTGATCGACTTCCTGGTAGTCGTCCACGACCCGTACGAGGAGTGCCATGAGCTGGACTCGATGGAACCTGTTGAGCTTCGGATAGTTGTCGAGAAGGTCGTCCGCGGCTTCGGCGAATGCGGCGTTCTGCCCGCGATGAAACATGTCGTACACGTCGTCGATTGAGTCGAGGAGATTCGGTTGTTGAGCTGTGGGATTCGCCATCTTGGTATTGATGATGTTGAATGTTGTTCGGGTCGTGGTCGATGTCAGGAAAAAAGAGATACGGATAGCTGGCGTGGGCGTTTGGTTTGAGAGGGAGAAGAGCAATTGGAGATGATGTTCAAAAAGAGGAGATTGTGCAAGTGCAAAGTGACACCTTGATGTTGCTGCAGAAGCGAAGAGACGGAGGAAGGGAAGATAAAACTAATTGAAATAGGGTGAAGCGGGAAGCCTCGTTTGTGCATTCCTGCACTTTCCACGAGAAGTTCCCGTAAGTGACGCGCGAGCAAACGAAGAAATCATGCATCCAAACACTCACAATTCCACCTAGCAACCCGCTCAGCCCGAGAATCAGCCGGAAACCTCATCGCAACCTCGAGATTTTCAACAATCACGCCGACAACAACAACAGACATCTAACGCAATGAAAGCTAACAATGATGTACTGTGCGTGCAGCGCGGCGCATGGGCAAACAAGACCTGCCCTGCCAGGGCAATTGGCCTGCTACAAAGCGTGAAGGCCCGCTGCAGTCTCCTGCAGAACAAAGGTATTGGCTGCAGTCCATTGCTAACATAGAACGTGCAAACAATAGAACCAGCCAGCAAGAACCGCATGATACTTGAGACTTCATGTTGACTGCCGACATGTACAGGAAACACCGACAGGAACCATCGAACAATGAATGCAAACATGACTAGGAAACTGCAGGAAACTCCTCCTACTCCTGGCTACCCCTATATGAACACGGACGCCTGCCTCTCTTTCCACAACTCAAGCCGACCTGATACCATATCCGTCTTGCTTTCTTCCAATCCGCTACCCAAACCCTTCTCAGCTTTCCGTTCAACCTTTTCCAACTTTGCACTCTGCAACCTACGTTGCAACCGCCAATCCTCACTCACTGAGCCTTACACACCTCACCCGCCTCTCTCTCTCTTTATTCTCCTCGTAAGTTGCCAGTTTTGCTCAACACGTTGAAAATGCATCCCCGATCCCCGCCGTTGCTCTCGTCATAGCATCGCCCGTCATAGGGCTGTTGTCTGTGCCATTGGCAGAACGACTGTCAACGAAATCTGAGAGCTCTGCTCTTGGTGGTCTACCATCAATTTCTTTGCGCTCTATGACCCCTGGTGGCCTACTGCCACCTGCATTTCGTTTTCCTGGCCTTTACTGGCCTACCATCACCTCTTTTATCGCCGCCTTTCCATGTTCCTAGCTCTCTCTGCTGGCACGAAAAACACCAGGACCCCTCCGTCACTACTATTCGCATCAAATCCTTTACTGCCGGCGAGAGACTCACGACTAACGTACGTGAAACCCTCTCACAGCTTTCCTCCGATACTATCACCTCCCAACCGCCAACATGGTGAACACCAGATCGCGCGACCCAAAACGCAAAGGATCTTCCTCCGAAGATGAAACTTTCGACCTCGCGGAAAACCCAGCCACCTCGGACTCAGACTTCGAAACCGCCACGACTACCAAAAAGAAGTCCACAACTTCCAAAAACAAGGCCGCAGCCGCCAAACCCCCCGCCAAAAAGCGCAAGATCAAGGACATTCCACCGCGCGATGCTGAAGACGTGCGTTCCGGTGATATTCAGCCACAAGTGGAGGAAGGTCTCTCCTTGGGATGGCAGCTCGAACCTTTGCCGGCGCATCAGAGCGTCTCGCGAGGCATGAATTTATTTCGCAAAGCCATCAAAGGCGGCGAGAAGGCAAGTAACATACCCCCGTTCTCCTGCTCAGACCGCACACTCCGAGCCACTCAAGTGCAATACGTGGCTTTCGGCCTTAGCGGGAGTCCGGAGAAAGGAAATGTCTCGCAAATGTTTGGGATATCTGCTAACCTCCATTCTTTTCTAGGGCGGCGTGAAGTTCAAGAACGATGCGAAGAACGAGTACACACCAGTGGTCGGACGCTTGCAACACCTTCGTGATCACCCCAAGATTAGAGACTTCACGCTTGCCGTTGACGAGATCGCGTTGTACGACGTCACAATGGGAGGCACTGTCAAGAAAAAACAAATGAAGGTGAACGGCCAGGGCGTGTATGTGAATGCAGTCGTCACTGGCGGCCAACCAACCAAAGTCTGGTGTATCAAGGCATACCGGGTCACGTCAACGGCCGATGGTCATGCCAAGAAGGAAACGATCGAATACTTCGTCTCACACCCGTCTCAGGTGCGCATCAAGTGCAACGCAATAACCCAGCAGGTCTGCCCGACCAGAGCAGACGCCATCCGGCTTGGTCAGATCGTTGTCGACTTCACAAATCGCTTCCCTGCGATGTTTGAGGGCAGTCTATGGAACTCGAAATCCAAGTCAAAATGGTACGAGGCAAGCGTCTTCGTGGAGGTGACCGCGCTCCTCGATTTTGACAAAACAATGGACCTCCCCAAAGTGCTTGGCGAGGGATTTCTTCGGAAGTCCATTGACGTCTATTTCCAAGCACGCGCAACATCGGCGGTGCGCGGGCCAAACGTTCGCGCTATTGGCACAGGCAGACTGAACAGAAGGGCGGTGGCACAAGTCGTTGCAAATGGCGAACTTCTTCAATCCTCATCGGCGCCTTGGGACGCAACGACACCTCCGTCAAAAGAACTTGACCTCACCGCAGTAGCTACGATACCTGACTTGCCCAAGTCTTACGAGCCATTTCTCCGCGAGGAAGACAGTGCTGTCGACAATGTCTCGGTACGGCTTCACAGGTATTGTCAGTCAACTCTCTTCGGCACCATCGGACCATTGGAGTTGCTGAAGCAAGCATGGATTGACGTCCAACTCAAATTCCTCAAGAGATCTCGACCGACACTTCCATCACTCGGACCTTTCAACGGCTTCAGTCTGTTTCAAAAACCACTCAAGCAAGAGTCTGGCGGTGCTATCATTCAACTTACCAGTGCTGCTATCGGATCTGCCCTGGAAGTACCAGTTCGCCCTCGACGCTTGGGCAAGACTTCGGGTCTCTACTTCATCACGGCATCCCAGAGTCTCATCCTGCATTCACACATCTGTCAGGCTGTCGTCAACAGCATCTACCGCGGCGAAGGTCTGCTCAACGCTATCCGCTTTGGACACTTGGCGTCCGCTGATGTTGATTCTGGACGAGTGGGAACCGCCGATGCCCTCGCCAGCCTCGACAGCCAAGAGGCTCTGGACCCTCAAGCTCCTGTGGTGTGCAATCATTGCATGCAAGTCACAGTCGTAGCCGAAGCGTTGCGAGATGACATCGGTCGGCGACTGTGTTCGCCTTGTGCTCGGAAAGCCACTCATACCATCTTGTCGGACATTTCATCTCACCTCACTGTGCAGGCAAGAATCCTCATGCTTGTGACCAGCACCTTGAGGAAAGATATCGACAAAGCCTCCCCCAACCCCATCCACAAAGTTGACGCGCAATCAGTCCTCCGCACTCTTGAGAAGCAAGCAATCGATGAGAGCAGGTGGAGATCGGCCTGCAGTTCAGGAGAAAGATCCATCGGCGACGCAGTTTGGACTTTTGGACCACTTCGCTCCGAGTATTCTGGATACCGCTTCAGTCACCCTGAGCAGATGAGCATGGGAAAGCCATTCCCGATTTTCATCGACGAAAATGGGACTTCATTTCATGGTCCGAAGAACACCTTCCTGCAAACACTTCTTGAGAACCTCCTGCAGGGCGACCATGCTATCGGTCTCTTGCCATGTTTAGCCGAAGTTGCCACGGCTGCGATATCCATGAAGCAAGACCCGTCGCCGCCTTCTTTCGGCTACCCAGAGGCGCTCCGGCCTCTCTACGAAAAGTTCGACAGAATGGCCGACAACAGCTACATGATCTTCGGCGGATTACCTGCCAGCATTTCCGAGCGCTCGACACAGACAATTTGGACGACTAAGAATATGAAAAATCTTCTCGCGATGCTCAAGAGCTGTGAGTGGGATGGCAAGGTCGTGCGTTCTTCGCAAAAGTGTATCACGACACGAGCTGGCATACGAAATTTCACCCGTACCACCCGTCTTGATGGGCGCCCTCGAAAAACTCCCGTTTTCCCTCACGGCGCCGATTTGAAGCGTGTGCTGAACAATCTGAAAAAAATTGTTAGGCCTGGTGGACGATTCAATCCAAATCGCTTGATTGTCAACAGCAACAGCGACGGATCGTATTGGATCGGCCGTGATGGAGAGTGATCAAAAAGCGGAAAAAGAATGATACTGATTTATGAGGGCGAAGGCCCTTAAGCTATATAGACTAACTGAAACGAGCGAGTTATGTGATAATAACGAGCCTTTAAGTGAAACGGTGCCTAAGGCTTTAAGGGTTTAAGTAAACCTAAGCGAGGTTTTTGGTGTTTTTAAACATCCTCCCCTTTAGTAAATGCGTGACCTTAAGCGTTCGTAACAACCTTAATTAAAGGCTTAGGTCATATGCTAATGCTCTTAAGTAGGTGTGCGTAATCTCGAATAAACGAGCGTAATCTAGGAGGTCCGTAATTGCCCGGAAGGTAAGGGCTTAAGTGCAATCGTCTAGCTAATTCTAGTAGGTAAATAATACAATTTACGTACTATTACAAGCCTTAAGCTGGTAACTGCTGGCACGTAGTCGAATTCACTAGTAGGTCGCCCCTCTAAGGGCACAAAAGCGACTGTGTTTTTCTTTTTAAACCCTCTCTCTTTTATTAACTTCCGCAACCCTTTCCTTCCCCTTTCCTTAGACCTTTACATAGTCTACGATTACTACATCTTACAACACTATAACACACCTTAAGCAATAGTCGCTATAGCGAAGGGTGACGAAGATAAGCGCAAGAAGGACGATAAGAGTAAGGACGACAAGGTCGACAAGTAGCTCCGCCGATCTCTTCGTAAGCTACCCCCTAAGTTCCCTCCTACGAAGGCTATTTAAAGTGCTATTAAGATAGTTAAGCGCGGATACTTAGATACAAGGATGTTAACTTAAGCATTTAGCTCGGTCTTAAGTAGCAAGAAGCAGCCGTTACGAGCTACTACCACCTAAGAATTAATAGACAAGTTCGCTTTAAGGAAACTCTACGTCTAGCCTAATGTTATGTCTTAGCGTAACCGCATAGAGTACACTAAATTCGGGTATAAGCAAGCCACCGGTTATAAGTCGGCATACGATGCTTATCGCGATAGGCTTAATATGTCTGCCTTAAGCCTTAGGTCTAAGCTACTAGGCATACGCGCCCCTATAAGCAACAATTACGAGATCCCTTAGCGTAACCCTTAACTAGCGAACTAGGGCCGTAGCTTAAGGAGTCGTACTACCGCACAAGGTTAGGACCCTACGATGCCTCGCAACGTCCTTAACCGCTCTCCAGATCTTCGTAGCTTATACCCTAAGCTAGATCGCTTCGACCCTTAAGGAAACATTAATAGCACTGCTATGTACGCCTCTGTCGGCGCTCGACTTAAAGCTCTCCTTATTCCTAGCCTAGCCTCTAATCGCATCGCGGTTACGGACGCATAGATGAGGGAAGTAATATATTATCTGATTATAGTGTCGAATGCGCCTATTAAGTACCTTCGGCAATTTCTAGCTGCCTTTACGATTTCCTAACTTAATGCCTTAATCGATAGACTTTAAGCGTTTAAGCTAGGCGATCTTCGTAGCTTGGACTAGCGTAAGTCGGACGGTTACCTTATTAGGGCCTATAAGCAATAGCGTCTAATCTCTCTTTTTACTTAAGCTCTCGGTAGTAGCCCTTAAGAAGGCAACTGTAGCTGCGAGTCCGGCAAGCGTAAGGCTAGGCCCTTTAAGTTATGCCGTAGTAGTAGAGGCTGCTTTAGCTACTATACTAACTACAGCTATACTAACTACTACGATCGCTATTCGGTTAGAGATTCTAAACTCTAGGGAAAGACTAGGACTAAGAAGAGGAACCCGAAGGCTAAGGAAGGTAATAACGATGCGGAGGACGAGTAGGTAGACTTTAAGGAGGAAGTCTTAATTCCGCTCCTAGAAGAGCCTATCCAAGTGCCCTTAAGCCCGACGCCTTCTAGCCCTAGACCTTTCGATTCTGGATCCAGTAGAGTTACGTAGCTGCTTAACCTATTCCTTACTAGTTAGACGAATATCGCCGATATAGAGGACATTAACTTAATAGCTGTCGCAGCTCGTTCCCCTAACTTAAGGGGTCCTTTGTCTGCTCGTAAGGAGATAGACACTACTCCTTCGCGGCTAGAGCGTCCTTACTTAGATCCTTTAAGGGGGTTCGGTAGATCTCCGGGTGCTAGGCCTTTGTCCTTCTAGCTTCCTAAGAACTACGCCTAAGGAATGCCTATAACCATAGATAACAGGTATCGCCGCGACAACCCTTAAGCTGGGCGTACGACCCGTCCGGCCAACGTACCTCTACTCTTCCGCACAGGGCAACAAGGCTCCTCTAGGCCTGGCCCTACCCTCTTCCCGACAGGCGATTATTAAGGCACTCCAGCGCTAGTGCCCTCTAGTTTAAGTACTCGTCGGGGCCCGCCTCCTCGGCCGAGCACTATGCCTGCTCCTGTTTAAGCTCCGGTTCGAAACGCACTAGCTCTAGCTCGTTAATCTCTAAGCCTACCGTTCTATAATGCGGCGGAGGATTTCGTAGATCTGATGCACAAAGGAGAGAGGCTCTTATACGCCATCGATCAGACCTTAATACTAGTACGGACCGGCTTAACTAATAATTACGACCTAATTCCAACCTTCTCCGGCCGCCTTGTATACGAGCTAGTGCTCCCCTTAAGCGGTTTCGCTACCTAGGGGAACCTGTTTTTTAGCACGGCTCCTCGGGCTAATAATGGACATTAAGGATACGGCGCAGAAGGCCTAACAGTTCCTCTAGGAAGCTAACGTACGCGCGTGTATACGGAGTATATTAAGCAGCTCTACCGCAACCGCTTTAATAAGCGCCACTCCGTATATTAAGTCGTCTAGATAGCTCTCTCGCGGGCTTAAGTGCGTCTTAGGGCTAATTAAGGCATTACTCCTTAGATGCTGCACTTGTAGGCGGTAATGTTAGCCCTTAAGACGCAGCTTATTACTAAGAAGGAAGAAGATGCTAAGAGGGAGCAGGCTAAGAAGGGTTAATTCGGGTCTAAGTAGGATCGGTAGAAAATTCGTAGGCTTAAGCAGGAGCACCAAAAGCGTTGTTTTTCTTATTTTTCTTTTTTCTAAGCCCCCTTATCTGCTAGGCTGTGCATGCGATAAAATGCGATATAACGCTAGAAAGCCAGCGCGAAATAAATGTATAATAGCACTTGAGGACTGGCCTTAAGTATAAAAAACATAAAATAAAAACCCTCCGGGGGATCTATTAAACTTAGGCCCTCGCATTAACCTTTCGTTTAGACTTAAAGGTTAGCTTCCTTCGTAGCTACACCGCAGGGTTACGAGGAGCTTCCCTTGTGTTCTAGGGTAGTCGTCGACGGGGCACAACTATAATAGTGTCCTCGTTATTACCCGACTCCCCTTAGGGTTTAAGTAGAGTCTCCTAGAGCTCGGAAGGGATTACAAGTAGTTCCTCTTCCGTTTCTTCTATAATAGGCTCCGTAGGGACAGGAACAGTTGCTATAACAGGGTTAACTTAAGCGTCTTCCCTTAATGTTGCTACTGCATTTACCGGATGTATAACCGGCTGACTTAAGGGTGCTAACTTCTTTAGCTCCCTAAGACGTTTCTTTTCGAGAGTAGCCTTAAGTTTCTCTACCTCCTTAGCATTATCTCGATTCGCGCGTAAAACGTCCCTATACTTCCTTCGGATCTTATTAGCAGCGAGTTTAAGCTTGTGTTAAAACTTTAGCTAATCGTTAGTCTTTAAGGAATCTAAAGGTTTACCCTCCCCTAAAAGGAATCGAAGGGCTCCTAACTGTTTAAGCTACTGTAAAGACAACTTGTCCTATTTCTGTCTGGGAATAGTCGCTAGAGTAGAGAAACTTAAGCGTAGATTAAGTGTAAGATTATTACGCAAGGAGTCCTTAAACTCCTAGCTAGCGGCCTTAAGTAAAATCTCCTGTCTATAGCGCTTCTGCTAGTCCCTAAAACTAGTGCAGTTAGCGCGGATAAGGCGATTACTATGCACCTAATGCTTAACTACAGACCCGTCGTAGGACTCTAAGGTATACGTACTAAGCTAGCTTCGCTTAATTACCTTAAAGGGACCTACGAAG
Source organism: Zymoseptoria tritici IPO323 (assembly GCF_000219625.1). NCBI lineage: Eukaryota > Fungi > Ascomycota > Dothideomycetes > Mycosphaerellales > Mycosphaerellaceae > Zymoseptoria > Zymoseptoria tritici. Next base: position 3,451,295 of record NC_018216.1, on the reverse strand, counting down.
GTCGGCTAGAGCTTCGTCTTAGTCTTATTTAAGACAAGAACAAAGTCTCCCTCGATAAACTTGCTATTAGTCTCCTTAAAGGTGTGTCTACTAATAGCGCCGGCTCTTACTGCTTTCGTAAGCAGCTTTTCTACGGCAATTGTCCTAGCGTTCTGTATTACCTAATGCCTAGATTTAGGATCCTCGGGCTTAAGCTGCATCGGACGTAGGTACGGATAATCCTTAAGTATTCGGGGTTGCTGGCCGAATAAGAGGAAGAAGGGGCTGTATCTACAACCGGATTAGGCCCGGATTCGACTTGAATATAGCGCCTTAGGAAGGTATAAGTCCTAAGCGTGTACGCTTTTACCGTAGCACATCTTAGAAAGGATCCGGCCGAGAATACCGTTTAAGGCTTTAACCTTCCTGTTCGTACGGGGGTAGTAGGGCGTTGTTAGCCTGTAGTTAGCTTAAAGAGTATCTATAAGGATATTAAACGCCTTGCTTATAAAGTTCGATCTATTATTACTAAGGACTTCCCTTAGGGGTCTAAAGTTCGCATAGATCTCTTCTTAAACAAAACGAGCGACCGTCTCGGTTTCTTAATTCGAGGTGGCCCTTGCAACCGGCTAACTAGTAGCATAATCTACGGCTGTGATAATGTACTTGTTACTATTAAGTGTAATAGGTATTAGACCGATAACATTAATTACCTAGCGCTCAAATAGCTTAAGCTTGGAATTAGCTTAGTGGAATCGCGGTTCCTATAGGGGACTCCGGGACTTCTTCTTCGTAGCTTAATACTAAGGGCAAGTGGAAGCGTAGTCGTGAACATCCTGTTTAAGTAACTACTACTAGCCCCTCGCTCGAAGAATGCTACAGACGCCGGGCAGTGCGAAGTGCCTGTAGTTATTATAGTAGCGTTTAAGGAAGTCCTACCGGAATTCCGGATCTATGTAGGGTACAAGGCTTCTATCAGCCTCGCGATAATACAGGAGGTCGTCCTTAAGGACAAGATCTAATACCTTCTTTTTAATTAAGCGGCTTAGCTTCTTGTTCTCGGGCATCTCCCCTATAGTTTTAAAATGGATTACTCTATTAACTACCTTACGCTCGGAGAATCCTCGTATAATCGTCCCCCTTATAGCGTTCTCCTTAAAGGAGTAAGGCAAAGCAGTCAAAAAGTCCGCGGGTTTAAGTAATTAATCCCTAGGCTATATAGAACCCTCCCCGGCCATGTTAGCTAGGGTACCTTCCATTAAGTCCGGCCGGCGGGAGAGGGCATTAGGGACTATGGCCTTACTCCCCTTGCGGTAGCGGATGTTAATGTTGTAAGCTTGAAACTCCTTAATCTAGCGTACAAGTCGCTTAGTTAGAGTCTTCGAGGTTTTTAGGTACTGCAGGCTGTAGTAATCCGTAATTACTTAAGTCTTGGTCCTATTGTCGATGTAGTGGCTCCATTTTTAAAGGGCTTCCTTAATAGTAAGGAGCTCCTTCTCGTGCACTAGATAGTTTAGTTCTGCCCTTTGCAGCTTGCGGCCCTCGAAAGTAACCGGATGCAATTTACTATTAGAGTTAGCTTAATGTAGGACTGCACTAAGCGCCCACTTACTTGCATCCGTTTTAATAATAAAGGGCTTCTTAGTATCTGGCATAATTAGCACTAGCTCGCTGCACAGGGCTTCCTTAAGCTTTGCAAAAGCGATAGTGCACTAGGCAGTCTACTTAATAGGGCGCTTCTTCTTAGTACGTAGCAGCAAGTTATCTTCCTTAAGGAGGTCTAACAGCGGAGCAGCGTGCCTAGCAAAGTCTCTAACGTACTTGCGGTAGAAGGAAGCTAGCCTAATAAACTGCCGCACTTCTTAAGCGTTAGTCGGTTGTAGCTAATCTCTGACAATAGAGATCTTGTCTTCTATAGGCCTAACTTAATTATAGCTTACTCGATGTCTACAGAAGTCGAATTCCTTAACCCTAATATAACATTTCTTAGGGGAGCAATATAGCTCCTAAGACCGCAGGACATCTAGGACTTCCTTTAAGTGGACTTCGTGTTCCTCCAGGGTCTTAGAGAAAATCACGATGTCGTCTAAGTAAACTACACATGTCTTATAAAGGTGCTTTCTTAGAGCTTCGTTTATTAAGCTCTAGAAGCTTGCCGGTATATTGCACAGGCCGAAGGGCATTACCTTAAAGTAGTATTTGCCCTAGCGAGTGTTAAACGCTGTCTTGTGCTAGTCCTCTTCCTTTACCTTTAATTGCTAGAACCCGGAGGTTAAGTTAATCTTAGTAAAGTAGCTTAAACTATAAAATGCATCTAAGTAGTCGGAAATCCGAGGTAGGGGGAATCGATCCTTAACAGTAGCGTTGTTTAGAGCCCTAAAATTAACGCACATTCGCCATTTCCCCCCTAGCTTAGGTACAAGTAACACAGGGCTTCCCTAAGCCGATTAGGATTTGTTAATTAACCTACGCTTTTAGAGTTCCTTAATTTAAGACTCCTGTTCAAGCGATTAGGCATAAGATAGCTAGTAAGGCTGTTAATTAATCGGCTTGTAGTCCCTAGTGTCGATTAAATGCATAATAAACCGGTCCTTCGGTAGCTTGTTAGGCAAGGAAGATCTAAACAGATCCCTGTTGTTTAGGATAATGCGGCTTAAGCTGGGTTCCTTACTTAAGGGAGGAGGAACGTTATCTTCCTTAAGGGACATAGGGTCGTCCTTAGGATCGCGTTCCCTCTCCTGTTGCCTCTCCTAGTATTTATCTATGTTTAAGAGATATAAGGGCATGTTAGGATTAACGTTAAGTAAACCCTCTAGTTCCTTAAGGGAATAGAGGTCCTTATCTACCGGAACGCTCCTTAAGTTAGGAGCGTATCTAGAGCATAGTATAGCATACTTGACACCGTTGTCGTATAAGTACACCTTGTTCGTAAAGAAATTAATAGTCGGGTAGTACTGCCTGAACTATTTAAGGCTAAGGATTACCTCGTAATTAGCGAGATTAAGCACTCGGGCAGTGATTTCCCCCTTAAAGTTACGTAGCTAGTAAGGCAGCTTAACTCTAAGGGTTGTCTCTATTGCTGTACCGTTAGGCAGAACTACGGTCTAGGAATCTATAGCTACTTAAGCCTCCGGAAACTAGTCCGCGATCGTTCGTAAGACGTATACACGCGTAGCCCTAGTATCGAACAGGAACTTAGCCTTAACAGAATGCTTACTTAAACCTAAGCGTCCAGAGGTAACTAAAAGGTTTAGTCCTATAGCGTTAAGGTAGTTAAGTTAAGCATTAGGAGAGATCCTAAGCAATAAGGGCGACGCAACAGACGACTTAGAATCCTTAGCATCTAAGTCGCTGTCTATTTTTTTGTCGGCTTGCTTAAGCCCCCCTTGCGTCTGTTATAGTCGTCCTGCTTCTTCTGCAAGTCTAGCTTAAGCTTCTTCTAACAGCGATACTAGGTATGTCCGGCGACTCCGTAGTTATAGCACTTTAAGGAATACTCCTAAGCCGGTAGCTTAGAGCTGTTGTCGTTAGCTATGTGTTTAAGGGCAGCGGCAACGTACTTTACGGTAGTCTTGTTTACCTTTCTTAGTTTAAAAGCCTTCCTAGTAAGAGCATTGCGGTTTTCCTTAAAGGCAGGGGCATCTATTCTTAGGCCCCTTTAAGAATCTACGACCTCCTAGTTAGCTACGTCGATAGCTTAAGCCTGGTCTATAATCTCCTGTAGTCTAGCCTTTTAAGGGGTAAGCTTATGTCGAATAAGCTTAGCTCGAATTAACAGCTTAAGCCTATTAAAGAAGACAGTAGTATTAGAGAAGTTATTAGGCCTTAGCTTAAGTATGCGAGCTACGAAGAGGATTTTGTAGTAGAAGGTAATAACACCTCCTATTTGCTTAAGAGCTCGGTATTATCTCTAGAGCTTCTCTTAGTAATAATAATCTTAGAAATAGGAGACGAGGTTGCCGAGCATTAAGTTAAGGGTATAGGTTCCCTTAATAATTTTAAGCCTACAAGTCTCTTCCTGTTCCTCCTACTAAGCAAGGGCGTTACGCTACATCTAGCTACCTACTAATTCGATAAGGTTAGCTTCGGATAGGCGGATACCCCTCTATCTTAGGGTAATCTAAGACCTTAAGTAACGCTCTATAGACCTAACCTAGATATTAGCAGCGTTGTTTCGAGTGTCTCCCTAGTATAGTTCTAGTGCCCGGACGGAAGCCTTAATAGAAGTATCTAAGGAATTAAGGGGAGTTGTATCCCTGCCTAGTGTTCTAGACGTATAGCGATAGGGACGACTTAGTCCCTTATCGTTACTTAAGCCGTGTCTAGGGTTATCTCCTTAATATAGGGATGGCTTAAACTGTACGGCTCCTAGCTCGCTTAGTCCCCGGATAGGCCTGTTAGCAGATCCTGCTCGAACAGGCTCCTAGGACAAGCGGGCGTTCTCGGCCTAAAGTCGGACAGCGTCTGCTTTAAGTCGATTAATATGTTCCTCCATTTCCCTCAAGGCGGCCACATGCTCGCTAAAACGAGTAGGGCCTAAGCCTACATTCGCAGCAGCAGGTCGGCTTAGTTAAGTAGGAGTTCGGAAGGTAATATTAGCTCTAAGTAGAGCTAGGGGATCCGTCTAAGGATCTCCTTTAGGGAAGAGACAAGCAGTAGTAGATAGTGCCGCCCCTGTATCGCTACCTCGTTCCTTAATGCGATTAAGTTCGCTAATTAGGCTTAGATAGCCTTCCCTATCTTCCTTAAGCCTTTCTCCTTTAGCGACTGTTAGGTTTAAGTCGTAGGAGGAAGGAAGCTCTATAGTTCCTTCGGCTTAGCTAGTAACGGACATCTTGTCTTAGTAGGATAGGTTATTAATCGAACTAAATTAAGTTGCTGTTGTTATTGCTTCTAGTAACTTAAAGGGTTATAACTTCCTCCTTGTAGTTCCTTAAGCGGCCAGGCAGCTTTAGCTATTGTCGTGTTCAAACATAGCGCGCTTTAAGTGTTTAGGTAACTAGTTTTAAGTGCGGTAATTCTATGCTTTAAGTCTTAAACTTAAGGCAAAACGAGTTTTGCGTTAACGTTTAAGTAGAAGTTAGCAATCCAGCACATATAGCACCGCCGAGTAAATCGCTATATATAGGACCCCTAGCTATAGAAAACCCGGTGCTTCTAGTTAGGTGTATAGTCTAAGTAGAAAGTCCGGTATAGTCTATAGGTCTAAGGAGGTCTTAAACTAGAGTCGTTTTAAGCTAGTTTAATTAAATAGGCAATAAATCGAGCATCCGGCCAGCTCTGACCCTTAAGTAGTAGAGCTAGCCGGTAAGACAGCTAAGGAGCCGCCTTAAGTGCTCTTAGCTACTAGATAATCAAAAAGCGGAAAAAGGATAATACTAATTTATAAGGGCGAAGGCCCTTAAGCTATATAGACTAACTGAAACGAGCGAGTTATGTGATAATAACGAGCCTTTAAGTGAAACGGTGCCTGAGGCTTCAAGGGTTCAAGTAAACCTGAGCGAGGTTTTTGGTGTTTTTGAACAAGAGAAGCCGGAGGATGCCGACTTTGCATTCGAGTTCTACGAAGCTGTTGCGCGGTGGTGGACATGGGATGAAGACTGCGACGAAGAAAATGAAACGGAGGAGTCTCCCGAAACAATTATGTATGAGACTTTGCGACAACACATCAGCAACGAGGGGAAATGCCCGACATTGAAGTTCAGATTGTCGGTTATTGCCGGTCACGCTGAGGTTTACTCTCTAGGGAGGGCAACTCATCGGCTCGATCAACACGGCAATCCTACTGACGAGATTATCAAGGCCGGAGATGCCCTGCGGACAGGCTGCACATCCCTCCATCCAGTCGACATTGAAAAGGAGTACGACTTTCGTCGTTGCACCGTTGTACGAGAGTCCTTGCTTGTGAACCGATCACGATCCAACCACCCTTACAATGATCTCGCACCCTTACTTACGGCCATTAGCAAAATCTCCGTGGATCCGTTGTATTGCGACCCGGTACGACCAGCCAAAGGGGACTATCGCCCTGTCATATTGCCTCGGAGATGGAATATTGGAGGACTGAATCTGGTTGCAGCCGCAGATGCCAGGGAACTGTTGATGACTGCCTCGGAACGCGTCGCCACTGAGGTTCTTGATGAGTACGATGACTTCACGAAACAGGAGGGTTTCCTTGAAGTCGATGACGAGGAGAAAGAAGATTTGGGAGAGAAGCCGAAGTCAGCAGAGGGGAAGGAAACATCGCCAACTGCATCGGAGAAGCAAGCCTCGGACGAAGATCAAACCAAAGCATTCAACGTCCTGGTCTACGACATCAACACTCTCTCCCTGGAGCGAGACGAAACCATGACAGCGCACTTTTACAACCTCATGGTTCCAAATATGGTCGATCCCGATAGCATCGCCGCGAACTGGATCATCTCGGTCAAGTCCGCGGATGGAGGAGCCACTCTGCACGCCGTGCCAACAGATGATCATGTGTTCATTCTTCATGAACACGAGGGTCTTGTCGTCGCCAATTGGGAGGACAATGGCACCGTCACAGCTGTGGAATCTGACTGGCAAGCGGAGATGATCATCACGGCTGGCAACGCCGGACAAGATTTGCAGACTGTTGATGATACCCAGCCGACTCTGCCAGAGCTGTATGATTGGTTCCGAGGCACCAACAAGGAAAGCTTCATGGCTTCAAGCCAGACCGACGAGGTCGCAGCGAAGATGGTGCAATTTCTCAACGCATTCGAGGTCGTTGCCCAGTCCTCACAAGACATCCCTGGAAACTTCAGCGCAGACCACTTTGCCGGCGACGTCGCAGAATTCTTCGACATGGTCTGGCCGACTTTTTCAGGCAACTTGGATTCCAAACCATTCCATCGCGGAGAATTGCTGTATTGGCGCACTTCCTCAGACCGTCTCTCTGGTACCATGTCAACCTGGGACAATACCCCAATCAGAAGCGAAGAGAATGGAGGCGATGACAGCATGGAGGGCGTTGAGCAGACTACAGACATCGACAAGAAAGCAGGTGCTCAGCAAGTGGAATCTTCATCGGTCAAGGCAGACGATGAGGAGATGCAAGATGTTGAGCAAGCCACGCCTTCGGTATTTGAGACCGTGCAGGATCTCATTGAGTGGTGGGAGACGTGGGACAGTCGCGATGAGGCCGAATTCAAGTCCTTCGTTCGGTATTCGCCGCTGGAGGAAGTCTACGCCAAAGCCCACGCCATCCTGGTTGCTATCCGGGCTGAGAATACGCACATATTGGCTCCCACTCTTGCCATCGACGCAGCGAAGCTGTTCAATCAGATTTGGGCCAAAGGCGGTTCAGTGATCCGCTTCACACCGAACGATGTCATGGGATGGATGCGCCCCGACAGCAAGAAGGACTTGAAGATCTTTTCGGGATGGATGGACCGAAAGCAACAAGCTAGGAGCAGGCTCGACGCAAAGACGGCTACAGGAGCTGAGAAGGGGAGTCGACTACAACAGATGTTGGGCGAGATCAAGGCAAAGCAAGCTCAGGCAGATCAACTTCTGGAGCAGGTCGCCCAGCTCAAGAAGGATGTGCTCGCAGCCCAGAAGGAGCAGAACGATTCGCGCAAGCAACGCCAGGCGGACGAGGCGCTTGTGAAGGAGGATTTCTTCCGGAAGTTTTGAGGTGATCGATGATGCATTAGTGATTAGGAGGATCAGAAAGATGTAAGACCTTGTCCCACAAGGATTTCTTGACTCCAGCTTCACAATGGGCAGTGATCAAGAGCAGAAGACGAGGAGGTACATGTTTTTCTTCATAATGATAGCTAGATTGCGAGAATGACTTTTCACGGCCGAACTTACTCCTGTCTCGTTGAACGGGTCGCTTCCTCAGTCAGGCTGAATAACGTGGAAATGTGCACACTTCACGTCGCGTCACCTTCGCTGTGGATCTCTATTTTGGCCTTTGCGGTTGCTTTTGAGGAGATATGGGAAATCACTCGTGTCGTGTGAGCTGCTTGGCGCCTTCCTTCTTGGTCAGGAGAAGATGATTCGGTCTTCAACTTCGAGCTCAATGCATTTCGACATAGCTTTCTCAATGCTCTCTGCGCCGTCATACCTTCATCGTCATGACCCGCCATGCCATTACGTCGCTCGTGGTCCCCTCAAGTCAGAGCCATGTGGCCGAAACGGAGGTCAAGACTTTGCCTTCAGCCGGACAAGAACAACATCCAAAGCATCCTCTCCAGGCGAGACATCTTGGGTCAAGAGCTCAAGCAGTACGCTTTCGAGTACAGTGGTCTTGACCCTCAACATCCTCACAGCATCCACGAACAGCATCATCCTCTTTCCAAAAGCCTCCTGCTCTTCACCCGAGCAGATGAACTCCATGCTCCCGCATCCAGCCTTCGAAGCAGCGCACCACTGAATCATCGTCTTGACGCTCGGATTCCCGCCGAACGTCCGACAACCCCAGAAGCCGGTGTTGACGACGTTGAAACGCTGTCCGGATGAGGTGTTTTGACTTGATCGGAATGCAGTGTATGCCTTTCGCAACTCTCGTTCAACTTTGCCGGGCTGTAGGTCTGGTAGTCCCTCGTCCCTCCCTTCCAGATCAAGCTCCAGCGCATCCATGAATAGCATCGTCCGCTTTGACCACAATTCGCGATGATCGTGTGCATTCTCAGACAGAGGTGGGGGCAGAACTTCACCGCATTGGGCAGTGCGTCCGTACCCTTCGATGGTGATCATAGCCTCAGCTCCCACCACAACCATCACATCGCCGTCCCCAAGCGGAGGTGTGACCAAGACGGCCGGGCAAGCCTCCGGCGAGCAGCCGACATGGACTTCATCCTGCGTGCCCGTGCGGCCAAATCCAATGAACTTATTTGCTGAGATGACAGATGCACCGTCCGGCAGACCAAGAAGGAATGGCGCAGTACTCGCGGCGTCAAGATGCTGGGTTTCGAATGGAATGAGATACTCAGCAGCGTGGTTGGCAGGTTCGTCGTTGTCAGTCAGGGTATACGTAATTGGCCAGACCTCAGCACTGCATGACAAAGGCGTGGTCTCGGCCGGCCCTCCCAGACGATCAAAGTATTTGAACAAGGCGGTGAGGTAGGCGTCCACTGCTCTGGCGTGTGGTTGTTCGGCCGAGTACCAGATATGGAAGTCTTGATAGCCATCCTGCCAGGTCGGCGCGGCGAGGGTGCACAGGAACTGATGAGTGACTAGACAAGCAGCTTGTCTTCTTGTCAACTGGAGGGAGGCTTGACCGGCTGAGAGGATTGGAAGGGTGCATATTGGGAATAGAACTGGTAGCTGGAGAGATAGATCAACGACAGAAGGCCATGTTCGGGAGAAGAAGTCGGGTGCGAGCTTAGTACGCATGAAGTCTCGAAGGAAGCCATAGTCCGTACTTGATTTCTGGCGAAGTGTGACGGCGATTGTTTCGAGAAGGTCGATGACTTGGGTTGGCGTGGTGGTGGGCTGTTTCAACAGCTCTGCAAAGACGGGCCAGAAGGGGACTTGCAGTTCGTCGGAGTCGAGGATCGAGAAGCGATCTTCACAGAGGTATTTCGGGGAGCATGGTAGAGTATATTCTGTTGACATTGCGAGGTGGACTTCCAGATGCTATGTGAATTCGGATATGTCGGAGATCGTGAGGATGGAGATCGACGGCCGCTTTTGTCCAATGCCCGACGCACAGCACAGCCACCACAACTTCGCTTCAAGCGAGTGATTCACACTGCTTCGCCCGCCTCGGCTGTCGAGAGGCCGTCGTATTGCCGTTTGGCGATTCTTCTCATGCTTCCGAAGTTGGAAGTCCTTTAGCGCGACGGACTCCATCGATGGTCAACCCAGGCGTGTCTTATTGATAACAGATGTCGGCGTTCGAGGTCGCCTACAGCTGAAGAGGAGTTCATTGCACATTATGCATTCTATGCCTAAGTGATACATACATCTACCGTTGCAATTCTACTCCTCCTTCGCGGTCACAGCCGTCGTGGTTGGAATGGTGTGCTCGCCATCATGCTTGACCTCCTTGACGTGCTCTCCGGACAGCTTGCCCTGGAACTGCTCCACTGAAATGGCTTCTGCACGACTGACACCGAGATCAACGCTGGGCTCCTGGACGACCTCGTGCACTGGCTTGGTGACGTGCTTAACTTCCCGCACTACCCGCTCTTTCTCGATCACCGGCTGGATCGTCTCGTGGAGGTGCTAAGAAGAGAACGTAAGCATTGAGGTACTCGAGCAGCCCAGAAGCTGCTGCTTCAGAGAGTAAACTTACGTGGTGGACTTTCTCTCCTCCGCCAATGGTAGGCTCTTGGACCTTGACCTCCCTCTCCTGGATCTCCTCCGAAGTGTTCTGGAACTGCGATCGCTCGGCTTCCACCTGAGCTTTGACTTTGTCGCCGTTGATGTCGTTGTTGATTTGGCGCTCTTCTGTTACAGCGGTCTCATTGATGTGCTTCTCCTCGGCCTCTTGCGCTTTGAGCGGCTGGATCGTGGTGTGGTAGTCTAAGCAATCAAAGATGTCAGGAGCGATACTTCGACAACGGGGGAGGGAAGGAACGAACGATCCTGGTGAGCCTCTCTGTCTACTTCCTTCTGCTCGCGGGTCTCATATTCGCGGCGGATTGTTTCATGCTCTACTGCAGCCGCAACGCTTTGGTCAACCACCGTATCATCGGCAGTTTTTGTTGTGACTTGGTCTGAAGATGCCTTGGATGGGTTGGTGTTTTGCTCGGTGCTGGATCCGGATTCCGTGACCGAGGTGGTCTTTTGCTCGGTCGTAGAACCGGATTCGGTCTTCCCTGAGCTGGAGATGAGAACAAAGATTAGCAAGAGCATCGCGAGCGTCCAAAAGGGTCATACTTGCATGAATTTATTGAGTGCAGCGGCGGCGGCGTCCATTGTGAGAGAGTTGACTGGGGTGTGTAGTAAATGGGGTTGAGGTCGTTCCTTTGATAGGATGGTCGTTGATTGCGGGAATGTAAGGAAAAAGGTGGTCCGATGTTGGAAGTGGTACCTACCATATTATACCATTTTCACATGCATGACGACGGGAGGCATCCTTTGTTTATATCGGTGACCTCATCCATAAAGTGGTGAACCAAAGATTCGAACAGGACGCCTTGGAGGAGGAGGTACAGGTTCAACGTCCAAGGTGGAGCCGATAGGCTGGAAAGCAACGCCGGTCCAATAAAGTAGAGGATCTGTGGCGCAGCATGAACTCTCAGCGCTTGCATCGTCATGCCTTGGCGATGTGCCTTTCCAAGTTCGCAAAGAGGGTCTCATGCAATACCAAGTTTCTGTGCAGGACTACCCCACTGCGTCTGTCAACTACGCCACGATTGGAGGGGCATGCCCAGCATCGAGGCTTCCGAGCGATGTCGACCGAGGAATGAATCGAACCCGGGCGTGATCCATTTGGGCAACATCTGCTCGATGCCACAATTTCACATGCCAGCATGCCCACACGGCGGTGTGTGGTCGATCATGCATTTGAGCTTAGATGTCCGGAACGCCCCCTCGCCCGCCATGCACCCAGAACATTCCAAGATCGGATCGGCGTGGTATCAAGCGAAGACTTTTTGGCTCTCGCGGCGTGATGGCATGGTAGATTTTCAGCAGTTCTATTTGCTTCCACTCATACTTTACCGTCCAAGCCGTCCCAAGAGACCTCGTATGGTCAAACGAGCGGAGGGCGTCGAAACAGAATTTGATCAGAAGCATGAACTATCAAGAAGTATGACCTGACCACTCTGCGGTGGGCCTTACACATCGGGCCGACCATTGCTGCTCTGAATAGGCTCTTCTGCATGGAAGTGCGCAAGCCAGTCTTTTCAGCTGCAGCTCGTGGGGTGCATTCCGAGCGAAACCTCCGAGATATGTCTTTGCCTCTGTGTCGCGCGAATCCACACTGGTAATGTCGGGTGACATCAGTCAGCCGTGGTCATGTAGGCCTCTCCGTCGTAAAGCTGAGAGTTCCGAGCGAAGCCAGGTCATGTCGTCCCGCATGCACTTAGGGAAGTCGTCGAGATCGAAATTTTAGGTCGATGCTCAGGTTGAAGGAGGACTTAACAACCGATTTGAAGAATTGGCGTGGCCGTGGAGTGCGGGCCGAACCGTCGATCTCCCGCTGGCGCGATAGTTGCTCTCTGAACTTTTTCGGAAAGTCCAGTCTCAATATCTTCTCGACATCCAACAATATCCACCACGCATACCATCGACAATGAAGCGAAAATTGAACGAGCGTGACGTGCCGGAGCCTGCAAAGGCTGAGAAGCCAACCCCTGTCGCGACTCAGGCCACACCCAGCGAAACGACAGAGACTCCCGCCAAAGCGACGACATTTTCCGCCCTCAATCTCGACGCCCGTCTCCTCCAAGCTCTCACCCGCGAGAAGCTCTCCACCCCGACTTCCGTCCAGCAAAAAGCCATTCCACTCGCCATCGCCGGCAAGCATGTCCTCGCTCGTGCCAAAACCGGCTCCGGCAAGACTCTCGCCTACCTCTTGCCCATCCTCCACGCAATCCTCGCTCGCAAAGCTGGCACAACGACCTCAAAGAAGAGCAAGAACGTCACATCCGCACTCATCCTGGTCCCGACAAAAGAGCTTGCAGTCCAGGTAGCGGCAACGGTCAAAGACTTCACAACCTTCTGCGCCGGCGACATTCGATGCGAGAACATCACCCGAAAGGAGGATTCGGCAGTCACTCGCGCTCGTCTCGCCGATGCTGTGCCCGACATTGTCATTGCGACACCCAGTCGTGCGTGTCAATGGATCAATCAAGAGGTACTGAAGGTTGAGGATTTGCGACATCTGGTCATCGATGAGGCGGATTTGGTGCTGAGCTACGAATACGATGAGGATCTGCAAAGTCTGGCCACCTCCCTCCCAACGGGCGTTCAGAAAATCATGATGTCAGCCACGTTACGTGCGGAAGTGGATACCCTGACGGAACTGTTCTTTGGCAAAGAGGAGGGAGCGGGACCGACGATCTTGGATCTCAGCAAGGAAGAGGCGGACGAGAAGGCAACGCTGGCACAATTCACCGTCCGCACGGCCGAGGACGAGAAGTTCCTCCTGATATATGCCATCTTCAAGCTACAGCTCATCACGGGCAAAGTCATCGTCTTTGTGGCTGACATCGACCGCTGCTACCGAGTCAAGCTTTTTCTCGAGCAATTCGGCATCCGCAGCTGTGTACTGAACTCGGAGCTGCCGGTCAACAGCCGCCTGCACGTCGTGGAGGAGTTCAATCGCGGTGTGTACGACATCATCATCGCGGCGGACGAAGGAGAAATCATCGGGAATGAAGAGAGCAAGGGGAGGAGGAAGAAGAACAACAGGAAAGCCGCGCAGCAAGAGGATGCCGATTTGGAGGACGCCGACGAGCAACCCGCGGATGACATCCTCCCACCCGTCGAAGATGAAGAAGCAGAAGCCGACTCGACATCCGCCACTGTCACCTCACGACCCGCGAAAAAGCCACGAAGATCCCAGACCGACCGCGAGTACGGCGTCTCCCGAGGCATCGACTTCCGCTACGTAACTTGCGTCCTCAACTTCGACCTTCCTCCCACCGCAAAATCCTACACCCACCGCATTGGCCGCACCGCCCGTGCCGGCCGCACAGGAATGGCCCTCTCCTTCCATGTCCCCGCCGAACTTTACCGCAAACACAAACCCTCCACCATCCCCCAATGCGCCAACGACGACTCCGTCCTCGCCGACATCATCGCCTCTCAAGCCCAAAAAAGCGCCGAAGTCAAAGCCTGGGGTCTCGACTGGGCGAAACTCGACGGCTTCCGCTATCGTCTCGCCGACGCCCTTCGCTCCGTCACCCGTATCGCGGTACGGGAAGCGCGAACGAAAGAGCTGCGCGCCGAACTAATCAAGTCGGAGAAATTGAAGCGGCATTTCGAAGAGAATCCCGACGATCTCCGGCACTTGCGGCACGATACGGAAAGTCATGCTGTGAGGGCTCAACCGCATTTGAAGCATGTTCCCGAGTACCTTCTTCCGAGCGGTGGCAAGGCGGCGGTGAGTAAGGATGTGGGGTATGTGGGTATGAGGAGGGATAAGGAGAATCGACTGAGGAAGGCGAGGGCGGTGAATAAGGGGAAAGGAAGGGGACGGTTGGCGAAGGGGAAGGGATTGGATCCCTTGAGGAGTTTGAATGCCAAGGGGAGGGGAAAGAAGTGATGTTTCGCGAGTTATTGGACTGGAAAGCTACGAGACTTCTGTTTACGGACGAGAAGGACGCGTCTTCGGCCGCCCTGTTCGGTTGTCATTTGGCTCCGTCTCCGTGGATCTGCAAGGATAGACAGCGAAATGCCAACGTATATCACCGCACAAATCCTACTTTCTCTCACTGGCAATCAATTCACAGTCGCAAGCCGGAGACGAGCGCCCGAAATATCACGGCGGAATTTTTGAAAGGCCAACGATTGACACCATTCGCAAGTGAGCGATGAACAAAAAGATGCAGACGTCTTATACATGGCTACGATCGCGAAGCCTCTCAACGCTCAAGAGGTAGCTCGCACAGCCCGACATGTCAAGAACCAAGCACAAAATCCACGCATGTCAAAGAAAGCCACGCCGGATTTGCAACAAGCCATTCAGCAGCAAGTCGTAGATGCGCTGTTGATCCAAGACAGCCAAGAGGCATCTCTGAATGTCCATCTCTCTGAACAAGACAACAAAGTCAGCACATCGACCGACCGAGTCCAAGAACGTACAGACGTGTCGGAATTCAACGTACCACTGGTTGTCGCATAGCCCTCTTGAATTCCTGAAGGTGCAGGAAGGGCAACGCGCACCATCGACACCGACGTCGAACGCACATTCTCCATCCGCCTTGTCATCACACGGCTCCTTTGACACAGTGTTAGTGGAACAGTGTTCGTCCTTGAGGAGTCCGGGTTCGGTGGCTACGTACATCTATGCACGGCTTGGTGACTCCGTTGATGGTGCATGTACCGTACCCGTTAGGATCGCCCGCGCATTTGTTTTCCGCGAGGGCACCGGCGAGCAGGGACAGGAAGGTGACGGCGGCGAAGAGCTTCATTGTCGTCTGTTGTTGATGGTTGTTGTTGTTGTTGTTGTTGTTGAAAGTGTGTTTGGGTGGTGGGATTCTTTGGATGTGAGGATGTTGAAAAAGGGACGGGAGCTCGAATGTGAGCGCGTTCCGAGGTGTCGTGATAGAGGATGTTGGGAAAAAGACGAGAGTGAGGTGAGGACGACAAGAGGGTTTATATAGCACAGCCAAAGTCTGCGAGGAAGGCTGGAGGTGGGCGATCGAGATTTCCTCTTGCAGGGAGTTCTCATCGGTCGGAGCAAAGATGCAAAGGCCAGATACCAGTGACCCGGAGCACTACGGCTTGGGAAGCAGGTGAGATCGAGACTTCCGCTGCGAGGAACATGCTGAAAGCTGGCGATCGAGACTTCCTCTTGCAGGGAGTTCTCATCGATCGGAGCAAAGATGCAAAGGCCAGATACCAGTGACCCGGAGCACTCCGGCTTGGGACGCAGGTGAGATCGAGACTTCCGCTGCGAGGAACATGCTGAAAGCTGGCGATCGAGACTTCCTCTTGCAGGGAGTTCTCATCGATCGGAGCAAAGATGCAAAGGCCAGATACCAGTGACCCGGAGCACTACGGCTTGGGAAGCAGGTGAGATCGAGACTTCCGCTGCGAGGAACATGCTAAAAGCTGGCGATCGAGACTCTCTCCGCGGAAGCTCTCATCGTTCGGGTCAAAGAGGAACCAGCCAGGTACCAGTAGCCCAAAGCACTACAGCGTGTTGGCACATCGGACGGGTCACCCTTCAATCTTTGTGAAAAGGCTGTTGGCCTGATTACAAGGGCGCGGGCCAAGTAGTTCTAGGCCCGGAAGCAACCCTGGAGCCTGGTGATCCATCCGATGCGCTCACACGCTGCCCGTGTTGGGCCTCATTGCGGTACAAGGAACAGTATTGCGATGCGGCGCGGAGGCAGAACGACGGAAGAGAAAAGGGATGGATCTCCTTTGATCAAGAATGGTATCGAATCGAGTCTTTTCAGCCAGCCATTCATACTGCTTCCTCGTGCAGTCCGTCTACAGCAGATGGTCGAGACCAATCCTGCTGGCGAATCACGTTCATCGAGTTAAAGACCGACAGGCCAGATGCCAGTAAGCCGGACTAGTAAAGCGCAAATGGCAGCCGATCGAGACGTCCTCGGTACAGGATATAAGGATCAGATGCAGGACTGTTGAAAGCAGCGGCATCAAGCAAGAAGCTTGCTGGGCGTTACAGACGTCACTGCATACAGGGATAGTGCTTACAGTCGGAAACCCAATCGAAGCCCTTTGCGGGCAGGTCTCGACATTCGACGGATACTTGAGCTCATATTGGCCATGGAAGCTCTCAAGAGACGGGCAGTAGTGCGCGGTCTGTGCCCAGAATCTGTACAGAATACGAGCGTGCTTCATGATATTAGCATCGGAGAGCGGCGGGAATTTTCGACTGACTAACCCATGTACAGGTCGTATTCCTTGCCTTACGATCCTTGTTGTACAGCACAGCAAAAGAGGCAGACGATCAAGACGATGTCCTCCAGGGATACCCGTCGATCGAAACCGAGGTGCTTTAAGATCTGGTTCGCCAAGACCTTAGGCGTAGCTGTCATACTGTGCGCGTATATCCTATACTATGCATAGGGTTAGGGTCAGGGTAATGTAAAAGTAGTAGGATAATAGTAACAATATCGCAACTATTATATTTTTATATATAGAAGTATTATCTATATTATAAGGATTTGTTTAAGCCTAATATCCCTATAGTCGAGTAAAGTCTCTAGTCTTTTACGCTAGGAACATAGCGCGTCTAGGGTAAGATAGTACGCAATCTTTTAGCTATTAAATAAGATTACGTATACTAGCATCTCTACGTAAATAACGCTTATCTTAGCGCGGAAGCTACCGCTTAATTTTCGTACTCCTCGCCCTACTATAACCTTAATACGAGCGCTAGCCGTATTAAACGTTCAACGCTATTAGCTTTCGTAGTAATAAACATATTCTAGTGTACATCTTATAATCCTAGTAGCGCTCGCTGTCGAGTCCCTAATCGACGAGCTCTTCGGGTAAGGATATAATAGGTACGGAAATGCTTCGTTAGGTATCCGATTAATAGAATATATTTATCGCTACGAAAGCTATTCCTAGATTTCTATCCCTCCGAACAGCGCCGTCAGAATTGAATGTCGATTCCGAAGGCCAGACAGAACAAACGCGGCCAATGGACTAACGATAGGTGTCAGCGCGCGGTCTCTACTCAAGTGATTTACAAACCCTTGGATCAGTCATTGACGGCGCATGGAGTTTTCGCAGACATTACGAAGCGAACGAAGTGAACATCAGGCCACAACATGCACTGCCCGCCGCACTGTGTCAATTTGTTTCTTACCGCCTGCGTCTTGGACAGTCACCACAAACGACGATGCTCTTCCGTCATGATCGCCCTGCTTCTACGCTGACGATTCACGTTTGGAGGAACTGCAACGAACTTCGATGGCGCTGATGGTCGGACGATATACTCATAAATTCATAGCAATTCTGACCGCGGTGACGACAGAATCGACTCAATCGAGCGCGGATAATTGCACATGATAGCGCCGATACGCCACAATTCATCCTCAAGTCCATCGGATCGACTCGCTGCGGACTCAACATCAATGATTGCGCACCAAGGAAAACAAGCAAGAACGGAAGCAGCCCAACACAGGAACGCCGAAGGTCTGTCGATATTGCTCCCGAAAGCTCATTTAGCCAAGGGGTAGTCTGTTGGTCTGTTCGATCTGGCCTATGAAAATAACACAAGAACGAGAAACGCACCGCAAGGATCTGTAAAGCTTGCTCGCCAAAAGAGATGCGCAAGACAAACATAAGAAGCCGGCGAGCATCGGACTGGGCCGGCCAGAATCGAAAGCGAAATGGAAAAGTCATGCATGGCGTAACGTCGTAAGCCGGCCCACGAAATGTGAGCCGGAGCGCAGTGATTGGCGGCGGATGTTCCCCAAGGCGTCGCGAACATGGTCAGTGACTGTGCGAGCCGAAGAGGATGATGGATGTCGTATATGTTCCGTGGGGGATCGGAATGTGGAGGTAATGTCCTGGTCCAGATCATCTTTCTGACTCGTCGGAGGACTCTTCCTGCCGCTGGGCGAGGATCGTGTTCGACTGCGCGAGGAGTTGGTGGATACTGCGTATTGCGGATTCCAAGGTGGTGCCAGGCGTCGATCTCTGCAAGCTGCGAGCCAGCGTGTTCACGGCCTGCTCCATGCTTTGACCCTGTGCCAACAATCCCTCGACTCCGTTTCGAGCCCACATTGCCGGCTTTGGATCGATCGTAGAGGGGGTATAGGCTGATTGACCTGATGCTTCCCGCGGAATAGCCTGGGCAGCGCTCTGGCTCTTGTGTTTTCCGCTACCTCTCACGGCCTCCTTGCCTTTTGAGCTCGACCCTTTGCTGACTTCGACAGCCTCCTTGCCCTTCCTTTTTGATCGTGTCGTGGCACGTGCCGGTTTCTTGCCTTTGGGATCATCGTCCGAGTCGGATGAGTCGGAGCTGGGTTCATCGTGGCCACCATGACCCCCCCAGACGCCATAGAAGTTGCTTCTCAGCGCGCGCATGCTGCCCGGATGTACTACTCCGACCGGCTTGACCTTGACGTTGTGCGGAATGCTGCTCACTTTCGAGTAATTCAGGCGACTCTGCTCGTCGAGTCTATTGGTGACCGGATTGTCCGGCGTGACTCTGATGGGGCTGCGCATTCCTTCCTCGCGCGGCGCCGGCGTCTCTCCTGACATCTCGCGCGGCGGCTTTGTTGTTGTGTGGATGATGGAATGATCCGACTTTGTTACGCCGCGTTTGCCAACGCCCTGCCCACCATAGCTTACGATGGGTATGACGTTGCAATGGTCTCCAGCTTCACGAATAACCACGAATCGGCGGACCTTGGAATAAACCATCTCACCCTTGAATCGGCTCGGTATTAAAGACGCATCTGGTCGTTCAATTGACGGCACATTCGTGGTCGCGTTCTCTCCCGCGGGTCTGCAAAAAGTCGTCAACACTCCTTCTCGTCATCTCGGTACGTACAGCCGAAGCACCTACTCGGCCCAAAGAACCATGAAGACCCTGCCAAAAACGAAGAAACGGCGAGGTCTGAGGACGTAATCCGGGAATAGCACCGCAAGCTCTTGCTGGGCAGCTGGAACCATGGCCGTCCTTCTGAGCTTCTCGTTGTAGATCAGAACGCTCCTCGGGTCAAAATCTCCAGCACTGGGTCCTTGTATACTGGTCTGTTCCATTCGCTGTGCCAGTGAGTCCTCATCGCGTGCTCCGGATGAAGTTTCTGGACTCCTGCTGGGGCCCGGATCCTGCGTAGAGCGACGCGCTATGTATTGTTGTCCAGGATCTGGAGGACTTTGTCCATACTGCTGAGGATAGCTTTGCCCATACTGCCGTGGTGGGCTCTGGCCGTACTGCTGAGGAGGGCTTTGGCCATACTGCTGCGGAGGACTTTGACCATACTGCGGATAAGCATTGGGTTGTTCAGGCCGCCGTGAGGCCGTAGGTACAGCTCCTCGAAAGCCAGGAAGCGGAGCGTTCCCACTTGACCCTCTTCGATGTCCCGACACGTAGTCAGCACCCCCGGTAGGTGGAGATTGGCTGTAATTGGGTATTGGCAACGACGACGTAGGAATTGGCCGAGGTTGAGTACGCTGTTCGGATGAAGACGATCCTTGCTGCGGCTCCGGCGGTGGATAATTGTAGTCGGCCTTTGGAAAAGTCCTTGGACGGGTCCGGTCCGGATACTCCAATTTGTCCGACCGAGGATTGTAGGAGTACTCCTGCTTCCGTTCTGAGTCCCAAAACATCCAACATCCGCGGGTCTGGCTCCATCTACTGCGTCGTGGGCTGACCATGGTCACCACGTCTCGTTGGTAGGTACAGCTCCACTGAGGAAGTCGCACGATGCATCCATGATGGGAGATGAATGCAGTGCCGACACCCTCACTTTATCAACGTGGCCGTCCCGAGGAGGCTCAACAACCGAGACCCGCCGCAGGTTAGTCCCATCTCTGTAGATTGATTGTATCCAGATGGAAGCCCGCGCCACGACTTCTGGCCGCGCATGTACCGAAGTAGTTCTACCCGTACACCTATCGCACATGGTACATGCACTCCTGCAACATGTATTCGTATACACAACTCCCCCGGGAACTCTGTCAGATGCAGACGCTCCAGTCTATAGGCGGCCATACGCCAACCTGACCAATTCTTGGTCTTTGCAGTCTCACAATGGCCGTCGTCGTTGTGCTCTCCTGCTGTGGTTTGGTGGTGCCACGAATATCGTTTCGCTGCTTCCGCGTGGCTACACCCGTGGCAATTTCGTGGCGTATGTAAACAGACCCGTGCTGGGCACCCCTTGATCTGCGATTCGTACACGCCAGTCGCCAGCCGTAGAACTCCAGCCTGCTTGAGGAGTCAGCATTTAGCACTTGTCCTCATTCCTCATCACAGCACTGCTCATCACCTAGTCCTCCAGGCCTGCTCGGCAAGTGCGAGAACGCGGCAGACGGCACCCATGACCATCCCCGGCCACTTCCACAGGCACCAATTATGGCTTCGCAGCACGAACATCTGTCTGCGACGGCCAGGACAGTTTCTCGACGATGTTCAAAGCTATCACGGCTCCGCAGGGAGGCTGTGCAGGTGCGAGACCGGATCAGCTACACATCAAAGAACATCTGGAACCAGCGGAATCATGTTCGTACAGCCCAGCAACAGCTCGTAGACGACATGTCCAACCTGGTGCAGAGCCTTGCGACGGAACTTGATGGGAACTATAGCCGCGAGCTGGACAGACTGCAAGGCCTGAGCCATGAACTACGATCAAATCAAGATGATCTCGAACAGCACATTATCAGTCTTCGAGCTGACGAAGATTTATTGTCGCAAATTGAGTACAGAATGGAGGCGAAAGAAGAGCGGCTACGTAAAGCGTCATCACAGCTTGTCAAGGTCATCAAGTCATCGCTGCGAGACGATGCTGAAGAACCTGGCGGCACAACAGAAGACTCAAACTCTGTGCGATCGGGTATGCAAGCACCGACCAGATACGCATTCACAATGCACCCAAAACAAGAAGAGTACTACAGCCGGGTCGCCGATGAAGGCATGATGCTGGAGCGCTTTCAGCGTGTGAAAGAGGAGTATGATTCGGAGCGTGCATCTCGTGATTTACTCCGAGATCAAGGAAGAGAACCGGAAATGACCGACGAAGACTTTGAGCTGCAAGCGAGGATCGAAGTCTTGCATGCTGTCGAGGATTGTGATAGAGCAACCGAGCTGGTCGAGGCGACCAAGAAAGAGTGTTTTGCGCTTGATCTAGACCTCGGGACCGTGGTCGGACTTGCAGACACTTGGGACGAGGCAGTCGTAGATGACAATGCAGTTCCCTCAGATGAAGGGTCTTCGCCCGCCATGAGTGGTGTTCATTTACCGGGCCATATATCTCCACGGCCTGACCCACTACGACAGTTGGGATATTCGACCGCGTTTGGCACGTCAGCTGAGCCCGCACTGCGACAGCCATCATCGTCTGCGAAGGCCGATCAAATTGGGCAATGGATCGAGATCATTCGCGAGCAGGCCTCGGATGCTGAGATCGATCCGTCCCAACAGTCACCACATCAGAGTGCCCATTCTGGCGACGTTGAAACCGACGTTTTCTCACCAGCGCAAAGTGTGCTCCGCTCGAGGGAGTCCGAAGCGCTTGAACAGAAGATCATGCCAGCCACAGAGCCTTCTTCCCTGGAGCTACAAGGAGCACCGAATCCCCAGATCGTCTTGCAACCGTCCGACACAATGGTCTACTCTGATGAGATTGCAATAGTCCAACAGAGCATTGCAGCTGAAGCATTAACACTGCCGGCGAAAAGGAATGAGTTCTTCATCGATCCGGCCTGGAACATGTCGCGGAGGCTATCTGGAGAGTGCAGAGAGACCGTACCATCTCCACGTAATCCCGCGGCAAGTCATTCACATGGACATCTCTCGCCAAATCGGCCAAGGAGCAAGTCCGATGGCAATGTACCACCCAAGCCACGACAGGACTCCCACCAAGACCAACCGAACGAGCAGCTGAGTGACCACGATTCTCGTGCGAAACGACTTTCGACCGACCGCGTCTATTCGCTTCCTTCCACTTCCCTTGTATAACATCACACTCTCAGGCATATTCACGGCACAAATTATCAGACTGAAGGCACCTGTACGATCATTGTTTGTTTCCCAGGCCGGCAACACGGAACGGAGCAAGAGTTTTGGATAGAGGATACACGTTCTACATTTTCGACGGCGTTGTTTGTACGCTACTGAATGCCGTCTTGAGCCTCAATTTTACTGAGCATGCATTTCCAGATTCGGCTCAGCCATCAACAAGCGTTCGATTCACCTTTCAGCAGCATTACCGCCGCGGCAGCCAGTCAAACTGCGACTGTGCAACCTTGCCAGTGTATTGATCGCCTGACTTCAGCCTCATGTCTTAAGCCATGAAGCATCAAGCAACCGATTCGATGCGTCCTACCATTTGGAACAGCCGTACCGGGGAGCTCCGAGCTCCACGAAAGAGCTTCCTAGAACAAAGCTGAGCGGCACAAAGCTGCAGCGTGCCGTTTGATTCATCGCACAGACACGGCATCGCTGTCCTCCATTCACAACGACAAGGCGGACAACAGCGAGTAAGCATGCTCAAGCGCGTTCTATTCGACGATCCATGACGGCTCGTTTGCTTATTACAAGGCAGAGAAGTGTAGTCTGAAGCAGATTGTCTCGGCTCCAAATGCTCGGGAATGTCAAGGCAGCGGTCATGGGGATCAGGCTGGCGGATAGGCTGTATCACGCGACCGCATTGCCGCGGAGGTGCATGTGTTGTAAACGGAGTCATATGATAGTCGCGGACACCGTGGTTTGTGATTCGCCCACGTTCGACCGGTGAACGGATCCCTGTAGCATTCCAGCCTTGCTGCAGGCGAAGAGCTCCTCGCGCAGAGCCGAGCCGTGTCGCGCTTGAGGCGGGAGTCAAAAGTCGAGGCTCGGTTCTGTGAAAGAGTCAATGGCTTCGGGATCGCCGAACATGTCGGCATTGGAAACACATGAATGTTTGCGAGTGTGCATTGCTACCATGCGAATGCTGGCACCAGTAGTGAAGAGGCAGTCACTACGCCCTGCCAGCGTTATGAGCCCGCAACAGGAATATAAACAAGTCTGCCGATGGACAAGGCTTTCGAGCAGGACTCCCTCATCCAGATCCCATCTCTTCGATCACAAAAACTCCTGAAGTCTCAGTGTAAACACGACATTGCAAGCAAACTCCAAGCTCATATCCAACACTTCATTCACGTTGACTTAAGAATATAAGAAACGGACACTAGCCTTCCTAGCGGGACCCACCTTGACCAGGATTTCCAGCGTAGCTTCGAATCGTACAACAGACTGAACTTCACTGAAGATGCTCAAAGAGCGTCGGGACAACGCAAATCTCACTCATGGCGAAGCTAGGAGGTACCCGCTGGCCCAAGGTATCGCGCGCACGAGCCGTTCCGCGCGATGACTGCCGTGGAGATGCACTCGTCACCGTCTCGCTACCACAGCCAGGCAAACGGGTCCGTTTCATGAGTAGGCGACGACCATGCAAGCAGCTGACGCGCTTCGCTTCTTGCAGGCATTACAGCAGGCCACATGGCGCAGCGATGCCGTCGCTGCCGATATTGTCTTCCTGCAGTGGAACCAGAGCCGGTAAGATGAGGGTAAATGTCTGTCATTGTCAGCCACCAGCGTGATTGAAGTAGAGCAATCAGCGCCAACGATATGAACGGCCGGAGCATGTCCCGAGAAAAGTCGTCCACCTGACCCAGTACCGACAGCATTGCCTTATCACATCTCGCTACCACAATCCACTACCGAGCTGCCAGCCATCAGTTCGCAGCAAAGCTTCGCAAGGATCTCGCTCACAAGCGACTTCCATCTCGCTTCTCGTAGCCCTCACCAGTCATTACCCGACACACCAACACTATTCTGACACTTAGCCGCCAACGCACCCCCTCCATCCTCGACACATCTCGCCCTACTCACGATCCGTCTGCGTCCTCTCAAACTCCAGCACGGCCGGCATATCGATGCCACCGACCCTCAACTTACTCCAGTCCGCTTCAACACCACTCTCGATATCCGGCCACGGACCGACGGGCGTGATGGCGAGGGGGTTGATGTGGTAGTGAGACTTGGTGTAATTTTCTTTGATGTGGCGGAAATTGGTGGTGCTGCGGAAGGCGTGTTCGTTCCAGTACATGCTTTTCAGCCAGCTGGAATTCTTGGTCAGGGAATCTCGGCGGGAAGGCCGGAAGAGGACAGACTTACTTGTGAAGGATGGGGTAGCTGTAGCGAATCATGCCGAGGTTGCACTTGAAGTGCTGGACGTAGACTGTGTCGAAGCGGATTAAGGAAGCGTAGCTGGTGATGTGAGCTTCGTGATCAGTTTGGCGACATCTGGACATACTCACGTGCGAACGTCCACCTCGGTCATATGCTTGCCAAGGATATACGGACCGCCGGACTTTGCAGCTACTTTCTCCAGCTTGTTCAGCATGGCGAACACAATAGGAAGATTCTCCTCATAGTCCTCCTGTGTCGTTGCGTTTCCAGTCTTGTAGACACGAGTGTTGAGATCTCGTTGCAGCTGCTGACCAAGGGTATCGACCTCCTCCCGAAGATCTTCAGGATACAGCGTGATATCTTGCAGCTCTCGCGGAAGAAGCGGATTGAACTCCGTCTGCAGATCTCTCAGCAACTCATGCGATTCGTTGTTGACGATCGTACTCAGCTTCTTGTCCCACAACACCGGCACGCTGTAGCGACCCTTGTATTCCTTGTCTGCTTTGAAGTACACCTCGTGCAGGTACTTGCTGCCGAAGAGTTTGTCCACTGTAGCTCCCTCGTACTGATCTTCCTCCTCCTTGACGTTAAATCTCCAGCCCGGCCATCCGTTCTCGTCGCCTTTCGGGTATGGTCTCATGATGCTCATTTCGATGCCGGCGTATTTCTCGAGCTGCTTCAGCTTGTACACGATCATTGCTCGATGTGCGAATGGGCAGAAGTATCCGACGTAGAGGTGGTATCGGTTGGCTTCGGGTGCGAAGCGGCCATTGAGAGTGATCTTGCCGTGGAAGGAGTCGTCCGGCCCAGCGTGCCAGGAGGAGGTATCGTCGGCCATGGCGGGACGATGGGTCGTCAATGAACGAGCGGTGAGCTTTCGGCACCTGTGATGTGAACGGGAATGGAGATGTCCTGCGAAGGAGGTCACGAACAAGGGAGGCGCATAGGAGAAAGAGATGAGGCGTCTATGGCAAATACTCAAGAGCCATAAGTAGTGTTGCTTACCAGCATTCGCGTTGCAAGCTTCCGCCGCAATGCCGGTGACATATGAGGTGTGCTTGCATCCGGTGGTATGCTTTGCAATCGATCACGAGTAGTGACGTACCGGGAATCGCTTTCTGAGGTTCAAGGAGCGATGGATCGGTCTATTACTGGAGAAGCGGAATGCTTTCCTTTTGGCACTCGATGGGCGCGGACAAGAACGTGCGAGGAGATTGAAGTGCTCAAGATGATCAAAGACATCAATAGGACTGCGGCAATCGATCAAATGCGTTCGTGTTGCTTGTGAGTTGTGACTTCTTGGAGGATGCGGGCTGATGAGGTAAACTGCCGAATCGGAGCGAAGTCCGTTAGGTGGCCCTGCCACAAAGACTACACCTTCTTCCTCTTCTCTCTCACGGTCGACTTGACCATGAACTCGAATTTATTCCTCCGTCTCAGAGACATCCGGCATGCAAGCAAGCATCGAGTCCTGTCGAAAACGCACAGAGGGTAAGACACTTTCATTCTGCCGCTGAACCCTAACCCTGACTAGTCTCAGTGCCTCAGTCCACGCCCAGTTAGCGCGGATTCGCACGCCTACTGTTCGTGGTCTAAGGGTCCGAACGCCGAATTTAGGAGATAGAGCGCAGCATTAGTATAGAATTTACACCTTAATAAAGCGCAGCATCGTTTCGGCCCTAAATAGGAGAACGCAACAACGAAACTAGTTATTAAAAATCCGGCACTGTAACTTTGTAGAGCCGAGTCTTGCGATTTGAACGGTGTATTAATTATTTAAATCCGACGCTAAACGAAAGCTGTAATAGAGCTCGCGCAAATTCTTCGGAATTCTAATTTATTAGGCGAAAAATAGGAAAATGCGAGCTCTATTAGGGCACGCAAAACACACTTAAATTTTCTATGCGATACGCCGTTCGAATCGCAAGACTCGGCTCTACAAAGTTACAGTGCCGGATTTTTAAAAAAGGTCGTTGTTGTTGCGCTGTCGCGTGCTGCACTGCATCTCCCAGAAATCCGGCTTGGGCCCTTAGACCCTCTTAGGCGAGGCGCTCGAAGAGGTTAGTGCTCGCCAAGAGGGTCTGTGCGCCTGAGACTAAACCCTGACGCAATCGGTTCGCGGTGCAAAGCATTGGACCTCCTTTCGTCGTTGCGTCGACCTGCGTCCACATCCGGTGAAAACCCTGGACGAGCTAGACTGATCCTTTGAAGATGATCGAATACCTCTGAAGCTCTTCCGGCCTTGTTATCTGAGGCAAGCTCAGGCCGTGTATAGACACGCACAGGTAGGAGCATCATCGTGGTAACGAATCCTGGTATTGGAGTCTTCGTTGCATCGTGTGACGTTCCAGTCCTATCTTTGCGCCGAAGACCGCACGGCTGATTCCGCTGTCGTTGGGCAATTCCCAGCGGAAGAAGAAGAAATCGGAATGGAAAGAGACTCTTCCAATTCATGCCGACGATAAAACACACCAGAGAATTTACGACTGGAACGCGGCGAGAACATCTGCACAATCCACATGCGGAACATCCATGAGTTCAGTGTGCCTCGGTCTGTTGACTCCCGCTGGTCTAGCCACATCGATGTTGTATTCAAAGTCAAGACTGAACGGAGCATGATGAGCCCGATCTGTCATGATTGAGGCAATACCCTGTCCTTCAAGGCGAGATCGGTCTAACGTCATAACAAGACAAGGATAACATCGACACCGAGCATTCCCGGAGATGGCAATGGCTGCCATAACGTAAATAATGTACAGACGAATGCTCCCATCTCCGCCAGCCCTGGACAAGGCGGCAAGAAGGATACCGTTGTACCAATGGGGAGATGAGAACAGGGGCCAAAACCTCCCATCTTCCAACAACGACAGCATGAGCCTCCATGAAGGATTCCATTGGCTTTTTGTGACTTGTCATCGACCGCCCTTTGAAAGCTCATATTTAGCGAAGCACCGCCTCCCCGAAACGAGTGCTCGTAAAAGCTTTTCCTTACAGCCTTACGTCGGAATACGATCCATCGGAAACACCGAAGAAGGCATATAACAGTCCTCCCGGCCCCCAAAACCAGCGAAGCACCACCCGCTTGCCCAATTCGACAAAAGCTTCCATCCAACGGACTCCACCCCTCCCAAAAACTCCCAGAACCCACCAACCAACCAACGCAACCAGCATGAATTTCACCACCCTCAAGACCCTTCTCGTCACCATCCTCGCCTCTGCAGTCGCAGTACGTCGCTGACCACCCTTCCTCCTCCTCCTCCACCCTTCCCTTCCTGACACTAACGCGGATACAACAGGTTCAGGCCAGGACTTGCGTGGAGGATTGCGTCGACAAGTGCGGATCGCCCTGGTAAGGATCCCGCCTCCGGCTTCTCATGTCGGAGCAGTGCACTGCTGACGGTTGCTTTCTTTGTGCTATAGCATCGATAATGTGTGCCCTTGCTAGATGAGTGCTCTTGGGCGTTGCGTGGGACAGTGCGTTTGGGCCCGAGGTGGGAGGGTTGAAGGCGCTTGTTCTGTGGAGGAGTGAACGGAGTATGAATGCTGACTTTGTGTTTATCAATGGTACTCAGTGCAGGCGAGAGGAAGTGGAAGGATCGAAGTCACTTATTTTGTATACACCTCGATCGGAAGAGTAAATGTGATCTTTTGCGCCGTTAAGTTCCTTGTACATGTGATATTTCTCGTTTGTACACCTCAACTCTCCACTCCCAGCCGTCAGCCCGTTTCCCAGGATTTTCAAGACAGGATATCCAATCCTCATCACCACTCGTAGCAACACCTCATCCCTAGCGAACCGAAACTCTCGGACTGCTAGCGTACAGCGGACACTGCGGCGGCGCAATCTTCGGAGATCCAAGATCCAGAGGCGACGGCGGTTCAAACTGCGCGAAGCCGAAACTTTCCGATGGAGAAGCCTCGCACCCGTCTTCGGCATAAGAACAGCACACCGCATCGCCGTCAAAGTCCTCCTCAAGCAAATCCGTCGCATCCGCAGGCGATATAACAGGAGAACCCACAATCGTAGCGGGCGAGGAGCAGCCCACAGACGGCGACAGCGCAACCTCCGGACTCGACTGCGCTCCATCAGAGCCAGCCCATGAGTCAGCTCTATCGGTCTGCCGCATCCACACCTCCGTAAAGTCCGCCAACCGATCTTCCTCTCTTTCGAGCTTCTCCTCCGCTACATGCATTTTCCTCTCCAGCGCCATGATTTTCTCCGCTTGCTCTTGTGATCGTTGGTGGTCCATTTTTAATTGGTCGTGAACGTCACGGATGGTCATGATGCTGGAGAAGGCTGACGCTTCGTCTTCGCTGAAATTCTGGAGGTGCGAGTCGAGTTCGGCGTGGGACTCGGCTACGAAGTCGAGGTGGTGGCGTAGACATTCGAATTCGTACATAAGGCGGTCTTGACGGAGGGCTTTCTTTCGGCGCTGGGCGGCGACGTTGTTGTAGAGGCGGCGGAATTCTTTCGCTTGGGTGAAGGGATCGGAGGGGAGGTCCACGGGGTTTCCGGTGGTGTCGATGGCGTCGAAGTAGCCAAGAATCGATGGCATTCCACCGGCGGCTGGGGTTTCGGGAGGATATGCGTTGACAGAACAGGACTCGTCGGTTTCTGAATAGCTCATTCCAGTGGGTGTGAAGCTTTCTGTCTCCATGGTGTTGTAATAACAATGTTCGAAAATCGCTCCTCACCTCGTGAAACCAATATGAAGCAGCAAAGCTGTGAATCGTTTATGACTTCGCTGACACTTCAGTGGCAAACATCAACATACCAGCACCGGTATATTGACCTCACAGGCCTCGTGGCAGCCGCCGCGGCAGTGTCATCGAAGCCATAACACACAAGGAGTGCCTTGTTGTGCTGGTGAGATTTGTCGCATGGACGACGAGCGGTGCGGTGTGATGATGCTCCGTGACAGCCCGGGTTTGAAGGCGCAACGGACCGCTTTGTCTGTGCTGTATCCCGCGAGAGTCCCTTATAAATGTGAGCCACTCAAATGCAGGGCAATTTCTGAGGCGGTGTGTTGGAGTCATTGTTGCGACCAAGAAAATGTGCGATCGGCAGACAGGGGTGGGGAAGGTGAGGCTTCTTCTGTCTCAGAAACCTGGGGAAGAGTATTTCCGAGCTTCACCGCGAGACCACGAGATCTGAACACGCAATGATCTTGAGCCCTCTCCGTCGGCTGATCAAAGTGTTGACAATCGGAAGTGTCAGGTGGTAACTCCTGCTTTTCGCGCTGCCGACCGAGCAATGGATGTCATGATCGCAAATGCTCTTCATTGAGACAGAGACGCTTTGCTGCTCGTCTGGTCGAGAGTCTCAGTATCGAGCATGAACAGTATTCCAACGTACCTGAAGCACCATGTGACGGTTCGTGATGGCCGTAGCGAACTCGTCCGCAAGTGGACGTTGTCTTCACTCGGTGTCTCTGATACGGTGTTCTCCGAAAAGTATCATTCTCCTGATAGCAGCAGAAGTACCTTCGAGCTGTTGTCGGGTATGCAAACAGGGCCTTGCCCACTGCTATCCTCCTTGAATGAACCTTTTCCTGCTTCACGTATGCCGGATGTTCAAGTACACCAGTCGCCTGCCTTGCGTGCGTCAATAGATCAGAGTGACCGACGGTACTCATATTGATGACCGAGTCCTGATCACACTCCAGCAGTCGTCCGAGGAGTTAAGCAGATGGGAAGCGGAACAATGCAGCTCGTTGCAAGCTCGACATTGAAGCATGCGAATCCACATGGTTTAGGATCCGATGACAGACGAGAGTCGGATCCGAGGCAACTTGGCACCACGGCGATTGTCCGTGCGGATTTGTTGGACTTCGGCGAGATAAGATGCAGTCGAAAGACTTCCAGTCACCGTGGTCTTTCTTCACTTCCCCATTGGTGATGTGTCGCGAATTGATGCTTTCTCACAAGTTGCCGGATGTCGTGCTCGTCCATCTCATCTCACGCTGGCAGTCGGTCCATCTCACGGCGTCGTCTGGGGATTTGTCCAACTTTTGCGGACGATGGACATCTCACTCCAGGACTCGGATGCTTTGATGAAGAAGTACTTTCAAAGTCTGCTGAACCAGCCACTCTTTCAAGACCACGCCATGCCAAGAGAAGGAAGCGATACCCCGCAAGGATCCGGTCAATGGTCCGGGAATGATCCGAGTCGCTGGACCGACGCGAATGCTGCAATGTACACGAACTACGTTGCTCGCGTCCGCGGTCTCTGTTGGTCGAAATGGAGAAGGTGCCGCGTCGGGTCCAGTTCAGCAGCTGCGATGCCTGCCGTTCTGCCCGAGTCGCCTGCGAGAAGCGACCCGCCGATGAGTCTGGACCCAGTGTTGATGCCACCAACAAGTGTGTGAGATGTCACAATCGTCAACGGGCGTGCACTTATGAGGTGAGCATATGCATCATTCGCCCTGATGGGTCTGATCATGATGATGCCTGCTCAAGCTGATGTTGAAGTCGATGCCAGTGGATGGACAAGATCAAAAATGGCGATGCAAGCAAACCGCGAGTGAAACGTGCTCGTAAGGGAAGTGCAGTGGGCGGCGACGACAGGAGGTACTCGCAGGTCTCTCCAGCAAGCGATGCTGATGCATCGTCGAGGGCGGCGTCCAAGAGTAGCGTTGTGGAGTACGCAACGACGCCCAGCAGTCACGCTTCTTTACCAGCTAACAGCATTGCAGGCACGAACGGCAATCTCCTCAACTATACGGCAACACACCTTCGTCTTACTCAACCACCGATCAAGACCTCATCGACGAGCGCTGGCTTGAATCCATCTACTCACGGGTATGGGAAACCATCTTCGGGAATTGGATGTGTCGGTACAGCTGTCCCTTTGTCTTCGGCGACGAGAGTATATCGGAAAGCTTCGTCAGCATCTCCGCCCTTTGCGCTCAGCTCGACAAATGGATGACCGAAGAACCCGACACTGCCGCTCATCGAACATACACTGGAAACATCGAGCTCTCGAGCGACTCGCGGATCCGAGAGTCGCTCGAACTTGTCATCAAAGCGTACGCCGCTCGATGGCTTCCTCTCGTGTGCACTTCCGGTGCCAGCGTGGCAGCGGCGCACTCCCTCGCTCGCAGATATTGGAGGGAAGCTCGGGCAGACATGCTCAAGGTGCAGAACCGCACTTCTTACCGATCAGTACTGACGCTCTACTTATTCGGCCTGACGCCCATACCAGTCGGCATCTCCGATGAGGAAGAACATGATGGCCTGTCGGGTCCTGTCTGTGTACAGTCAGCTCTACAGCAAGTCTACATGCTACGAGTCAGGCAGAAAAGCCTCCAATTCAGCGGCGCAAAAGTGTCACCAATCGTCACCAAAGCCTTCGCTCTCCGTCCGGATGAGGTGCATACCAACAGCTTCATCAACGCTGAGAACATCGCTCACTGGGCGGCCTTGACGTTCGACACATCAGCTTCCCTGACTCTGAGCTCAAGACCGGTACTCTGGTCTGGACTATTCGGCTACGAACGTGACCGGTGCTGGAGTCTCGTCAAGTCTTGCACAGACCATTTTCACAGTATGGTTCAGAAGGACTGGCACACCGACGGCCTGGAGATCTCAGAGTCGAAGGCGAATATGGTGATAGCGGCCGCATCAGCCTTCAAACTGTTGATGTGGAAGCTTTCGGCTGTATTCCGAGAGGCACTACGTGATGGCCACGAGGATGCGACGGTCAACAAAGTATGCGAAGCGGTGATTGATGCGGTTGATCAGTTCAATCGCACTTATCGGGATCTGTTAAACTCTTGTCAAAGGAGGATACACTTTCTGAGCCAGGAGACAAAGCTGCGATGGTGTAGGTGGTTCAAGATCTGGCACATTCTCCCCTGCTGACATTCATACACAGACGTACTCATGCTCCACTACCATCTCTCAGTACTCCTCGTCACCGACGCCGTCGAAACGCCGCAATGGCAATATCTCCTTCCCAGACTCCTCCCAGCCCGGACCGAAGCCGAAAGTTCCCTCCTCACAGCATTGGCTTTCGGGCTCGAAACGACATACGCCATTGCTCTGAACGACGAAGTTGGCCAGCTTGGCACGAATTCGAGCGCAGAACGTCTCACGGTACCTCTGCTGGTCATCGATCCGTACCCTCACCATGTACTGGCTGCTGTGGAGCTGATGCGTCGTGCAATTGACCGAGATGTCGCGGCGGGAACTTTGACTGCCGACTCGCACCGAAGCATACTTTCGACTTTACACCGCGCGGTACAGTCGCTCCCGGAAAGCTCGAAGTCGGTGCAGGCGGCGAAGAAAGAGGCTCTCGGGCAGAAGAATCACAATGCTCCGACTCGATGATACAATGCATCATACGATGTCATTTGTGCAACTTCGAAGCTTGCTTCATTGTATCTGCCCGAGTCTTCTCGACTGTATCCGGCAAGGGTCATGGAGAAGAAAAGTACCGGCATCGAGAGCAACGGCATGTTTCTGCTTGCTCCCACGACAGGACAGTCGTCGACTGACACCATGTCATACCCGCCAATTCGTGGCATCATGAGCTCAACATCGCACATGTCACCATTCGGCTGCCGTGAATGTTGTCATCGACGCAAAAACCTGGATCAAGGCTTCGCGGTCCAGCAATCCTGCCCCAACACATCCTGCAAGTTCAAGCGACCAAAACCTCACATTCAATACTCCAGAACACCTCCCCCAATATCAAACGATGAGCACCCCACACAAGTTGTCCTTTCAAGAGAAACTGCGCGAGCGGCTCACGAAAAGACCTGCGATCCCAGCCTCCCGCCGCACCGCCTGCCAACTCGAAATCCTCCAATCCGAGGCCCGATCCCTCGATGCCGAAGCCACCCGCCTCCGCGACAGAGCAATCGCCTTCGCCGGCCGAGCTCAACTCACACCATCACCCACCACCCCCCAATCCG
Organism: Zymoseptoria tritici IPO323; assembly: GCF_000219625.1. Taxonomy (NCBI): domain Eukaryota; kingdom Fungi; phylum Ascomycota; class Dothideomycetes; order Mycosphaerellales; family Mycosphaerellaceae; genus Zymoseptoria; species Zymoseptoria tritici. The sequence goes on along the minus strand of NC_018216.1, from coordinate 3,417,920 downwards.
CTCGCGACCCACTCTTCGAGCGTGGGCAAGATGCACCTCCCAGCCAGCATGAGACCCAGCTCGCAGCTTATAATGCCCTGCTCGAGGATTGGCGGGTGTTCAAGCTTGAGGTGGACGGCTTTGAGACGGGTTTCAAGAGGTTTGAGATGTTGATGGGTGGGATGAGGAAGAAAGTGGGGATGGGGCCGGGGAAGGCGATGGGAGCGAATGAGCATGAGTTTGAGAAGGTGGAGAATGCGGAGAGGAATTTGGGGGAGAAGAGGGTGGGGTTGGAGGAGGCTGTTAGGGGTGTGCCGCTGCCGGTGGGAAAGGGGGTGAAGGGGAAGGGGAGGAAGTAGAGTGTGGGTGCTGAATGGATGGACGCCGTTGGATAGAATATGCTAGGTGGAGCGGTGGATGTTGGGTGCAGGACATGAGTGTGAGATCTTGTCAAGCAACAGAATCTTCCAACTGTAGCTCGAGCTCAATTCAAGAATCTGATGGATCACAGCTTGCGACCTTCATCCCATCCTGCTTCGAAACCACGAGCTGTTCGCAAGACTGACTAGCAATAGAACCTCACTCGGCACCCAACTTGAGCCTCTCCACCGCCGGGACTCTTCACGGGACCAAAAGTTGCGCCTCCACGCGCTTTATTCGCTTGCCCAGTTCAAAAGCTCAACCACGTCAGACCCACCTCGGCGGACCGCATTCCACGTCTTCAGCATCCGGCAGAAAGAAGGCAAGGACGACCAACCGAAGCAGTACGCAACGAGAAAGTCGCATCGGGAAACGTGCGGAGGTCATGTGCTCGTTTAGCCATACTGTATAGCCACTGACACGACTGACGTCCAACTCTGCAGTGCGACGAACATCGACTAAGATGCACACGTTGCACGAAAGCAAGAGACAGCTGCGAGTAGTTCGAGCCGGACGACACAGCACTTCGTCACGAAGTCGTGTTTCTTCAACTGCCGTGGCACCCATGTCAGCAATACCCCGATATTGTTGACAAAGGCTTCGCCTCATTTGAAGGACAAGCTCCTGAAGCACTATGACAGCGTTGTGACTGGAGGGCAGGGAGGTCCCGATACTGTGACGTGCAGCGACACTCTGGTCGGATCGCCGGCTAGCTTGGAGAATCTCATGAATGTAAGTTACGCCGTGTAGCGCGAGAAGTGGGTGGAAAGTGTCGTGCGAGATGAGGGAGGTGATGGCTGATGGCGCTTATCGTTGGTAGCACCCGAGTCTTCTGCACTGTAGACTTGCTTTTGCGGTATGTTCTGCGTCCCAGAGAGGAAGTCCGTGGGCACTGCTGACGAATTATTAGGCGCTGTATTTGGAGTACTGTGGTGTACCCGCAGGCATCATGTTCAGATGCTTTTTGATACTCAGCTGGCAAGTGCTGACTTCCGATCCTCGAGAAGTGGGCCTATCGTTGGCGAGTCCAGAAATGAGGCAGTGCTGCTGAGCTCGATCTGTCGGGACCTACTTTGCTTCTCTTCGGGTCGGTCTTCTACTCCGCCATCAGAATTTGATGCGGTTGTAGCTACCACTTCGCAAACCTGACAGTCGAAAGCGTAAACCCAGACTACTCCGGGGTCTTCTCAATCCGACCGGATCAACTGGAATGGCTCAGCGTCGCCGTAGGCCAACTCATCATACTGAATCGTACAAGGGAGTACTTGGCATACCCATTCATTCGGATCATCTGGAAAGCATCCGCGTACATCCCGAATGAGCTCTTTGAACGTCCGGAAGGCATGCTGGAGCTGTATCGCGTCAAGCATACCGTCAGATCTGCGACGCAATGGACGCACATGGATCTCGAACTCGGCCGGTTTGCTCGCTTGTAGTATCGTAGGAGCAGATAGCATTGCCATGGCCCTTGCAGGCCATATATTCCTTCGAACCGCTCTCAACGCTGCAGTGCCTCTCGATGCCGCGCATTGATTTTGAAGCCTTGCAGTGTATTCTTGAGCAAGTCCTGATATGTGTTCTCCATGTGAACGCTCCCGTCCCCTTGAAGGCGTATCCGACTGAGCTCAAAGGTATTCGGTTACTGTGTCAGATCGTCAATAAGGTATGTCTTGAGTGATACATTGTATCACATGTTGTTGTGTATAAGAAGAAGAGAAGAAACATCCTCGCCGTCGATCATGACGCTCTTCATGCATGCCCGCAAACCATCTGACTCGCCAACCACATCCGAAGAAACAACATCCTTGTCGAGCAACTGAGGCAGCAATCACCTTCCTTCGACTCACTCTTGCCCCGAACCAACACTGAAACATGCGCCAACATCCACTTCACTCACCATTCCTACCCTCTAAACCGCCCTGAACCTCACCACCACCATGTCGCCCTCATCATACTACAGCCACGACAGCGACACCGACAGCCATTACGCCCACAGACGATCCCGCCGTCCCCACCGACCCGCCCACTCCGCCGACCACCTCCCCCGCCGCGGCGCCCGTCCTCGACGCACCGGCTCCGCTCCAGCATCTCACGAGACCAGTAACAGCAGAAGCGCAGCCGCGAATATCGGCAAAATCGCGCTGGGCGTGGTTTTCGTCCAGTTGGTGTCTACCTGTCTGTCCACATGGATGCGCAAAAAGGAAGAGGAGAGTGAGGCGGAGTACCAGAAAAGAAGGAGGAGGGAATTTGAAAAGGCGAAGGCGAAGAGGAGGAGGGAGGAGGAGAGGTGGGAACGGGAATTGGAGGAGAGGGAAAGGGAGAAGGAGGAGGCGAGGTGGGAGAGGGAGGTTACTGTTACGGAGAGTAGGAGAATTGCGCCGGCGCCGGAGAGGGGGGAAGAGAGCGAGGAGGATGAGGGGATGAGGAGGATTGAGGCGCCGCCGGAGGAGGAGGAGGAGGGGAGTGAGAGGGGAATGTCGAGAAGTGGAAAGGGTGAGAGGGCGAAGTCGATGAGTGGGAAGAGTGAGAAGGCGAAGTCTAGGAGTGGACAGAGTGAGAGAGCGAAGTCTCGGAGTGGGCAAAGTGAGAGAGCGAAGTCGAGGAGTGGGAAGAGTGAGAGGGCAAGGTCAAGAGCGGCACAGAGCGAGAGGTATAGCTCAGAGGACGAAGACGAGAGGAGATATGCCAGACGGCGGCCGGGTAGGAGTCGATCGAGGCGGGCGGTCGACGTCAGCTGAGGAAAGCAAATAATGGAAGAAGCATCATGCCATACTGCCATCATTCGCGCCATCAGTGCATACGACGAGCAAGGCAGACCGGTGGTATACATACCCGCCCTCGATTCTGCTCATACACGAGCAACGAACCCTACTTCTACCATCCGAAGCATCCAGACACATCCACTCAGCAACCATGAGAGATTCTTGTCCATCCGAAAGCGAAGACCCCTGGTCGACAGACAGCGACTCCGACTCGACCCATAGCGACCGCACTCCCAACTTCTCCAAGCATCGCAACTCCGCCGGCCGACACAATGATCATATCGATCGATCTCCGCCTCGCCGTCGGGGAAAGCATGGGAAGTCCAGCAGGAGACATGGACAGGAATCTTCCTCCGCGCGCCCTGGCAACTCTCGCGGTATCCTCGTCAAAGCTGCTATTACTCTGGTCGGCAAAGTAATCTTCAATTTCGCCAGACAGAGACTTGAACAGCGAAGACAAGGCGGGCAGCGAAGGTAACTCCACCTCTTCTCCTCTTCTCCAAACCGCCTATCTTCGCTGAACGCAACGCCAGGATTTACACCGCATCCGACCGCTTCAAAGACCTCCACGATTCTCCCTCGTCTCCCTCGTCTCCCAGCCGTGACCGGTCGCCACCCCCGCGCTCAAAGACACCGCCACCAAACCACCCAACCATCACTTCCCTGAGGAACATCTCCAAGACTCTGTACCGATCTCTCGCCTCTCTTTCCTCAAAGGCCGACGCTCTGCACCATAATCTTTCCACTTCCCAGCATGGACCCACCTCCCCTTCAACATCTTTGGAACTCGAAGGCGCGGAACTCCTCGCGCACTGCAACTCCTTGCGCAGCAGAGTGGAGGAGTTCGTCGAGGATGTGGAGGTGTTGTTGACGAAAGACGAGGAAGGGAGGAGGAAGGGAACTGTCAGCAAAGGACTCAGGGAGTTGTGGAAGGATGCGGACGGGTTGAGAGGGAGGATTGATGGGTTTGTGAAGGCTCAGAGGAGGAGGTTGGGGAGGGAGATGTTTTATTGAGACAGAGGCTTGGACATGTACTGATCAAACAGCGCTCGTTTGCTGATGATTTGATTGCGGCGAGTGTGATCGTCTAGAATCTGTCCCTGCGAGTTTTATCTTGTGTAATGCACATTCGAAGCAGAATTCATATCACGATTGATTGTTTTAAAGCAAGAGAACTGTTTTTTCTTATTCTGTATCGTATATCGCTCTGGTTATCACCCGGCCAAAACCACAACTCCCACCAGCCCAAACCCACCCGCCACCACAAACGTAGCCCACGACCCAATCCTCTTCCCTCCCGCCGCTGCACCCTGACTCCCCTGTACCACCGCAGTACTACTCCCCTCCACACTCGACCCCGTCGTCGTCGTCGTTGGAGACACCACAACTTCCGTCCTCATCTCCGTCACCATCGCCCCCACCGGAGATTCGCTGGACGTGATGGAAGTGACGCCCGTGACGACGGTCCGCGGTGGACCGACTAGTCCACCGCCGCCGGAGGCGTTGGTTACCGTGGGGAGGGATGTGGATGTCGAACTGGCGGTGGCGTTGTTGGAGGATGTGGATGTAGAGGATGTGCTGGACGTGTTGGATGAAAGTGTAGAGGAGAGGATCACCGGTCCGGGACCCAGTGGGACGGAAACGTTGGCTCCCAAATTTGGGACGTCGCTGACGGAACCGCGGGTGAGTTGAGTTGAGGTTGCGTGCAGGGTCGATGTCACGCCAGTCGCGTTCGCGTTGTAATCTGGGATTGATGTGGAGGTGGAGTTGCAGACGATGGAGCCGACTTGGACGGTATTGGTGCTCAGTCGACTTGGCTTGAATTGTGAAAAGGGTTGGCCGCCAGGATTTGTGAGATCAGAGTCTTGGTATGAATAGCAGGTGATGGAGGAGGTGTCTGCGCCGGTGGCTCCGGACAGGTAGAGGGCTGAGGCGATGTCGAGGGCGGGGTTGGTGTAGAGTGTTGAGAGGGGAATGGAGAGGGTTGTGTTGGAGAGGTTGTTGCCTGCGCCGCCGGATGAGGATTCGATTGTGATGAGGGCCGAGGGGGAGAGGGCGGTGGTTAGGGTGGTGAAGGTGGTGAGGAGGAGGGTTGGGTTGAGGAGAGAGGTCAAGCGACGACTTTGGGGGTTGCGGTTGTGCATTTTGGGAGAGTCCTTGTGAAATCAAAAAGAGAAGTCCTCGTGGTGAGTATCCCTTGTGGAAGCGTTCCGAAGTGCACCGGTCGAGGCGGGAAGAATCTCCACTCTGAAGGCAAGATTTGATCTGCTGCAGTGTCTTGCCAGAGTCTTGTGATATTGATATGTTGTCGTGGACAAACAGCAAGTGACGTTGGAAAAGTGCGTGAGGAAGGTCGTCGAGAAATGTGTTCCGCCTTGCCTGAGAATAGCGGGTGGAAGGAGTAAGACAGTTGGTAGGTGGACGTTTCATGTGGCTGGGAGTTGAAGGTCTCTTGATCAAATCCAGGCGAGAGTCTTCAAATCTTGACCATGAATTTCATGATGCTGCAGAGGTGGCTGGGATGAGGAACGGCCTTTTGCTTGACGTTGTTCTCATCATTCGGCAGCGTTGTAGAGACAACGATCATGAGCTATACACTGCCCTTTGAGTAGAAGCCCGGTTCGAACGATACCGCTCAGTCATCACTAACCCAGCAAAGGACTACGACAACGCTTTGAAGACTTACCAGCAACCACAGCCAAGTGCCAAAAGTCCACCAAACCTCGTATGCTTCTCCTTCTTCTAAACCATCATCTACATGGGCATTGCTCCACAGCTATTCGACGGCAGACCTCGATGGCAGACAGCAGCAAACCATGCACAATCGCAGCCGAGCAATGCATGGCCAGGACTCTCCACGACCGAAGTCGGACATTGGATGCTCTCCATACTCCAAGCACTCACCCATCTCGACACGGTCGCGGATTCATCGCGTTGCCTGTTGACTCGAATATAGGCTGTTCTCGGGCGCATGCTCCCGCCATGTGATCGCAAGGCAAGCGGAGTGCCTCGACCCCACTTGACGGCCAGAGACGATCCACTTCACATTCATCCTCGAGGCGAGGCAACTTCTACGTCGAGTCGAGCGCGTCGTCTCGAATTCGAGAGAGGTTTGTCGCGAGCCTGCTCCTCGTACAGCTGCGCGAGTATCGCTGGGATATGTTGTCTTCGCAGGGCTACGACCCAATGTCTCACCATAATGAGGCTCAAGATCTCACAGCCGCAGCGCGACAAGGAATTCATTCATGCCACCCATGAAGCCCCAATCAATATCTCCTCATGCCCAATCAATATCCGCGAATCCACCTCATACCCCAGTTTTGACCTGCACCGCAAAAGCATCTCCGCAATTCCCCACATCACATCGAGTCGTCCATGCATGGTTGCCAGCCGATGTCACTGATCTGCTGCAACTTCACTCCTCTTTCCACTTTTTGACGGTCGCCGTCAATGCCCGTTGCCCTACCCGAGGAGGATCATCGAAGTCGGCAGTTCGAATATCACGATTTCGATGTCACGAAATGATGTCGAGATACTCGCTCGGCTCTGCCTTCGCACTGTCGCGGTGATGTTGATCTTCGGACAGTCACTACCGGGAGATCGAGTGTTGCTCATGACGCTCATGACGAGAATTCCCGCCTGACGAGCAGCGGACTCTTGCAAGCACTCAGAGGATGTTCTCGAGAGTACTGTGAGTATACAGTACAGCAGATCGCTCGCGCGAAGTGTGGAGAATGTGTGGATACCGCCACGAGGAGGAGTATATGCCACAGCGCCCGCCGCTAAAACGGAGGTACCTCTGCGGGACTGCTCCACAGCATTGCTTTCTTCTGTCGCATGACGATGAACGTCACATCGGCAGATTGACAGAACGACCTTCGCGTGTCGTTGTTTGCGGAGATGCGAGTGGTGGTATAAAGATGCGATCCTCCGCTTGTCCTCACAAGATGCGCCTGCTGTAAGTCTGCTGCTTTGATTCTTTTCCTGATCGTCCGCCAACATGAAATCTGCTGGTATCATCGCCGGTCTTGCTGGCCTTGCTGCAGCAATCCCTTCTATTGCTCAAAGAAATACTCCTCCGAGCTACTCGTCCAAGCCAGTTGCTCACCTCAAGAACGGAACCGTCGAGGGCTACCACCAAGAACATTACAACCACGACTACTTTCTTGGTGTTCCATTCGCCCAGCCTCCAGTCGACCAGCTCCGCTTCAGAAATCCTCAGTCGATCAACTCGTCCTTCGGGCACATCGAGGCGAAAGAATATGCACCTGAATGCCTCGGATATGGCGTAGGTCAACATTGAGACATCTCCCAATGCTCGACGTACTGACGGATCATAGGGCGATCAACTCGGCTACCCAGTCTCGGAAGACTGTCTTTACCTCAACATCATCCGTCCTGCCGGATACGAGGGCCAGTCCCTACCCATCGGCGTCTGGTTCCACGGCGGAGGACTGACCATGGGCGGTACACGCGACTTGAGGTACAATGGCTCGTTGATCGTGGAGAACTCTGTCAAGATTGGGAAGCCCATCATTTTCGTCAGCATTGCCTACCGACTCGCAGTCTGGGGCTTCGTTGCAGGACCTGAGATCAGTGGAAGTGGTAACACCAACCTGGGTTTGAAGGATCAAAGACTGGGCCTTCATTGGTTGCAGGAGAACATTGAGGCTTTTGGAGGTGATAAGAGCAAGGTGACGATTTGGGTAAGTGGCCTGATCTCTCTCGAGGAAGTTTCGGCATACTGATTGGAGATCACCAGGGCGAATCGGCTGGCGCTGCTTCTGTCGGCTGGCACATCACTGCTTTCAATGGTCGCGACGATGGACTGTTCCGTGCGGGCATCATGCAATCCGGCAACCCTGTGAGTCTCACGTTATTCAACCTTAGCATCCCACCACTGACAGGCTCCCAGGTGAACTACGGCGCTTACAAATACGACTACTCGGAGAGATTCCAGCAAGTCCTCAACGTCACCGGGTGCACGACTGCTGGAGACAAGCTGGACTGCTTGCGCTCGATTCCCATCGACACACTCAACCCGATCTTGAACTCCACAGGAAATGCCGAAGGCTGGGGCCCGATCGTGGATGGCGACCTCATCCAACGATGGGCGAGTATTCAGCTCGAGGAGGGCGCTTTCGTGAAGGTTAGTGCGCCCGATCCGCTTACAGCGAGCACTACTGACCAACCCATTCAGGTTCCAATCATCGACGGCTCCAACACAGACGAAGGAACAGCCTTCTCCCCGCGCGGCATAAACTCCAGCGAAGACCTCGCCGCTGCAATCACCAACACCAACCTGGGCACCCCATTGCCAGCCTACCTCGCCGACGAAGCCCTGGCCGCCTACCCCAACACTCCCGACTACTTCATCCCTCCCGTCGAAGAACTTCCCGCCGACTACGTCTATCCGCCATCTGCTGGAGCGCAGTACCGTCGCGCCGCCGCGTACTTTGGAGACTTGTCGATGAATGCGAACCGACGAGGCGCGTGTGAGGCATGGGCGAAACATGGGGTGGATGCGTATAGTTATCGGTTCAATACGATTCCGAATGGGATTCCGCCGAGTGTGGGGGTGACGCATTTTCAGGAGGTGGCGTTTGTTTTTGATAATACTGAAGGTATGTGGAGGCTTGCGATACAGTCCGGGCTATGAAGGCTCTCGAGGACGTATGCGCTGACATTTTTTTCGTTCTCAGGATATGGCTACGACGCCCTCCACGGAACCGTCAATCCCTTCGGCAACAAATCCGAGGCATTCACCGACCTTGCCGAACTCATGTCCTCTTCCTGGGTGTCTTTCATCTACGATCTCGACCCGAATAGTTTTCAGGGTCGCTATCCGGCGGCAGAGCCGTGGCCGAAGTGAGTACTGGAACCTGCATCAAACGAGCTATCGCTGACTGTCGTGAAGGTACTCCCTCGACAACCCTATGAACATCGTCTGGGACGCCAATGAGACGGAGTTGGCGGTCGTGGAGCCGGATACGTATAGGCAGGAGGGGATCAGGTTTATTCTGGATCATGCGAAGGAGTATATGAGGTAGATGGAGGGGTGGACAATGATGCTGCTGCGGTGTGAGGTTGATGGCGCGGACAGAACATATGGTGCCTGAGGCACGCATACGCGATTAGTCATGGAATCACCATCAAATTCGTCGTTGCCTTCCTCCTTCCGATAGACAATGCAACTACACATGCCTTCTCCTTACTTCGAGAGGTTCTGATTAGACCTTACAGTAGCATGGATATCCCTCTGTGCGAGGACTAATAGGGAGGCATCTACTCCATGTGCGACAGGTGCACCATGGATCGTTCAACTCCGCTTTCGATACCGACATCAATCAACGGAGCGAGCTTGAGAGGACAGCCAGAGAGCGGCCGGAACATTCTGCTGACCAGGAAACATGGTCCTCCGCTTTCCATTACGAGCTTCGATGAGGCGACCTTCTAGGGGCAAGTGGACGGCTTTGGCGCGGAGATGTCACGCAGACGCTGGAAGGTGAGTCTTTGGCAGTGAAACGACATCTACATGTCGATAATGTGGTTGCGGAACTGGTGCAGAGTTTTCGGGCGGAAAATGGAGTCCTCTGGTAACAAGCAACATGTTCGGCGATTTTCTGAGCGACCAAGCGGATGTCATAGTGGAAAGCATCGGGCTGCTGCCACGCGCCAGCTTGAGTGACACGCCGAACGAGCCGCATACCAAAGTGCGTGGACTGGATGAGCCAGTTTAGGGGGATTGCAGACTTCTCCTCGCAAGTGTCCGACGAAGCTGTGCTAATCACGCCTTGCCAGGTCCCGCTGCAGATGTATTCGGGGGCCGGGACGCTCAATACGATCGGAACGTGACCAGAACATCAGCTCCTATATCAAGCTGACCATTGCGTAGTACACCAGCCTTCACATCGAGTTTGTAAGAGAGCGAGCAGAGCCAGGTATCGTGGTGATAGGAGCCGTTGCACACACCTGCTCGGCGGGCGCTGTCAATACCTTGTCCATGGGACTTGGTGCCAGCGATAATGGCAGCTCTCCTAACCGGCGAGACGTGGTTCAGGGTGCCAGAGACCATCAGGATTAATTTGACCGGCAAGATTGCGTGGTACATCCGAGGCAAAGACGTAATTCTCTCCATCCTCGGACGGCTAAAGGGGAACACGTGCGCAGCACAGAGTGGTCAATATGACGACTCATTAGGGCACGTTCGGAGAATCTTCACGCTTTATTCAGCGTTATATATATAAGGTTACCGAACGCCAAATTGCAGCTAATTGATATAGCGTTAGTTAAATGTAGTTACCGAATAGTTATAAGTATATAAGGCTAGCGTAAATAAGGCTATCTTACCGCTATATATTATATAGAGTTTAATTTACTTTAGCTTGCCCTTTTAGGCAATCCGGAGCTAATATAAGGTAGTTACGTAGACTAGACCTTAACACCTCTATTTCGTAGTAATTTATAGCTATTCGGCTATATTATAGGCCCTTATAGGGCTATATTATTACCTTATATTACTACTACTACTACTACTACCTTCTAATAATAACACTAATAATACTATTAGTACCCTAGAACTCCTAACCGGAGCCGCCGCCCCCCCCCCCCCCCCTTAGCCGCCGACGACGAGAACGATAAGAACGACGAGAATCGCTTAATTATACGTCTACGGTAGGGCTCTTAGCTATATATATATTATTACTACTACTACTACTACCCTCTAATAATAATAATACTACGATAACCCGGCTCCTTAAGGGGCTAGTACCGGCTCCTTACCCTCTCTATACTAGTAGTAGTACCGCCGCCGCCCCCTTCGACGAGAACGATAAGAAAGTTAAAGGAGTTTCTAGCGCTCTTATTAGCTAGCCGTTTAATACCGGATTCGGCGTTTCTAGCGTTTATATAAGTCGTTTACGCGAGTAAGAGATATCCGGCGGTCGTACTAGTAGATACTACGAGAAATAGATAAGATAGCTCGTTTAACTAGTATCGATAAGGTAGTGTTAGAAGCGGCTATTACTACGGCTATATATATTGTTAACTACTATAGCTATAACTATCTTAACTTTGCTAGTAATAGGGCTATATATAAATAGTAGACGTACGCCGGTACGAGGATTACGAGCTATCTATTTAATAATAAGGTAGACTTGTTTAAGACCTATTAAATTAATACGGCTATATTCTATATATTACTATAGAAGCTCGTCGACGCTAGTAGACTAGATTCGAGCCGTTATCTAACTACCGTAGAGCGCTTAGTATACTTCTTATATATCGTCGGCTACGGCGTTACGTATTATAGCGTCTACCTTATGTTTAAACGGTCGACTTCTACCGTTAGTAAGAGCTTCTATATAGTCCTTAAAGTAATCCTTTAGCTATACGACGAATACGTAAAGGAGCCGGATTACTAGTAGCCTATACCGGAGCGTTTAAGGGCGGCTAAATATACTAAATTCCGGTCGGTAGTTAGAGCCCTTAATAGTACGTACATTACTACTCGTATACCGGTAGTAGAGTCTATAGTATAGCGTAATCGTAAGGGAGCGTTAACGTAGAATATCCTTGCTATCGTCGACTTTAATATACTATTTACGTACGTCCTTATAGGCTAGGAGGGCTCTACGAACGACTAGCGTATAATAAACGAGGCTCGCTAGAGTAACTCGTTTAGTAAGGAACTACCGGCTAATAAGTACTACCTTACGGACGCTAGATATAATAATACCGGACTTACCTTAACGCTATATCGTAGTATACGTTATTACTTAAAGGAGTAGCTTATAGGTAACTAGTAGCCGACGTCTAAAGAGGAGCTATTTAATCTCCGCTATTCGTCCTTAAGGAATATTATTAAGCGAGCGTTTAGTATATTTAAGATACGGTAGGGGATTATAAGGAGAGCCGGTAGCCCTTACTTCGATATAGACTACTAAGTAGACCTATTCTTAGCCTTAGTAGTACTTTATAACTTTATCCGGCTTTATAACCCCTCGGACGAGCTATTCGCGGACGAGGAGCGTCGTATAGCTACGAAGTAGCCGCTAAGGGTAGGAGTACCGTACTATAATTAGATAGCTAATATCGACAATAATAGAGATAAGGGCTTAATAGACGACCAGCGTAAGACTATTACGAATGCTATATAGGAGTAATATAAGGAGGAATTAGTAAGGCGTAGTTATTCGATCTAAGAATTACTACTCTAAGGGGGGGCTCTCGTCGTCCAAAATTCGAGAATTAGGAGAAATCTATTAATTATTAAGAATATTACTAATATATAACCGTTTATTACGATTTCTTTATCTACGTATAGCCCTTAATATATATAATAATCGCCGTCGTATAAATATATCGTAGCGGTAGCCGTATAGTATTTAATATATAGAGGGGTATTATTATTATTATTAGAAGATTTTTTAATAATTATTAAAGATAAAGTTTAACCGCCCGGAGCTCGCTCCGGTAGAGGACAACCCCGCGAAGTCGATAGATTTTAGTACGCGACGGGCGTAATATAGATTTTAGCTATAGGGCGGGGAAACCTCGGCTTAGCTAGAGCTAATAAGAGTACTAGAAATCCTCGAAAACTAATAATACCCTTACTAAAACTACTAATATAGCCCTACTTTAATCTAGCTTTAAAATTCGTCGAATCTAGTAGAATCTTAGCCGTATTTACTACATTTCTAGTCCTCTTAAGGGTACGGGAGTATCCGCTTAGCTAGTAATAGAGATATATTAATAAACCGTAAACTCCTTACGACCTAATAGCTTAACAACTATATAGTAGAATATATTTATATTAATATCTAATATATATATATATATCTATTAAAGACGTAGTAAAGTCGTTATAGTCCGAAAGGAATCGTATAGCGGATAGTTAAGCACCTACTAACGAACGACGCTATTAACTTACTCCGCGCTAATTGCCCTTTAAACCCTCCCTTATTTTATAGAGCGCGTCGACGTCTAGCTCTATATTGTCGCTAATGTCGATAATATACGTTAACTAGCTAAAGAGTAAGCTATTATAGAAGTACCTAGCCGACGTAGGGTTAATGTCGAAGCCCTAGCTAATATTAAGATATATACGCTAAGTTATTAGTAGTCGCTCCTTATCGATTAGATCTATTACTCGATAAGGCTAGTCGACCGGTACGAGGCTAGTAAACGTATCCTTAAGAGCGTTACTAAGCACCTTCGTACTAGTACTTCGTTACGCTCTAAACGAGGGCGGAGGTACCGGAGTTAGTAGCTACTTAGTAGACTTCCGCTTCTTACGAACGAGGCTATTCTTATCGATATCGAAGGGGTCGTTATCGTCGTCGTCGTCCGCTAGAGCCTAAGACTTAGCTAAAGTCGCTATTATTACTATAGCTAGAGTAGTTAGTACTACTACGGCGACTAGCTCGTCGTCGTAGGTTACTATCCTCGAATTACGGTCTCTCTTCGTTCGCGCGTACTTACCGGTATTAATCTTCTTATTAAAGATTACCGTATACTACTTAACCTAGGGGTAGACGGCCGAACAGACTGCACCTTCACGCGGTGGCCGTCGTAAGTACCTTCCTCGGAAGGGAAACCAAGACAGTCTGGAAGAAACCTCCTCGAAAACCTCTCGAAATCCGCCCGAAATCCTTCTCGAAATCCGCCTCGAAACTTCTCGAAATCCGCCTCGAAACACGAGCTACAACAGAACAACAGCATTCGAACGAATAGCCCTCTACGCTACGAACGAGAAGAAGAAAGAAGCAGTCCACTCTGCCCTATACGCGCACCTCCTCGAAATCCGAATCGAAATCGCATGTCCCTTCTCTAGAGACTTCGTCGCCCTCGAAAGGAAGCATACATGCACTTTAAAGAGCTGGAACTCGGTGGAATCCATAACTCTGCGATCAACCTGCGTTGTCGTAGATAGAACTGCTACTACGATACCACAAAGGCATATTAAGGACAAGAGAAGGCAGCGAGTTGGACAGCTGCTTCTGCATCTCTTTCGAATTTGCAGTGTGTGTGCGAAGCGGAAGGATCCGCTGAAAATTCTGCAAAAGCTTGGCGCGAAAATTCTGCAGCCTTGGGCTGCAACACTGAAAATTCTGCAAAAGCTTGGCGCGAAAATTCTGCAGCCTTAGGCTGCAACACTCGTTTGATTTCCTTTGTCTCGCATTTGTTTAAAGTCCTTTAGCATTGCCTTAGGCACGGGGTCTCCCCTAAGGTCAAAGAATACCGAAAAATCTGATTGTAACTAGATCTACTGCTTTGCCTTTATAGCAAAGCCGTCCTACATAGTCTTGGACTCCGAAAGGACGTAAATGGAACAAACAAACAAAACAAACAAAACAAAATAACCTAGGGGTATAGCCGGTACCGTAGCTTCGTAGTATACTTATAGCTATTAGCCTTTAAGTAATCGTCCTAGACCCTATCGGATGCCGTAATAGTTCTATCGCTCTTAACGCCGAATCCGGAGACATCTTATAGGATAACATATACCGAATATACGCTCTTAATAGCTATTATCTTACTCTAAATAGACGACTATATAACTAGTTGCTCGGCTATCTTAGAGAGCGTACTAATAAGGTACTATCTGCCCTTAGGCTTAAGGCTTTAGTCCGTATAGTTGTTCTACTCGATCTAACGCGTCTAGTAGGTTACTAGGAATGTCTCTATTACGGTTGTCTAGTTTACTACCTTAGTACGCTTACCCTTACTATAGCTCTAGCTCTACCTCTACTTCTAGCTCTACTTCTAGCTCTACTTCTAGCTCTAAGTAATAGCTAATATAATAGCGTCTACGGCGATAGATACGATCTTCTTATTATCCGTAAGAGGCTAGCTCTAGCTATAAGGCTAGCTCTAGCTATAAGGCTAGCTCTAGCTATAAGGCTAGCTCTAAGTACTAGCTAGTAGCTAAGAGCCGACTTAAGAGTCGTTAATACGTTAAGAGTCGTTAAAGTCGTATAGCGACTACGTATTATCGAGAAACTCGTCCTTAAATAGCTAAGAATCCGACTCTCCGAGTAGGTAGGGGTCGATCTAAGGCTTAGGGGTAGAGTATTAAGAGGTTATATTAACGGGCTCGAATCTCGATAGAATAACGGCGGAAATTAATGCTTAATAGCCTAAACGAGAGCGCTTAATATCTTCTATCGTTCTAGTATAGCGCTAGTATTTATATAGGTCGTAGTAGTAGATGTTTAATAGTATAAATGTTATATAAGAATACGTAAATCCCTAAAATGTAACGAATTTAATATTACGGCTCTACCCGCAGAGTGCGGCTAGACCCGCTTTTAAATAAAATCCGAGGTTTACTAAACGACAATAGTAATAACATCTACCTTTAGACCTCTTAGTAGACGACGAGGCGCCCTTATCTTATCGTTAGTCTTATAGTATTATATTACGCTATCTAAGGGTAATTTAGTCCGCGTTAGATAGCGTAATATCTATATAAGGCAGTCTTATAAGATCGCTAAACGAGGCTTAAAAATTCTCTAAACGAGCCCTTAGTAAAATGCTCGTTATATATTATCTTATTAGTAACGAAGGCTCGTTATAATTTATTAATAACATTTTATTAATAACCCCCGCCTAATGTTTATCTACGCTTAGGTTTAGGGTTTAGGTAACGACGACGACGGTATATAACGCTCTATATATCTCGAGGCTACGTATAAATATATATAGTAATCGTATATATATTAGTGCCTATTTTATAAGTAGTCTCGGCTATTTAGAATCGAAACTCGCTACGTAATCGATATTTCTATATAGAAAAGCCGACTTTACGAGTAAATAGAGTCCGGGTATATAGATACTAGGGTACTAAGCTTAGATATCGGAAGAAAAAGTACTAACTCTACGGCTATATACGCGATTATTTTTTTAAAAAGCTTATAAGATACCTTATACTACGATCTTCTATATAGACTCTATTTTAGATAGTATACTAATTGCGCTCGTTGTTATAATTCGTATATAAGAGCCGGCTTAGCGGGGTAATAAGGGTCCGATAGAACGTTTAGCCTTATTTCTAGTAGGATTATATATAACTCTATAGCTATTTACCCGATAAATTTCGTTTCTACTTTATATAATAGTTAAGCACTTATAAAGGGCGATAGGTACTATTTAATATATTATTACTATCGCTTTCGTTGCGAAATCTAGTATTTAAAGCCGGCTTAGCTAGGCGACAGGGTCTAGTTTAGGGTGAAACCGGGGTAAAATCCGGGGAAGTGGGGCTATACCGTCGGCTTCGCCGCGGGGGTGTCATTAATAACTTCTCATATCATCAGTAACCTCGTTATAATTCATCAAGGGCCCGTCATATTAAGGATTCATTGATGACACCTTATTGATGACATCTCATATTGACCACTCTGGCGCAGCAAACAGGGATCGCTGAGCTGCGACGCTAGGTCTGCGATCTGCAACATGTGCACGGTGAATTGGAACGGTCAGGCGAGACGAAAACACAGCTGATATGTCCATGAATTCGGTGCCATCACTGCACTCTTCGTCCCGAACGAGGTCACGCAAAGCTACGTCCAGTCAAGGAAGCACAGCATGTACAGATCCGAGTCGAGATTCTTCCGTCCAGATGAGGCCGCGGTGCATGCAGAGGTGATCGATGTCGACCTTGGAGAATGCGAGTCTTTCGTTGCGATTCATCCGTCTTCGGATCGTGTATTCCCGGTGAAGGACTGTGTTGGAGAGTCTTCTAATGGATGTATTTTTGGGGCGTGCACGACGACTGAAGAGGACCTTATTCTGGCTGCTTTGGTACTGCGGGTCGGTCTGCAGCAGGGCTTGGAGCTTTCCAAGGAAAAGCGGATAGTCGTCGCAGTGAGCCTGCCCATCGCCAGGAACTTGAGAGACATGGGCTTGCTGGACATCTTCACCAAATGCGGCTTCGAGCAACCTGCTCCCGGCTGTAGCATGTGCCTTGGAATTGCCGGGAACATTGCTGAGCCGGGCTTCAGATGGTTGTCCTCGCAAAATCAAATGTTCAAGGACCGAATGGGAAAGGGTACGAGTGCTCGGCCGCAATGATACACACTCGGCGAATATCTGCTGACACTCCGAGCCAGGCGCGATCAATCACATTTGCTCGGCTGCCACTGTAGCCGCGTGGTCTTTTAGCATGGAATTGACTGATCCGTGTGAGCTGCTGCGCCGTGTTTCCGAAGAGACATGTGAGAACTGCCTCGCATTCTGCAAAGCGACCAGACTCAGGTCTCTCGACAAATTCCCAGAGCAAGTCGCAGGACCAGTCTATATGTCGAGCCAAATCTTCGTGCGTTTGCCGAGTTCTCTGAAGAGACGGATCGGGCGACGGTTTTGCCCTCCTCTCCTCCAGGGAGCATCATTGAAAGCAAAGCATACAGCATGGGAGACTAGATCGACCCGGAAGCGGTAAGCATGGCTCTCTCTCCTCCCGCAAAATGGCTACAGTAGTTGTTGACACTCGTCAAATCATCCCCGCGCCTGCCTGCATTTCAAGTACGAGTGACGAAGATCTGGATCGCACTGCTTCGAGCATACTGATCCTGACTCTCGTGAAAACGTTCGATCCGGATTCGAAATCGTTATTGGTGGTGCAGCCTTTGGCTGAATCTTCGCTTGACGAAGCAACTAGGACCCTCGAAGGTACGGAATCTCCCCAAAATCTCAGTGTCAAAGGCGTCGACCAAATCTGGAGGGTAGGGATCGGGTACGATGCACCGCCGCCAAGTCGTTCTCTTACATCTTCGGACGCAATGCACCAAACGTCGGGTTTCTTGCTATCACGGTAGATGACCCCGCCTTCCACGAGACCGCGCAGCACGTAATTCACGTCCGAAGAGACGACACGGCTCGTGCTCTATACGTCGCGGGTCAGATCTTTACGTTCGTCCTTGGGGATGCCGAGCTGGAAATGATTGCTGACGGCGGGCTCGCTGGATCCGTGAGTAAAAGTCAAAGGAAGAAGTCGCCGGAGAACAGCGTCAAGTCATTTAAGCCGAATGTTCGCCGGCTACGCACGAAGATATCTAAGGAAGATCTGAGGTGGTAGAAGAGAATCTTAAAGCCAGGTCAAAAGAGGCGACGGAGGGAACAGCGGACACGGGAGCCTCATCCGCGGAACAAGATCATGTTGCGGGCGGACAAGATGTCGAGAGTGCGTACTCCCTTCTTGGGCGAGAACGTCAACATCCTTTGCTTCGTTTGGGTTGTGATTCTAGGAAGCAATGGAAGGCCTCCTGAACTGGCCAGCCTCGCCGCGCCGAAGCACATTTGCGAAGAGCCCAGGAAACAGATCGTGCCCGCGAAGAGCTCACAAAGGATCGACGCGGATGTTATGTGAATGCGGTTTGAACAGCCCGGAGAGATTGAGAAACCTGGTGCCGGAACTCAAGCTATGTCTCTGGCATGTGGTACGTGATGCTTTGACATGTGCAGCTTCAGCATGTGAAGCATTGCATGACGGCATTCAACTTTCAGCTCAGCTGCGCCCCGCGTGCGTTCGAATGATGGTCTTCCATGCGACTGACTCTTGAGCGACCGAACAAAACATCGCTCCACCTTGATCACTCAGTCTATGACATCGACACGCCGGTCTGCAATCTGCCAACAACAATCCGCCACATTCTCATCATCATGCAGCGACATTTCGGTCGGAAGCATGATGTCGCCCGGAAGAAAGAGACCGCCGTGGAAAAGGCGCAGAAAGATGCCCAAAGTAGTGGATTGGTCGAGTGCGAGGACCGTAAACTGTCCATGTATGAGCAGCAGCGGAACGCGAGGGTAGGTCATGCAGCTTGTTGTAGCACCGAGATATGTCGAAGCTGATATCTTGCAGTGGGCTCGGGCTCAGGCGGAGCTCAAAGCCAAGCGATTCACAGGTCCCCTCATGTGTGGTGTGGCAGATGGTCCCCGGGAAAACATGAGACTCGGGAAGGAGACCCGGCTAAACACCGAAGGTGATTTGGTTGAGGTTCCGCCCTACTACGGTCCCGGTGTCGTCTGGGTAACATTGGATGACAAAAACCGCGATCCGGACAGAGAATTCGCTGGCATTGGCGGTGGCTGTGCCAGTAACGGCCTTGTCTTCCGCCTCTGGGCCGAAGGTCGCAAGCAGCCCTCGCAGGAGTCGGACGAACGTTGCTTTGAGAAAAACATCAGACGGTGGGATCATACTCCCTTTAGGAAGCTCCGGGCTCAGATCTCTTCTACGGCGTTGATTGCAGCGACCTTCAGGCTCGCGGAAGACCATCCGGACAAGTGGAAATCCATCACCAGGCACGAAGCTGAACTGATCGTCAGGTTCGAAGAATGCTGGTCTACCGGTGTGGCCTTTCTCCAGCACGCCAAGCTGATTGAGCATTCGCACGAAAGTGAACGACTGGAAGCTTGGCCTCAGGAACAACAATCATGGGGCATGGCGAATTACGATTGGTTGATCGATTGTTACGGTAGAGGCTGTTTCCCTTGTCCAGAAGTCGTAAGCATCGCAGCCTTTTACTTCTGCCAGCGGGAAGGCGACCTTCCGGAATGGTTGACCAAAGACTCTTCAACATGGGTCGCATGGATGTTCCTGCTGGGACGCAAAATATGGTGTTGTCACGGGACCAACAAGACCCGTAACACGCTCATGAATCTACCGATCTGTGAGATTGACGTTGCCATAACTGAGGCCGAAGTTATTGAAGCACGGGATGAATACTTCAACTACACCGTCGAATTGTATGAAGAGGATGAAGAGGATGAACCCCGGTTCCCAACGCGACTGGACATGGAGCAGATGAGCTACATCAGCCCAATCGCGAACCAGGCAGTGTCGCCCTCGGTTCATATCCGCAATCCCCGGAAAATGGGTCCAGAGTATCACAGATCCCCACTCTACGATGCAAAGGCTTTCGCGGTTGGCAATGCGATCTATGTAGGGTCTAAGAGCCAGGAGGATGAAGAGGATGAAGAGAGTCGTCGCAATAATCGCATGGAAACGGACACCGAGACCGCTACGGACTGGGGAAGCTGCTGTTCGAGCCCTAGCGAGGACGAGGACTGGTAGCGATGGGTGGTCTTCTGATGTGGCAATCTGCGAGAATCGTTCCTTGGAGCTTGAAACAGCACTTCAGACAGGGAGGCATGAGATCGCTTTCAAGATACCCTATCGTATACGAGCGCATGAAAACCCTGCAAGCCTTCGTCCTGGCTCCGTGAAAGACCAGATAAACGTTCAGCTGACAAGTCGGAACGCTTGCGTGGGCGTGGAGATAGAGTCGATCTCGTTGCGCTTAAGAAGGAGGCTCCATCCGAGCTGCAAGATATATGGCATGGAGTTCTCTTTCCAAAGCCCGAGGTGGATGGCTATGAAGTGTCAGCACATGTAGATGCGGTCCTTTTCCTTGTCGGAGTGAAGCAGCGAGTCTGGAATACTTCGGCCATTGCTGACAAGTTAATGCTTGACAGTAGAGAGCTCCGTCGATGACCCCGCTCTATATCGTTCCTCATCTTTACCGACGTTACCGTGCTGTGACAAAGTGTCAACGACATCTCATATAAATGACTGAACGACCTGCTGGCTTGTCGTTCGCATATGTCTGACCCTTTGCGTAGTGGTTGAACAAACCTCTCAGCGACCAAGCTGCACAATGGCCAACCTTCAGCAAATCCAGTCTCGAGGCATCTTCCACGGCCTCCCAGTGTACCCGCCAGAGATCTCCGGTCTGACCGCCGTCATCACCGGTGCAAATGGCATCAGTGGCCATTACATGTTGCGAGTATTGACCAAAGATCCCAAACGTTGGAAGAGAATCATCTGCCTCAGCCGACGACCACCGCTCTCGCCGGCGGTCTGCCAGAGCATGTTGAACACATTCCATTGGACTTCTTGAAAGATCCGGAAGACATTGCGCAAGTGTTGAAAGAGCACAAAGTACAAGCCGACCATGTCTTCTTCTTCTCCTACATCCAGCCAACACCGAAGCCGGGAGCTGGACTTTGGAGCAATGCCGAAGAACTGGTGAAAGTGAACACACAACTCTTGCACAACTTCCTGGAAGCACTGAAGTTGGCGCCCATCACTCCGAAGCGCTTCATGCTCCAGGCCGGCGCAAAGAACTACGGTGGCCATCTCGGACCAACAAAAGTGCCGCAAGAAGAAACCGACCCACGAGTCGAACTCGAGCCAAACTTCTACTACCCACAAGAAGACCTACTATTCCAATTCGCCGCCGACACTGGATGTGGATGGAGCATCCACATGCCTGGTCCCATCGTCGGCGCCGTACCGGATGCAGCCATGAATTGCGCTTTTCCACTCGCCGTCTACGCATCCGTGTGCAAGAAGCTCGGAGTTCCTCTTGAGTTTTCCGGAGACATTGCTTCCTGGCAGATGCCGCAGTCCATGTCCGCGGCGCAGATGAATGCTTATCAGGAAGAGTGGGCGGTGCTGCTGGGACCGGCGAATCAAAAGTACAATACGTGTGACAACAGTTCGTTTGCGTGGGAGAAGGTGTGGCCGAGGATTGCGGGTTGGTACGGTATCGAGTGGAAGGGACCGCAGGATGGTGATGTGTACACTGAGAATGAGTCGAGATTCAATCCTCGAGGGTATGGACCCAAAGGAGTGACGAGGAGGAAGTTTAGGATGGTAGATTGGGCGAAGAGGGAGGATGTCCAGCGGGCCTGGAAAGAGCTGGTGCAGGAGTATGGCTTGACGCAGGAGTTGAAAGACGTTGATCGGATATTTGGCTTCTTGGATGGGACGTTGTGCAGACCTGCACCGCTGATGTTCAGCATGGACAAGGCGAGGAAGCATGGCTGGCATGGTTTTGTCGATTCGTCCGAGGCCATTCTGGAAGTCTTCCAAGACTTTGAGAGACTGAAGATGATTCCTCCGGTGCCTTTGGTCAAGGTCAGCTTCAATTAGCGGGAGTGATAGTGCTGTTCAAGTCGGTGAGATGGAAGAGAAGAGGATCACTTCGTCAGCTTCTGTCAACAGCAGCTCTGTTTCTCCCTGCGCCTTCGAGCCATCGAGGTGTTTCGGGTTCTGAGGAATGGTCTCCTCTTTCACGTGAACGGATTAGTGAGGACAATCGAAATTTGAAGTGAATGGTGTTTTCAACTGAATGTTGTCTGTAGGTATGGAGATGCTTGCTGGTGGCCGAAATCGCGCTAGACTAAGGTTTTGCAGGCGCGTGTTACACGCGATCATCCACCCAAAGCTCCTACACTTCAACATCATCTCCAACGACTTTCCGCCAATTCTCTTTCCTTTTCCTCGGCGCACCCTCGAATACCTCCGCACGAAGGATGTAAGCCACAATCACTACCCGAACACCGACACAATGCCTCGCGCCAGCAGGAGAAAGGCGCCGAGCCCCGCGGCGGAGGTGGAACCGGACACCCAAGAGATGGACGTGGACGGAGAAGATGATGGCAATGGCAATGGCAACGTCGCAGGCGGGAATGCTCTTCAGTTTGACGAGCCGTTGAACTGGCGCGCTGGTAAAGCGATCGCGGTCGCCGAACTGCTGCGGAGGCTCAAGGACCTCTCCGAAGAACTTCGAGGGTTACAACAGGAGGATGTGGACAAGGAGTCTGTTAAGGCGAAAGCGAAGGAGTTGGCGAACCAGCAGCTTCTGGGACACAAGGACAGCGGAGTCAAGGCATATGCGATGTTATGCATTGTCGAGGTCTTTGAGCTCACAGCGCCCGATGCGCCCTTTCAACCCACGCAATTGAAGGACATCTTCACACTGTTCATTTCGACAATCGTGCCCGCACTGGCGAATCCGAACGATCCATACAACCAGCAGCACCAAGAAGTTCTCGGCTCCCTAGCCAGAGTCAAGAGCATCATCCTCATAGATGACCTCCCCGCGCCCGAACCACTCCTGATTCAGCTCTTCGCCAACTGCTTCGATGTCATCTCTGGAAATGTGCGCGGAGGCGGAGGAGAGCAACTGTCCAAGAATGTCGCTTTCAACATGACGGCGATCCTGACGGTCGTGCTTGATGAGTGCCCGGTATTGCCGGCAGGCGTCGTCGATATCCTTCTGGCCCAATTCCTCAGAGCCGATCCGGATGCGCTCGCGACTGGTAGCAAAAAGAACGACGCGCCATTGCCTCACGCCTTACGGGAAGTGTCGCCAGCTTACAACATGGCAAGAGCAGTCTGCAACAGCGCACCTGACAAGATGGCTCGTCATGTCGGCCAGTACTTCAATTCAGTATTGATCGATGCGACCTCTAACATCTCCGCTGGTACCACGAGCAAATCAAAAACGCGGAAACGCGCACACGCCGATGACGACGAAGATACGAATGAGGACTCGATGTACGCACCCACGGAAGAGGACTTGCAGGACGCGCAGAAGGCGCATCGCTTATTACGAGAGCTCTGGAGGTCATGTCCGGACGTAATTCTGAATGTTATTCCTCAAATCGAAGCCGAAATCGCCGCGGAAAACCTGCCACTTCGCGTCATGGCCGTTCAGACTGTCGGTGACATGATTGCCGGAATCGGTGCTGCGGGACCGCCTCCACAACCGGTGCTAGACCCGGCCGCTTACCCTTCAGAAAGCATTGCACCACCCGCCGAGCAGCATCTGAGCGTTCTCCTCACTCCTGCAGCGCCTCTCGCATTTTCCTCCGCATATCCTTCCGCGTACCAAGCTTTCTGTGACCGGCACCGTGACAAAGCCCCGGCTGTTCGAGCCGCGTGGTCCATTGCGGTCGGCAGAGTGCTTTACACATCTGGAGGAGGCAAAGGCCTCGACTCCGACCAAGAGCCGCTTCTGTCTCGATATCTGACAGATATGCTGGTCGACTCCGACGACAAAGTCCGTCTCGCTGCTGTGCAAGCTGTCGCGCACTTTGATTACCGCTCAATCATGCAGAAGCTTGGGCGTATGGGTAGTGTCAGCACTCCAGGATCAGTGCTCAGCACTCTTGCAGATCGCACCAAAGATCCCAAGCACCCGGTCAGGATTGCTGCCATGGAGCTTGTGTCACGCTTATGGGGAGTGGCGTCAGGTTCTCTCATAGAAGGAAGCGAACCAGTCCGGGAAATGTTTGGCGCCATTCCGACAAAGGTGCTCGATGCAACATATGTCAACGACAAGACCCTCAACGCTCTGATCTTGCGAAATCTCTACGACTTCCTATTACCGGTGAGCTTCCCGCCCATCAAGTCCAAGGTTCCCGACAGCCAGAGCACTGGCGAGCGAGCGCTCGATCCTGACCGGATTCGAGCTCAGCGAATCCTTGTGCTTGTACGTGACCTGGATGAAAGGGCAAAGAAGGTCTTCTACTCTTTGCAGCAAAAGCAGGGCGCCTATGCGAAATACTTTGCCTCTATCCTCGAGCTCGGAGAAAAGATCCACGCGGGAGCCGACCAAGACAGCCAGGGTGATGACAAGAAAAGGATGAAATCACTCATCACCGCGATTTCCAGCCCCTTTCCGGATCCCGTTATTGCTTCAAAGCACATCACAGAATTTGTGAACCGGAACGAGCGTCGGGACTTTGTGCTTGCACGGTTCTGCCTGTCACCAGAAAGCGATTACAAGAAGGTGGTGAATGCGATGAAGGAATTGAGCAAGAGGCTGCAGTCCGCCATGCCCGCCATCACCGAGACTCTCGTGCCGTTCTTGAGATCTTGCTCCATTCTCGTGTACAACAGGAGCCACGTTCCGGCGATCATGGAAATCTCGAGGAGTGATGAGATCGGTCTGGGCTCTACAGCGCACGAAGTGCTCAAGGAGATCTCAGCAAATGCGCCGCAGGTGTTCAAGGTTCACATCAAGGAATTGTGCGAGACCTTGAAAAAGCAGGCGCCCTCTGCCACCGAGTCGAACGATCCAACGGCCGTGCAATCATTGAAAGCATGTGCTGGTTTCGCAAGACAATTCCCACAGGAGATGGGCCAGGATAGGGAGTTCTACAAGGCGATGAGCAAATTTGCCATGTTCGGCACTCCTCCGACGGCGGCGAAACATGCCGTCAGCGTGATTGTGGCTTCGGCGGACAAGAAGGAGATGTACATCAAGGACATCTTGAAGGCGTGTCTGAAAGACTTCGAAGTCGGCTCCGATCATTCCTTGTCAAGACTTGCTGCTCTGAGTCAACTCAGACTGGTAGCAAGCGAGCAGATTGAGAGTCAAGATGATGAGATCACACAGGTCCTCTCCAATGTGCTACTGGACCCAAGCGCGACAGCATACGATGAGGAGCTCAAATGGTCAGACGAGATCGACGACAACCTGGCCCGGAAACTGTGGGCACTCAAAGCCATCGCGAACAAGTTGCGAGCGCTCGTGGCAGTCCAAGAAGGTGATGAACCCGGCGACGAACTCAGGACCACGGCGGAGCCAATATTCAGATTGCTCAACACATTCGTCGAGCGCGAAGGCGAGATCTCCGAGACCGACGGCACAACTGCTCCACATCACCGAGCGCATCTACGATTGGCGGCTTCCAAGCACTTGCTCAAGCTCTGCTGTAACAAGGCACTTGATAGGATCTTCTCTCCGAGAGACTTCAATCGATTGACCAAGACTGTGCAAGATGAGCAAGCCGACGTACGATCTGGATTCATGAACGCCTTGAGAAAATACAGCAGCCAGAACCGGCTTCAACGACGATTCTATGGTCTTATGTTTGTGTACGCCTTTGAGCCGGACAAGCCCATCCGCGAGACTGTCATGGCTTTCCTCAAATCCCGAGCAACAACCTTTGCCAAGCAGAACAATTCGAGTATGGAGCTGGTCTTCAGCAACTTCCTCAGTCTTCTTGCTCATCACCCGGATTTCGGAGCCGAAACGAAATACTTGAAGGACTTTGTCGACTACATCGTGTTCTATCTCAAGATTGTCGCCACCGAAGCGAACCTGCCTGTCATATACAGCATCGCGCAGCGCATGAAGACTGTGCAGGACGGCATCGACCCTGACAGCAGCTCCAACCTGTACGTGCTCTCCGATCTGGCAGAAGGCATCATCCGCATCTACCAAGAGCAGCAAGGATGGTCGCTGCAGATACTGTCCACCAAGACACCTCTTCCGCCCGGTATCTTCTCGCGCATGCCGAACCACACGATGGCTCAGGAGATCGCCGAGACGAGGTTCATTCCCGAGGATCTAGCCGATATGCTCGAGGATCTGGTTAAGGATCGCATGAGGAAGAAGAAGCGCAAGGCTGAGAAGACTGATGCGTCTTCAGCGCGTGCGGCGAAGAAGGTCAAGGCCACCACGGGAGAGACTTCAAAGTCACTGCCAGTCCGCAAGGTGACCAAGACGACCAAGGCGGCGAAGCCCAGCAGGACGCCGAAGAAGAGCAAGGCCGACGATGTTGCTGCGGCCTCGTCCGTTGACCGGAGAAAGAGTGGGCGTGCCTCCAATGCAAGGAACTACGCGGAGAACGACGACAGCGATGACGATGAGGAGCTGGAACAGTGGCAGGCCGGCGACGAAGAGGAAGACGAGGAGGACAACGAAGATGTCCAAGACGATGCCGATCTCGAAGAGCAAGACGCCGACGTTGATGCAGAAGGCAACAAAGAGAATCTACACTCCACGCCGCCAACAAGCGATCCTGCGCCCAGGTCATCAACACCGAGAACAGCGCCGCCGGTGACCAAGAAGGCGAAAGCTGAGGCGAAGAAACGGAAAGCCGCGGCACAAACATCTGAGGCTGAGGACGTGGAGGAGGAGGAGGTCACGACACAGACCAAGTCGCAAAAGAAGAAGGCGACCAAACAGCCTCCAGCACAAACAGCCTCGCGAAGTCGAAGCACCAGGACCGCGAAGAAGGTGGTGGAGGAGAAGAAAGAGAAGACCGGATTCGACTTCCCCAGTGACAGCGATGGCGAGCTCTCGGATGTACCTGATGAAATGGAGGGATAAGTGCGCAGGAATGGACGCAGGGCAAAAAAGGCGTGGTGGCGTCAAGTGGTTGTTCTCGTGGGCGTTGGTGGCCTCCCACGCTCTGCGGTATGCTTTCATCATCTGCGAGGAGTCTGTCCGTTTTGTTTGATCATAGCAAGCGATGGCGTTGTGGGAAGCTAAAGTAGCTCGTGCGCAAGCCACGTGGAGCCAGCCAGCTGGGGAGCAAATGAAGGTTCGAAATGTTCATACGCATCGCAGATACGCCTCTAATCCCACGCGGAGTTTTCCGTCGTATTCCACGTCCCTGTTCCTGAGCGGTCGCACACCTGTAGGATGAGATGCCACACGGTATGCACGGCTGTAGAGTGGTTGGTGTTACGGCATGTGTTTGCCTTGTGGGATGCAGCAGATGCAGATGCAGATGCAGATGTCGTGTCGCCAGTTGTTCCGATTCGTGCGCCGTTCAACGACGACGTCGGATCGATGTGAGGAGTCGTATCGACTGCCTCTTCCAGGAACACAGATACGATTGAAGGCAAACGTTCAGACGGTGAACCGGCGACCAAGTATATGTTCGTGTGGGACTGGGTGGTGCACATGTGAGGTGAGCACGAGAGAGTGATGATATGTGTAATTAGATCGCTATGCTGAAGACTCTTTATGAGTCTGGGTATCTCGAAGAAGCATGAATAGCAAGCAAAATGACGGTTGTGGCCATTGGCGGTTGATGTGGGCATGAACGAAGGCGGGAAATTGAGCCCGATGCGCCTCTCAGACCACGCGGGCCGGTGGTATCATACAGACGAACCAGTCTATGCGCTTCGAACCTCCCTGTCGCCCAAGACAGCTGCCCTCATCTGCAGGACAGCAACGAGCTCCAGCACAAACTCTTGCAGCACAACCACGTTTGTCAAGACGTGATTCAGACTTGCGATTCGCGGTTGCAGATCGTCCGGGGAGTCGGGCGAGGTTGGAGAAGGCTCGGCAGCGAATGTGATGACTTGCATAAGCATGTCAGTCGTAGAGGGTGTCTCAGGCGGCGGCGGTCTGAAGATCGTTAAAGGCGTGGGCGATGTGTCACGCGAATGAGCCGCACTATTCGCCGAAAGCGAAGTGGACGAAGGCTGCCTCTCGCCAGATCGGGCATCAGCGGTTGATGACAAAGTGTCTGCATCACCAGCTCCGCTGATGGAGGTTGCTGCCGTTCGTGTTTCTGAGCTGTCGTCGAACGCTGATGGGCTGAAGTTTTGCATGAGCGAAGAAGGATCATTGGCGGCTGCTTCAAGGCTTGTTGCTTGCAGCATGACCTTCCGGCCGGCGATGAGCTGATCGAGATTCGGAACGGTGCTGCGCACGGCATCGAGAGAGGCCACCAAGGTCTTGAGCTCCTTGAACAACACGGGCTCGTTGGACTGGCGCCAGTCTGGTTCTCGTGTGGCTTGTTGTGCTGTAGACCAGGCGTCTCTGTCTTCGTTGTCGACATGGGTCTGCCACGGCTCGTCGATGTTTGGACCATGTTCCTCGAATGTATAAGCCGATGGCGCCAGACAGACCCAGTCTTCCAGTCGAAGCTCAACGCACTGAGCGATGCAAATGATCGCTTGAGTCAGTGCGAGGTTGACATCAATGTGATTGGTGAAGAAGGACCGTAGTTGCGCCGTGATGATACGCAACAAAGGATCGGTGTCTTCCAGAACGTAGGCACCAATATTGTCCTCGTGTTGAAGATCATCTGTGGGCAATGGCGTTGAAAGCTGCGATTCAATGATGAGACGCAGATCCTGGCAAAGGCTTGCGTAAGTGGTGTTGAACTCGTACTGCGGGTGGAGAGAGACTGCGAGAGCGGCATACTGCTCTGCTTCTCGGGTCAGCGCACCCACGGTCCGACTGGGCACAACGAGGCGATCTTTGCGCACTTTCAGCAGCGTACCAAACGCATACTTCTTGTGTCGAATGACGATCGCCGACATGACTTTCAAGGCGGCAAAGACCGTCTGGCTGTTACGCGAGCGGACATCGTTCATGATGAGATCGACCAAGTTGAACAGGTCGGGGTCCACAGAGCCGTCGGTATCCTTTGGTGCAGCCAAAAGCAACAAGCTCTGACGACGCTTGACAGTGGTGGGAGAAGCGCTGGCAGTCAGACTAGCAGTGCTGTTTGCAATCGTCGGATCTTGAATTGCCAAGAGGTAGGTCATCATCATGTGAATCAAGTCTGGATAGTCCAGAGCCTCAAGCATGGCTGTCATGTAGGTCAGTACGGCCACCGAGCTTCCGGCATCGGTGTCACTGGACTGCAGCAGGGAGGGGTACAGCAGTTGCTGGAGGAAGAGAATCTGGAAGTGATCGAGCAAGGTCTGCTTCACATCGGCGCTTCTGCAGTGGTCAAGGACGTCCTGCCAGAATGCCAAGTATGACAGGAACGTGGCCATGTGAGCTTTGTGCCTTTCGGAGAACGCGGATTCGGCCGTTGGGCGGGTGTGACTGGTGGTGTAGTCACTCATGGCGAGTACGGCCGGGAGCGATGCATCTGGGTGGAGTATGCTCAGCTCTCGACTCAACTGGCTGTATAACGCACCCAGTCCAGACGCCATGAGCGTAGGCAAATCGCTTGACACCACCCATTCCTCCAGCTCGGGAGAACGGCCAGTGCTTTCAAAGATGTACAGGAGGCCTGTCCTGGCAAAGTCTCCAATACGACCTTCGAGATGCACCCGTTCGATCAACAGATAGCAGAGTGGAAAGTCATCCTTTTGTGTCACGCCCACGAAGCTTTTCTTCTCCGTCAGAAACACATCGTCCATCTCGGGTTTAGCGGTCGAGTGGAACCAGACCGGGAGGATCTCAGGTTGCAGCCGAATCTTCGCCGCAATGGTAAACATTAGCTCCAGGACCGAAGTTTCCGTATCGCCGCTGATGCGAAGCTCTGCACTATCCACCGTCTTCCGAACCAATGCCATCAAGCTCTTTGCGAAGTGTCCACTTGAAAGAAAATCCTCCTCTTCGCTGTCCACCAATGCCGCAAAGACCGAAATGCTGGCTCGGATGAGAGGCTCATACTGGCTGACGCCTGCCGCTCGCGCAATGACGGTGTAGATTCGACTCGATCCTGCGAATTGGAGGCATGTGTGCGGCGCCGGAGCTCTTGATTCTTCCCGAAGCAATGCTGCCACCTTTTCCAGACACGCGCGCAATGAGTCCAGAAGAGGTTCCTCGGCGGTGGGGTTTCGCGGGCGGTCACATAGCTCGAGGAAGGTGTTGTAGACTCGCTTGAAGCGGATCAATCGTGCATGGGCATCGTTGCTGGCAGGCCGTGCAGTGGCCTTCTTCGGGGCGTAGGATGGGAGCAGGCGAGCCCAGAAGTCCATGTTGTCCCGTTCATAGTATTGTGTGTAGTGTTGAAGCCATTCGTCGACGATGTCGAAAGACAGGCGTCCTCGATGGCAATCTCGCTGAAGCTGCAACTCGTTTCAAAAGTTGAGATGTTGTTGGAGTCTCCGGTCGAAGGTGATACAAAATTAGCCGGTCCGGTTACTTCACTATCCGGATGTTTGGCCTCTTTCTCCGGTGTCGACCTCACTCGACCATGACACTCTCACACCGTTTTCTCCTGAATTTCCCTCAATCTACTTCTGACTCTAGACTCAAAAGCTTCTATCACGACATATGCGGGTCGTGACTCGCACGGCGTCGAGATGCCAATGGCCAATGCCGACTCACTTCATGCTATTCAGCGTGCAGCACGTTGCCTTCATGTGCAGACCCCTCACGTTGACACGAGAAAGCCAATCGCTTGCAGGAACAACGAACCACCATCTCATGATAGCGCTTTCCTGCATTGGCCAGCAAGGCGACCTTGTAGCGCCGCCAGTCGTGCACGTCTTGGAACTCATTCGAGAGGACGCTTCGATGACATCCTGCCGGGTAGCCACTGATCTGCTCGCAGCCATCACAGCCTTCACAGAAGCTGCGAGCTCTCGATCCCAGCTCGCTACAAAAGGAAGGCAAGAGCTCGTATCGCAGCATGATCACTAGGCCGCATTAAGAGATCAATGCTCTAAGATGGGCTTCCTCGGAGCAACGAAGGCACAGTGCAAGGCAGCCAATATGTCGGACCTGACATCGCAGCTTGCAAGTTCAAAACAGGCAGGCGCTCAATGACCTACATGTTCTCCCTCAAACGAGCAGTTCCTTCATCGAATCATCACGACGCAATGCCTGCCTGTTGTTCGCGTTTCGCTGACCAGAGGCAACGTAGCCCAGGAGTCAATCGCACGGCGTACGTGGCGAGCCAGGAATATCCAACGCCTCGACTCAGGGCCATTTGCTTCTGTTGAAGCCGACATGAAGATGCCAGATTACGGATCTTCACCTGCCATACCACCTGTTGCCGAGGGAAATTATGGCTCACAAAACCAGGCTCACGCACGAGCTAATCCTTCGCTCTTGCAGCAGGGTGCTTACTCTCGCGACGTCAAAGGGAGACCCCGATCTTGCACACGGCTGTGTCATGCCATTGGAGTATCACAGCAAGACATTCCGGGCACGCTGCATCTTCCGGTGGGATGGAATCCATTCCAACTGCCAGGCTGAGGAAGTCTCGTACGACTCCACTTGTCCCTTTGACCGTGCAGAATCGCCTGGTCAGATCAAATTGGTGTGAGCGAATGATGACCAGGACAAAGCTCTTGATCTCTTCGGTGCGACTGGTCCCACTCCCAAGCATGTCTTCCTCAATGTTGCGAGTACACCCGTACACACTCAATTTAGGCCACCACTACACTGAAGGCAAATGCTTGACACACCGGAGACCGTGATGAACAAGCGCGGCACCCGGACCGACGAGAACTTCGGGAGGAGGACACCCAAGCCTTTGCTGGAGTTCGCATTCGACTGGGCGCCTCTATGCGTACTGTTGGCCTGTCGAACGTCTGCCTTTGTCTCACCCACGCATGACTTCATGGCAAGTTCGAGGTGGGATGACATGTCCGACGATAGCCGCATTACGCGACATTTGGAGCATGTGCTTGCTAGCCTTGAAATATCGTCGTTGCAGGCGATGTCTCTGTATGGCTACAGTATCGTAGACCATTGCTATGGCCTCAAGTTCATCGCGGTGTGTGCGTTGTCTCAACGCCTTGTATGCAATGGAGAACCAAGTTGGCCGTGTGACCAGGACATGCTAGGTCGCGGTTCGTTGCACTAGCTTTACGAGGGTATTTCGACGGCCTCATCACCTTACATATTGTTCAAGCTGTATTCGTATGTGCCAGTATGCTCGGCGTATGTGTCAGATCATTTGCTGATGAGAGGCCGCGCCGCACTTGGCAACATCAAAACATCCAGTGCTCGTCTTCACCGGTGGTTCACCGATAAGTCTACTTGCCAAAGTCACGTTCATTGATGTGCCATACCACTGCGTGCATCAATGCACGGCCTCAATGGTAGATGGAAGTAGATTGTAAGGAAGTGGTATGGGAAGGATCGTGAAAGACCAAGATAGTCATGGTGAGGGGCATCGCAAAGAGGCCGCCGCGAGGCTGCGAACCACCACAGGAAGGCAGCAATCGTGCATATTCAGCGGCAGCACGGGTGACACCGTGCTAGGCAATGTTCTGCGCGCCTTTTCATCATAACGCGGCAAAATTGTTATTAATGCGTACCTGCGTGAGAGTAATGATGCCCACAGGCTGAAGCCACCCTCTCCGCTCGGACCTTGGTAGGCGGCCTCTTCAACCTCTGCTATTTCACTCACCCTCATCAGCACATTGGAAGAGCTTTAGAAACACTCTTTGGCGACATCTACTCTCGATCGCATCACTCTGAAAGCGCTGGCCGAGCACAGAGCGGTGGTTGTAGAGAGCCAACGAAACGAGGTGCCTGTGCCACCTGGAGCCGCAACCCGTACAACTCCGAGAAACCTGGCAGGGTCGCCTCACTCGGGACGACGACATCAACATCACCCGACATTGCACGATAGACGGAATCAGCGCGTCTCGCCCGGACGGTCGAACTGTTGTCTTCGCGACAGCCTTGAATGACACCTTCAACAGTGAGATTGCGAGTCGGAGTGGGCGTGGCTACGTTAGTTGACTAACAAATGCGGTCACAGTCAACGATCAAGGCATCGACAGTCGCATGAGTTTGCCACAGTTGATCCTCAGCAGTTCGGACTTTACCACATAATACGCCTTGAAATGAACCCATCTGGATCACTTTGCTGTTCACCACAGTATCGAAATGTTCAAGATGCGTTCACCGCTACTCCGCCTACAATCGGCGGAAAACTCGCCGAGCAGCGATGGGACGGAGGTTCGTCAGAGTCATTGCCTGCGGACATCATGAAGGAAGCGGTTCTCCGAAGGCATCAGAGTCATCCTGATCAGCCGCCGGTAAAATCAGATTGGTAAGTCCAGCTGACGAAGATCGTCTGCCTAATTTCGGATCTGATTCATGACGGCGGTCTCCCAAGTGGCACGGCCATGAGATATCTGTGCTGACCTCCAGTAGCACTCACGGCCAATTTGCTCAAAACTTTTGTCGCTCACCGGGTGCCTCTGCTGCTGCATCCGAGGATTTTATGAGTGACCGATCCGAACATCTGACGCCGCCGGAATCTCCACGAAAAGCCTCTTCGCCCACTGCCGGAGCTACAGCAGAACGTGTCGGACGTCTCTCGCTTGAGAATGATGTCTATCGCAGGGAACATCAATCCTGCCCTCGTGGAAGAAGCATGCTCAGTGGCTCGCCTACCACAGCATCGAAGCGAGCCGCCAGTAGAGAGCTTTCACCACGACCAGAATGCCAGTCTGAACGCTCTCGAGGAGCCACTCAGCCAGGACCAAGTCCTCGGAATGGAAATGTGACTGCCAAAGCTCAGCGAAGGGCGTCGGGCCATCGTCAATGCTTGGCTGGTGCGAGGCTCAGCAAAGGTCCTGACCGTGAAAAGGTTGCGGCTCATGGAAGTCCTGCACTCAGCAAACTTAGATTCAAACAACGCGTTGATTCTGGCTATGGATCAATACCATCGCCGCGAAATACTGCGCAATATCCTAACTCGGGTTGGCAGAACCACGCAGCCACCCTAGTACCGGCCACCGTCCCGGAGACAATGGTACCTGCATCGATCCAGAAAGCAAAGGGTCTTACTTCGCGAGCAGTCAATAGTGACTATCCGGGACTATTATTGCAACCAGATGCTTCGCCTATATCTTTGGAGCAACTTGCAGCGGAGATCAAAGGCATATATGCCGGTCTCGTAATGGTAGAAGCGAAGTGTATGAGTATCGATAAAGCTCAAGCCGATGACCTAAAGTCTCACCTAGATCCGGAGCAGTGGCAGGCATTGATTGCCCTTCACCGGACTCTGCTTTATGAGCACCATGATTTCTTAATGGTCAGCCACACTCTGGACTGTATGCTTCCTCGTTTTGCTGATTCAGCGCAGGCAACTCAGCATCCGTCCGCGACGGAGGCGCTTCGTGGACTGGCAACCAAGTATAGCATGCCAGCTAGAATGTGGCGGCACGGCATTCATGCCTTTCTGGAAGTGCTGAGACATCGTCGCCCGGCATCGCAGGATTATATGCTCTCATTCATCTACCTGGCGTATCAGATGATGGCCTTGCTGCTCGAAACGGTGCCTAGCTTTACGGACACCTGGATCGAATGCCTTGGAGACCTTGCAAGGTATCGTATGGCGATTGAAGAGGAAAAAGAAGCTCACGCTACATGGGGCGGTGTGGCGGCGCGCTGGTATACGCTGGCATCTGACCGACATCCAGCGATTGGACGACTTTACCACCACCTCGGGATTCTTGAGCGTCCCAGTCTCCGCAAACTCTGCTATTATGCAAAGTCTTTGACTTGCGTACTCCCCTTTCCCAATGCGATGGACTCGCTCAAGACTTTTTGCGTGCCCATCGTGCAGGATGATCGCTCCATCCAGAGCAGTATTTACTCCACCGAGGCCCGTATCGTCACCTACTACGCTCTCAACTTCTCTCACGGCGCCTCCGACAAGACTGATAACATTGGGAAGCACGCACTGGAACTGCTCTCCAAGCAACCGCTGAAGATCCGCGAGATCGGCGCTCATCTCGGCATCACCAGTATCTCCGCTCTATTCGACTTCGGCGAGCCGTCCAACGCCCTCCTCAACCTTTACTCGACCGCCGTGGAACAAGCAAAGCAACCTTCCGGCACCACTCCTCTCGACAACGAGTGCAACTTGTCCTCTCTCTGCTCTCGCAACACATCACCTGCTCTTAGTTCTTGTAATCGTTTCCTGTTTTCCACTTTTGACCTGGTCGTTCGGCGCTTACACCTGCTCGTTCAAGTGCGGGATTGTTTACCATACGTTCACATGATGCTGGTTTGGCTGCATAGTTTGCATGAATTGCACACTCGGCTGGATATCTCTACTCAATCATTGCAACTGGATATTGGACTGCTCAATTGGCAAGGTCTGGCTCGTTTACTCAACTGCGTCGCTCAGGAGTACCCGATAGCGCCTCGTGTGTCGGAGTGCGCACGCGAGAAAAAGTTTGTCATTCCCGAAATCAAGGGCGTTCCGGCTCGACCGCTTCCGGAAGACGATCTGGTTCGCGGTCTGGTCTGGGGACAGTTTTACTTTCCTCCTGGTTGGTTTGACGACCAGACCGAAGATGACGGTCGCTCTATCGAGGACAAGTACACATACGAAGCTCGTGCTGAGAGAGTGCTCTGGTTGGGCATGTACTTGGCTTTGCACACCGATTACCTACACTACGATGTCGAAACACATCTGTTCGCAGCCGGGTCATCGGCGTGCAAGCAGTCCTGTGCGCCAGTCGCTCCAACGATGGAAGGTTCGCAAGGATCTCCAAAGACGTATGCGGACACTCGATCTCACCCAGATGAACCAGTGCATGGCTCCGAGCTCGGAGTCTCCAGCAGCGAGACCAGCGAGGATGGCTATGCGATCATCAAGGGACCACGGGCTGCCACTTCTGGGAGGTCTCGTCACTCGCCGAAGCCACTGCGTTCACCGCGGGTGAGCAGCGGGGTGGCCAAGTCGAAGCCCTGCTCGCGGACGACATCGGCGGCTCGGAAGGGCCAGTATCTCAGTCCTGCTGCCAACAACTTCCGCGTTGTTGGCACGGACGAGGGCATGGACTGGACTTTGGGAGAGGTGGAATAACATACGTGCGGTATCCTCGCTTGGCTTCGCCGGGTGTGGGTGTCTGCTTTCGGTTCTGTATTGCGTTCCATGGTCATTGGATGCAGGGACCGATTTGTCGTTTGGTGTGGCGCTGCAACGTCGATGGAGTTCGCGTTCATGCCGAATAGTCTGACGGAGCGAAGGGAAAAGTGCCAAGGTAATGCTAGATAGCTACCTAGGTATGTAGATGAAGCACTTGACGAGTCGGTGCGAGTCCGCAGCGTGACTACTTCCTTGGGTCAGAACAGAGTTGCGGCGCACGAGAGGCCTATACATTATTGTCAATGTGATGTCTTTCATGTGATATGCCTCCGCCTTTCCGGACAAGGCCCCGATTACATAAGCGTGATTTTGCGAAAGTTCAGGTTCCATCCAAAGACCGGTCGACAATGAGCAGAGCATCTCGCTCTCGACACAACAGTTCACCTTCACCTCTTGCGCCCCAATACCCGATCGTTGGCCGGAGATATCGAAGCCTTGATCATCACCACAAGTAGCGCGGCACACTCGTATACCCTCCATCATGGCTCGCAACGCAGAGAAAGCGCAGTCCATGCTCTTCCGATTTCGTGAGCAACAAGCAAACGATCTCGGAATCCTCGACATATCTCGCACGAAGCGACCAAAGGCCATATCCCAGCAAGACCATGTTCCGACCTGTGAGAGATGGCGTGGACAAGTACTGAAAGAGATCAGTCGCAAAGTCTCCAAAATCCAAGATCCGGCCCTCAGCGACTATCAAGTGCGCGACATCAACGATGAGCTCAACAAATTGTTCAGAGAAAAGTGGCATTGGGAGGTACGGATCCGGGAGTTGGGTGGACCAAACTACATGCGAGGGGGGTCAAAGATGCTGGATGATGAAGGGAGGGTGATTGAGGGCGGTGGGAAAGGCTACAGATATTTTGGACGGGCGAGGGAATTGCCAGGTGTGAAAGAGCTGTTCGAGGCAGCGACGCAGAAGCCGGAGAAAGAGAAGAGCGAGACGAGACATGACCTGCGATTGAAGGTTGATGC
This sequence comes from Zymoseptoria tritici IPO323, assembly GCF_000219625.1. Classification (NCBI taxonomy): domain Eukaryota; kingdom Fungi; phylum Ascomycota; class Dothideomycetes; order Mycosphaerellales; family Mycosphaerellaceae; genus Zymoseptoria; species Zymoseptoria tritici. Next base: position 3,380,640 of record NC_018216.1, on the reverse strand, counting down.
GGGCTACTACGGATACAATCTGGACGAGGAGGACGGCACTCTGCTCAAGTACGAGGCTCAGAAGGAAAAAGAGGCGTTCGAACTTCTCATGATGGAAGAGGATGATGTCAAGGATGGAGAGTGGGAAGCCTTGCCGGGTGATGCAGGAGATGGTGTTCCATGGAGGCTACCCACAGCAGAGGAGGTCGAGGCCGAATTGCTGGAAAGGCGAAAGCGCAAGTTGTTGGACAAGCTTTGAGATACTGTTGAGCTTCCTGTTCCTGGAGTGTATCAACTGAAAACGCTGCCCTCACTGGGATGTGGCCAAGAGACGCCGAAATTGCGCAGTTTACGGCATCTTTGAGCATCTGGGCTTCTGCTATCGCTCCATCACTCGAGGGCCGCTCTATTGCAGCGCGATCTGTGCCGACATTGAGGAGTTCAATGCGCTTTGGTCTCTTTGATCGCGCGTTTGGGCCTGGTCCGACAAGGACCCGCACAGCACTCGCGTCGAGACGTTGTCGGTCAGCAACCACAAACCACCGACCGTCGATCAATAAAAGAAGTGCGCAGTGAAAAGTCGCGGAATGTGCTTCATATGGCCTGCCGGAGGTTGCCCGCACAGGATTGAAATTTGATGATGCGCAGCGGAGATTCCATCGATCACTCACGAAATGACCTTGCCACCGCAATTGATATCTGCCTTGTGGAGTGAGCGACGGGCTTTGCAGGGCAGTACCTTATGAAAGTGCAAGCATATCGGAATTTTCTGTACCTACACTCTGCGCTCAATCAACCACTTGACACTTTTTGCTCACATGAATCTATCGAAAACGCAAGTGCCTGAATGGATCCTTCTTGCACACTGGCAGGATTCACTACGATGTCAATGGCAAGAGCGTGCTGGGTTCGCTCTCGCCCGGATCATCGACTCTTCCGAACGCTCGGAAGGCCCAGCTCGCACACCGCGCGGCAGTGATGCTTCCAGGAACAACTCGATCTTGGGCATGACAATGGAGGTAGCCGCCCGCATGATGGAAACACTGCCCGACTTGGTGCTGATCCGGCCTGCCAAACTTGCGCTGCAGTAGTAGCAATTTCCTCGTTTCCATACTTCGTCAACAACCTCTTCATTACCATTGCGGCATTTTGATTCAACCACGAAATTCTTGCGGACGATACTGATACCACGTCTTCCCTCACACCACCGATGACATGCTCTCACGATCCAACAGTATCGCGGGCGACCGTCTCCGCCGCGCCAAATCGACCTCCTCCGCTCACACTTCAGCATCCGGCCACCAACGTCTATCTACATCAATCGACCCATTCGTTTCGCACCGTGATGCCGAAGCCGCAGCTGTGGAAGCCTTTTCTCGCGCTCGTCGAATCGATGAGATGGCCGCCCAGAGCAGCAGACCCAAGCCGAACCGTCGTCGAAGCCAAAAGATGGGCGGAAAGTCGGAAGGGTGCCACTTTGAAGACGCCAGGAAGAAAGCTCTCGCGCAGACTGGCGAAAGTGCACATACGTTGACAACGGCGCACGCAAAGCACAGTCCCGTTGGTAAATCCTCCACGAATAGCGACGAAGAGACTGTCGTCACGAGGAAGAGATCTGTCATCCCACCTGAGCCGAGCATAGTCAAGATCACAGCGTCTCAGCCGAGCCTCGCGCCACCTTTGAGGAAGCGTACATCTGGATACACCGACGGAAGCCCGGCCCCTAGATACTCGCTGCTGGAGAGACGGAGCTCCACTCTTCAAATCCGGCCATCTGAAGAGTCAGGACGTTCAGAAGGAGACAATTACACGAGCAGTCTCGCGCACATGACGGCCTTTGGACAATGGCATGACGACGATAAACTGCCGTTATCATATCAAACCAGGAGCTCGACCAAAGGGAACTCCACAGATCAGGATACCCAGTCGATCCATGCCGATGCTCTGCAACCAAGACGTGTCCGCGAAAGAAAGTCTTTCTTGGGCTCATTCCAAAAGCGAAGGGCAACCGATAATGGCTACAACTTTGATACTGGGTTGCCACCATGCAACCAGGCCTCATCCAACACAGCCGCTCCGATGCCACGTCAACCCGCTTACAATGTGGTCCCATCTGCCAAGTCGCAGCAAAAGTCTCGCAATTTCTCCGACACGATCAAAGGTCGCCTGAAGAAAGTGTTCCGCAGAGTCTCCAAGCCTCTACCACCGCCACCTGGACTTCCGCCCCAGCAAGTGGAGGCCAAAGACTTCCACTTTGCAGTCGGCGATTACGATCTGAGCGAAGCCTCTTTTGTCGACTACACTGACCCTTTCATGACCGTGGCTGCCGAGGATCCCCCAACTCAGAACAAGTACACCACAGCCAGCACGGCTTCCAAGTCTCGAGTCACAAGCTGGACGAACTCGACCATCAACCAGTCCAGCGTGCGTACCGCCAACGGTCCGTTCACCATTGGGCAAGGGCCTCCGAGAGCACTGCACAAGAGCGACAGCAATGCCACCCTTCGCAAAACCAGCTCGTTGTTCTTTGGCCGTCCGATCCGTAATAAGTTACGTCGGTCCAGCAAGGCTGATTTGAAGTCGTCCTCCGAGGAGAGCCAGAGTCTCTATAGTGCTCTGCAAAGACGCATGCGCACTTCCAGGTCGACTGAAGCTGCGAACGAAGTCCCTGTTGCTGGTGAATCGAGCTCAACGCAGCCATCGAGTGGTAGCGGTGCCCTTGCACGGCTGCCCTCGCAATCTCAGCGAGTGTCTTCAACTCATCATCTTCTCAACCCTTGGCGAGGTCTCACCGCCACGGACAATGATCACGCCACGATCCGCCCAGTTTCGACACCGGATCTCCCACCCGTACCGGAAGCCACGCACGATAATTCGTCTGCAACGTCCTCGCCGGATCGCACGGTTCTACATCATGTCCAGACATCCTCTCCGCATGCCTCCAGCAATCCTTTGCGTCGGAGCTGCGCCATCAAAGCGCCGGGTCCGTCCAAAGATCAACTCGCCCGAAGGAAAGATGCCGCCGTGAAGCGTTGGTCGAGCACTCTTGCACCTTTCGCCTCAGGTGACGCCTCAGTCGTGGAGGACAACCCGTACACCCTACCCTCCACGGCTACAAACGTCGGTATGAGCGTTCGTGAGAATCACACGAGCTTGCCGCACTCGTGTCGTGCAGATGTCATCTCACCCAGCGTCTACTCCAGGGCAACGGATGGAGCTTCGCCAAGACCAGAGACGCCAATGGACATGGATGCGATGCTGGACCCGGAAGCGGGCGCGACCAAGATCACTGTGACTGGGAGGGAGGTGAGGCGGTATGAGATCTCTCCGGAGAAGAGAAGAGGTGCGGGAGGTGGGAGTCAAGAGTGGAGAGATTGGATCGCGAGTGAATTGAGTGAGTTTGCGCATGGGTTGCGGGAGGATGAGTATGATGGCGTGGGAATTGCGGATGGAAGCCGACCTACTTCTGCCGCCAGTGGACGATACATGAAGGACCGCTATCCAGCTTTCTACAACGTTCCCGCGGACAGGCCGAGAAGTCGTGCTTCCAGCCGGCAGAGCAATGCTTCATCTCGCCACGCGCACTGCAGAGATGTCACGCCCGAAGATGCCATGTCCCGATCTATGCGACACATGGCCAAGAGTAGAACCGCCAGTGTCGAGAGTGGGCTTCGTGTCACCACAGCTTCAATCAATGCTGGTGCGGGCAGCTCTGCGGCCGTGGTTTTGGCCCGAGGAACAGCTGCTCGACAACGTCGAATTTCCAAGCCTCGGAGTTTTGCTGAGATTGAAGCAGAGGCTCAGATCCATGCGACTGCGGGCATATCAGCGGACAAAGTGGCAGACGAACCTTCTTCGATCCCGCCAGCCTCACTTCCAGCCATACCTGCAGCTCAGACGACCGTTACATCTCGGCCAAAGTCCAACTATGACCTTCGTGCGAATTGGAAAGCCACGGCGTCTGCGCAGGCCAGGGCGTTGCAAGTGAAAAGGATTGAGCACTCTGTCTCCGTTGATCAACTTCGACGACTCCCGCATCCTGCTACAGGCAGCGAGGTTGAGGTGTCCCAAGCCGAGCCTGCCTCGGATTCGAACGTCGCAAACTTCCGTAACATCGCTCAGCGTAAGCCCAGGAGTCCCGTCGATGTGGACACGACTTTACTCCGCATCTCCGCGGGTCCATACGCAGACGCGAAACCGCCATCGCCCGAGAAGAAGTCTCCACCGTTCAGAAGCCACAGCCATACTTTCAACCAGAACCACAACCAGGAGAATGCTCGACCTCCTTCGGCCGCCAAGATGGGTGCAGAAGCGGGGGAGGTGAAGAGAGGTGGTACGCCTCAAAACCCGTTCGAGCTGGAGGCGAATGTCGTGCGGCAGGCTTCCACTCAGGTCAATGGTCACGAGAGTCATGAGTTGTCATGCAATACGCGGACTTCTGCCACGGGACTACCTACTCTGTCGAGTTCAGAGTGGTTGGCTGCCGGCAGCAGCTGCTCGGGTGCACCTTTGAGCAAACACCAGATCCGCGGCGCTGGTGGCAATGTGCGACGAAAGGATGTGGTGGGTGTGGGGTTTGGCAAGTCGAGCGGGACGAAGAGTCAGCCGGCTGTAGGAGAGAAGGATATGGGTGAGAGTGTGGGAAGCGGTGGGGATGGGATTAGGACGTCGCCGGGGCAGAGGTTGGTGAGTTGTTGGTTGAAGGAGGAGGGAAGAGTGGGTGGTGGAGGTGAGAGGGAGAGGGAGAGGAGTGGTGCGACGAGGTTCGTTTGATTTTGAGCTGCGGAGGGTGGGTTTGTGGCGTGGTAATTGGCGGGATCAGCGGGATTGTCAATGGGTTGGTGTTGGATGGAGTGGTGGCAGCTGTGGAATTGGGTTGTGTTGCATGGCTGGTTGGTGCATCGATTTGGGGTGAAGGTATGCTTTTGTATTATTGCTAGAGGTGGCATGGCGGTTGGGTAGTTGGATAGTGGTATTGGGTCTGTGGATGGTTTTTGTCAGACTTGCGTTTCTTCGTGATTTTCTATGCTTCATTCCAACTCGCTGTATATCTTCTTCGCCTTTATGCATTGTCATATATATCCCAGATCCTTACAAGGCATCGCCGAGTATGCACCTTAGAACCCAACAAACTTGATCCTCTCCTCCAACGGCTGCGTATCTCTCACTTTCAAATCATTCCTCGCACTCCCCGCAGGATCACCAAACACCAGCTGCGCCTTCAACTCCCACCCGTCTTGAATGTTGAACGCCTTGGCGACCTTTTCGTTCGCGATGGGGTTGTAGTGCTGTAGATTCGCGCCCAGACCTTCGGCTTCCAGCGCCGTCCAGAGGACGTATTGATGCATGGCCGAGGTGTGTTCGGACCATTGGGGGAAGTGTTCGGCGAATTGGGACATTTTGTCTTGCAGGCCTTTGATTACCGCGCGGTCTTCGTAGAAGAGAGCCTGCCCAACAATGCGTCAGTCGCTGCGAGGTGTATGTCGCTGGAGAGGGTGGATGAACATACCGTTCCATACGCCGCCCGAAACATGGCCATCCGTCCTTTACTACTCTTCTCAAATTGTTCCTCGGGTAACATGCCCTTTAACACTTCCGTCACAATGTCCCAGAATTTCTCATGTTCTTCCTTCACCAGCACCACGAGCCGGGTGGATTGGGAATTGAAACTGGAAGGGGTGTTGAGGATCGTGGCTTCGACGAGTTCTTTGATGCGGGCGTCGGAGATGGTGGATGTATTGGAGAGGGGGTAGATGGAGCGGCGGAGCTCGGTGGCTGCTTTGAAGGGGATGGTGTCGAAGGTCATTTTAGGGGTGGTGGTGGAGAAGGAGGCTGAGGTTGTTGAGGGAGAGGGCGGAAAGGGTTTTTGGAGGATGGATGTAGGACGAAGGGGCAGAAGTTTGGAGAATTGACGCAGGAGTGGGGTGCGTTGCATGGTCGAGGAGGAAGAAGGAGAAGCAGTGTCGTGATGGAGGGGCACGAGCAGGTAGAACTATGCCAGCAACAATCCCAGGGAGAAGATGACGAATGCCGCCAGATTCCGGGCGGGAGCGTGGCGCATTTGATGGAGGGTTTGAATCAATTCCGTCGGTCAAGTTGGATCACATTAGAGAGCACCCCCGCCATGATGTTTGAAGTCGTTTAGCCAATTAATAATAATTGAAAGGACTGCCCTGACGAAATGTGCCTGAATTTAGGGCGCGGGAAATAGCGCTTCCCCGATTCGGGTCAATTTGGCTCCAATATCGCCCGAAGTCCTCAAATTCATCTCATCATGCTATTCCACCTCCACCCTTCCTCTCCTTCCTCTCCTCCGTCAAGATCGTATCCATATTCTGCTTCACCTTGTCCTGCAGTAACCGAATCATCAACTGCATCACAGCGTCCTGGAACTCCCCTCTCGGCCTCTCCTTGTGCCATGTATGGTGGCGCAAGAAATTGCCATTGCAGTCGCTCAAGACTACGCTGTTGAAAGGCCCGGGTCGCTCTTCTGTCGCGCCGGGCCAGGACATGGCGTCGTCACAGGCGATGGGCTGGCAGATGCAGGATTAGCAAGACGCCTCAGCTGTTCATGAGGAAGGGATTCGTCCGACTCACCACGATGTTGTCGCCGTCCGGGTTGAAGTCGTATCGGATGTATTCGGAAAAAGCCCGCTGCTCGTGGCTCCATTCGGTTTTCCAGTGCGCGCAGCCTTCGTAGCGGGTTTCGGTCGGGCAGTCACCCCAGGCCTTCAGAAGCGAAGTACAGAAGTCAGCAGGTATCTCGTCGAATGATGGAGCCATGCCATCCGAACTCAGTCACTCACCTGTAAAATCTCCAAGGTATGCGGCAAATTCTGCACAATCACGACACCAGCATTTAGGACAGTCAAGCCTCTACTATCTTTGCCCCGAATATAGTCCGTCTCCCAGATCTGCGTCTCAACATCCCACGGCAGAGCGATGGAGGTCCGCTCGGTGATATTCCATCGATTGAACAGCCACTCCAACGGCACGTCCTTGTGCGTGATCGTCACATCGGCGTCCATGGTCATGACAAAGTCGTAGTCGTTATCCCTCAGCAGCGAAGCGAGGAGATGCGGCCGGATCCAGGTGTCGTAATATCCCTTCATGTGCTGCGCGTGGTAGAATTTGTAGTCGTAGCCGTGAATTTGAGCGAAGCTTTTGACTGGCGACGCCGCGCAGGGAGAAGTCGTCCTGGCCGAAATTATGATACACAATCGCCCAGAGAAATACTGCTCCGACGCCCGCCAGCACAAACACGCGCAATGAAGGCAACATTGCTGCCACGCCGGTCCAGGCCAGACGAAGGAACCGAGGCGGTCATCATGGCGCAGAAGACAACTCGAGGTCATGTCAACGATTTGCGAAGAGAAGGCCGAATGAAACTCTCGACGGGGTTGATGCTGAACTGGAAGAATCATGACAGGGACCAGGGATCCCAATCATCGCAATCATCCTCATCTCAATCGATCAATGGAACTCGGAATACATGCGACAAGACTTCAATGTTGGCCATCACCATTTCCAGCACGGCGCATCCTGTTCCTCCTCCGACTTGTCCCGGTCTTGGATCTTCTCTGGTTCCTCTCCTCTGATGATATCCTCCAAATCATCCTCATCCTCATCGGGTACATCCATCACCAATGCAAGGCTGGAAATCGCACGCAATGCGCTCCAACAAAACCCCGGCCGGCGGGCATGGCATGGGCATTCTGTGTGATTACATGTGACAACAGCTGGACCACCCAGGATACCCTCGTTGTATCGAAAGGGTCAAGCCTGTCAGCCACTACTTTTCATGGCCTTCTAATCCAGTAACGCGGTCCCGGTGCCCCCTTCTCACAAGCCCCAATCCAAGGTAACTCAAGGATCCGTTCTGTCAGCGCCGAGGACTCAAGAAAGGTGACATTGAGAGATGATAAAAAGGAATGACGCTCGCCCACACTCATCCCGCCCTCACGACGACAATAATGCCACGCCGTGTTCCCTAGCCATGGCCCTCCGCACACGGCAAGACAACATCATCCTCATCCTCTCCTGCTTAGGCACAGCACTCGTCCTCTACGCCCTCCACATCACCCACAACCTCCGCGCGCCCCACTTCGACCCGTCCTCATACTCCTCCTTCTCCTCCTCCAACAAACCCATCCCCAACATCGTCCACTACGTCTACATCCTCTCCGAAAACACCACCGACTTCTCCTTCCGCTTCTCCGCCGTCCTCTCCGTCTGCGCGACCCTGAAATACTGGCAACCCGACACCATCTACCTCCACACCAACGCTCCTCCAGACTCCCTCGCCCGCGCCCGCTCCGGCGAAGCAGGAAAATGGACCCAACTCATCTTCTCCATCCCCCAACTCACCATCCTCCCCGCCGAACCCCCGCATAACACCTCCCGCGGCATCCCCATCACACTCATGGAACACAAATCCGACTTTGTCCGCGTCGCCGCCATCCGTAACTACGGCGGCACATACATCGACTTCGACGTCCACCCTCTAAAAGACATCGCTCCTCTCCGCTCGTCCGGCTTCCAGGCCATCGCAGGCCGCCAACAGGGCCGCATGATTTGCTCGGGAGTCTTCATGACCCAACCCCACTCCCGCATGATCGAACTCTGGCACGAACTCATGGACGCCTGGTTCGACGGCTCATGGTCGAAGCACTCCAACTACGCCCTCACCATTCTCGGACAACAACTCGTCGCCCATCCCGGCACGAAAGACATGCTCATCGTGGAGCGGGACGCGTTCGCGCCGTGGAGTTGGACGCTGTCGGATAAAACCCCTCTCCTTCAAGTCCACCGCGATCAAGTCTCCGCTCTCGACCTGATCGACGAAAACGGACATCTTCCCGACTACCCCATCTCCCCATCTTCACCTCTAGAACATTGGTCCGACTTGAACAAACTCCCTCGACGTCCCCCCTGGGCGAACGATTGGGCCGCATCGTATATGCTCCACGCGTTCTCTCACGAACAGGACAATTTCGTGAACATTCCCGGTTTCAGAGGGATATCCCCGAGATATGTGTTGGAGAGGAGGAGTAATTTCGCGAGGGCGGTGTATCCGGTTGCGAGGGAGTTGTACGAGATGGGGTTGATTGAGGTGGATGATCCGGTCAAGTTTCCGTTGCCGTTGCCCGAAAGGGAAGGGGAGGGTGGGTAGGTGGGAAGAGCTTGACTTGATGAAGAGACAAAGGGAGAGGAACAGAAGGAGAGAGGACGAACACAGCATCCCGCTTTTCCTCCGCTCAGGCGTCTATGAGGTTCATCAGATGAAGCGCAGCGTTCTGGAAGCCGAGAATTCTCTCGAGGAGTTGGCGATTCCAAGAACTGCAGACTGATAATTCAACGACATCAATCGCGTTGTTATTTCCAAGTATATCGGGGCAGCACTCAGCAAGTCTCATCTTGCCACTTTCATAGAACGAATGCGAACGTCTCAAAATCCTCAAGTCGACCACAATAACATTATTCTCAAAAACCAGGATACATACAAACCGCTTCTTCCTCACAGCAAATTTTTTCGCGCGGAGAAACAGAAATTATAGCTCTGATGGGTATTGAAGCTGCATCTCATCTCTTCTCCGTTGTTCCAGCCTCGTCTCCCGCTAATGTCCCTCCTCACACCATTTCTCCTTGCTCTTCATCTCTCCTCCCGTCATTCCATCACCTCCACTTCAGTGCTGCGCTCCTCCAACACTCTCGTCGTCGTCACCACCCACAGGCTGGCTGCTGGGAGTGTGCTCCCGGTTCATGCGGGATTCCAACTCCTTGAGTTGAGACTCACGAGCAAGCAGTTCCTGCCTCTTCTCGTTGATCTCACGCTGCACCTTGACCTCAATCTCGCGCAACTTCTCCTCCTCACGGCGCAGTTGCTCTTCCTTCAGACGCACAGACTGGCTGGCCAAGCTCTGTGGGTCGAGGCTGTCGCCGTTGTCCAAGCCTGTCATGTCGCTTCCACCGGCCACGCTCTTAGACAACTTCTCGGTACGGTAGTTCTCGTAGAGGAAGTCGTGGGTGATTTCCTTGAGATCGGCGAGATGGGAGTGGAGAAGAGCGGAGCGAATCGCGAGGAAGTCGGAGTGGCGCGGGTTATCAACTTCCACCACACCCCATGGGTATTGGCGAGCACGCACACGCTTGCCGTCGAGCTCAATGACCTCATCCGAGCCGACAATAGCGAATGGCATCAGGCCGCGAAGCTCGGCGTTCTCCTCCACGGTATCCTCATCATCCTCTTCAATGTCGTATGGGAAGTTGTAGACGGGAATGCGGTAGTGCTCGATGTCCTCCATGATGAGCTTTTTGCTCTCGGCGAGTTCGAGTGGCGTGAGGGAGTCGGCCTTGCCGATGACGGGAATGACGTTGACACGAGGGCTGAGACGGCGCATGAGCTCAATGTCGAGTTCGCGGAGACCATGGCCTGGAGAGAAGAGGTGTCAGTGTGAGCAGCACGCGAGGTAGTCATCAAATCTCACCTGTTGGCGCGATGAAGTACAGAAGAATGTGGATTCTGTTATCACGGAATCGCGGGTTGCGCTTGATTCTGCTCTCTTCAGCCAAGATGTCATCATATTGCCTCTCCAAAAAGGTGGAGATCTCGCTGAAGGAAGCCTCGTTGTCAATGCTGTCGCCGAAGCCGGGTGTGTCGACGATGGTGAGTGAGACACGAGTGCCTTCCTCGTCCAACTCCAGCTCGACGGTCACAGGCTTGATCTTGACGCCCTCTTCGACGTGCGCGGTGGTGGGATCATCGGCATCGAGCGGTGTGAGGACCTGACGGCCGCAGAGAGTGTTGACGAATGTGGTGCGACCGGTGCCGGAAGCGCCGCAGACCATCAGACAGAACTGGATTCCCTTTTTGACATTCTTCTTGCGGCGAAGTTTGATGGCGGATGTGGAGGTAGACATGCTGGCGGGCGAGTCGGAGCGCAAGGAGACTATCCTGGCGGTTGGCTCGTGGCGGGTTCGGATGGGTGGTGAGGCTTGTCGTGGTCGAGGAGGACTGCTGGGTCGCGATGTTGTCAGCAAGTGAGCGGCGCGGTGGTGTTGGATGCGTCGAGGGTGGTATTGGGTGGTGGAGTGAAGGGAGGTAGGGGTAGGTTGGGCGGAGCGGAATGGCAGGAAGAGTCCTCCGCCGTGGTTGCCTGGCAGTGTGAGCGTACTGACCTTGCGTGTGTGGCCTCTGTGGGAGGGATCGATGAGGCTGATTCGGAAGGAAAGGGCAATTGTCGTCGTGGAGAAACAACAACTCTTCTCTCTCACTCACTTGCGGACGGGGAACTCTCAATGGCAAAGGGGGTTCTTGGTTCTTGCTTCTTGCTTGGTGCAGGGCGAGCGGGCCGGCCCATTCCGCTCAATTTTGCGGAGGACAACTTCATGTCCGTGGGTCCCGTCCTGACTAAGCGGATCTAGTCGAACATCATGGATCCACATCCAACACGCATGTGATGGCACACTCACGACATGGTCTCGGACATCTCGTCGAGACACAATCCGATCTGATCTCTGGTACGGATATCGGTCCATCGTCCTACAAGAAAGTCATCCTACGCCCACGGACTCTTCGATGTCGTCCTACTGAAGACTCCGTTCTATGCGCACTCGGAATCCTACTAGGACTGCCTGATCGGGACCATGGAAGCCAAGAGCAGCATGGCAGGATGAGGGATTGACTGCTACGGTGAATCTGTACTCTGTACTATTGTTCAACATGAACACTCGCCAGGCGATCCAGCCATCCAACACGCCCAACGTTCTCTCCATCTCCATCTCCGCCTCCCGCAAACGCTTCATCGCTGGTCTGGCCGATGGCTTCCGTGTCTTTCGCCTGGACAATTGCCTGACGACATATCACCCCGCTCTTCCATCGCCATATGGTGCGTCAATCACTGCCGTTCTGGATGACCGATATGTTGCCTACGTTCCCACTCACAAGTCGGAGGACGGCAGCGGACCAAATGTCGTCATCTTCTGGGACTGCGTACTGGAGCGGGAACTTACTCGATTCGATCTGCATGAACAGGTCTTGGGACTGAGGTTGAGCTCCAAATGGTTGGCAGTGATCCTTCAAGAAAGGACGATACTGTTTCAACACCAAGAAATCCAACCTCAGGCACCACCTTCACCGCCGCCGGAGGACACCTCTTCACCGACCAGCGTGGAACCGAAGGATGAGTCGTGGCGCATACCGAATCGAGTTCACTCCCTCCACAACACCTCTCACAATCCCTTCGCTCTCTGCTGTCTCACAAATGACCTCCTCGTCCTCCCTGCGCAAAGCACCGGCCAGATACAGCTCATCTCTCTCCTCCCTAAAGCATCCACCAACAAACGTGTTGTACGCGCTCATAACTCTTCTCTTCGCGCTGTCGCTCTCTCCCCGGACGGCTCACTCCTGGTCACCACCAGCGAGCAAGGTACGCTACTTCGAGTCTTCACCACCAGTACACTCGATCAGATTGCCGAGTTCCGACGTGGTCTCGATCACGCCATCATTTATGACCTCGCCTTCAGTCCCGGAAACCGCTGGCTGGCCTCGACAAGTGATAAAGGAACACTACACGTCTTCGATCTGCGACCATCAGATACACAAGTCCGCACACCAGCTCCAAGTACTACTGCTCCTGCTCCTCGTCCAGCCCGCCTCTCCAATCCAGCCTCCGTCACACCTTCGATGACCTCCGCACCCATCGCGCCCAGTGCCGCCGGACAAGCAACAAGCATTCAAGAATACTACAATCTCCTACCCATCCCTCCTCCGGTCATTGCTCCACCCACAGGCTCATCTCAATCCACCTTCGCATCCGCCTTCAAGAACGCACCTTTTGCCTCACGACTTCTCTCCGACTCCAGAAGTGCAGCCTCTCACTCCTTTCATCTCGGCTCTGATCCAGCACATTGGCAAACCGGTCGGCCGGAGTACTCATGGACTGTGCTACCGAGTGGCGGTCGGAAGAGGGTGCGGAATGAGGTTCAGCCAAGACCGGGAGAACCGAGTGGGAGAGCGGTGAAGGGTGTGTTGACATTCATGCCGGCTGGGTGGAACGGAGATGGAGTTGGAGACGCGAGTGAGGAGAGTGTCAAAATGGTAGTGATTGGAGGAGGTGTAGAGGGAAGATGGGAAGAATTTCAGTTGAGAGGAGGGGAGACGGGTGGAGGACTCCACGGATGGATCTTGGAAAGGAGAGGGTTCAGGAGATTTTTGACGAGGCAGTTTGTCGAGTGATGCATGAGGGACGATTATGTTACGAGATGGAACGAAGGAAATTTCGAGGTTTCGATTGCGCTACGATACGTTCGCTTGACCAAAGCTGAAGCCGGCCACCGCGACGAGCGATGACGATGCGACCTGCAATGAGGAGGGACGGGAGCCTTCAACACGTAAGACCCATCACGACTCACGACGAAGGCCACGCCCGATGCACGACGTTGAAATGTTTCGGACCGAGTGTGCGATGAGGAGCTCCAGAGACCACGAATCAAGATCTACCACAAATTCCACGGTTCCTGTTCAACTTCGCCATCGAGAATCTCCCTCGCAAAGTAGTTGTACTTCCGGGTGCTACACCACCTCAATTCCAAGCCCCCAACTTTGGGCAAGATCAAGGGGCCCGGTCCAACGCCCGCCGCCCAGAACGATTCGGACAAAAGCTGCTCCACAAAACTCATGTCTACTCGCTCGACCACATCGGCGATAGGTCCGATGTGGTTTCGACGCACACCGAACTTGCATTTGACGTGCTTGTAGTGCTGGAAGCAAGTATGCGATGGCCACGGGACCAGCATCATCTTGGGTGTCGAGCTCCCGATCGACCGTCCACGACGCTGCCTCTCCATCGCCTCCGCGCAGAATGCCAGTCGTGTCGTCTCCGGCGCGCTGATGTCCAACGACGTCAGGTAACCACCGAATATGGCATCCTCAACAACGTACCCGCATTCAGACAGGGCAGAATCGCCGTAGAACGTCTCGGTATACGGGGAGAGTCCATTGTGCGCCGTCTCGAGCACATGAAAGAGCTCATGCACGAGCGTGGTTGCGAATTGGAACAAGTAATACGACAGGGCCGTCCGTCCATGGTACGAAAACTCCAGCCGTGGACCCGCACCTGCTTCGAGCCATCGCATGGCGAAATCGATGTGCCAGAATAGATGCGCGCCAATTTTGACGGTGCATTGTCGTCCGCGCGGGAAGGTTGCCAAGAGGTCTTCGGGGAGTGAGTCGGAGCTTTGGACTTTCCTGCCGCCTGTGCCGCCGTATGTGTAGATGTCGATGTCGAACAAGGGAATGATTTGAGTCAGGATCTCCTCGGCGCGACGACGCATCGTATCGTCCACGACTTCGTGCTCGGGTTTGGGATGATGACTGGGTACACTGTAGCGATCGGCTGGATTCCTCGCTGCCGCGCGGGATGCATCCACGTCCGCCCAGGTGCTCGCCTGGAATACTCCGTTCGCATCTTCGACTCGCAAATCTCCGTCGGCCATGACGACGATGAGTTTCACGACGCTGTCGAGCGTGAGGAAGCGGGAAGCGAGTCGGAGGGCGGGTTCAATGGCGGCGTAGTTGAAAGCCGGAGCGTGGGCTGCCTGTTTGGGATCTGATTGCGGATTGAATTGGGATGAGGCGAAGAGGGCGGAGATGGGGTTGGAGAGGCTGGATGGAGTGGTTATGGGTTTGTCGGAGTGGGCGAAGAATGGCTCACAGCAGATGTTTGAGCAAGGCTCAGGGGTGGAGGAGGTTGGGTTTGGGTCGGACATGGTTGAGGTTGCTGCTTGAGTTGGTCTTTTGGCGGTTGGGTTGGCTTGGGTTGGGAGTGCTGGCCAGCAGCACGATTCTCGATGATGGATCAGGGACTCGAGGGAACCTTGAAGGGAGTGGTGTGCATCATACATAACGGCATGCACCAGCTCCTCCGCCGTAGGAAGTCCTTTGTGCGTGGTACAAGAGACGCTTTGTCTGCGTTGTCCACCATCCCACCTAGACACAAAGAGAGCACAATAACATTCACTGTCGGCATCAAAGTCACGATCCCTTGTTAGCCTCCTACCTGACCGCGAATCCGCGTGTTGATTGAGACCTGATCTCATTCTGCCTCCGAAGACGTGGGAAGTCGGCCTGGAGTAAGATCACGAGAGTCTTGTCTAGACCGCCAATGCAGCGAAGGATGGCAGATACGGACTCATGGCATTGGTGCAGCATGGTAACGAAGTGGAACAATTGTAGAAGCCCGAACAGTTTACTCTGAGATAGAAGCGAAACCAATCATAGAAGCAACGAAGCAAAAATGCATCCATCCACTGCTAGTTGCTTCCGTCGCCATCCTCCACCGCAGCTCTATCCATCATCCTCCTGGTGAACCAAAAACAGCTTGTACAATCCTGCCCGAGCTTCTTCATCGTACTTGACATGTCCCGCTGCCAAGCCGGAGCAACACTGATGTTGAGTGTGCGACGATCGCACGTTGCTCCTTCTGCAGGAACATCATGTCAGCGAGGTCGCTCGTCGTTGATGTATCCTTTGTCTCTTCCTCGTATACCCTAACCCTAAGAGACCATTGCTTTCGCCTCAGCCAGTGTGATTCCGGTCGGACGGCCCGAACACTGTGTAAAGGAGGACAGGCGCCGAGTACAAAGGGGAGACATCTCAATCCTGGCAGACAGCAATCAGTATTGCTGTCAAAAGACATTATGTAAATGTACATCTAAGGAATCATATCTATTTTATGGCCCATGGGAACCAGTCCTGTACACCTGCTCCTTTTATCTCTGTACAACATATCCTCACCACTCCTCCTCCATCGCCTCAACTAGGCGAGTATTTACTCAACTTCCTGATCTTCTCTCCATAGATGAAGAACAGAATCGGCACCGGGAAAAGCGCCACACACAGGAATGCCAACAAGCTCATCGCCCACGGCACTCCCAGCTTGTTGAACATTGGGACCGCGAACATGGGGAAGCCGGCGCCGACCCAGGATCGGAAGAAGGTGTTGGCTGCAATGGCGGAGTTGGCGTTCCACTTGTAGACATCTAGAATGGAGGGCACGATGGTCAGCGATGCTGGGACGACGAGAATTGTATGTACTACGAGCTCTGGCACCGCTCGAGACACGGTCTGGGATGCTAAAGGCCTTGCATGGATGGACTTACCGATAATGTAGTTCAACCCTTGCAAGAACACCATCATAACTCCTGCGCCGATTGGTGCCGCGGCTATAATCTGAGGCCATGGCGTGATGTTAGGTGAAGAGCACCATGCAAACTGTTTGGGCAGTTAGTACGCATCACAAGTGTAGGACAGGGAATCTAAGCATACCCAAAATAGACCAATGGGCAAAAGGGCACCTCCAATAATCATAGGCAGAAGACGCTCTTCTGGAACGACGGTGCCATTGTTCTCCTTCAGCTTGCGAGCGAAGCGAGTCTTGGTCATGGTTGCGATGATGCCGCAGCCGCAGAGGACACCGATCAGAACGGCGAGGAAGGGCAGGGAGCCGACGCCGAGATTGTAGCCGCGCTGCTGTTGAAAGGTGATGGGGAACGCTTCGAAGAAGAGGTAGATGATACCTGCAAAAGTATGGTGTTAGCTGATTTGGTGCATTGCTGAGGACAACGAGGGCAGCATACCGTAGATGAGAGACATGTACAGCGTGACAAGCACCAAGATCGGTTCCAGAGCAAGCATCTTGAATGGTCGGAGGATGTATTGCTCGCCGATCTGCTTCAAGTCGATTTGCTTCTCATCGGCCGGAGCATGGATGGCCCAGTTGCGGGTCTTGTAGCGTAGCTTCTTGGCCCTGCGCTGGAGCAGTACGGGAGCGTATGTCTCAGGGATAATGATGAAGCCGATCGTGCCGAACAACGCAGCCATGATCATGGTGATCCATTGCGTCCACCGCCAGCCGAGGTGGCTCATGGTGATGAAACCACCCATGATGGGTCCCAGGGTCTGCAATTCGTCAGAAAGATTGTCGAAGCTCGGTGCAGCACTGCAGACTCACAGGTCCAATGAATGTCGCCGAACCGAAAATGGTCAGCGCCACACCACGGTTGACTGGGTCAAAGAAGTCCGCGAGGGCTCCGCCAACGACAGCGAGCGGCGCGGAGGCGAAGAACCCTCCAAAGAATCTGCACACAAAAATCGTCTGCAGATTTGTGGCTACGGCGACCGGAATCTGGAAGATGGCGAAGATGAAGTATCCGGTAAACAGGGGAATGCGTCTTCCGTACAGCTCGGAGATCGGTCCCTAATGACACAAGCCTGGTCAGCCATGTTTCAAACTCTTCATATCCTCAATGCAAGTACTCACCCAAACGATAGGTCCAAAAGCGAAGCCCAGAACGAAGAGAGCCAATCCCAGAATCATGACTTCCTCGCTGACGCCGAACTGCATTGCCGTGACCATAGTCGCACTGCTGAAGACGGACGAGGCGAACGTGACAACCAAAGTCATCAAACCCATAGACACTGCCATGGTCCACTTCCTGGCCGGAGCGAAATTCATGGGGTTCTCTTTATCATCATCTCCATCCCAGTCCACGACATTTGGGTCTTTCTCTTCATCGTCCTTTGATCCCGACTGCTCTTTCTTGGCGTCGCCCTTTTCTGCGTCTCTGTCCTCGTCGTTGGAAGTACCAGCCGCATCAGAGTCCTTCTCATCCTCGCTGGAAGACTTCAGGTCGTCGTGGTCATTGACAATGCCATCCGGAGCGTAAGTCTTGCGTCCGCTTCCTGTGCGAATGATGCCGGATCCATATTGAGCAGTGTCCGCCATGGCGAGAGCCTGTCAAGTACTGAGGTACTTTGATAGGCTTTGAGGCGATTGACCAGTCCTGGAAGAGAAATGCAGACAGAATGGTAAAGCAAAACAGCACAGAAAGCCTTACCGTAGCAGAAAGAGATGTAGTTGAGCCTACTCCCATCGCGCATCATCACATCGAGTTGCACTTCCGCGCAGCCGCTTTGTTGGGGTGACGACATCAGAAGAGACATGAGGCCTAGCTCGGCAGTTTTCTTTGAGGTTTGGGCGGTTCAGAACAATAAGGTTGTGCTAGTGAGGTGCCAATATCATTCTTTGGAATGCTTCGATGAAATAGCATCCGCCTCCGGTCCGGAGTCCGATCGAAAGAGTTGATCATATTCGTGGACCTTTGGCCAATGTACAAGCATGCACGAGAGGTCGAGAGATCTGTGTCCAGTATATTCAACCAGGTGAACAATGCGCACCTGAGCTTCGAAACCGGATGAAAGCGGCATCGAGGTTATAGATGACGTCTACGACCAAACGAAGAGACTTCAGCCTCTCGACGATCGGCCCGGAGGTACGGCTCCTTGGCGTGGCAGATGTGATGTACGGCGGTATATGTTTAGCAGCGATGTGGTCCTCGATTGGATTGGAAATCACAGGTGACACTGTGACAGATGTCGTCGTGCGCATTCGGCCTTTGACGGGCGAAATGCGTTCCAGGAGGCGTTGACAGCAAGTCCGTTGGCCCAATAATGCGCCCAATAATGCTTGCAAGCTGCGAGCCGTCTTTCACACGTCCAATCACGCCGTGGCGGCGTGCTGGAATCCCGGCTCCAGCGTCTGCGTCAGATCATCTTGAATCGGCCTTCGCTGGATAACATGTTAGTCCTTCCCTCGCAATAGTCGAAAAGCGCTATTGGTAGGTGAGTGAGTAGGCGCGCAGACGATTCTTGCCAGGCAGACGAGTCCTGATGGGCTAACTGGTCGGGCGTATCTTCTCCGTACTGACTGTGGCCGTGGAATACCATCCGTGGCCGGAGAGAAGAGAAGTTCGTGTATCTGCTGATGTTCGCACGTGTTGTTGTTGCCGTGAATGGTTTAATGCATGTGAAAGGGAAGTCATTCTGGCCCCCATTGAGGTGAAAGTGTAGATCCCTGTACCTTAGCTTTGCGACTCGGCTTCGTCGATGCCAGACCACAAAGCACACCCTCCATTGTCCACCCTTGTACTGAACATTGATGACCACAAGCTGCGACCGCACAATCCCTTCGACCGACTCCCAAGTATGGGCTCCTCGATCAATCTTGCCGACATTGAACGAATCTCACTCCTGTCCCACGAGCACGCCCAATTCCACCGCGTGACCGTCACCGACCTCCTCAAACGTCAGACCGTCAAATTCCCCGGCGCACAACCCATTTCCTTCGCGCGACGACACCTACAAGAGCTGCAAAGGAAAGACTACTTCTTGGTGGAGAAGACGGACGGTGTGCGATGCCTGCTGTTCAGCCATGAAATACACGACGAGGAGACCGGAGCAACGAAAGAAGTGCACATGCTCATTGATCGCAAAAACGACTATTACATGATCGAGCCGGGATACCTCCACCTACCTCGTGCCGTATTCGACAAGAATGGTCGACCGGCTCAACCACCTTACGACGTCCAAAGCTATCATATTCTCACGCTTTTGGACGGCGAGCTCGTCCGCCAGCGATTCCCCGACGGCCACGAACAGCTGACATACCTCATGTTCGATTGTCTCGCACTGGACGGCGAGAACATTACACTCAAGGACTATGGCTCGCGTATCGGTCGCATCGACAGGTTCATCTACGAACCCTGGCGCGCATTCGCCAAAGACTGGCCTCAGGAGACCCGCGTTCAACCGTTCCAGATCGCCTGGAAGAAACCCCACATGCCGTATGCCACGCCGGACATGTTCTCCAACATCATTCCAAACTTACCTCACGGCAATGACGGCCTCATATTCACCTGCAAAGAAACACCCTACGTCTCCGGGACGGACGTGCACATCCTCAAATGGAAACCACCTCACGAGAACACGGTCGACTTCCGCTTGCAGCTCGGCGCATTTCCCACTGAGATCGACGAAGACGGAACACAATACGAAGACTTCGACCAGAAGCCACATATTGATCTCCTCGTCTACCACGGCAACGACAAGCCCTCTTACCGCACTTTCGCTCCCCTCCACCTGACCGACACCGAATGGGCCGCGATGAAGTCCATGCAACAGCAGCTGGACTGGCGAATCATAGAATGCTATCGCGAAGCGGATACGGGACGTTGGCGACCGAAAATCGAGAACGACGGCACACCACGCTTCCGCGATGATAAAGAGCACGCGAATCACGTTAGTGTTGTGGACAGTGTCATTGAAAGTATCGAGGACGCTGTGACCGAGCACGATCTGATCGGCGCGTTTCCGAAAGTCAAGGCGGCGTGGAAGGAGAGGGAGAAGTTAAGTGCGGACAGGAGGAGAGCTGCGGAGCAAGAACAGCGGAAGAGGCACGAGGCGGCGAAGCAGGCACAGCAGCAGCAGACTCAACCGAAGGCGAGTGCCGAGGAAGATGATGGGATGCCGGGATACGATTGATACTGCAGCCGCTCACGGGCGTGCGGCGTGCGGCGTTTCAGGATCACAGGACGATATTATGATACCCCTAGCGAATTGGAATAGCAACCTTGGAGCATCATCTCCATTTGTGAAGCTTTCGTTTCCGATCTTCTTACGGAAGGTGTACACTGCGCCTACTCTTTCTTCTGCTCACTCGCTGCCTCGTCTGCAGCCTTGAGCTCCTCTGGTGTGAATCCCTTCCCCAAGAATGGGCTCTTCTTGGTCGTAACCAGATTCCTCACATCCTTCGGATCCTCAAACTTGATCTGGCCCGTTGTAATCGTCTCATCGTCCAACTTACTCAGCGCCTGCAGCTCCCTCCTCATGTAAACCACAACCAACGCCAGATCCTCCAAATCGACCCCCTCCTCCGCCTTGAACACATTCCTCCACACCGCCGCCGCCATCACCGCGTCACCTTTAATCAACCCCTCGTCATATCCCAGTTGCACACCTCTCCACTGCAGATACAAATCCTTCAACGCCTTATTCCGTGCTCCCCGCGACGTCATCCCATGCCACACCGCCATGCGATCCTCCGCCGCGTAGAAGAAGTGATCCAGCAGATTCTGATGCCAATCTTTGACGTACTCCGCTGGGAAACACCGCAGTCGTACCGTGAGCAGCCACATGTGCAGGTAGATGACTTGCGCCCAGGATGTAAATGTAACCTCCAGACCCAGTCCACCTGCTGACTTGGGTTCAAACCACCAACCTGTTCCAGACCCGAGATGGTCACCTGCGGCGTTCATGGGAGGCAAGGCGGGAGGGTTCTCGAGCGCGGAGGGCACGGTGTAGGAGCACTGTCGGGCGCATTCGGCGTAGAGGTCGGCGGTCGCGCCGTAGGCGATGTAGGGTTCTGTTGTACTACGGAGGAGAGGCGAGGAGCGCATTTTGGAGGCGAGGTTGGCGATGGGTGGTGGTGCTGCTGTTGCTGAGGGAGTACGCAGTCTGGACGCTGGAGGGGCGGGAGCGTTCAATGCATCGGTGAGGGGATTGTCCTTTGCCGCGCAACGGATTCGTGTTGTGGTGAATGTTCGCTGAAGGTGCTGCTTGGGAGCGGATTGGAAGGACAGGTTGGAGCGAGATTGCTGGCGGGCTGTTCTTAGACAGGAGCTGCATATTGACTTGGTAGACATTGTGACGGATCCAAGAAGAGATCGGGCAGTCGAGGTCTTGTCGAAACGATGTCTGCGAGTGTGGTGGTTGGTAGCCGATAAAGACAAATCTCACGGTGCAGTCGATGGACTTTCAATGGACTTTCTTCAATGACCTCAAGACAAGCTCGACGCAAGAAAGAGCGATGACTAAGCCGGGCACTCACGGCCCGGCACTCAACATCTTCTTCCTCACTCTACACCACGACTTTCCTGCGATACACTTCACGCTGTTCGCGCACGTACCTCGTCGACAATCAATACCTTACTTGATGGGCGGGATCCACGGCCATTATTGCCTGGCCTCCCAGATGAATCCACAATCCGACCGAGATGCACTCCTCGCTCGGTCAGCAGCTCCACCAGGAAGACTACTGGCGATAACCACAATCGATCGCCCATCGATCATGTCGCTCGCCTCTTCCAAGCGATATTGCTAGATGCGGCTGCTGTTACATCGCTTGGCGGCACGAATGATAGGCAAAGCCAAGTGGATCAAGACTCACCGATAGCACTCGTGCATGTACCTACAATGTCTTATCTCGAGACTGATATGCTCGGCAGACCAGTGCTCGGTAGCAACAGTCGTTCCGGACAGTATGTACCACGGGCTCGCCTAAGGAGGATTTTTCACCTGGCCGCCCGCGTCTTGGAGAGCATACAAATATGAACGTCCCAGCGGTCCTTCAGCAAGGTAGGTCAATCATTTCCATTCGCTGTCATTCAAGGATGTCTCTCAAAGTTTCTGCCTCCGCGATATGGCTCCTGGCTTCCTTGGTAAGCGGAAATGTTGCGCCTCGTTCTGCCACCATCTCGTTCCAGGACAACATCATCGCTGAGGCTGGTGGCATGCATAACATCCACATCCAATACAATGTACCCTTGAGCGGAGAGCTCGCCATCCACTACGGAGACTGCGGAGCCGTCACGGCCGATGACTGCGATCATGCGCTGGGATCTACACACGTTGGGAGCCATCCATTGGCGGCTAGACACATCTCACATCCAGCGCAGCGACCGGCAAGATTCGTATGGCTACCTTCACTTGAAACCACGAGTGGTGGCTGCTTGCACGCATTTTCTGGGAACACTTTGGTCGGCAGGTCTTCGCCCGTGACCATCTCAAGTAGAAAGCAGAAACGATGGACTGCGGTGAGATTTGCAGACTCTTGCTAAGCATTGCTTGCCAACTGACTGGTGTTATAGGCTGCCGATGTCATGGACGCCGAGGGCCCTTGGTTCGATGGCGTTGAATACCTGCAAGAAAAGGAACCAACCGAAGTCTTTGTCGCCGCTACCAAGTCCAGGACAATCGGCATTCTTGGGGGAGGCATGGGCGGACTGATGACCGCGCATATCTTGGACAGCGTTGGTTTCCACAACTATACCATACTGGAGGCCAGCACTCGCATCGGTGGAAGGGTACATACCTCGTACTTGAACAACACTCGAAGCGATGAGTATCAGTACCAAGAGATGGGTCCCATGCGATTTCCAGTCTCCATCACCTACGATGATCCTGCGGAGACCCTCGAGATTCAAGACCATCGCCTGGTCTTCCAGCTCGCCGACTCTTTGAACGACCAAAACAATCATGATCCTGCCTACAAAGTCAACTTCATCCCATGGATACAGTCCTCTTCCAATAACCCGAGGGCGTCACCCGCTACGAACGCTTCCTACTCGAACGCAACGGAGATCGCTCTGGCGTCCACGGCATATGAAGACTGGCTCGACCTTGATCGCGAGAAGTTTCGGTCCATTGCGAGCAATGTTTTCCGCGCACACAAATGGGCTGTTGACAACGGCTACTTTCACTTTTCCGAAGCCGGCTACCTCAACTATGCTCTTGGGATCGACGCCAACATCACAGATCAAGTGGATGATATCTCGGACTCGTCCCCATCGTGGTCATACGATTCTGTATACTTCTCCGCCACAGAGTGGCGCACTATCGATCAGGGTCTCTCCCGTCTCCCGGCTGCCTTTGGTCCTCAAGTGCTCAACCGGACAATACTCAACGCCACAGTCGATTCTCTCGACTGGGATCCGACCGCGAAGAAGATGACAATTCACTACCGCAACACCACCGCGAAATCCATTCCATTCCCTGCTTTATCTGACCTCACCGTGGACAACACCATCGTCGCCATTCCATTTCCAAAGCTACGTCTCGCCCGCCTGCCACCGTTCACTTCACTTCTCTCCCGCGCCATCGATCGACTTGGCTACGAACCGAGCTGCAAAGTCGCCCTCCACTACAGCTCTCGTTTCTGGGAACACTTGCCCGAGCCGATCATCGGCGGCTGCGGCTCAACTGACATACCCGCTATTGGATCTGTCTGCTACCCCAGCTACGCCATCAACTCCACCGGTCCAGGAGTCCTCCTTGGATCGTACATCTCTGGCGACCTCGCTCGTTCCGTCGGGACCTTGACTGCAGACGAGCATGCCGCGTATGTCCAGCGTGCGATGGTGAAGATCCATGGCCCTGCTGCGGAAGAGGAATACACGGGTATCTACGACCGCATCTGCTGGGAGCAGGTCGAATTTCAAGGTGGCGCCTGGGCTTCGCCAAAGGTGGGCCAACAAGACCTGTACCTACCAAGCTATTTCCGCACGGAGATGGGTACGGTAGTGATCGGCGAGCATACTAGCTATACGCATGCCTGGATCTTCAGTGCGTTGGAGTCTGCTGTGCGTGGGACGACGCAATTGATGCTGGACTTGGGCTTGGTCGATGAGGCGAAGGCGATTACGGAGAAGTGGATGGCAAGGTGGATGAGTATGTGAGAGGGGCTTGTTGGTCAGAGGCTTGAGATTGGAGGCATGAGGTCTGAGTCTGCCTCATTGATAAAGGTGCGTCGATGGAAACAGATCATGATGAGACATTTCTGGCACCCGGAAGTTCTCTTACGGCATTCCCATCGAGCAATCCGAGCAGCTGCGACGCTCTGCTCTTAATATTGTTGTCGTAGTCGTGCTGGCAACTCAGGTGTGGATTTCTAAGGTTTCGATCCGATCTGCCGTCAACGAGAGAATGATGCCTCAGGCAAGAACAAACGAAAACACCAGGCTCAGGAAGCTGGTACGACCTCCGAATGAGCTTCACAGAACATCTTCTTTCGCGTGCTCACCGATGGCCGTCCTGACTACCCGTACATGCTGTTCATGCAGGGACGACGGTTTCAAACTCAGTTTCTCGCTCGTGATGCCGCCTCGGACTAATGTAAGTAGGATCCCGCTTCCTGTCGGACCTCGGAGTGACTGCCGTTAAGACATTTCGATGCAGCACTTATAACGCTTCGTGCTGCCCTCTCCAGCTCAGTCCGTTTGAGATGGACATATCACGCCATGGCGACTACCACGACGACATTGACAGAGACTGCTTCACCTGAGCAAACGACCGCAGATCACCGGGTAACAGAACAAGTTTCTCCTTCACCCTTCAGCACTCTAGAAGTCGATGCCACACAGCAAAATGAGCCCGAATATCCTACTGGCACGAAGCTATGGCTGCAAATTCTCGCGCTGTGTACGGTCCTCATCCTCGGTGGACTGGATGCCAACATTGTCGCTACAGCGGTACCAAGCATCACAGATCATTTCCACACGGTGGCGGACGTAGGACGGTATTCGTCTGCGTTTCGGCTATGCAGCTGTGCTTTCCAATTCGCATTCGCAAAGATGTACACACTGTTTCCGAGTAAGAGGGTTTTCCTCGGCAGCAATGTGATCGCCTTGATCGGTTCCCTGCTGTGTGCGACTGCCGCATCGTCCCGCATGTTCGTGGCTGGCAGAGCTGTGACGGGTGTCGGTTTCGCTGGACTTCTCTCTGGCGTCTTTGCAGTCCTGAACGAAGTCCTACCACGACAGAAAAGACCCGTGTTTGCGGGGTCTTTGGCGTGCGTGGAGTCAGTGGCCATCATTGCAGCGCCGATAGTCGGCGGAGCTTTGACACAGTCTTTGGGATGGCGATGGTGCTTCTGGCGAGTCGTTCCGGCAGCTGGTCCGAGTGAAAATACTGACAATGGTAGGATAAATCTGCCAATCGGTGCTGTGTCTTTGACTTCGATCTTCTTCTTGTTTTCGGACTCGCCAGCAGCGCCGAGAGGCCACCTCAGCCTTAGACAGAAGCTCCAAGAGTTGGATCTCATCAGCAACTGCGTGTTCATCCCGTCACTCACGGCTCTCTTTCTGGCTCTGTCTTGGGCAGGAACCAAGTATTCATGGTCAGATGTCAAGGTCATTGTCCTCTTCGTTGTGTTTGCCGTACTCATGGCTGCCTTCTTGTTCAACCAGCACCGGCGTGGTGATGCGGCTGTGCTCCCATTCCGCATCCTCAAGAACCGAAGTGTGGTGGCCGGCTTTTATACGACGTTCACGAACTCGACGACAAATGTCCTGGAGTACCATCTGCCGACTTACTACCAGGTTGTTCGCTCGAAGGTGGGAGTTCACTGACTCCGTTGCCAAAACACAGGCTGATCATACTCCTCATAGACTCCGAGCGAGAGCGGCTACTTGATGGTGCCCATTCTCCTTGGAATGATGCTTGGCTTGTTCATACATGGAGTCGGCACTTCGACGTTCGGCTACTACAAGCCCTTCATGATCTTGGGCTCAATCTTTATGCCCATTGGCGCCGGTCTGATTGTCGACGTACGACCTTCACACGGAATTGGCGCAGATCAACCCGTTCTCTGGTCTCGTGGGTTTCGCCGGAGGTATCGGCTTTCAAGGCTCGCAGGCAGCAGTCCAAACCACTCTCAATCCCGCAGATGTCAACCTCGGAACCGGAGTAATTCTTTTCGGACAGAGTATTGGGCCGGCGGTCTTCATTGCCGTCGCTCATGTCATTCTCACCAATCAGCTGTTGTCGAACTTGCAAGACGTCGTGCCCGACCTGTCGCCTGCTTTTCTTGAGAACAATGGACTCGGTAACCTGAAGTCTGGGATCCCGGAGCAGCGGTGGAATGATGTCTTCCATGCAATCAACGAAAGTTTGACTTCGACCTGGTTCCTGACCGTGGCCCTTGGTGGAGCCACACTTGTGGGCGCTCTTCTCGTACAACATCGCTCGGTCAAGCAGAAGCGGACATCGGCGAACTCGATTAGAACGCAAAGGAGACGCCTTTTCTGCGCCCCGTAAAGCAATAACTGCTGAGACGATAGTTTCGGATCAGTCTCACGACGATCGAACGATGTCAGCTTTGAGCGTTCAGCGCAGCAGCGCATTGTCATAGCACTTTGAATGACCGCTCGGAGTGCGAGCACAGTGCCTTCTATATATAAAGTCAGAACTTTCGTCACACCCCAGTCAGAATTGGAGTTGTTGTCAAGTGGAGCTGCGGGATATGCAGTTGCTTTTTCTCTGTTCACAGGCGCCACATGCACGAAATCCTTTGACAACCCAATCAGATCTCGACGGGCTATCTGGATTCAGCCTCACATCTGCCACCGCCAACACCCTGCAGATTGAGGACCCCATGGCGCTCCGACGTAGCTGCGGCGCAGCGGCGACGACATTGATGTTATATGAGAGCTGAAGATCTGCATCAGGTCGAGGTCGCTACCACCAGAGACCTCCGCAGCATGGCAGAACATCAGAATAGCACAGTCATCGTCGAGTCCGGAGGCAGGGCTGTCAACCGCCGACTACAATCAGCGCATTCCACCCAGGACACCAACAGTTTTACGTGTATCGTATGTGGCTTGGTCTGCCCGAGACGAGACACTCTCTCGCGCCATACAAATACACAGCACAAGGAAGACGGCAAACTCATCAAGTGCTTGGTCTGCCTTAAGCATGTAAGGCAAAGGTCCCTGCCATTCCACCGCGCCAGTGCAGCTTGCCGAGCGGCGGCACAAAGCGAACTTCTTCAAGTCGGCACAGCTGGAACGAGGTACCCGCACCGCACCGACGGGAGGCCAGTCCAGCGCCCTCCCATCACCGATGCCGCTCTGCTCAGCGTGTGGCTCTTTGCAAAGCTGAATGGTCCAGAGCTGGATAGGTGTGCCGAAGCCCACGACGTCTGAGGTTCTGGAGTTGAAAGGCAAGGTGTACCGCGCAGTCATGGATAGCTTGTCGGCGGGAGATGCATACCACAACCCCTTCCTTGCCGACGCCATCGCCATTCTGCTGGCCGCCACCACTATGACTGAAGGATTCAATGCCGCTCAGATGCATACCCAAGCATTTGTCAGACTCACGGAAATTCAGATCGATGCTGCGCCGGGAAGTCCGACCACGTTCTCCGCTGCACCTCTTTTCAATCCGTTTAAGCAAGTCCTGCGTCGAGCGGTTACGGCCCGAGAAGTGACACTTTGTCAGCGGATCTTGAAGGACACCATCAACCTGCTGCGCTTATCTGCGATCGAGGTCATATACGCGTCGACAATGTATACTGGCGCAGCTACCTCGATGCCACCTGTTTGGACGAAGGTGTTGCTTCACAGCCAGGACGAGTGGTTCGAGCGTTACAGATCACAGCTCAGCGCCATTACTGAGCTGGCTTTGTCTGTCTCTGATGACATACCGTACGATTGCCGAGACAAGCAGCAGGAGCCGCCTTTCTACGTGGGACCACCCAAGTTATAACCGGCGTGATCTGACATCCGACCAGCAGATGGGTAGAAGTCAGCCGCAACAGGACAGTGTTGCGACGATGAAAATATCTGCTGTCATGGATTAATCAAAATGCAGCGGTTCTCGTTCTCGCTTGAGCAGGATATACGAGACTGCCACCGCAGTGCGAAGCGGCCACAGAGAGAGCCGCGAAATCTGGAGCCTGGGGCCAAACGTGGGGTCCATCCTCCTCTATAACTTATGCTATAGGGCAGTCCGTACACTCCGGAACGAGCATGAACCCTATACGGCGTGGAGGATCGTTTGGACATCCTTGGCTGTGCGAGCCAGCCAATCGCAGAGGCGAAATCCTTGACGATAAACTTTTGGAAGTTCCATACCAGGTTAGACCGCTATCTTCACGGCTCGTATGACGCCAACGGCTTCCACAACTTTCTTTGAAACCGAGTCCTCGGCATCCAGGACCTGACGTGCCCTGGTGTAGAGCTTCGGAGGCCAAAACACATACATACATGGTGGCATGCCTCCAGTCGTATTAATTCAGCAAGCATCTCACACTCCTTTCACTCAACATGGCTATCGACCGACGACCGCAAGATTCTATGAAGTCCACCTGGCGTGGCGATGAGAAGCAATGGGGATTCTCACACAAGTTCCTCATCTGGCTCGACGCCTTCCATACTGTTCCAGGCCAGGAGCCTCCTATCCACGCGAAGACCGACAAGATGCCGGTATTATCCGAATGGTCATGCCACGTCTGGATCTTATTACACGCCATCTGGCCGATGCTCCTTCAGCAGGCCTACATCTCGTGGACCGGCTACGATTTCCACCCTTTTGCCGTGTACTTCTTGTACACCATGGCCATGCAGATCAACTCCATTCACGAAGTCAAGATTCTCCGCCGACTCGGATACAAGTATGGCTACCTCGACGGCGACAAGCACGCCCGGGATGAGGTCCCAGATGTTGGTGTCAACAAGGTGTTCGCATCACTGCAATTGACCACCTCGATTCGGCCAATGATGACCATGCTCTTTGCCTACCGACGCCGCGGAGGCATGCAACTCAGCTGGTGGCTTCCGGTCGAGTTGGCGCTCTACTCAGTCGTTCTCGATGGATTCTTCTACGCGTATCATCGAGCTTGCCACGAATTGGACTACCTCTGGCAATATCACCGCACTCACCACTTGACCAAGCACCCCAACCCGATGCTATCATCCTACGCCGATCACGAGCAAGAGTTTTTGGAGATCGCCCTCATCCCGTTTCTCACCTGGGCCGTGTTGAAGTACGCCTTCCAACTGCCGATGGGCTTCCACGACTGGTGGATTTGCCACGAATATGTCATCTTCTCGGAGGCTTTTGGCCACAGCGGATTGAGGATCTACTCCACCACGACGAGTGCTGCGTCGCCGTTCTTGAAGGCATTCGGTTGTGAGCTGGCGGTTGAGGACCATGATCTTCATCACCGGAGAGGCTGGAAGAAGAGCTCGAACTATGGCAAGCAGACTCGACTGTGGGATGTGCTTTTTGGCACGACGGGACAGCGGATTGAGATTACACCTGAGACGATCGATCACAGTGCGACATTCAACATGCCGCTGTTATGAGGAGGCTGCATATATGATAGAGATAGTACTATATACCCACTCATCGTTTCTATAAATGCAAATCGTTTGGAACAAAGCCCGTTCATCAGCTCCCGGTCCTCTCGATAACTCCGGTCATTGTGTAGTTTTAGCACTTACGGCTTTAGTAATGTGGATATACCTAGTAAGCTAGCGATAGTAATGACACCGGCTCCCAAATGTAGTTCATTCTGGCTAAATGAACTAGATTTTATATAGTTATTCAAACATATACATTACTCCTAGAGACGACGACAATAAGTCTCGAGCAAGTCGTAAATCCTTTTTAGTCGGTATATAATCGTATTCATGTAGGGTAAATAAAGTACATTTATCTAACTTCTATATAAAAAGCTCACTGTCGCTATTAGAGGGGTTTTTCGTCTAGGATTAGTCGGGTCTTCTAGTAATGCATAGCCGGCTTACATAATCCACTTTATTTGCCCTTCATAAACGAGATTTAAGGGCAAATAAAAAGCAATTCGCCGAAATTAACGAGTTTTTATAAGACGGCAAGGTTATCGAAATGCTTTTTGTTAGCTTTTAGAAGCTGTTTATTCGGGGCAAATGAACGAGATTTTACATGGAACAAAGAGCAATTCGCCCAAACTGCCGACTTTTTACAATATAGCGAGGTTATCGAAATGCTTTTCATTCGCGCTAGGAAGCTGTTCATTCGGGACAAATGAACGAGATTTTACATCGAACAAAGAGCAATTCGCCCTAACTATCGATTTTTGGTCTATATAGCTAGGGAGAAGACTCTAACCTCTACTACTTATAAAATCTCTTTTATTTAAGGTGAATAAACATAATTATAAGGCTGTTTGCGCGAGATTCCTATAGTTTACGACAGATCCTACTTTATTTACGTATATTGCCTTAGGAAGGTATAAAGTTTTGTTCTAGGCAGGTACGCCCGTCTAGCTTGTCCAAATAGGGCGGCGTCTAGACGCGCTAAGCCGTGTTTAGATGCCCTAGACAGTTGCACATTCCCCTAGCTCCGCACCTTCCTAACTTATCTACAACGTCTATGCAGCGTCTCTTTGTACGTAATGTAGTTTATGTGCCCTAAATAAAGCCCTTCTACTATCGAATAAAAAGGATATTTAAAGACCTCGCCGTCATAATGTCGAAAATTGATTACACGATAGTAGAGGCGTTCTGCTATAAGACGACTTCTAAAAGTAGTTCATTTAGGGCAAATGAAAAGCTATACTATGCGACTGAAAGACATTTCGCCTTAGTTGTAGATGCTCCTACTACCCCTCTATAGCCGGACATATGTTTAAGGGCAGGTATATCCGTTTCATTGCCTACTAAATCTCGTTCATTTAGGGCAAATGAAAGAGATTACTAAGCGAATAAACTAGATATCGCCGTCGATAATGTTTAAGACTACAAAACCTCTAGGACAGCGACGACAGGTATATCTATTTTATTGCCTACTTAATCTCTTTCATTTGGGGCAAATGAACGACATTACTAAGCGAATGAAAGAGATTTTGTAGCTGCCGACTCTATAGCCGGATCTATGTTCGAGGGCAGGAATAGTAGGTATATCCGTTTTATTGCCTACTTAATCTCTTTCATTTGGGGCAAATGAACGACATTACTAAGCGAATGAAAGAGATTTTGTAGCTGCCGACTCTATAGCCGGATCTATGTTCCAGGGCAGGAATAGTAGGTATATCCGTTTTATTGCCTACTTAATCTCTTTCATTTAGGGCAAATAAACGACATTACTAAGCGAATAAAAGAGATTTTGTAGCTGCCGACTCTATAGCCGGATCTATGTTCGAGGGCAGGAATAGTAGGTATATCTGTTTCATTGCCTACTTAATCTCTTTTATTTGGGGCAAATGAAAGACATTACTAAGCGAATGAAAGAGATTTTGTAGCTGCCGACTCTATAGCCGGATATATGTTCGAGGGCAGCAATAGTAGGTAAATCTGTTTTATTACCTGCTAAATCTCGTTCATTTAGGGCAAATGAAAAACATTACTAAGCGAATGAAAGAGATATCCTTACCGTCGTCGCTATTTGCAATATATACAGGCGACGACGAGGTCGCAGTAAATCCGTTTCATTCGGTAGCTAATAGAGTTTATTTGCCCTAAATGAACGAGATATTAACACGAGTAAAGTACATTTCTATCGCTGTCGCCCTCTAGACACACATCTACTTATAGACCAAGATCTCTTTCATTCGGTAGCTAATGTAGTTCATTTGCCCTAAATGAACGAGATATTAACACGAGTGAACTGCATTTCCGTCTTTTTGTCGCCGACTAACTTTGCACGAAGCTTTAAACCAAAGACGTCGTTATAACCGGCATCGCTCCGCAAGCAGGGGATTCTCTTTCATTCGCTCCGAATGAAAAGTGTCCTGCGGCCTGCGGTTATTAAAGTTGCATTAACGTTGTTGCAGTAATTGCACATTCGGCGACGGTAAGGTCCCCCTGCGAGCGCCACCGCCCTACAAGCAAGGGATTGTCTTTCATTTACCCTTGTTGAAAACAAGCTGAATTCCGGAAGCAGCAGGCTAACTAAGCGAACTCTGTTACAACTTCAGCTATCCGACAATCCTTTAATCGACCGTCTCTTTCTTCCTCTCCTTCCTGTCTTTTACTGCAGCGAGCATCTACTCTGCCTCTTGTATCGCTTCTTCTATCTTAATCCGGGACTAGGAGGAAGCATACGTGTTCCCCGACGGCGCCGACGATTGCTGCGAAAAGTATGGTACGCTAAATCCTGAAAGATCGACGTCGTTTCACAATTACGCACTCCATCGAAGACTACATTGTGGCCCCCTGAGGTCTCAAAATGCTTTCCGGCGACCTTTGCGCATGACAGCCATGCCACAATACGACATCGCGACCACCACGATGCTCGAGTCACGCGTTAAAAGATTCCTAGGGCATAAATAAGCAGTCTTCAGAAACTTCCTTACTTGCCAAGCTCTCCAACCACGGCAGTGTCTCATGCCGATCTATGTGGACATTACCACTCCCCGCCACGCTACTACCTCAAAGTCCTGGTTCTACCGCGTTCTGGCCACACCTCAACTAGAGCCTCATCTCGCGGAATCCGGGCGGAACAGCAGTACCGAATAACGTGGGACCCACTGCGTGCCGGCCGCCAAGCACACAGTCCTAACACGGTAACGTCATCACCTTGGGCAGAAAGCGTGAGACAACATGAACACGCCTCTATCGGAGCACTCGCAATTCATGGCCTGTTCTCGTAAAGATCCGTCTTCCCAGACCTGAGCCCCTGGAGAAGTGGAGTTTCAAAGCCTGGACGATATTCCTATTACCCGGCAGCGCCCGCTAAGACTTCTCGCAGTCCTCGATCTCACGTCGACAGCGCGGTGATGAAAGGCATGGCAGCTGTACGCCTACTAGACTGGTTTTCCCCTCGGCGACGGCGGATAAGAAGCGCGCGTGCATCTTATTCTCCAAAGTGCCCAAACAGACAGGGGCAACGACGCAATCCTCTGAACCAACTTTTTGCACCTATTTATATGCTAATGTGCCGTGAGCAAGAGTCATCGGCAAGCTAGGAGTTCACAAAGAGCGGACAGGTGAGGTAGGACTTCACAAACACGTAGCCTTCCTCCTGAACATTAATAGTGCAGCGAGCTTCCACTGGAACGGATGAACCAAGTTCAGACGCTCGACCAGTAACAACCATGCAGGAGGGACACACTACGTCGCTTCCAATAAACCGGAATCACGGTTGGTCATAGCCTACCGCCTCCTGTCACGGTACCGAACGCGCTTGGCATTCGCAGACACATCTCTTCTCGTCCAGGTCAAAAGTTCGGCTCACCTAACGCAACAGTGGATCCGGCATAGTTCGACGAGGGGTTTGCAACTCATTTCAAGACATGATCTAACGAACCGTACACTTAATATGCTATGCATACATATTGCAGTCCTCCCGCTACCTAGCTTCGCTATGCGCCAACACCTGTGCTATCTGGTCTGCACGAGCACCTCACAGCCAGGATGGCAGTCCGAGATCTCACGCTCAGCGTTTCTGCAGGCCTTTTGAAGGCTATGCATGCCGCCATCCGGCTAGGGTCGCACGCGGCAGTCATTTTTCCACGATCATTGAAGCCAGTCAGAGGTGGGCCGCTTTCTGGAACTGCCTACTTGGACGCTCTGCGAGGTTATGCAGCATGGTCTGTCTCCAAACATCCACATAAGACCCGCTCGACTAAATGCAGACAGGTTTGTCTACAACCATCACCTCCGCCTCCCCATCCCCTACCACGGCTTCGCCAAGTACAGCGCGGTCAAAATGTTCAATGGTCCAAACTCCGCCGTGGACGTCTTCTTTGTGATATCCGGATTCACCCTCAGTTACTCGACGCTCGGCTATATACACAGCAAAGACCACGTCAAAGTTCTCGACTCTCTTGGCTCATCGATCTTCCGTCGATACATCCGAATGTATCTCCCCTGCATCTTCGCCACCTTCATCGCTATGCTAGCTATAGCGTCCGGTGTTGCCGTGAACCCCGATGGCAACGACGTCCTACAGCCGACACTCTGGGCAAATATTCGTTATTGGCTGGCCGACACCGTACGATCTAGCGATCCATTCGCACACGTCGACTCCTGGTACTATCACCATGGTTTCCGAACGCACTATCTCTTCCAGATGTGGACGATTCCGGTGCAATTCAGAGCCAGTATTCTCGTTTACATCTGCTGCGCGGCAGTCTGCAAAATGGACTATCGACAGAGAATCTACACAATTCTCGTAATCAGTCTCGCTTGCATGTGGTGGGAGGCGATTTATGGTGCGTTGCACTTGGCCGGCATGATCATGGCAGATCGTAGGCAATTGAGAGCGAAGCAGCGCTTAGCGGAGTCCACGTCGCTACCTACGACAACAGTCCCTGTTGCGCGGCCCTCTATCGACGACACCGCCGAGGACAGCGCCCTAATCGAGATCCGCGATAAGGAGGACATCGACCTCGAGGGATGGCCCGGAACACAACATGCACGCTCTTGGGTTGGGAAACCGCTACGCACTTTTCTACAATTCACGGAGAGGCATTGGACTCTACTCCGCCAGTTACCTCTCCTGGTACCTGTCTACTACTCGCTTTGCCTGCTCGGTGGGCCCATGAGCGCCCCCGCGACGAACGACCCTCTGCCCTTTAGTCTTCTTGCATGGATCATCCCGCCAACATGGTCGGATGGTGCTAAAAGTCACTTGGCCCCAGCCACTGGGTCAGTCATGCTCATGTACTCCCTCGAGCTGTCGCCTCTACTCCAGCGTCCTTTTGTGGCTTCCTTTTCTCAGTATTTGGGCGAGCTCTCCTTCGGCATATACGCTATGCATAACACGGTCCGATGGATCGTCTGGGAAAAGTGGTTCGTTCCATGGCAAGCGGAGCATTTTGGACCGCCTTCCGAAATGTTGAATTGGGTACCAGGGTATCTTGTCATGACTGTCCTTGTGCTCTGGGCCGCTGAACTTTTCCGCATGGTGGATATACAATGCGTTCGGGTCGCGAGCCGCCTACAAAGGAAGCTGTTCGCCGTTTAGGTTTTAGCTTAGGCACGCAGATCGGTGAAGGAATCAGATTGATCAGTTCTAGCGCAATTCACATGCCGTTCTTTGTCGTCTAATACGTGCAAGCCCAAGAATGAAGCTCGTCCGATAGCGAGGTAGGGTACCCTCATAAGTTATAAGCGAAAAGTGCTACGACTGCAGTTTGTTCGCTAGCACCGGGTGTCGAAGGAAGGCCAATGTTCTATGAATCTAGGCGACGACAGCACAATAGCATCCCACGTTGTACATACGCTTGCACGAGCCTATGGTAAAGCCCGCAAACAGAAAGCCATATGACCAAGAACAAGGGCAGATTGCGATGCGAGGTGCATTTCACCTATATATGCCTCTACTTGCCTACAAACATTGCACAGAATGGCCCGCGCGTCCTTTGCAGGACACATGAAAACCAATTCCTTTATAACACAGACCTATCCTGACCTCCACCTAAAGGAGAAGGGGCAAAGTTTGCTTCTCGATTCCATTCTGCTTCTGTAGTGAGCTAATGTACGACTAATACACCCATGGTATATATAACAAAGACCATCGCAGACTCCATGCATCAAGTGCTCCAGTAAAGGCCGCTCACAACAGCCTTGCCCTTGGATAAAACAACGCTACAAGACGAACATTCAATTGCCTCCCCTCCAGCTCCCCTTAAAATGATGCTTGACCATTGCGCCTGGAGCCTGATCGCCATGAGAGCCGGAATGGCCGACATTCGAGGCGAAGCCATCTATCGGGAGGACAAGAACGTCGCCGAAGAGCTTCGGCTCCGTCATGCCAGTTAGGTTCCGCCAGGTGACGGGTTCGCCGGCCTCATCGCTCAGGTACTCGTAGATGGTTTCTGTCCAGCCGGCCGGGCCGCCGATGCCGAGGACTTCGTCGTTAGAGTAGTCGACTGAATGAGCACTGAAGGGTCGAGTGCGGATCGTGTCGAGGACCTTGTCGACCATACGCCAAAGGACCGGATGGCCTGGTGCGCCGGCCAGCGTCCATTGGCAAAATTGGGTCTCGTAAGTCGTGCCGGCGATGGGAGGTGAGTGGTCGGCTTCGATACCGACTATTAGCCTTGTGGAGTTCTGGAGCGCTTTCGGGACCCAGTCGTGGACGGGCTTGAGCAGTTCTGTGTCGATATCACTGTAGACACCGCCTTCGAGCGCGAGGAGGAGGTAGCGCAGGAAGTCGACACGCATTACACGACGACCCATAGCGTAGAAGACGGGTAGGATATGTGCGTGCGTCGATGATTCGGCCAACTTGGAGACGATGGACTGGGCGCCCTCGTCATCGAGAAGCGTGTAGCTGTACGAGGGACTCTTGCCGATCCAGCTGAGAATATTGTCTGAGTAGTCCTTAGCCTTGTCCGGTTCCCAGCCGAGGAATATTTGATATATGTTGGGTGGAATAAGAGGCAGTCGTTCGGTCGAATTCCGGTCCAGCACGTCGCCATCAACAAGCGACGGCAGGCTTATTTTGACCTTTGTCGCAGACGCGAATAGTCCAAACACGGAAGCACACCAGAGCATGACAACGCCAGCGGCAACGACACGTACGATGCGAAGCCTCGCATAGTTCTTCAGATCGGTGGGCAGGTGGTAGGACTTGGACCAGGGAATGGCTTCGGGTAAGCTGGCGGCGACGGCGCTGGCCATGCTCTTCGCTTTTGCCTGCATGCCCTGCAGCTGATCCATGTCTGCCGACATGATCAAAATGTCGCAGAAGCCCTTGCTAATTGGTGTCGGGCCAAGAAGTCGTTCGTATATCGGATAGCACACACACGACGGCGGGAATCAATCTGCGAAGTGGGGGAATGGGGATGCCGTCGGTTTTGTGCCGCCTTGATAGTTCAGGGCCCCAACTCAATCTCTCTAGTCTCGACTGCCCCTAATGTTAAGCCGCAAAATCATATGATGCGGCGGCCAAAAAGGACGCCGTTGAGCGGTACATGTACCTCTGTAGCGAGCCAACGGATCGACATGATTTCGGATTGGGAGGGGAGGTCGAGCTGTTGTTCCCTCGGTACGCGGAACGGCCACTCAATCTCCGGGAGCAGGCTCATCGCAGAGACGCGCTACAGCAGGAGAGCAGACGCTGCGGCTCATGGTGGCGGACAATTCTCGTGTTCGCCTGCAAGCCGCCAATTGCAATAGCAGGGCTGCTCGGCGTGCCCGAAGGTGGTCTTAGATCTTGCGATGGGTGTGGTGGTGTGGTGGTGTGAGGTGGGTATGTTCCAAACTCAAATCTGGAGTCGCCAGCAACCCAGATCACACGCTTGACCAGATGCAGGTAGTGGACCACACACGTGGTGCCATCAACCCCCCTGGCGCGCATCTCTCTCCGCAAGGTCGGTTGAGATTGCACTGTCGGCCAGCTTGCTGTCCAAGACTTTTCTGGCTTGACACAGTGCCTTCGGGAGTCCGGATCCCTCAGATACACATCCGCCATGTCGTCAATCTGTGTTGTACTCCTCTGGGAAGATGCCCTGCAAGGCTGCGGCTTCTTCAAATCTGGCCGTATGAGGTAGCTCCTCGGTGGATATACCCCCGGCGACAACGCGACGACTCCATTTCCGTGTGCCTTCTTCCGCTGTAGCATTGTATCGGCAAACAAGCGTACTGCACGCCACGTCTGTTCCTGACCGAGTCCTCCGCAAAGCACTTCACTCGCGCGTACCTCTCGGCCGGAGATGACATCCTTCAGTACCTTATCCAACGACGTGGAGCCTCCCAGTATGGAATCGAAGGACGAAGAAACGGCCCTGGACAGCGCCTTGTACGAGGACCGGCTCCCACGGTGGAGAACATCTTCCCAACAGAGGTCACGATTCATTGATGCTCTCTGGGTGGGATTGAACGCCTCCGCGACGATCGCTATTGTCTTTATGAACAAATTGTCAGTCGGCCTGGATCGATCAACGCGAGCACCTGCTGATTCTCTGATTCTCTTCATAGCGTCTTCGCCGATCCGCAGCTGCGCAAAGCACAAATCATGATATCAATGTGGCACTTCGCAGCGACGTTCATAGTCTTGTGTGCCGCATCACGCGGAAGCCGACGGCTATTCACGCCTATACGATTGCCAACTCTGCAAGTCCTTCCGTTGAGTGCTTTCTTCGCAGGATTCTTGCTGCTAAACAACTTGAGCCTCGCAACGAATCCTGTAGGCGTCTACCAGCTGGCGAAGATTCTGACGGCACCCGCCGTGGTCTGGATCAATTTCATCCTGTTCCGGAAGACTATCGAGCGTAACAAGATTTTGGCCGTGCTGATTACTTGCACTGGCGTCGGAATTGTGAGCGTAGATGCGCTCCGCACGAACGTGATCGGGACAGCAATCGCAGGCGCCGCAGTCACTATCACGGCCTGCTACCAGATCTGGATAGGCAAGAAAATCGTCGACTTGGGTGTGGAGGCACCACAGCTCCTGCTCAATCAGTCTGCGACCGCGGTGTGCCTGTTGATTCCGATATCGCTTTGTATAGACACATTTCCAGACTTTTGTAAGCACACACCTTGATGGAAGAAGACCAACAGCAACTAACGCAATATGTCTTGTAAGCGATCATCCCGGCCAACACGCTTCGTTTCTTGTTTGCGGGCGGTATCGTCGCAAGCTTCATCAATCTCTCGCAATTTATGATCATTGGGAGAACGTCTGCGTTGACGGTACGTTTGGAACAGCTGATCTCTGCTCGGTCAAGACTCACATAACATAGTTCAATATCGTAAGCAATATCAAGATGCTATCGATATTATCCCTGGGCTGGTATTCCGAGGGCAGGATATTCACCTTGGTGGATGTCGTCGGCATACTGCTGGCTTTTAGTGGAGCGTGGTGGTATACAAAAAGTTGACCCTAGCAATCGACTGGTATCGCGACAGATCTCAAGCACTTCAAGCCTGCTCTCAAATGCGTCGTGGCGGCGGTTTACCTGCCCTTCGCCTTGACCTTCTTCACTTCCTCCGCCTCCTCCACCTCGTGCTCGTCTCCCTCATCATGATCGTGCTCCTCAAGCCTCAGCTTCATTCTCGCTTCCTCCGTCAACTCCTCCCCATCTTCACCAAGAGTTTTCTCTTCGCGCTTCGGCTTCGGCTTCGGTTCGCCACCACTCAATTGCCACTCCATCAACTTTGCAAAAGCACCAGTCTTGTCCTTGCTCAGCTCTACGTAACTGCCCATCTGTGCCACCTTTCCGTCGGTACCAATGCAGATGATGGTGTCACTGCGTTGGATTGTGCTGAGACGGTGTGCAATGGAAATGGTGGTGTTGTCGCCTCGGAGCAAGCTTTGCAATGCATGATTGACAAGTGTCTCACTCTCAGCGTCCAGAGCCGAGGTGGCTTCGTCGAGAACGAGGATGTCAGGCTCTTTGAGTAACGCTCTCGCAATGGCAATTCGTTGCTTCTGGCCTCCAGACAACTGAGTGCCGCGCGCGCCAGCAAAAGTTTCGAGGCCATCGGGCTGCCAAGGCGAGTCAGTATAGGTTTCAATATCAGTATAACAAGGTACTCACAAAGTCGGAGATGAATTGACAATTAGCTTGACGGGCAGCGGCGACAATCTCACTGCGGCTGGCTTGTGGTCGACCATATGCAATATTCTCAGCAATGGTGCCCGAGAACAGCACAGGTTCCTGCCCAACGTAGCCAATCTTCCGCCTCAATTGCTTTGCATTCATCGTGCTGATATCCTTCCCATCAATGGTTATGCTGCCTTGAATGGGATCGTAGAAGCGCATGAGTAAGCTTGCAACAGTGGACTTTCCGGCTCCCGATGGCGCGACGATAGCCACGTTGCTTCCTTGAGGAATCTTGAATGTGAGGTCCGTGAAGATCTTCAGCGCTGGCCGTGTTGGATACGAGAAGGCGACATCCTTGAACTCGATCGTTCCTCGAGCCGACTTGACCATGTCACCTTTCGTGGGAGAAATTGTGGGCTGACGGTCTTGTAGCTCGAACAGCCGACTGGCCGCACCCACTCCCTTCATCAGCTCGGAGTAGAAAGATGACAGACCGAAGAGACTGCTCCCAGCATATCCCGTGTACATGAGGAAAGTTGTAAGGTCACCAACGCTGATTGCTCCTGATTTGACCATGCCTCCTCCGACATAGAGCAACACGAGGAAAGTCAGGTTGCCCATGAACCCAGAAGTAGAGAAGAATGTCGCGGAGATGAAGGCCTCCTTTCGGCCAAGGAAGAAGATCTTCCTGACTTGCGTGTTGTATCGGTGCACCTCTTGCTGCTCTCCGGCGAAGGCCTGACTAGTGCGCACATTGCCCAGCCTCTCCTCCGCAATCTTCGTGAGGGTACCAAGATTCTTTTGTATCCGGCGAGAGAGATTGCGAATTGCACGACCGTAAAGAAAGGCACCGAGTGCTACGGGAGGAAACATGATGGCCAGAATTCCCGTGAGCTTGAGGCTGACATATCCCATCAACGATAGTCCAGCGGTTGCGGATACCAATGATCGCATTCCATCCGAAAGATTCTGTGTGATGCTCTTTCCAACGATGATCGTATCGCTTCCCAGTCTGCTGATGAGATCTCCCACGCGATTTGCGTCGAAGAATTCAGCATTTTGCACGAACGTCCTCTTGAACAACGAACTCCGCAGTTTTGTGACAATTCTCTCTCCCACAATCCTCAAAAGAATGATGCGTCCATAGTTGGCACACGCTCCGGTCGCCAGAAGCAGACCGAGTCCGATGTAAAAGTGTTCCATCTCGAGGCCGAACAGAGTCCCTTGCTCCGCTGTGGCAGCATCCAAGATCTTTCCGATACTGAACGGAATGGTCATCGTGATGCTGCTGCTGATGAGCAAGAAGAGGAATGCCCAACTCAAGATTCGCAACTCGGGACGAGCAATCTTCAACAACCGCCAGACCTCTTGCCGACCTCCACCGGGCTTGCCCTTACCATCTTTGCCTCCACCGGAGAGTTTTGCGCTGAGATTGATCTGCGAAGCTTTCGCGGCTTTGTCCGACTTTTTGAAGTTTTGTGTCTCATCCTCGGCGTCCTCATCGGCCGGATCGCTGGACTGCTTCGCCGCCTGCCCGCGGGACTTCTCTTTCCCGGATGGTTCGGTGACCGCACGCGCTTCGTGGGAGGGCTTCGAGGTCTGCAGCAGTCGCTGTTGTGCTATGGCCACAGACAACGACTGCTTGATCGCGGTACCTTTGGAACACGTCGCCGGGCGTGAGAGTGGTCCATTCCGGCTGGTGAAGAGATTTCGTAGTTGTGAGGATGGTAAGGCGCCAGCCCGCAGTCCAACTTGCGTCGTACATGTCCATCCCGGCCGCTGTGGTTCACCTATGCAGCTCCGTATTCTGGTTGTGAACAACGCGCCATTTCCCAAACTGTCCCACGCCCGCCGCGCAAGGATGTTCGGCCCACGCAAGGCCATCGCAGTGGCAGCGATTCCCCTTCTTCGCCACGACTCGTCGCCAATCCGTCAAACTCGCAGTGTCGCACTATTGCCCGCCTTTTCCAATCGACATGATCGATGACGCGAATACCAATGGACCGTCCAAGCAACACGCAAGATGTCCAGAGAGATCTAATGTCGTGAGTATCGACGTCAACAAGGCTGAATGAAAGGCGAACGGAAGAGTTAGGCAGGTGCTACACCAATGGTATACACGTCGTGGATGTTTCGTTGTCGGACGTGGGGAGGATCCCTGGATGTCATGTCAATGCAACGGCCACAGCTCCGACGTCGAAGACCCCGGCTTCCCCAGCTCTGAACAGGTCACGTGAAGATTCAAGGTCTCGTCGGAGGTGGATTGTCACTGAGGATGATATTTGAACGGAGCCGGAAGACTCGCATTGTATGACAAAGCAGTCTAGCGAACTGGATCATCTGGCTGTGTCGTCGCTGTCGTGGCTAGGCTACGGTCGCGAGACACCAGACTGACCACATTCTACTACCAAGTTTGTGGTGATTGCAAGCATACTC
Organism: Zymoseptoria tritici IPO323; assembly: GCF_000219625.1. Taxonomy (NCBI): domain Eukaryota; kingdom Fungi; phylum Ascomycota; class Dothideomycetes; order Mycosphaerellales; family Mycosphaerellaceae; genus Zymoseptoria; species Zymoseptoria tritici. The sequence goes on along the minus strand of NC_018216.1, from coordinate 3,338,350 downwards.
GTCTGCTTCTCGAGAGGACGCTTGTTCGTGACTCTTCTGCTAGCCAATCTTTTCCGCGACATTGACACGATCGCAGACTCCATTACTCAGGCGCTCTCATAGTACACTCTCCTCCCTCAATACCCAGTAGCACCTGGCGCCTTCTCGTCCTTCCTCAAGTTCACCAACAGCTCCCTCATTTTCGCCTTGCCACTACCTGCCGCACCTCCCGATGTCCCCTTACCACTCAAATCCACCAGCTTGGCAATTCTCTCCCAGCTCGTGCCTCCGCTTGTGGTGTCCTCCCGGTTCTTCAAAAACTCCTCTGCCTCCTTCCTCGTCTGCGCGATTTGCTTGTCCTTGCGGTTGTTGTAGTTCTCGTAGAATTCATCCACTGCCTGCTGGGCAGCTTTCACAGTCTCCGCCTTCTTTCCAGCCGACACCTCATCGCGATGCTGAATTTGAAGATCGCGACGTTCGCGCCATTCCCGTAGAACCTCAGGCTCAGCCTCGTCGACGTAGGTGGATGACTGGTATGGAAGGGTCGTAGAGCCAGTAATACTGCCACCTGGTGCGACTGCTTCATTGGACGTGTCGACCGCCGGAAATGATGATTCGAAATCGTCCATCGCACCGTTCATGTCATGGTTGCTGCTTCCACCACCTCCACCCAGAAGATCATCGTCGTCGTCATCATCGGCATCGGCGACTGTGGCAGTGTTGTCGGCACTTGATGCGAATAGCTCAGCATCCTCTCCTAGTGCTGCTCGTTCGCGGGCAAGGAAGTCGGAGGGTTCTTCGCTGTCGAGGGCGTCGAGTGAGGACTGGCCAGTCGCCTCTGTCTTGCCTGAATGTCATTAGCTTGTGCAAGTGAGACTCCGTCCAGTGAACGGGCATACCAGCGTCAAAGTCGTCGAGAGAAGGAAACCTGTCCGCCATGTTCGCGGTGCCTGATCTTCCGTCGTCGATTTGGTTCGCGTCTCGAGGCTATATGTGTGGAGCTGAGGTAATGGAACGGGCTTCAGTGCAATCTCGAAGTCAGTTGATAGGTATGGAGGAAGTGCGGTGTCGAACAGATCGGATCGTTGATTGTTGGTGCTTGCCAGAAGGCACGATCACAAGGAAAGCTGGTGGCCCCTGCGACTTGCGACGCTAGCGCAAACAGCTCCGCCAAATACCGTCAAGCTTGTCTTGCTCACAACGGATCTTCACTTTCTTCGCAAACCACTTCTGATCCTTTACATCCTCCTCGCGTCGGCCGCACTTTACTTCATCCTCGGCAATCATGTCCTACTCCGATGATGCGGTCCGTGGAAAGCTCGACTACCTCGAACCGACCCAAGACAGCATTGTGACCGTCGCGCAATGGATCATGTTCCACCGACGACACGCAGACCGCACTGCAGCACTCTGGCTGGCACGACTACAAGACACGCCCAGCTCCTCCAAGCGTCTCAATCTGATCTACCTCGCCAATGAAGTCGTACAGCAATCGCGTGCACGTTCAAAACAAGACTTTCTTCTCGCGTTTGAGCCATTGATCGCAGATGCGACAGCGTTGGCATACAAGGGTGCGAGTCAAGACATGCAAGGGAAGCTGAGGAGAGTGGTCGAGGTCTGGCGGCAGAGGAGCATTTTCGATCCGAGAATTCAGGAGCAACTGGAAAAGAGGTGTGATGAACTCGACAAGAGCAAGTCATCAGGGAAGACACTAGGAGGAGGCGCGAGATTGGGAGGCAGTCTGTTTGGAGGAGGTGGTATTGCACCGGAGCTGGAAGCTATCAACAAGAGCCAGGTGGCCACAAGCAAGGCCGAGTCGTCTGCACAAACGCCAGTCGCAAACGCAAATAACGAGTATGCGAAAATGACTGATCCTGCGACACCTGTGCCAAGTGCTCCAGTCCGAGCGGCTAAGCTACGCGGTTTGGTGAAGGAGCTGATGGCGGCACAAGGAGCGGTGCAAGCGAGTTTGCAGGCGCGAAGAGAGCTGGTATCAGGCTTGGAGAGGCTGTTGGAATCGAACCGGGCGAAGGTATCCGAGGAGGAAGCCAGCGCAGCAGACTTGACCAATCGCATCGAAACGATGGAAGGTACCATTCGCGATGTTGAGGATAGCATCATGCGCGGACAGGACGTCCCGTCTCACGACCATGGCATGACTAACGGCGAAGAAGACTGGAATCAACGTCCTGACATGGAGGAATTCACACCACCGCCTCCAGATACCGAAACGATGAAACCGCCACAACAATCAGAAACATCGAACGACGCCAAGCAGTCCGAACAGATGTATACCACGACTACCGGTGCAGACGTGATTGAAGAACAACCGCCAAACTTCAACGAACCTCCGCCTCAGCAATCCTACATCCAGAACCAAGACACGATCGCGGCGGATCAAGCGCAGAAGTCACTTCTCGAAACTCTGAATGCCTTGAGTTCGAATAACCACATTCGTGCCGCGTCGAGTGAGGACCACACGAACCCGACGGCTGGCAGTCCGGGCGATCCGAGACTGAAGCGGAGGAAGATGAGCCACAAATCGAGCGCGGCAGAGGAGGATGACTTTCTGAATGCAGGTGTTGGTGGGGTGGACGAGGAGGGCATAAGTGCAATGTTGCAGCATTCATGAATAGGGGTTCGTGGAGTGGACGAGGAGGGCATAAGTGCAATGTTGCAGCATTCATGAATAGGTCGCGAGGACACGATACTATCGCGGCAGTTCTGCGAGTTCTGCTACCATCCCTGTGTCGTATGAGAGCGCTGTTAGCGAAAGTCTTAGAAAGCGAGCCAAAGTTGAAAGTCTCGGACGCTGCGTTGATCTTCTCGCTCTCTGCCTCTGCCTCCACCTTCTTCCACGCCTGCGGGCGTGCGCGGAGGTTGTAGACGATGGAGTGCAATTCGTCGTATCAAAAATACTCCCCGTTTTGAGCTCCAGCACATGATCGTGCAATTTCTTTTCGACGTACCATTTGACCCTCCTCTCCCAAAACGCACGCACAGCGTGAGCAGTCACGAGATCTGCAGCACATGTTAACGCCTGCGGCTATGTTCACGACTCCGTCTCTCCCTCTTCGAATTCCACCAGCGCCCGGCCTGCCTTAGCCATATCGCCCTCCTTCAACACCACCTTGCTGACTTTTCCGTCCGCCGGTGCACGAATCACAGTCTCCATCTTCATGCTCTCAATCACGATTAGAGGCTGATTCTTCTTCACCTCGTCGCCTTCTTTGCACATCACTCTCAACACCTTGCACGGCATCGGCGCAAGAACCGAGTTGGCCACGTCTTTCAGACCCAATGCTTTCTCGGCCCAAGGAGGCAGAACCAGGTGTAAGCGGTGTTGGCGACCTTGTGAGAATAGGGAGAGAGATGTCGACTCTGCTTCGGGAGATAGCACAAGTGTCGAGTCAAGCCGAGTGTGAGGGAAAAATGTTGATAGGCTGTGAGTGTGTAGGTTGTAGGTTGATGTGATCGCATAGGTATTCGAGTTCACCGTGACGTGATAAGTGCCTCCCTCAGTCTTCAGAACTTGTACTGGGACTGGTTTTGGAGTTTTCTGCGGGTCTGTGTAGGTTTGCGCGAGGTTGAATGTTCTCGGCTGTGGAGCGTTGCCAAACCCGATCGTTTGCACGGGGAGTTGAGGAGAGCGGTGCTTCGCAAGGTCTGCCTCGTACAATCCAATGGCAGCTTGGGCCCAGATCTCGTCGGTCACTGGCTCCTCCACAAATAGCTCATCGTGATGCTTCGGGATGTAGCCAGTCTCGACGTTGCCCGCGATGAAGTCTGGGCTGAGGCAGACTTTCTTGCAGAACTCAATATTGGTGGTAGGCCCAGCGATTTCGTACTGTTCCAGAGCGGTCACCATCTTCTGTAAAGCGGCAGTCCGGTCAGGTCCGCTGACGATGAGCTTAGCGATCATGGGATCGTAATGGCTGGATACTTCATCACCTTCCACAAATCCGGCATCGATGCGAACACTCTCCGATTCTGCGGGTGTCCGGAGGTGAAGCAACTTGCCAGTGGACGGGATGAAGTTCATGCTGGGATCCTCCGCGTAGATGCGTGCTTCAATGGCATGGCCACGACTTCTGATTCTCTCCTCGACCTCTGCCTGTGTGAGAGGAAGCTTGCCACCCTCGGCGACGATGATCTGCCAGCGTACAAGGTCTTCGCCTGTGACCATCTCGGTGACCGGATGCTCGACTTGTAACCTCGTATTCATTTCCATGAAGAAGAATTCGCCCGAGTCGTTGTCGAAAATGAACTCTACGGTTCCCGCACCCTCATAACCCACAGCAAGCGCAGCCTGTCGTGCCTTCTCCCACAAATCCTGTCGAATATCCTCGGCAAGGTTGGGTGCAGGAGACTCTTCCAACACCTTCTGATGTCGTCGCTGGATACTGCAATCACGTTCGCCCAATGCAACACAATTCCCGTGCTGATCGGCGAACACTTGGACTTCAATGTGACGCGGCGTGGTGATGTACTTCTCGACCAACATCACATCGTCTCCGAACGAACTCCTGGCTTCCGACTTGGCCGAGTCAAGCTGCTGATGAAACTCTTCTGCCTGCATAACAATACGCATACCTTTTCCACCGCCGCCTTTGACGGCTTTCAGCAATACCGGGTAGCCCATTTTCTCGGCTTCTGCTTCCAGAAACTTGGGATCTTGGTTCGATCCGTGATAGCCCGGGATACATGGTACGCCAGCATCAATCATGATCTCTTTGCTGCGGCTCTTGTCGCCCATTGCTTCGATGGCCTTGTGAGGTGGTCCGATGAATTTGACGCCGGCGTCGGTACATGCTTTGGCAAAATCGGCATTCTCGCTGAGGAAGCCATAGCCCGGGTGAATCGCCTGACAGCCCTGCTCCTTGGCGACTTGGATGATACGAGTGCCGTTGAGATATTGATCTGTGCTGCCCAAGTTGACTGCGAAGGGAGAGCTCAAGGCATGCTGACTGTGCCGATCCGGATCCGTGTAGAGAGTGGTGGTTCGGATACCGTATTGAGACGCCGTTCTTCCAACTCGGAGTGCAATTTCTCCTCTGTTGGCGATCAGAATGGACTTCAATGGCTCCGGAGCCTGATCGCGTGCCGCAGACGCTGTGGAATTCCATCGCTGTCCAGTTCGCGGCAAGGATGTGTTGACGGATGCACGCAACGCTCGGAATCTGGCGGCCGAAGACACTGTACGCATTGTGATTGTGAGGATGTAGCAATACAATCAACGGCAAGCTCGCTCCATGGGCAGACGCAAAGAAATCTCAGGTCAGCTCACCCAAGGAGTAGAGCGTGAAGTCGAGACGGGAGCTCGTTCCTTTGAGCCGATCCCTCGGCGAGGATGTGGGAGGAGTAGTTCTAAAGCCGGCGCTGGCCGACCAAGATTTGCAAGGATATATAAACGTCGGGTATAGTTCTAGGTAGGACGTGAAAGAGATATGGCTTGTCTTGTAGATACAGACAAGTCGCGGATAGCCAACGCGTAGAGGGCGCAAGAGGCAGGGGAAGCGGTGCAGATGGTAGATGTATAGTTCTGGCACTTGGTACAGCAAAGGAGAGTCTTCCTCCCATCCAGGTCGCGTCCAATATATATTGGCATGCGAGGGAGCATATGCTTTGGAGAAGGTCTGGCGGATATCGTAAGGGCCATATTCTGGAGTAATACCGTATGATATGCTGCCTCCACCAAGATGTACATCGATGGATGCATGTATCTAGGCTAGGCCAAGCAAGAGTTGGACATTGCCCCTCGTCGTCATTGTGCAATGGAAGTACTTCCATCTTCTTCACGGTGCGGGCTTGCCCAAACAACTACTCCAGCACTCGTACGTCTCGCCAATTCCGCCTTCTGGTGTGCTTGATGCTCAGTGAAAGATCATGAGGTGGTGACGTTCATCTCCAGCAAGCAAGCATGTGAAGCGAGCAGCGCAGCGAAGCGAGCGGACAAAACCAAGCAAGCACCTCGCCGTGACATCCTGCGCCCACGACCAACTTGCCTCCCTCCTCCTCCTCCACAATGGCCGACGATTTCGATTACGACCTGGACGGCTTCGACGACGACGCTTGGCTATATGTGGACGATGAGTTTGACCTGGCGGTGAGTGAACGACCCCTGCAGATGGCCGCGGGTGCCTACATTCTTGCATTCGCAGACGCTCACATGCTGACTTGGATCGCTTCAAGGACGAGCTCGCCGAGGGTCAAGTGCCCGAACCTGGCTATGCAGGTAACAATGCCGAGATCGACAACGACTTCTACGATTACGAATTCTACCACTACTGGGACGACCTCGAGTATGGCGATGATGCATATTGGGACGTTGGATTGTCTGGTGATCGGGACAATAAAGTGGGCGTCAAGAGGAAGCGGAGCGAGTTGAAGAAGACGGAGGGCGTGGTCGACAAGAGGGGGAGGACGAACTCATTCAATCGCGAGGCCTACACCAGGGAGCAAGATCCTCTGATCTTCTGCAGTCGCGCTGAAAGAAATCATCCTCGAAACCCCGACATGTTGCGCAAGGGCACAGCGGCATTCTCATTGCTTCCCGACTGGCGCAAGCGGTTCGCGCGTGAGGATGGATGGGTAGACCACAAGGAGATGCCAACGGACATGAAGAGGGCGGCTGAAGCTGGCGTATTGGAGTCGCCAATCAAGAGCAGACAAGCTGGAATCACACTGGAAGATGACGGCGACGAGGATTGGGAAGATGATGAAGAGGAAAACGGCGAGGAAGGAGCGCCGACGCTGGATCTTGACATGCTCAAGGAAGTTCTTAAGCAGAAGCTGGGCGATGCTGGGCTGGACGGCATGGATGAGAATGCATTCATGGAGACCATTACAAAAATGCTATCATCGGGGAATGATGCAGACGACGCAGCTGGAGAATTGGCGAATAGTCTGCTTGGCAAGCTGACCTCAGACTCTGATGCCAGCGAGGGTGCAGCTCTCTCCGGCTGGCTCTCGCAACAAGGCGTTGCTTTGGGAGATGCAAACGAGGAAGACGATGCATCAAGCGTTGCGACAGTGGAGCTGCCGGCAAGTCATAGACGCGCAGCGGCGAAGGAGCAAGACCGAATCACGGACATGGCCCATGAAGCACGGCGGGAGACCGCACGGAATGGCGTCAGCTTCGAGATGGCATCGCATGCCGCATCTCCGGGTAAGGGCGTGTCAACAGCACGAAAGCGCACAGCAGAGGCGGTGCTGGAGGGGGAGAAACCCGCCAAACGGACCAAGAAGGTCGCTTTTGATGTCCCGCTCACTCCGGCTGATCCTGCTACATCTCCTGCAGATCAAACGGAATCATTGTTGACCAGTGAAGACCCGCTCATGTCAGCACCTACCCTCGCTTCAGAATCCATCACCGCCAGCAGGACTTCCACAGCGACGTCCAAACGAGCCGGCAGTCAGCCTACGACAGTCGCACCTGCAGCCAGAAAGCCCACGAGCACTTCTCGCAAACGAAAGGCAACGCTTGAAAAGGAGCCTCCGCCTGAGAAGAAGACGCGTACCAGCACCAGAGCCGCGGCCAAACCGCAGCAGATTCCCGATGCGACGGACGCACAAACGAGCGACTCAAGATCAACGAGGAGCAGGGCCACCAAGAGAGCAAAATGAGCATTCGAGGATATTATACAAGTCGACATCAAGCTCCTCTTGACACTTGACACAGACACAGAAACATAGTTTGAAATGTGGTTCCCGAGGACGCACAAACTCCATCACTCCACTGACGCCTTTCGACCTGGATCCTGTAATCGACTCAACTCTAGCGCTAACCGATACACATACGACGCCTGATCCACCGGTCGCAAGCTCTTGAACGCCCATTCTCTTCCGTTCTGCGCTAGTTGGTGCGCCAATATCCTTCCTTCTTCCTCCTCGACTAGGTATCGTACGATTTCCGGGAGATCCTCGAGTTCGAGACTGACGGGGACGAAATGGACCCAGGGTATCAAACGATCATCATGCCACTCTCGGAGCATGGTCTGCTTCAGAGGGAGAGAATGAGACATCAGAAGACGATAGTAACGGCCGGAATGTCCATTTCCATCGGTGTCGAAGACGAGCGTGTACTTTCCATTTTCCCCACGGGGTCGCCCGCTGGTGATATACGGCGCCAACAGCTCCTTTTCTGCATCGCATCCTGTTGGCTCGCACTGGACAATGTTGGTGAAGTATGCGTGGTACGAGTCCGTATTGAAGGATTGGTCGATCCAGGACTCCCAATGACCTTTCTGGGCGTTTTGCTTGAGGTATCTGTGTTGCTTGTTGGGATCGTGGTTGTTTGCGAGGAGCACGAATCGCTGGCGATGAGACCTGGCCCAGGAATCGCTCGTGTTTGTGACGAAGTTTCCGGTTGTTCCACCTGCCCAGTACAGACCATGCTCTTTCTCGTTCCACGGCACGGCTTCATCCTCGTTCCACGAGTACATTCCCTGATTATAGGCCACGGCTGGAAACATGATATCTCCCATGGTCGACGCCGCAGCCGGAGACATGATCGGGACCGCATTTCTCGTGAATCTCAAGGTCGTTGGAGCACTCCAAAGACCGTACAAGCTCTCGTACTCGGGATGCTGGCAGACGTCTATGGCAGTGCTGTGGTCTTGGATCAGGGGAATGCCATGCGTAAACACATCGGCTCCTCTCGCTGTTCGCGGCTTCATGTTGGACCCGTGGCATGGCTCGGTCAGGTTATACCACCAGTTGCGGTGGCCTGCGTCGACCCAAAACTCTTCCTGCTCGCCGGGCATCATGATAACCCGCGGCTCGTCGATGGCGTTGAATGGAAGATGGACATTCGGCATATCCTGGGTCTTGAGGCCAGTCAGTCTCTCTACAGGTCGATTCACATCTCCGACAACCAAGCATAGCCTTCTCCTTCTTCGCACGACTTTCGCTCGCAGCAAAACTTACCACATTCTTCAAGTTATCCGCCAGTTCTCCAACGCAGTCTTCGGGAAGCCACTTCCCATCCTCGATCCGGCAAAAGTTCGCCTTGTGATCTTCCGATTTACGGGCATCTTCCACGCTGCCCATGACTTCTCTGCCACTGAGCTGGTGGAACGGAGCCAGATCTCTCTCCATGACATCAAAATTGTCAATGATCGGACAAGCGTTCGCCTTTGCGTGCTCGAACCACTTCTGGAATCCCGGCGGCGGTATCCTGTGGTACCGCCGATTGTACTCGATGACCGCCGCTTCGTACGACTGCGACTGCTGTTCTACCATCTCTTCGAAATGGCGCCGCGCCCGGCGGGCCAGCACCTGAATTGGATGATGCCGTCGTTCGTCGACATCGGTATGGTTGTGGAGATGCGCAAGGTTGGCATTGCTCGAAAGTTGCGGGATCTGCAGAAGTGAGGAAGGATGCCAGCATCCGACATAACGAGCGTGGGCATAAAGAAGACAAATGAGAACGGCCGCAACGAGGGGCCAAGCTCTGGGAGTCCGATTGACCAACATGGTCGAAAATCCTCACGAATGACACCAGGACGGTAAACCCGACGCGGCGAGGACATCTTATGTATTTGAGCTCCCCTGGTCCAACAAGTACAACCGAAAGTCAGCCACAAAGACAATCGCTAGTCAGGAATACGAGCTGTAAGTCAGTGACCAACAAGACAGGCGGCATATTGGTTGTTGAGTGCCGGCAATGGAACCATCGACTGAGCTCCGACCGTGTGTGTATGGTCGTTTTGGTATCAAGTAGGACCGCATTGTATGGGCTCGCTACCACCCTCATTATCTTGGGTATCTTCTTACAGCCTTCCTACCCTTGCGTAAAGAGCTCGATGAGAGTGAAAGACTTGACTCCGTTACCATCTCGAAGTGGCGACCATACAATGGAAGCTGGTATAGGGCGGGCCAGGGCCACATGACAGGCTACCATGAGCGTGATCCGGCCCGCGAAGCCATGCAGAAGCGACAGGGACATGATCCTGAGCGCTGGCGTACGACAATGGATAGCGCAGCAGGTTTGTACTAACAAAAGTCAGTGGTGAAGTTCGAATGCGGCTGTTGGCGAGCCCTGTGGGCGGATTGGCTGCCCGCGAGTCACTTACTTGCATCGGCAGGTTTCATAATTTACCTACGAGCCGCTGTTTTCCACGTGTATACAAATATTGTCTATAAGATAGATATAGTCCTGCTTCCAATAATGATGAAATCAGGAATGTTAGCTGTGTTGGCAATCTCTCTATGCAAAGGCTGGCACGGCATTGGAAACCACTACAATTGCCTGCTCGAAGAACGAGGTCGTCTCATCGACGGACTGAACGCACTTGTCATCAGCGTTCGTTCTGGACTGCACCCATCGTCAGCAAGACAATGTATTGCAAAGTCGTAGACCTTAGTGAGACTTTCGGGTATGAAGGCAACGGAGGCTTTGTATGCAGGGCCTACAGAAATCGGCTGAAGACAAGGACGCCATACTAGTTCCGAACTTCCACTTCCAGCAACGGCAAGCTGCTCTGCTGGTCCTGGCTGTCCTCAAGCTCTAGAGGTTGTCCCCAGGAAAAGCACCAGTGCACAAACTTGATGCTAGGCTGATCCACGTATCGGGTGAAGAGCTCGGAAAGTGCAAGCACCAAGACCAGAATGATGAGCAAAGGCACAAGAAGTCGGGGTTCCAATCCCAGCGGGCCACCATCCGGGATCTTCATCATGTTGTCCCAGGCCTTGAGGTCGGTGTAACGATTTTCCAGACCGCAGGCGGCATACAGGCGGACCCCGACACTCCACAAGAAAGGACCGTGGAGCAGATAAAAGCTGAATGAAACGCGGCCAAGGTATTGTGCTATCCGTCCTTCGAACATACGCCTGCAGAATCCAAGCTGCGATATAGATACGACGATCAACGTGCATCCCCAAAATTTGTAATAGTATTTGAAACTGGTATTCGGGGGCAATAAGAAGGCCAGAATCGACCAGCCAGGGTATCCAGAGAAGTCATGGATGTCGCCTGCAAAGCCATGGCCGAAAGGAGCAAGGTAAAGACCCAGCAGGAGCGGAATATACCACAGAGCATTGTAGCGAGGCGTAAGACGCTTGAGGATTTTCGGCAACCTCTCAGCTTCGGCCAGCAGGGAAATGTCGCACAATAACATGCCCACAATGAAGACTGCGTCGTTCTTGTTGAGGTAGACGCGGTAGGCGCACAAGGCCAGCTCTGTCGACAGTCGTACGCCGTCCGTGAACATGGACGTCGCAAGAATGATGCAGTAGATGAAGATCGAGCCCCAGAACTCCTCCGGTATGGTCCACAGGTGCACGTTGTAGCCACCATAATTCCCATTGTTGTGAATGTCCCACCATCGGCGTAGCTCTGCCGTCCACGAAGCAAGGCGCTTTGGTTCGCCTCGACCACTGTCGTAGCCGAAAATGTACCAGGAGGACATCCAGCAGAATGTAGAGACATATAGCGGTAGGAACAGTCTGCCCCAACGCCGGAAAAGAGCTGATCCAGTTGATTTGGCCAGGGACCTCAAGTCTTGCGAGTGTACCAGTTGCAATGGCTTGTATGAAAGCGCATATCCTGAAATGATGAAGAAAGTAAAGACTGCAGTGTGACCGCCGCTGAAGAGTGTCCGGACGAAAGGAAAGGTCACAAAATGCTTCTCTCCAGCAAGACCATAGGGATTCTCCAGAATAACGTAATCTGATCCTTGGTGGCCGACATCTTCATTGTGCATGAAAAAGACTAGGAGAGCGGCGATTCCCCGCAAACCATCAAGCCACGCCGTAGGCCGTGGAGGTCGTGCCACCGTAGCAGATTGAGATTTGCTGGTGCTTGCGGCGCGACGAAGGTCTCGCCAGATGGCCAGAGCCTGCTGTGTAAGGTCATGGTAGGTCATGGTAGGTCATCGGTGTGGTTGTGTAGGTGGAAGACGAAGGCAAAGCCAGCATGACCGCCTACCTACGTGGAGGTCCAGGGTACTCCTTGTATCCATTCATCCAACATGACTCGCTATCAAGGTGACAGACCTTGAGAAACAATCAAATGGTTATTTGGTTCGACCGCCATTCTAACGGGGGTTTGAGAGGATGATCCAGAGTCTTGTCATCAACGTTCGCGGATCGTGCGAGCAGTCCACCACCTCGACTCGTCCGCTTAGGTGTGTTCAGCACGGATTGGGTGACACCGTGATTGTACCAGTCCACGGTTCACCGGGCAGGACCGACGGATCCAAGAACTCAGTCCCGCTGGCGAGGAACGATGGATGAATGTATGGTGATGGCGGTCGATCGCCACTTCAATGCATGAAAGCGGTCAAACACCGAAAGGAGTGCCCACCGGATTATTGGACCTTGAGAGTATAGGGCCCCACCCACACCACATTTCTGCCCATGGTACTCGAGAGTCAATCACAGAACGTCCGCCATGTCCAATGTCCAGAAGGCACCACTCCTTCCTGGCTTCGTCAAGGCACATGGAGAGATTGGCAATGCCGGTCCATCCTCTGGCCACCCTCGTCCGCTTCAACGTGAGCACTGGTGATCTTCCGCGTGGCGAGGCTTGGGCCATGTCCTAGATGGGTCGTGGAATCAACGGCGATGCCCGAAGACGATGCTCTACGAGCAGGGCAGGGACAGCAATTCAGCTCAAGCGGCCTCTGTCCACTGTCCCCATCGAGTCAGACTGTTCGCATGTACACAGTGCACGGGACGCAGTGATGCATGAGGCAGATGATGAAGTCGTCCGGGTATATTCCGGGGAGCCGCTGGCGCGAGGCTTGAACCTCCGTACCGAACCACATCTCCAAGACGGGAGTCCAGCAGCCAGATGCACTCCCCACGTGATATACAAGAATGGCTTCAGGATCCTTGAGGCAACCATGATGCCAACCATCAATTCGAGATGACGATGAAAATTCCCAGGCGCGCACTCATGGCCAGAAGAGGGCATCGCAGAACGGTCCATCGCACTGAAACTCCACGGACCACTCAGCAGTGCGACATCGACACAACCACTGCTTTTGCAGTCCCGACCGCATGCAGTACCTGCGTTCCCGACTCGGGATCCGTGCGACGATGCAGACGAGCGAGCGTACGGACCGAGTGTCGCACTGAGATGGAATGTGAAACTCGCGGCTTCATCAAGTGGCTCTCGCCAATCTACATGATGGCCGAGATCTGCCTGAAATCTCAGAGACGGCTATCTGCATGCCACGAGCTGGTGCACGCCAATTCGAATGCTTTTCGGTGACCTGCATCTCACATGACCATGGCTTGTGGAGCATGCCGTCTGAACGGGCTGATTTTGTGAATGCCAGAGAATGCCATCAAATACTTTTGCACGGCGAGAGTGGTAACGCCACTGCAGGGATTGTGCCTTGTTGCAAAGGCCCACTGTCTCTCCTGCCCATTCAACGCATCACACACACCCTCGGTAATTGCGAAGACGAGTGTATGGCATTGAGGGCCATGGTCCTCCAATCACCATGACTTGATGGCTTGCGCATATCATTCGCAGATTGCAAGCATCCGAAGAGAGCAATCGTCCAACGCAGTGGTTGCAACAAACATCACACAGACCGATGGAGATCGCCTCGCCATCGTCCGGCCTGATGAACCCAAAGCACTGGACTGGGATCAGGGCTGAGGTCTTCGTGACACGATCGCGCACCGGGCTGTCGTTCCCCGTGGATGGCGTCTTCTCCCGCTGCGCGTCATTAGCCATACGGACGAGAAAAGCACTCGGGCCTAGAATCAGAGCGAGTACCCTTCGAGAGCGTCAGCCTACGGACATGCTCGGGAAGTCGATGGACGACCATCGTATGCCTGCACGACACAGATTCTGCTCAAGCGGATCGAGTTCACCGCTAGAATTACTCAACTTGACACTGTCAGAACGTCACGAATTCGCCTGTCCATTGACTTCGGACAGTCCCTGTAGACCGGGATCTCGAGCCGCAGCCACGGATTCGGGACGATGAAGAGATCGGTGCTCGGGACGATGAAGAGATCGTGGCTGATCAATGTTGCGCCACGGCCGAGCACTGTAGCACCGTGCAGGGCTCTGAGACCAGACCACATCGACTTCAAATCCACGAGGCGAACGGTTGACCATCGTCGGGAGACAATCAGCGCCAGGAGGCACGCCGCCTTGAAATCTGGTGGTAATCCCAAGCCAACGTGAGCACGCGCAACGCTCAATCTAGCCTTGGTGGTTTCTCCTGCTTGACAATTGCAGTAGATGTGACGTGAAATGGGGCTAGTCTTGTCTTCACATCCTGGTGTTGATCGATAGAGGTACGCGGCATGCGTTAAACGATCTGTCGAGGTGCTAATTTCGTCCAGACAGGTTGACCGGAGCTTTTCACTCCAATGGTATATAACAGAGGAGGATCGCCTCCCATAGGCTACCATCTTTCACTGCAACCAACCATTGAAACTTGCTCCTACCTCGATTCTTTGCTCACAAGTCTTTCCACCTCTTGTGCTCTTCAACCGGTTTCGAACAGCTACACCAAGATCTGGTAAGTCGCAGCATGGAACACTGCAACGCCGAACGATTGGGCATCACCAACGTGGCAAGTATGACAGGACTGATCTGAAGCAGCAGGCAACATTCCAGAAACGAATTCATTGGTTTATCCTCAAGCTCAAACACATCAATCACACCACGTTCCCACACCCGTTCCATCATGTCGGATTCTCCTCTCAAATCGTACCTCCGGGACGGATACGGTCCCCGCGCGGTTGACGCCGGTCGTGACGCAGGCCGCAGCGGAGGCAACCGACAAAAGGAAGCCGAAGACAGCGACAGGCGTCGGTCGAAACAACCCTCATCTCGCAAGACATCAAAGTCAGAGTCCAGCCATCGTCGCAAAACCTCCTCAACATCAACAGCTCCATCAACCGTCCGAGAACCCACCTCCGACCGACCAATCTTCGAACTCGATGTCATTGGTCAACCTCCACAAAACATCGTCTATGGCACATCAGTCGAGACATCCGTTCTGCTCAGTCTCCGACTCCCCTCTCCAGAACTCGCCGCCCGCTATGCCAATGCCGATACATCCCGACTTCTCGCCATCGTCTCCCTCGTCGAAGAGAGTCGTTCCGGCGAACGCAAACCCATGGAAAGCGGGACACTGACCAGCCAGCAAATGTCCGACTCGGTCCATCCCATTCCCGAGGAGTATGCCGAAACACTGGCTCGCAGCCAGCCTGACCGCGCACATCTTGGATACTTCACCTTTCCGGCATTACTCATTCGACAACCTGGCTTATTTCGTCTGAGAGTGACGTTGATTCAAGTCTGTCCTTCTGCCTCGGGAGGTGGATCGACGGTCGCTGCGGTGGACAGTGAGTCGATCAAGGTGGAGAGGAGACATACTGGTTCAAGCTCGCAGAGGAGACAGCAGCGCATGTGATTCGGCTGTGACGTAATTGGTATTCTGGGAGGGCTGTACGCGGGCGGATATGGGTGGTCAATTGTGGGTAATTTGAGCAGACGGCGTATCAAAAGTATATGTACTAAGTTTCGGTTTGAGAAGATAGAATAATTTGGCTTGGATCACACGCAAATGCCATTTGCACTCTTCCCAGCGTTTCCAAGCTGACTTCAATTCATGGCAAGATAGAAATACGTCGACGTGACCCTGGGTAGCATGCATGAAGATCATCCAATGCGTTTTGTCCGTTCTCCGAGAGCGAGCATGCATTCGGTCATATCGTCCTCACAGCCAGCCGGTCATGCACCCAAGGTGCACTTCGCATTTCACCGTTCCATGGTAATGGACAAGGTTGTCCCTTACTGGTCATCGTAGCATAGGCTACCAGCAGACGGCTCGAAAGTGGCAAAGGCACACTCGAGCAAGGTCGCCGCGTGGCCATGCGTGGAAGCAAATGGCGTACCAAGGCCGGCGACTAGCAGGGTTTCGGTTTCAGGACGGTGTACCAAGCTTCCATTGTGGACCGCATGGAAGCCACGCTACTTGAGTATTTGTTGACGTTTCTCCGACGCTCTTTGTCGCACGTGGAAAGAGCTTCGCCAGATTTGGGGAGGTTAAAGTGGAAGCCAGTATGAGCTTGGTAGATGGTAAAGATGCCGCAGCGTTCTGTGGCTCAATAAGAAATCCTTGGGGCGCCACATCGATAACTCTCTAGTATCGAACGTCGAATTTCTCATAGCAGTCCTCGTTCGACCTTCCACAAGTCCAATGCAAGCGCCGGAGTGTCCTTGATCACAGCGTAGACGTCCTGCGTATTCGCCAACTGAGGATGTCTCTTGAAGAGCTGCAATACCACACCTCTCAGGCCACGATCGGAGTCCACTGTGGTTGAATAGACACTCTCGATAGCATCGGCGAGCTCGGGTGCGTCGTAGTAGCAGGCGGCTGCGACTTCGAATTTTGTCTTGGCGAGTTGCTTGAGCGATGGTATGTCGTACTTTTCGGCGAGAGCGTAGACTTGCGTGTGAAGGATGAGGTGTGATTGAGCCTCTGTGGTGTCATCCTCGGCTTCCTCGTCTTCACTTCCATGATCGGACTGCAGCGGTGGCGTGAAGGAACGGCCTTTTGTGGGCGATCGGGAGGACTTGCGCGAGAAGTCGGTGCTAGCGGCAGTATCTTTGGGCGTCGACACCTTGGAAATGGGATAGTAGCCGGCTTGGGCAAGGAGTGGGTCTTCGATTTGCGAGAAGTCGATCTTCTTCGAGGGCTTCTTCCGTAAGTCGGAGTAGGCACGATGCCGGAACATGGCCGATGCTGCTTGCTCAGCTGGTTCGTTCAGGTAGTCAAGGTGATAGAAATCTGCAGATGCCGTCAGCACACGGCACATGCGGCAGGTCCGCAGGAACATCTCTCATACAGTGTATCATGTGTTCCACGGCATCTTCATCATCTTCGCTGAGGTCGATCACTCCAGTCTTTGCCTCGCGAAAAGCGTGCGAGCAGGCTCCATCGAAGAAACCGCTTCGTGAACAGACGATTGCTCGGTGCACCGCCCATTGCCGAGAGTTGCAGGTAATGGTCAAGTCCGAATACTTTCCGCCAAGATGGAGTCTGTACTGACAGTAAGAAGCTCATACATAATGGCCCGTGGTTCCGCATCGCTACCTACGCAGATAAAGCGTCCAGTAATTCGGCTTGTGCGTGCGATCTTCGCGGAGAGGTCGAGGAAATAGACATCGTGCAGTGCGTAGTGCTGGGTATACGTATAAGCAAGTTCGGCCGCAGAGCTGTGGAGCGCGGCCTATGCTTGGGGTTCCGGTGCCGTGAGAGCAAGGGCTGGCAAAGCTGAGTGCAGGGTGCAGTATTCAAGGCTCGGACTCGCACGGGTTGAATGTCGGCAAAGGGGGGGTGTTGCCGCTTCGTCGTATTCTGCTGAAGCTGAGAGAATTTGAGTTGATGTTGAGCAAAAGCGGCGCGAGCAAGCTGCCCAAGTAGATATACACGCAAGGCCTCCTACTTTACGGTGGCACACGTCGACAAGTAGGGACCACAACTGGTGTCGTCCATTGTCGAATGATCTGCAGCCCGCGGTAGAATCACTCGCGATTCGCTCGGCGATGCGTGGGCTACATGCTGTTGATCTTTCCTAGACGCATCTCACCCACAGGCCATTTGGTGGCGTACAATTGGGCTGCCAGTGCAGTGCCATCGCAGGGGTTCTGAGGGTCTGGACCCCAGGACCAGGAATCGCATGCACCTGCAAGGCTAGGAGAAGTTTCGGCTCGATGTATTCACCTACCAGTTCAACATCGCCTGCAATAGTGTGAGATCTGCTGCTATGCACCGGACTCCCTGAACATCTCCCTGAACACCGGGCATTCACCATTTGCGCACAACTCAGTTGGGTTTTGCAAAAGCCACGAAGCAGCATTGCGCGGGATATATCGCGCTCTGTGTCCCAAAGGCTTTGTGAATAGATCATGCTTACCGAAGCCGCCAGGATGAAGCTCTGTGTCGTTCAAAGGACAAGGCCATAGATCAAGATCTGAAAGGTCAGGTCTCGATTCTGCTGGGTAGGTCAAATAATGACTGGCTGACTCCCGCGCTATGCAGATGTCTAGACTGACACTCTCCAAGTGTTACTCGCTCGGCGCGTAGCACAGTGCTTGGGATCCCGCAAGACTTGATGCTGAATCCTCGAGGTGGAGGTGAGAAGGTGGTCAGTTGGGTGGTAGGAGCCCTTGCACCAAATGTGGCTGCAGCATGTTAAGCCTTACAGACCCGGTGCTACCCTGTCACCACCATGTGGAAGATGCAATGTGCAAGGACACTGCATATCGGACGACCTTTCCGAGTGGCATGCATAAGCACTGTGCTCCGCGTACCAGTCGATGGGAATACTCAATCGTATCGCTCTTCGCAGTGTTGCGGTAGAATGAAGGCACTCGCGAGGCTCATGAAAGCGGACGCGTATAACTGCTGCGCACGAGCATTTGGCGACAGAACCGCATTCGTCATGCGATGGCGAGCAAAGCCCTCGGATTGCACGGCGTCTTCGTGGCTTGTAAGGTCGGATGTCGGCGTCTTTGCAGTTTCAGATCGATGCAGCGACTTCCTGGGCTTCTTGGACGAGTGCAGCATTACATGCAGGAGCAGAAGGAAACTCATCCGCGGAAGACCAGAGCTTGAGCTGCAAGATGATTGAAGCTGAAGACCGCGCGTCCTGCTCTGATGGTTTTGACTCACCGATCGTTGAGGAGGCTGATTCGAAGCAGGATTGATATGTCACATTGACACACGCTGAGGGTCTTCGCAGCAGAGCTTGAGCGCGGAAGACACGCCGATCACTTGCTGCCATTAGTATGCGACGCTGTTAGTTCCGTTGTGCGGCTGAGCCGGCTCACTGACGCCAATAGTGTACGGGCGAGAAGAGCAATCCGAAGCGGCCTCTGTGCGGATAGAACGAGGCCGAGTGGAGCTGACCGGCGAAGACCTTCAATAAATGGCACACAGCTCGTCCGAGTGGTCGACGAGCAGAACGTGGCCGCAGGTCTGGCGCGTTTCAGAGTGTTGGCTTCGCCTGCTCAATCTGCAGCCGTGACAGATCATCGCTAGGTGCAGTGCTTGGCGCAGGCATGTACATGTTCACCGCGAACGAGTGAGGAAGGTGTTGTTGCTGTTGTAGCTGGAGACCACGTTGCGTGGCTTGCAGGCAGTTGTGTAACGATAAGCACCGAGCCGAACCAGATGGAGCGGTCAGATCGGTCGTGGTCGGTCGTGATTCGCTAGCTTGACAATTTAGACCGGGAAGGTGAGGACTCACGGATCAGCTCTGAAGGATGGCAGCCAGAGTAAATCGTACTCGTCGTCGGCGTGGTCTTCCAGCAGGTCTCTTGGCTTCCATTGTCTTTGCTTCGGGGCATGGCCGTCAGCAGCCACATGGAATAAGGCTGCCATCATTCGCTCTGCTTTGCACACCTGGAATCGTCATGCTCCACGCACGACTGCTGGTCAGGTGACAAGAGTGCGATGTCATCCCATTGAAGCTGTTTTCAAGTGATGAAGGAAGAAAGGACGTGGTTGGTTTCCATGAGGGCAGAAACCGAACCGAACTTCCAGTCCAGTTGTATGACTAAGCCAGATCGGCGTCGAGCACATGAATGTTCCGTCATCCATGAAGCTGCCCGTGGAGAAGCTCCATCATCAACATCAACATTCACCAGAAAGACTTCCAAGGTCTCAACAACAACTTCCAGCGGGACTCCCGAATCTGAACTCCTCTCGATCCTCGCAACCACAGTTGGATCCTCCCTCTCGACGGTCGAAAACTCATCGACTGCCAGCAGACATGGCGGGCGACTTTAGACTCTCCGCCACGTTGAAAGGCCACGAAGAAGATGTGAGTCCTCCACGTCCTTGTCTTTTCGTGCGCGCTATCGTCCACTTTCCTCCAGTTGCTTGCATCTCCTCAAGGATCATTCATCCTAGCAAAGCTGACAGTCCAATGTGCAGGTCCGAGCCATCGTCTTCCCCACCAAACAACATCTCTTCTCCGCCTCACGAGACAACACCGCCCGACAATGGAGCTTGCAGTCTTCACAACCTCCCGCATACGATGACACGATCGCTATCCGAGGACAGAACTGGTTCAATGGCTTAGCATATAGTCCACCAACGAAAGAGCATCCACAAGGCCTGATCGCAACTGGTGGAAGGGAGACTTTTGTGTACGTGAAAGAGGTTGGAGCTTCGCCGGATGCGGATCCCTATCGACTGCTTATTGGGCACGCTGGGAACATCTCATGTATGGCCTTCAGCGAGGACGGCAATAAAATCATCAGTGGAGCATGGGACAGCCAGGTCTTTGTATGGGACATAGAAACAGGCGCTGTGACGGCAGAGCTCTCTGGACATCAAGGACCGGTCTGGGGGATTATGGTGTACGATTCCAAGTTGGTTGTAACCGCATGCGCCGACAAGATGATTCGCATTTTTGACATCAGCGGAAAGGCCCTCCACACGATCGAAGGCCATACAGATGTCGTGCGATCATTCTGCAAACTCCCATCCAGCCATTGGTCGGGCGCAGCGTTTGCATCGGCCGGTAATGACGAGGTGATTCGTCTGTGGACGCTCGAAGGTCTCCAGGTTGCGGCACTGGAAGGACACACGGCCTACATCTACGACCTTGCAATCCTTCCGAACGGAGATATCGCCAGCTCTTCGGAGGACCGGACAGTAAGATTATGGAGAGATGGCCAATGCATACAGACAATCACGCATCCTGCGATCAGTATATGGACCGTTGCGGCGTGTCCGGAGACCGGAGACATTGCGAGTGGAGCCAGCGACAAGACGATTCGTGTATTTTCAAGAGATCCTGAACGGCAGGCGGATGCTGAGGTATGTTGCTCTGTTCCTCGATGACTCGCGTGATGAGCTGCAAGTTGGGCTCCCGGCATCTTCCGTGGTTTGACGCTGACATGTTCCCGCAGACCGTGGCATCATTCGAAGAGAGCAATCGCATGTATGCAATTCCCGCCGAGACAGCGAGTCAAGGCCAGCCTTTCCAGAAGGAGAATCTTCCAGGCCCAGGTAAGTGAGCTCCGCAGAAATCTCTCTATGCACCCCTCATGGTCCCAACCGACTGTTCTGCGGTCCTCATGCCAGTCAGCTGCAGCTGCAGGTGAAGCTCGCGTGCCGTCGGTCGAGGACACTGCGCCAGGGACGTCGCATAGGACTCTTTGTACTGACTTGGGATCGATGCAGAGGCGCTCCAAATACAGGTTGGCCAACGCGATGGACAACAACTTTTCGTTCGCGAGAACGACGGCAGTGTCACAGCACATCTGTGGGCTGCATCGACTGCTCAGTGGAATTTGGTGAGCTCAAAGCATGGCCTACCTCGCTCACGTACCAGCTGACAAAAGTTCTAGATCGGTACCGTCGTGGAAGGCGAAGGCACTGGCGCCAGCAAGAAACTCCACGAGGGCAAAGAGTACGACTACGTCTTCGATATCGACATCGAGGACGGAAAGCCTCCTCTCAAGCTTCCCTACAACCTGACCGAGAGCTCCTGGGATGCTGCTCGGAGATTTTTGGAGAGAAACGAACTTCCACTGTCCTACTATGAGCAAGTGGCAAATTGGATCACGGAAAATACTCAAGGAGCGCGGCTGGGGCAAGGCTCCAGTCAGGCGGATCAAAACGCACCTCCGCAAGCACAGGACCCTTGGGGAAGCGACCGGAGATATCGCCCTGGAGATGCGCCTTCCTCCTACGCACCTCGCAAGCTGCCACAGCGAAGCTATATCGGCATCGTGGAGGGGAATCCCACGAACGCAATTAACATCATCTCACAAAAGTCGGAATCTGGCGAACTATCACCGGAACAAAGCCTGTCGTCGGACGACTTGGCCGCTCTCAAACAGCTGCCAACTCAATTACAGAACAAGCAAGACCCGAAACCTACACGAGACCAGATCAACGCCCTTCTCAAAGTCGCATCACAAGGTCCGGTCAAGAGCAGAGTTCCCGCTGTTGGTGTCCTTGCCGTGTTGGCCGTCTCGCCCGACTTTGCGGGTGCGACGTCTGCGGCTGGCAAAACCATCGTCGACATTATTGCGGCAGCAGGACTTCTCGAGCCTCGCCAAGAAACGCCCAATAACGTCGTCCACACCATCCGCCTTCTCGTAAACCTCTTCAAAAACGCACCTGGCACAAAGACCGTCCACGAAAACTTTGAGCAAGTTCTTCGACTCGTCCGACCATTCGCATCCGAACCCGAGTCTCCGGCTCAAGCCAAAGCACTCGCCACACTCTACCTCAACTACTCCGTCCTCCTCACATCGACCGCGCTTGCCACCGACCGCGAGGCTCGCGCCAAAGTCCTCGTCACTGACATTGCTATCATGCTAGAGAGCGACAGTCCTCACGCAGCGGATGTCGACGCTGTGTTTCGGACATTGTCCGCATTGGGCACTCTCTTGTCGGTCAGTGATGCGTTCAAGCAGTCACTCAAGGGTGGAATCTCGGGGACTCTACACTTCGCAAGCGCGAAGCCGGAGGCCCAATTGCCAAATACGAAGGAGGTGATTCAGGAGATTCGAGATCAGCTAAGATGATCGGCAGCATACGTTCGGATGGTTGGCATTGCATTGCATCGCGTAGATAGCACACGACAACATACAGAGCATATGAAGATCTAATGCTTGTCGTGGTAGACAACGAAGGCTTTGCCACAGGCTATGACTGCGTCTCAAAACTCGTGGCTTTGCATTCCGCCGGAAATAGCTGCTCGACGGCAGAGGATTGCTCCCGAGGAGCACCGCTTTCCTCCCGTCCACAATGCTTCGCCATCCACCCATATGTCCTCAAGTCTCTCTCACCTCCGTCTCTGCTTTCTCGCTCCTCACGCTCCTCCTCCTACCACCCTCCGTATCTTCATAAGCAATCAACAACTCTCCCTTCTTACCATACCGTCTCGGCATCTCCCTAGCCACTTTGACCACATCCAGCGTGCCCTTCAATCCGGAGACATTGTGGAACACGTCGTCAATTTCTTCCAAGCTACGATATGCCGTCTCTGGGTAGAAGTAGTATACCGAGGGGACGATGAAGGCATTGATGACGGCGAAGACTGTGTCAGGATGTTAGCAGGCGTAAGAAAACACCGGCGGCGTGACATCTGTGCGAGCGGCAGAAGGTGGGAAGGACGTACTTGTATAGGTGTGGTGTCCGATGTTGGCGAAAGCCACGGGCGTCACCATCACGACCATGAACTAATCAGATTGTTAGCACTTGCAGAGCGAACTTCGACGAGATTCTCACATTGAACGCCCAGTTTGCAGTCGTGGAGATGGCGTTGGCCGGAGCACGAATGCTGAGCGGCGTGATCTCAGCTGGGTAGAGCCCTTCAATACTCATCAGCGCAGTCCGCGAGAATGATCTCCATCCCGCCAGACGTACAAGTCATTCCCAGCCATCCCACCGCGAAGAAGCTGTTAAACACAAACAAAAACACAGCAGCCGCGATACCATATTGGGCACTATTTGGCTCGCCTGCTTGGACGGAAGTCGTTCCAGACAAGATAGCCATGGAAACCGCTTGACCCGCTGCGCCGAAAAGCATCAGTCCGCGGCGGCCGAAGCGTTCGATGGTGAAGATGGCGATCCAGGAGGCGATAAACTTGAGGTTACGATCAGCAAGGAGAAACGAGGAGGTCTGGCGAGCGTCGTACGTATTCTGTTCCGTTGAGGGCTGCGAGGAGGCGGCTCATGAATGGCGATACTGCGGTTCGATCAGCGTATTTCGGATGCGCAGATGGGTTGCAGGTCGTGCTCACAACCGATGTTGTTTTCGAAAATGCTAAATGCGAAAGCCAGAGACGTCAGCAGAATCTCAGAAACGATCGAGCTTTAGGCCAACAATACCTTGCAGCGTAGTAAGTTATGATATTAATCCCTTGCATTCACACTCACACATCAGCCTATTGCGCTGGAGCCAGCGGCATTTCAACTCACCCGAAATCTGCTGGAACATCTGGTTGACATAGGCCAGGATGGTCCGATGCAAGTTTCTGTTCTTGTTGAGCTTGAAGCAGTCCTGGAATCGACCTTGCGCCATCTCGAAGACCGTGTCCTTGACGGCATTGAACTCGACTTGAATCTTGGGGTCCTCTTCGGTGGTGTCGCTGAGGGCGCAGAGGACTTCGAGGGCCTCGTCTTCGCGGCCTTTGAGGACCAGCCTGCTTCGTCGTTAGCCATTATGGGTACATCGCGGATGTTCGTCGTCATACCAGCGAGGCGATTCTGGAAGTCCGGGTATCAGGCAGACAATGGCGATGGCTAGAATGATTTGAAAGGCGATGGGAAATCTCCAGGAGATCTCCGAGGGTTCCAGGAACGAGAAGCCAAGGTCGAGCCAATAGCTAAGCATGACTCCAAAGACGATGAGCGAGCCTTCAATCATTACCATTTGTCCTCTGCGATGACTCTTCGACGTTTCTGATTGCCATGTTGGAACAGTACTGGTGTTCATCCCTAGTTTTATCAGCCATGCCGGCTGTAGCACATCTTGTGAGCAGAGCTTTACCGTTTCCAAAGCCAGTGAGGAGTCGAGAAATGATCAATTGAGTGAGGCTCATCGAAGCCGCTTGAATCGCCGCTCCGACAATCATGATGCCGCTGCCGACGATGATTGTCTTCTTGCGACCAAGCATGTTGCCAAGCCAGATGGTTCCGACCTGAACTGTGGTCAGTCTTCCTGTTCAACGCGCCAGTTGGTATGTCCATACCGCTCCGAAGAAGCATCCCAAGGTATAAGCGCCGACCGTGATCCCTTGTACCAGGTCAGTTCGGCCGCTTCGCTTGCTGAGGATGGTCTTCTACCTTGAATATTGGACACATAGCTCGCCGTCTGGCCCGCGGGTGGATTCTGCACGTCGATCTCCGGAAAGACTTTGAGGAAAGAAGGCAGCGTCAACAGTCCTCCCATGACACCCTGTTCGCCGGATCAATGAATGCCATTCCGCTCGGATTTTGGCGAGTTTGCAAGACTCACTTGATCGTATCCGAACAAGGCAAAGTCGATGCCCGCCACCACGGCGATGGCAACATTGAGGCGTGTGCCTTTCAGGCCATAGAACTTCTGCATACTGGAATCGCCGCAAGAGCGCTCGTGCGTGCGAAAAGACGATCTGTTGAAGGAAAGGATTGACGCAGGACGATACGAAATCTGCCCTACCTTCGTTACACCAATACAGTACCCGAGGGCTCCGCCATCGTGCTAGACGGCATGCTCTTTCTGTCATGCCGAGCGAGATCTTCGGCGGAGTGGAGTAGAGAGGTGCATGACGGAACGAAATGGGTCTCGCTCCACGAACGTGAACGAATGGGCATTTCGACATCCGAAGTCGGTCTGGAGTAGCGAAGAATGGAAAGCGGAGAATCAGCAGGGGTGTTTACCCGTGGAGTACCCTGGAGGTTTACCCATCACCGTCGGATCCGTGGCGAAGACATCGTCCAGAGGCACTCCCCGCGCTTGAGCGCTCGGCATGTTATGAGACGAAGGCAGCGGTGATGCGAAGGCCGAGAGGGCCAGCTGTTGTATCCGTCGCGTGTTTGTAGATGATCACGTTGACCATGGAGCTCGAATCGAGCGCAGATTTGCGTGGAGCATCATTCGTGGGTGATGGTCGGCAAATCCGCGGGTGGCAGAAAATTGTGGACTCGATTGACGAGTGGACCAAGTCTGCACAATGAAGTGATCAAAGCCGCGGAGATTGGAGAAGAGAATGGAGTCGTCTCTGGAGGTCGCTCCTCGTTTGCGATGTCGCCGTGAAGATTCGAGTCTCTCCAAGATGGACAAGGCAGTGCAGCAAAGCGCGGACAAAACCGACTTGACGCGGTCCTGCGCTGGCGACGGTGACACGCAGTCCATATTGAGAAGCCATTCCGTGCAGCTGTGCAGGACGGCGGAAGGCTAAGGTACCGTCAATAACGTGACAATGTGAGGAGGCGTACATTGGTCACTGTCCGGCGGGAAAGGATGGGCGACGGGGAAGGCCAAGCGAAAACTTCCTCCCTCAGCAACCTTCTTCCTCTTTCTCCTTCTGGCGGTACCACAACTCAAAACAGATCATGCTGGACTCCAGAATACCTCCTCGCCGGATCTCCCAATATAATTGCTGACGCCACGCAAGTCCTGGCCTCAACTCGTCCATACCGGGCCATCATAGCACAAAGTCCCGCCCCTCCTCGAGGCGAGCAATACTGAACAGCACATCCCTCTTACAAGGGGATGCGCCGTATCGCCTGAGGAGTGAGTACCCTGCTCAAATCCAGGCTCAGCATTCATGGCAGGTCCGCGGTCTTCCGTTGATCGGCTGGGACTTGTTGCACGGCATGACTCGGAAGCTGTCCAGGTACACACGGGGCGGTGAACTCTGTCCAGCTTCCGGAGCTGGCTGCCCGTCTTTCATGGATATGAGTCGTCTTTGACTCTTTGGCACCGCGTACAAGCCAGCGCTCGAGCGCTTATTCGCTGCGTGAATTATCTTGACCATCTGCCATCCACATCCGATGATCTCGAGACGAACAAACATGATGAGCAACACGTTCCTCGGACGCCGACGCGATGAGCGCTGAGATGCTGCACGGATGAACCTCGATGAAGGATCGCCCACATCCGGTGATCGCGAAACGGTTTCCCTAATAACAGGCTGTGGACTCAGGACTGCATTGACCTAGGAAGACCTTGTCGTCCGCCGTCAGTGCGTCACGCTGGCGAGCTCGAGCATAGACATCCGCCCGTGTCCGGCGGCCCATCGACCTCGAATCAACAGCATGTTGGCGCATAGGCGTGCTGAGTATCGAGCCCGAGATGTGGTGAAAGGCCAAATTTACAAGGTGCGGAGTCTCGAGAATGAATGCCGCCCAGTTGCAAGAGTTCCTGTGAATGTCGATCTCACTGTCATGATAAGCAGTGTGGGCGGCATGTGCCCTTTCGCCAGCTGATAGACAGCAGATGAAAATGTTTACCATTTGCAGCTCCATGGAGGTCCCGGCGTGGTGGTGCGAATGATGCGATGACTTTGCGATTTATACGCCGGCATGCGATGAACATTCTTCCGCGTCGTGAGCCGTGTTCAAAAGGTGAGCCATCGCGGTCGAGGTTGCCCCTGCATGGCACAGAAGGACGTGGCGGTCCCCAGCTTTCCAGTCTTCATCACTCTGATGAGAAGAGCCATTGTGATCCGATGATCAGACAGGGCGTCCCCGTTCGAATCTCGTTATGTGCTGACGCGTCCACAGGGAATCAGAATGAGAGGAGGCAGTCATTCCACTCGAGGCCTGCAGATTGCAATTCCCTGTCTTGCAGAAGCCGACGGCATACCGATGTGTTCACACGCTGTAGACGTTTTATTCGATCAGACATGATGTCCGGCTGCCACCGCCATGCCTCCGACAGCGCGACATGGTTCCCACATCGGTCCAGGGTACGCCAGATTGCAATACAGGGAACAGGATTGCCCTCATCCGGGTTCTGCTAGTGCGATGCGGTCTACACCTCCACGGATCGAGGAAGGAGAGGAGAGAAGAAGGCCTATATTCTATAGTCGAGAGGATTTCCCTCCGATTTTCGAGGGCATCGAGTTGAGACTTTTCAACCAGTAAGTCAAACTGCTTCCATCTTTCGCACACGGGACACACAGGCTGCCTTCGCACATCACGGAGTCTGACTTTCGAGCTGCAAGCAACGACAACGACGAGTACACCACCAAAAAAACATCTCTGCCGATAACACGGAAATCAACGACCATGCAGATCTTCCAGCTCTCCGTCCTTCTTGCTCTGGCCTCCACGGTGGCAGGACTTGCAAGTCTTCTCGCTCAGCCTTGCGCCGACTCTCCTATGTACTAACAATCTGCAGCAATGCTACATGTGCTTCAACGACGAGTCCTGCAAAGCCTATCCCAAAGGCGGATGCGGAAATGACGACGGAAGCGGTGTTGTCGCCTGCAACAACCGTACGTGTCTCTTGATAGGAGGACCACAAGTCATGCCCTTTGCTAACGCCTTCTTCCGAATTCACAGAGTGCCCAGGCCCAGTGGACACAGGTCACCCGTGCAGTTACGATGGCAAGGGTGGTGCGAACTGCATCCTCTAATAATGAGGTCGACGGCAGTACCACGCAACCGTGCGAAGAACTGTGTTGGCAGCTCTCACTGCAACACACACACTTTCAGCCGACCAGAAGCACACTGGCCTCAACTCCGCACAGTCATTCTCAAGCGCGACTCGGGTCACGTTCGTCCAGCACATATTCCGATCGCAATATACACGCACACGGCCTGCATTCACAGCTGCAACATCTTCGATTGAATGGACCAGCTTTCATCGCACTGAGCCATCATGCGTTTTCATGTGTGCATCGTTTTCATGTGTGCATGTATGTACATGACTCGATTTTCCGATTCCACTTCCGCTACCGCCTGTACAATTTACGGGCATACCATCCTGCTTATGTAAGGCGGTGAGAGAGCTCCATTGTTCATGCTTTCCCTCGGCCCCAAATCGCGACGTCTCGAACACAATCGTCTCAAACGCCGGGCATTTCCACTCGACCAGGCGATATTTACGTCCAGGATCCATGTCTGTATCATCTCGGCGTCCATGCAATATTTCACAATTTCACTGCGCGTCGTCCTATATTCGCTCCGGGATCATGAATCCATCAGAGCCCATCATCGATCAGCGTCCATGCGAGATCGAAGGCTATTCAGTATATCTCCAGCTCGGGCAACGTGGAAGTCGTTGAGCGGTCGTGCCTTTGGAGAGATCTACATCGCCCACATCGAAGGGTCCAAAATGGCGGAGGGCTGACTAGCATGTTCCCTGCGGGATTAATGTGGCCAGTCGCACTGCAGTGCTCAGCAATTGTGCGACCTCTATAAGTGCGACGGAGCCCTGCTGGACGGAATCTGGGCACTCATTCTTCCTCATTGCGAGGATCACAAACAATGCTCGGTGTGCTTCTGACGGCGCTGCTTTTCGAGTTCGTTCGCTCTCAAGCGCACAATCCAGCATGCGAAGACTGGACTCCATATGAATTCCGCACGCCTTGCTGCTCTCAACTTGAGGATCTCCTCCCAGGACGTATATTCTACTCGGAAAGCAGCACGTTCAACCAATCTTTGAGTAGCTACTACAGCAATACGGCTGGAGAACTCAGACCGAGCTGTATCCTTCGTCCACAAAGCACGGATGACGTCGCCACAGCTGTGCGACTGCTCAGCTCGCAACTCTCTGCATCGGAACAAGATGTCGGAGACTGTCGTTTCGCAGTCCGCGGTGGAGGCCACACGGCATGGAGAGGATCCAACAACATCGAAGGCGGCGTGACAATCGACCTGGGATCGCTCAACGATATCAGCCTGTCACCAGACCACAGCGTCGTGACATTCGGAGGTGGAAACACATGGGATAAAGTCTACAAGTACATCGAGCCATACGGACTTGCAACTCATGGCGGACGAGTCACCGGCGTCGGTGTGGGAGGTCTCACCCTCGGCGGTGGCATCAGCTTTTATTCCTCAAGATACGGCTTCGTCTGCGATAATCTGGAGTCCGTGGAGCTGGTCATGGCCGACGGCAAAGTCGTCAATGTTTCTCAGACCAACTACCCGGATCTTTTCCGCGCACTCAAGGGCGGAACGAGCAACTATGGAATTGCCACCCATTTCCGTATGAAGACCTTTCCAGGCGGTGACTTCTGGGGTGGACAAGTCTTTTACAACATGTCCACGGCCGACAAACAACTCGAGGCGGTGTCTCGATTGGCCGACAGTAAGGACTACGATCCCTACGGGCAGGTGATTCAGTCCTACGTCTGGACACCGAACATGACGCTCGTTTCCACCGTCTTTACATATACAAAAGTACCAGCTTCGAACTCTGTTCCCGAATTCCTGGCTGAAATGGTCAAGATCCCGAGCTTTGGTATGTTGACTAGCCACCTACGTCCGCATCAGAGCTAACCTCTAACACAGCCAACACCACCCGCGTCGCCCCCTACTCCTCCTTCACCGACGAGCTGGGCAAGGAATACGTCGCACCCCGAGTGATCTTCGCCACCATGACTTTCCGCGCCTCGGAATCATTCGCCAAGCAGCTCTACAAGCTCGTGGACGCTTATGCTGCGAAACTCCTCCCTCCTACGATCCCTGGTTTCCAGACTGCCATTACGCTCCAACCTCTCCCGCAAATCTTGACGTCAAAGGGCACCAAGAATGGAGGCAATGTTCTCGGCTTCACGCCGGAAGATGGAAACGTTGTCAACGCCATATTGACGACCTACTGGGATGATGCGGCCGACGATGATAGGGTGCAGGGTGAGTCTGAGCGACTAATTGAAGAAGCTCAGAAGATGGCCAAGGAAGCAAAGGTCAACATTCGAGCGCTGTACTTGAACTATGCGGCGAAGTGGCAGGATCCGATTGGTGGTTATGGAGAGGATGAGGTGCAGTTTTTGAAGGAGATGAGTACCAAGTATGATCCGAATGGGGTGTTTCAGAAGGGTATCCCGGGTGGGTACAAGGTCTTTGGGAAGAACGGATCGGGTTGAAGGATATTGAGGATTTGCGTGGGAGTTGAGGTGCACCAAATGTGGTACATTTTCGTGAAATCGACAGTAACGAACAACCTTTGGAACGGCTGCACCCATCTGCTGGAAGCGCAAACAGATACTGCAACCCACTTCAAACTGAGCCATTCGTCCATTTCTCAAGACGCCATTGCATGCACTCATTCTGAGCCCTCTGTCCATTTCTCCAGATGCTCACTTGCCCTCGCACGCATTTAGTCCTACCTTTGCCCAATCTTGCGGCAACACAGCGGCAACGCCATGTCTTCTCTCACGGCACACTGCCTCAAGTCTCCATCGCATCCTCATCACCGGTATCGTCCTCCCCGTCAACATCGTCCGAACCCGCATTCTCACCCATCTCTGAATCGCTCGACTCCAAAAAGACCTCTTCCTCTTCGTCTAGCTCCGGTTCATCGTCAACGGGCGCTTTACCTCCTGCCGCAATGATCGCTTGAGCGGCGGTCTCGGCTGCGGCCCAGGGGTAGTCTTCGACGTCGACTCGGATGTGTGTGTAGTGCTTGACCGGGTAACGAGTGGTGTCGAGTTCGGTGTCGTCGACCATGAGAGGCTGATACACAAAGTCAGTATTGTTCAAACGTACCTCAACTCAGCAATTGCAAACTTACAGCAGCCCACTGCGCGACATTGTTCTTGATCTCCATCAGCCGGTGCTCCACACACGCCATGCCCTTCGGGCTCATCGGAAACCTCGCGTGGAATTGATGCTGCAGCACCTGTCTTGAGAGGTAGGCATTCCCGCCTTGATTCACGATCGACATGAGTTGGTATCCCATGTCCGGCGCATGATGCGTGTGGTCCGCCGCCAGCTGATCGGACAGCCAGTGGCGAAAGACGCATAGTGCGATCCACATGAGGATGTCGTTGCCGTAGTCCGCGCGGCCGATGTTGTCACGGTCCACCCTGCCGATTGTCTTCTCACGCATCAGCGCAGCCGGATAGTAGGACGCCATGCAGCGCTGCGCCTGAGCTACACCATTGACGACCGCCTGCGCTTTCTTTTCTAGCACGGCGATGATGGAGTCGGAGAGACTTCCGTCTGCGATAGCGTTCTGCACAACGGGCATATTGTATTGGCCGGTGCCGTGGATAAGGGCTTGCTTGAAAATCGCGCGGGACTTGATGCGCTCGGCGAACATGAGCCATGCGGGTGGGTAGAGGGAGAGGGCGCGTTGGAGGCTTTGGCCGGTGCTGAGGAGAGTCGCTTCGATTGGCCCGGAGATGACGTGGACCTGGGAGGAAGTGTTAGCTGCTTGCCACGGTAGAACAGGACATCTAGACTCACGCATTTGAGGTACTCTGCGGCGGCGATGGTTTCGAGAGCAGCGTTCAGCAGATCTGTCATGTGGTCTTCCTGCGCATCTCCGAAGTCGAAGCCCTGGTTGTAGAATGCACGTAGGATTCTGTCGAAGGCGAGAAAGTTGGGTTCGATGGCGCGGCCATTCTCGGACTCAACGATGGAAGCTGTGCTGCCTCCGATCGCGCGGCCGTTGCGGTCGAGCTCGGTGAGAGCGAAGACGTGTTTGATGTCGGCGTTGTCACGGCGGCGCTTGTTTGGTGTAAGGGTGAGCTGGAAACGCATGGCATTCTTTTTGATGGCCTTTGAGGAGAGGTCGGCGGCGTTCTCGTCTCGAAGGAGGTTGCGCAGCACCGGACTGCTGTTGCGGAGAAAGTTTGAGTGGAGCTGATAGTGTCGGCCAGAGCTGATGATGACCTTGACGTCGCCGTCGGAGTAGGCGGGGAACTGATTCATGGTGGTAAGGGTGGTACAGAGGTACTGTGGTGCTGAAGGCGAGCTTGGTGGATCAAGGTGGATGTTTGGAAGAGAGTACTGCGGCGGAGGAAGTGAAGCAGATAGGAAGATTCGCAGATGGTGACTGGCGCCAAGTCTTTCATGTGACCGTCATGTGGGTGAATTCTTTCAGACCGCTGCTGTATGCGCAGAACGTTCCTGGTGTCCGTGGCGTAGACGATGTCTGTGTTCAGGAAGCCAGAAGACGTGGCAGACGTAGTCTGGTGAGTCGACGACGCAAACGAGACCGCACAGCTGAAGAAGGAAAGCCATTGTCTTCCGGACGTTTGCAATGGGCCTCTCTTTCGATGGAAAATTGTTTTGATGAGACGTCGGTTTGCCTACTTACAAGAAAGTGTGACAATATCCAGAGCCTTCTCCCGGCCGCATTTGCAGACTGCCATCTGCGCATTCCGCTTTGATCACCTCCAACGGGTTGTGTGCCAATGCTCATCGTCCTCATTTCTGTCTGCCTCATGACTCTGCCTGTCTCGAATGTTCTCTCATGTCCCTTCACTTCTTATCTTGATCTTGAAGAGTAGCTTTGACGTCGAAGCGGTGGTGGTTCGTGCCACGTCGGTCGAGAGGTAATAGAGGAGAGGATTGCGTGCGGAGTAGTTGAGGTGTCAGGCGCAGCCTCGATGGCTTCTTGTGTGGATCGACATTGTCGATGCTGCATGCTATGAGCGCGGCTGTGATTATTCGCCATGGGCGGTCATGCTGATACCATCTGTTCTCGGTCAGCGGAGGTGAGCAGTTGCGGCGGACAGGAAGACGATATCTCACCGTACCTTAGCTAGTCACAACTCTGTGAAAATTCGCCGCACGACGCACACACAAGCAAGAGAAATTCTTCTCCTGCGCCTTGCCGGATGGCAAAGAGACAGATGAAAAAAAGTAGTTCGCGTCAGCCAGAGGCAGTGCAATACTGGCGACACGGTCGTCAGTGACATGAGCAAGCCCAGCGGCCACCGACGGAGGTCCAAAAATAAGTATAATCATAGAATGTCACCGTAGTGACGTTTCAGAGATTAAACTGAAAAGAACTAGAAGGTTGAAGGTCAGCAAATGCGTCTGAATGTCCCGTTTCAGTGAAAACATACCAGATACTACACTTGATCTAAGCCAAAAGGCAAAGAGAGCTAAGGAAAAAAAGGGAAAAGAAATGGAACGAGCGACGGAGAAAGAAAATACTTATACTCACTAGCGGCTCTCGGCAGGTCCCACAATCAAACTATCAGCTGAGTCATGCTTGTTGTGCCTGAGGCTGCAGCTCGCGGACGTAGAGCTGTAGAGAGACGAACGTGAAGAGAGGCACTGATGGAGTGAATTAATCTTATTCTGATGAGGCAGTTCTCGGTAGTAGCGCTGCTGTTTATCTCGTATCATAAAGGCATGGTGAATGTAGGTCTTGCGTGCGAAGGTTTCGAGACTGTCCGTCGTCCTCGCAATGCATCATTTGTCGTTGACATCTGGAGCAGCAAGACGAATGCGATATGTTCAGGCTGGCGGATATTGGCGCAAGAACACAATCGAGGCATGCGATGTCGTCCACGAAGCACCTCTTGAAAGCGCCGTACAGCGATGACCGAGTGGAAGTGCGAGCATCGCTGATAAGCAGATCCGCTGTAGTCAGAGGACTCCGAGCCACGAGCAAGGTCACCTCATCGAACCGATATGGAAGAGCTACGCAGGAAGATGGCTGAGCGATTGACAGCTGGCATGGCGTTCAGCTTTGCTCGCACGTGCGGGCGCACATCGGCAGCAGACGGATGTCGTCGTTCAGCCATCTCAAATTCAGCCATCCCTTTCCGAACGTCGGCAGGCATTGCCATGCGAAAGTTGGCGGACAAGCTAGCAGGCCTTGGCCTCCGCGTAGTGCGGTCCTGGCCAACCTCCGCATTGCACTCGTCGACCACCTCATGGCACACATAGCTGCTCGTGGATGACAGCTACTTCGGTATGTTGGATCAGTGATCAGATGCTCTCGTCGGGCGACAGTGCCGCAGCTGTCAGGAGCATGCCGAGCCAGGAAGCCATCAGAGCTGGTCCGACCAAAAAGCCATTCGGCATGCGTAGCCCTCCGCACACAGCAGCGGAGATGGAGTGTCGGAACAAGCCTCTGTCATCTTCGTTGATCGCCTGCCACATCAAAGTCAAAGCGCACTGGCCGCTATTCTTGCCATGCGTTCCCCACCAGGCTGGGTAATTGCAGTCCCCATATTGTGACAGCTGCGGGGTTGATCGAGCTGGTTGGGAGAACGGAGGACAACACATTGCGGTGTCAGAGCTCATCGGTCGGAAATCGTTCGCTCATGCAAGCAATCCCTCGAACGCGCGGACTGCCTTATTCCAGGCTTCGGAATAGGTGTCCTTCCACTTCCGAATGGCTTGTACGCCGTCCAGATCCTCATGCATCCGCTTCATATTGGTCGTCCCGTTCAGCACGCTCGTATTGCCCAGTCCAAGCACCAGTGCGTACAGTGCGACCGGCCGGCTCACTCCCACTGCCTCCGCAACACTGCCCACAACATCCGACTTCAGCAAATGAGGATTGGCAGTCAGGGTCCAGAAGCTTTGATACGTGATGGCCTTTTCACGACAAAAGACCCTGATATCTGCGTCATAGCCGGAATCTCTGTAGAAGCGATTCTGCAACACCTTCGGTTTGATCGTCGCAAAATCATACAATTGCCGCAGCACAGACAATGAGTAGACATTTGACACGCCGATGGTCCGCACCGAGACTGGAACGTGCGTCTCCATCGCAGTCCACGCATGTTGGGTCTCGACAGAGGACGGGAAAGGCGAATGCAGCACCAGACAGTCAATGTAAGGGGGCTGGACCGGATCTTTGGAGTGTTTCAGGTTTCGGAGCGAAGATTTGACGGAGGCGTGGACTTGCTCTGCAATGGAGAGGGAACGGTCGTAGGGCAGGTCCGAAGGGTCCTGACCGTGGATGGGGGTGAACTTTGTTTGTATGTACAGATCCTCGCGAGTCAATTTGCCGGGGTGAAGCTCGAGGGCATCGCGGATGCCGTCACCGACCAGGTCTTCTCGATAGTGCTTTGGCTGCGCGGCTGTGTCCACACCGCGGAAGCCGGCGAGGAGAGCTTGTTTGACGAGGTCGCGTGTCTCGATCTTCTTCCATGCCGTCCCATATAGGAGGGACGGGAGGGTCTTCAGTGTCTTGACGGAGGTCATGGTTTGCGATTGCTGTATGTTCGCCGCCGGCCAAACGCTCCGTGGTGCATCAATGCTCCGCCGCCGTCATTTCGTCGAGTGGTGAATCGGCTCACAGGGGAAGTGCTTGTAGGAGGGAATGCAGGTCTGAGGAGGAATGATGTCGTCCCGTCGTCGCAGGGAAGATGACATCAGCAAAGGGTGGACAGAAAAGGGAAATAATGGTATGGCGGATGGCGCTAGGGTTATGTGTAGTTAAGCGAGCATGGCTTCCTCGTCGTGTTACCTCGTCTCCACGACATTCAAACTCATTGATGATCCACCTCCGAGAAATGCGCAACGAAGATCCCAACCACGCACGTCCTCCATCTCTGCATCTGTCGTGGACCTCGTGTCGCCCTGAGAAGTCGACGTCACCGTCATGAATTGCCGTGTTTCAACCAAAGTCATGGCGCACGATGCCGAATCGGCCTGACCCTTTGTGACAGGCACGAACATCGCAAACGCCTGCACTGGAGACGTTGTGCAAGCATGAACAAGAGCTCGCATCCGCCGAGTAGCCGGACAGGCAACGCAATGCCAAGTACAAGTTCACACCGCTACATTGGGTATACCGTGCATGCGCCCACCCACCTGGAGGCGTCCGCCATTTCCGGAGACTTGGAACTCCTCCATCAATGCCAGCCACCGCAGACCTGTCAAAAGTCCTCGTCCAACGACCAGCGTCTTGCCGGCGGGTTCGTCGCAGGTATTCTGAGGCCCGTGTAGCGTCACTGCGCTTGTCGCGTGTCAAGCACAGATGAATTTCGGACCTGCTATCTACAGCCCATATCCCCGTCAAAATGGGACAGCCTTGCTAAAATTGTCAGCCACCACCTGGTACACCCCGGTTCTGCGACGCCCTCATGTCAAGATAGGCGTCTGTTATACATGCCTTCCCTACCGATCCCGACCTTTGCCCCATGATCGAGGACCGGTGTGCAGGGCGCTTCATAACTCCATGAATAAGTGTGGCAGAGCGATGTCCTCCCGAACCTCCCTGGTCCCTCTCGCGGCGTCTCAATGTGGCAGGTATGCGTTCATGGACCCAGTCTGCAACGAGTGAAATCTCATGAGCCTCCTTCCATTTGACCAGCCATCCAGTTCCATTTACATATTACCCGTCAAATCACCTGTCACTGCTTTCGTTTGGTCATAGTTGAGTTTCTGTTGTTTCAAAAATGCATCGCTCGACTCGCTCTTCAGGAGCGCTCCCGCCCAATATTTTTCCTGCCGTACATACATCCTCCTCCCAGCCTCCGACCTCAACCACCATGTCCCAACCGCACCTACCCACTTCAACCTACGTGCCAGACCGAGCACCTCCTCCCCTCCCCGAAGGAGAGAACACGTCGTTCGACGACGGTCCTGGCCTTGAGAAGTCTTCCACCTTCGAGACCGCAACGCCGGTGTCGATGAACCGGTCGAGATCCAACACATACAATCGAGAACGAAAGCAAAGCAACGCAGCATCAATGATGGAGGGCTCACACTTTGGACCACAAGTCGACTTCGATCTTGGAGATGATGTCGCTTCTAATGCACCACCGCCGCAACGCAATCCTTCTCGCCAGCAAATGATGCGCTACCCAGGACCCTCAACACCTAGCGAATTCGGCGGCTTCGGACACGACGACCCAGACGCCAAGCAATGGCCACGACCGCCTTACGACTATGGCGTCCCGATGCGAGCACCTTCTACGGCACGATCCTACTGGGGTGAAGAACCACCCTACTACAACCGACCATACAACCGCCGCATGACTTCGGTGAGAGAGTCAGATGAGTGGCACGGGGGAGGCGGTCGAGGTCCACCACGACCTCCTCGCAGCAATCGATACCATTCGTACGACGATGACGATAGCGATGATCAGCGTCTTCGCAGACCTCGCAAGAAGCCAAGCATGCGCTCCGATCGCTCGACACCACCGCCAGAGGTCGTGATGCGACTTCCATTCACCACCTGGATGAACGGATCTATCAAGGGCCGTGAGTACTATACCTTGCTATTCTCAGAGACAACTTCAGCTGACACCACCACCAGACTTCGTCGCCGCAATCGGTGAATTCATGGGCACGACCATGTTTCTGTTCTTCGCCTTTGCCGGAACACAAGTCGCCAACATCGGCGCGGAAAGCAATGACGCGCAGACAACGACCAACGCAGATACAGGATTCAGTCCCATCGTGCTGCTCTACATTGCCCTCTCCTTCGGTTTCAGTCTGATGACCAACGTGTGGATCTTCTTCCGCATTTCAGGTGGAATGTGAGTCGACAGAGACAAATCTTGCAGCTATCGAGGCCTTCGCTGACAATATCTTAGGTTCAACCCAGCCGTGACGCTCGCCATGGTGATGGTCAAGGCCGTTACCATTGTTCGTGGTCTCCTCCTTGTGGCATCACAACTTCTTGGCGCCATCTTCGCCTCGTACGTGGTCTCGGTCCTCTTCCCGACGACGTTCAACGTGCGAACCACGCTGTCCAAAGGAACATCCGTCACACGAGGTGTCTTTGTATGTCTCACTACACTCATTTCTCATTAAAAGTCACGACACTGACCATCTGTCCAACAGATCGAAGCAATGCTCACCGCCGAGCTCATCTTTGCCATCTACATGTTGGCCAACGAAAAGCACAAGGCCACATTCATGGCTCCCATCGGTATTGGCATGGCGCTGTTCATCGCCGAGATGGTCGGCGTGTACTACACTGGTGGTTCTCTCAATCCAGCACGCTCGTTCGGACCTTGCGTCGTCTCCGGAGTATGGGACGCAGAGCATTGGATTTACTGTAAGTTGACCCTCCTTCCCGCCCATCTCTCAAACGTACGAGTACTGACCAAAATGCACAGGGCTCGGACCAGGGTGTGGTGCCGTCTTGGCGTGGGGATTCTACCGCGTCATCAAGATGCTAGAGTACGAGATGGCCAACCCCGGACAAGAAGCATCGAGCAAACACGAAGCCGCCGCCGAGCAAGAAGCGGTCGAGGCCGACTTGGCCGACATGACGCCGAAGAAGGAGGAAGTTTGAGGGTCTTGAATGAGAGAGTAAAAGGGGTTGACGATGCAGACGCGACAAACATGGACAAATGTTAATGAGGGGATTAGAATAATGACGGGGATGAATTGGACGAATTTTAAATCGAGGAGCTGCTTCGCCAAAAGGCCTGGCGACAGGTGATGGGGTGGTTTTGCAGGTCATTGAGGCCACTGGTTGGCATTGGGTTGGGAACATTCGGCGGGCGCTTTGTACGGCGTCTTGTGTATATATGTTCAATTACCTCTTTTTGACAGATGGTCTTTTCTTCTTGGTTCGTCGCACTCGCTTGTCTCTCTAACAATCCTTACCAGTCTAATAATGTCTGAGTCTCGACGATGTTCATGATTCTGCGATTCTGCTGTTGGAGACACGGGGAGGTATGCTGATGTCCTGTGAAACCTCTGGATGAGTGACTGTCTACCACTCTGCAATATCACTCAAGCATGACCGAGCACAATCAGCTGCGCGGCTCCAGGTCTTCCAATACCCGCGAGCACAAACTCAGCAGACGCAACCGAAACGCCTCCAACGCCTTGCTAAAATAACAATGGTATCCTTCCTCCGCACTCCGCATTCAATAATCATCAAACTCCAAATGCTTCCTCCTCTCCTCCGCCTCCTCCCTCGCCATCTGATAATCATCATCGTCCACCACACTCCCATCCTCCCACAACTTCTCAAACTCCGCGTCCACCGCCAACCCACCCATCGAATGCTGCTGCTGCGCAATCGCCCAAATCCCCTCCCTCGCCCGTTTATGCCTCTCTCGGTCCTCCTCAATCCTCTGCTCAATCTGCCTCTTATCCAACCTGATGCCCGGATTGAACATGCCCGATCCCATCCCACCCGCCTCCCTGGCCATCGACTGCGGCGTGTTCCTCACCGCTGTATCCGCCGTCGCATCTGCCACTTTATCCCTCCGCGGTGAAGCCTCCACTGCACCACTGTCCCTCCCCACAATACACTCCTCCAACTCCACCACCGTCTGCGGCTGTAGGAATGTCCTCTCCCTCAATATACCCAACACTTTCCTCACGACCTTCACATTCGCCGCTCCAGACCCATCATCCGGCGCCACGAGGTCGATGATCCTCAGAATATCCCTCTCCATCATGCGAATGTATCCGATCTCGCCTTGCGCTTTTGCCGTGTCGCATAGTGCTGGGAGGAAGTACATGATGTTGGCGCGATTGTTCATGTTGTTGCGCTCGAGCTGTTCGAGGATGCAGGAGTGGAGGTCGTCGCTGAATTCGGAGTGTCGGAGGGCGTAGTTGGCGGCTTTGTGGGCGGAGGAGGTGGAGGCGTTGAGGTGTTGGAGTTGGGAGGTGAAGCGCATGCGCACTTCGAAGGGGTCGGCCATGGTTGAGGAGGGATGAATTAGTCTGGTCAGGAAGATGCTGGAGGAAGAGTGTTTGTTCACCTTTGGTTTGACTTGAAGGTATGTCGCTGGCGTGGGGGCGGAAATTCTTAAGTCCGACAGCGCCGATGCTCCTGTCCTTCTCCCTTCGACTTCATGGCCGCTTTCTCTCTGTAATATACAATGACTTCCGACTTTTCGTATCCACCATCCTCCTGGCCTGTATCTCAACATGTCACACCACCATGTCTCAATACCTATACTGCAGACACTCCCGACACCTGAAGTGCCCGCAAACGGCACATCTCTCCGGCGTCAAGATCGGATTGTTTGTTTCATGGCAGCCTGAGCATTTCCTATGCATTCGTCTGTACATCAGCGGGATTCAAAGACAAGAGCTTAATCCTTACCACCAGCCGGCCATGGACACGGGAAGAGATGCTTTCACGCTCTCAGTGGAGCGAATGTTCTCTGCGACGCTGTCCTTCTTGATGCGGCTCTCCTCTGCGACGCTGTCTTTTTTGCTGCGGCTCTCCTCTGACTTTGCTGTGGATGGTGTCATGGTTTCTGTGCAATGCGAACGGTTCATCGACTGGTGTCCGGCTCTGGGTGTATCGGTTGTATGAGGAGGTGTAAGATTGTGGTTCGTTGCTGTTCTCTCGGTGCCCATCTTGGCCCAGTTTGCTTGCAAAGTCGACAAGATCGTAGTCATGATATTCACGGATGTTGAGCTTCTCGTGTGGGAATCACAAGCCGACAGATGCTCGTTCCTTTTGATTAAAGTTCTTCACAGCGTCGAGAAAATATGGTCGTCGAGAAAATATGGCATCAGAATACCTGAGCAATCAGAGGACAGGAAAATCGATTACTCCTAGCACTTCAGCTACCTGCGCTCTTGCTCATTGGGACAACCCTGATTTAAAGACTGATCGCGAGATCCTGCTCCAAAGCACATGCCAGAACGCCCTCGAACAAAAGGATGTCGAACCCTCCTTCATCAGCTGCAACTCTGCAAGCAAACCCCGAACGCATATCCCGAACGAAATTACATGAGACCAACTCAATAAATGTAACAGTACGCATCCTTGGTATGACCGCAAGTAGGGCATCGAGTCGGAGTGATGTGCGGACCATTGGTTTGGCGACAGTTGCAACACACCCTGCAGAGTATCAGCACTGGAGGCGAGCTTAATGCAGAAGGTAGACGTACCACCAGCCTCTCATGTTGACGCCGAAAGACCGGCCGACGTTGCGGAGGTGGCCGAGGATGTCGTCGTTGTCATTGTTGGTCATACATTCGTCGCCGCTTTTGTGACAGTGTGAGTGTACAGTGTGGCTCTCGCTGGCGGAAGTGTTGGGAGCCATCGTAGACGGCATGGCCAGACTGGTGACGTGAGGAGACTTGAAGCTGGTCTTCATAATGACTCGGAAAAGAGACAGCTATTCGATTGATGGTGTTTAATCTTGCAGAGTTGCGTAGTATTCGACTTTGTGCTTGATGAATGTGAACTGATGCTTAGGATAGTCACCTTTACTTCCCATCTCTACTCCATATATACGACCATACCGAAAAGCGAGGCGCACGAAAGAGGTGCCTCATGGACCAACGCACACCTCCCGGACCGCCAACGAACAACAGGAAGACGATCACATTTGCAGCGTCGCATCATGTCCTCGCATTCGAAACGACGCAGGCGGCCACCAAGTAGGCCGCCTCCTCTGGATGGACCGTCATGCCTTCTGCCGCCAGCATGTTTGGATATTAGAACCACCTAGTCGAAGTACGCCCTGTCTTCAGAGACCAGTAATGTTATGATGTCCGGTGCTTCAGTCCAATAGCTGGAGGTGTATTGCTCGACGAGAGATATCATGTGGATCAACGAACCGTAATCGGCCGACAACGGTTGGCGGTCCTGCTGCGCAGAAGGCAACAAGTCGTTCGCTGAACTTGAAACGTGGAATTGGAGCCATCCAGTCCTCGTGGTCTTGAGATTTGCGACATCGGCGACAGCGAGGTTGACAGAGGTAGGGCAGAAACGTCCCACGCCAGTAAGTGAGGTGCCAGATGGAGTTACTCCCATGTCTGCGCCACCCGCACACATCACATCATATTGCCTTCGCCTCACTCGAAGCAGTTCATGCTGTTCCGGAGAATGCCCATTCAGGTCAGTGAGTCCATGCAGGCGTCTGTCCGACGAAGCCACGATGCCGGGATAGCCACGTGGAAGGAAGCACACGCGGGAGGCGACACATCGAAGGGTATATCAGACGGCCTCCCCCATCCTAATTTCGTCATTGGCTAGAGCCCGCCATAAGTCACTTGTCGGATCAAGGAGGACCCCAATCATAACACCTGATAGCGGCCGGGTGACACCGACCGCCAGCAGTAGCACGAATACAACCTAGAAGAGCGCTGCGCCTTCAGCGGTCCGCAGTATTTTGCAAAGATTGATTGGCGGTTTGTGTTACCAGCTGCTGTGGGAGAATCGCACTTCTTTCCGCCTTCCTGCCCGAGGCGTCACAACATCGCGGCCCCTGATCACGAGGGTGGACCGCCAATAGGGAGAAGACTTGCTGCTTCGGGACTTCCGATCCAGCAAATTGCGACCTCGACATAGCCATAATCGCTCGCCATCTTGTAAATGTGTCTGCGTCATGAGGTGTCGAGCCGGCAAGGACGGGCCTCCCAAGGGGCGGCCTCCTTGGGCTTGGCGCTAGTCATCGATCGTGTTGGGAGGCGATTCTGAACTTCTCATTCTTGGACTGACGTAGGTAGAGGAAGTGGTCCATTGGAGGTGTTTGCGTATGAGGGTGAGAGGTTGAGCGGAGACCGGCGTCGTTTCTCGCTTGGGCTTGCTCGGCTGCATGCAGGAACATCATCCGCAGCCGAAGAATGAAACATGATCCTTCCAATTGTATAAAGTGAAAAAAATTGACGTTGAACTCAAATGAGTGAATCGTGAAAGGTGGTAATGAGACGGAAGTGCAATGCATCTATTCTACCGCGGTGATCAACAACGAAACAAGCCCAAGCACCCCAAACGAGTCCACATTGCCCTGTACCAGTCGATGCGGAAGATACGCCTCGATCTCTCTGGCATCAGTAATTTGTACACGAGCCATCCTTGAAATGCCCACAGACAGGACATCTGGGAGGAGTCGTTCCATTCGGGCCATTGGTTTGACTGCAGTGACAGCAAGTCCTAACAAGTCAGCGGAGGCCTGTGAGAAGCCTGAGGTAGATGATACTGACCACCAACTTGAGCGTGGATGGCGATTGCTCGCGCCATGGAGAGATTCGGCAGCACCGTGATGTGTGTCGTTGCGAGTGGTGTTGTGCAGATGCGCCGGCTCGACGGTGAATGTGCCGCAGGATGTTGTAGATGCCGGCGAGGCTAGGTGGATGTACAGCGCTGCATCTTCCGTGATGTTGATGTCGTTGGAGCACATGTTCTATATTTTGGTGTGACGTGTATTGCGTGCTGCGAGTTGAGTGAAGATCAGGAAAGGTGAGGTATGAACAGAGAGCATCCTACCTTTTTAAGCGGTCTGCAAATGTCTGCGCAACGCGAACTGACAGATCGGCAGGATAGGGGCATCACGATGAACTCGCCTTGAGCTTCGATAACATCCGATGCGAGGGATTTCCATGGCGAATGAAATCACAAAAAGCAGCACCGCCCAAGAACGACAGCGAATTGCGCCTCCTCGGCCAAACAAACCTTGGATATGTCTCCTGGCGGGCGGCAGAAGAATCCAGGTGATCAAATCACCGTAATGAGTACGATTCGCGGTGAGTGAAGGCAGATGGAGGGAAATGCAGTCGTTGCCACGCATGCCCGGCCAGGAGGGCGGCCACCGCGGACGGAGATTTGCCAGGCCGGCAAGAAGGCCGCAGTATCTTCCAGATGTGTGATCATGGGGCAGTGGATGTGGTTTCGGGTCACGGCATCAGTTCCGATATTCTCGCGGAGAACATCAGACTGTCGCGTGCGTCTCGCGGAGGGAGTTCCAGCGCCGTCGTTATCGGGCGGTGAGGGAGGTGGCAGTGCTCCGGATTGACATGAGATCCCACGGAACAAATGACAGGATCTCCAAGGCAATTCAATTCGGCCATGACGCTGGCATGAGTTTGGAGAGGCTCTGGAACAGGTCATTGGCAGGAGGCTGGACGTTCCACAAGGAGTCCGCAAGCAGGACGCTCGTCGTCTGCCCGAGTCCGCACCGCTCTCTGACACCTTTCTGGGCGTCTGCCTGACATCTTTGCTGGTCGCCTTGATGGCCGTGGCTGTGTAGAAGCCAGACGTTCGCGGGCCTACTGTCGAGGCTGGAGGACTGAAGTAGGCGGCCTCATGGATGCCTCATGCCAGCAAAGATCAGGCGGCCTATGAGCGTCTATTACGGAGCATTTGCGGAATGATTGGGATAGCGATCGGGTGCGGTGTGATAATGAGGATGGAATGGAAGGAAGGAAGAAGATGGTGAGAAGACGGAGAAGTCGGCAACGCCAAGCTCCAACCCTAAGACCGCCGTCCCACCACTTTTACACGATGCCCGAGCGTTACGCTACGCCGTATTCGGGCAGTGTAATGAGAGACAGGATGATGTTTAGAACGACCTCACTCTACTCGCTCTGTTCCGTGTGTGGATCCCTTGATGCCAGAGGTTGGTCGGAGCTGACATGAAGTGTTGGGAAGGCTCCATACAACTTTGGCGTTCCGAGCCGAGTTTGGCTGACCTGAGTTGGACGAATTCCGTCACACAGAGCACAGAGGTCAAGGTTAAAAAGCGATGCTTCGACGAGATATGAGAATCATGCGATCATTTGAAAGACATTCGACTGATTCGATCGTATCGCAAGAGATGCAAGAGGTCGTCATCCGCTACTTGTTGATACTCCGCCAAGTCGTCGCCGCCTGACCTGAAGTCGACGACCGAATCCGAGCCGAGAGTCCGAGCACCGAATATGGCCGTAGCAATCGCG
This sequence comes from Zymoseptoria tritici IPO323, assembly GCF_000219625.1. NCBI lineage: Eukaryota > Fungi > Ascomycota > Dothideomycetes > Mycosphaerellales > Mycosphaerellaceae > Zymoseptoria > Zymoseptoria tritici. The sequence goes on along the minus strand of NC_018216.1, from coordinate 3,293,396 downwards.
ATCCCTTCGAACTGACCTTAGCCTTTTCGAGACGCGAAGCTTTTGCTGCGCGATCGCGGACATTCTCATACACCGCGCGAGATCGTTCCCGACACAACATCTCGAACCCCTTTTCTCCCGACCGCCTACCAGACTCCGACATGCGTTTTGGACCTCTTCCCGAACACGTGTATTATCTTGACAGTCTTGTTGCGTCATAAGATCTTCATGTGTCATCGGAAGCGCATCTTCCTGTCCGTGCTCGATCGCTATACGAATCCGCGATTCGGCGTCGCCCGACCGGCCAAACCCCTTTCGGCTTGCGGTGCTTTTTCACAAGATGGGAGAACAATTCGATTCCTTGCAATGTGTCGCAGTACTCAAGCGCCCCTCGACAGTGTGATTCCTCGTCGCGTCAGCCTTCTGTTGATAATGCGTAGTCCTCGTTGTATCCTTCGAGTATGTGGCCCGATCTTGTGTACGTCGCATGCGATCACCCCGATCGCATCGCCACCTCACGGGATTTCACCGCCGGCTTGAGTTAGCTCCACGAGAACTGGTACCACCGTACCACGGATTTGAGCGTTTCCAGCAGCAACATGACGTGAGAACCACTCTCTCAACCCGTGTTCTTCCGGTTTGTTTACATCCCCCAGATATATAACCCCCGCGCCTTCCCCCGGCTCTCTCCCTCTCTCTTTCTTCTTTCCTCATACCGCGCATACACATTCGACATCAGACTAACAGCAGCACTCGACACTTTCGAAGCTCCCCCACGATGTTCGCGTTCGCATGCACGGTATTCGCTTCCGCCGCCGCCACGATCTCCCACGCGGCAGCTCGACTTGCAGGTGGATCCCAACCTCTCGCCGACGCACTTCCGGAGGACCAGGACGCTGGAATCCCGGAGGACTCTTCTTTTCTTTCTTGCTCGGAGCCGGAATACGACGACGACGCTTCGAGGCCGGAGCACGGTTAGGGACGTGACCTCCCCAAGAACGACGACGCCTTCCAGGCTCTGCTGGCGCGATTCGATGTGTGGAAGGCGAGTACTGCGGCCGAAGCTTTCGTGGCTAAGTTGCAGGGTAGCTCTGATACCATCGGAGCCGTTGTCCAGACCGACGGACGAGGGTATGTACCGGATGGGTACGTGCTGAGAGGCACGAAGGAGATGGCGGTGAGGGATGATGAGGTGATGGAGGTGATGGAGGCGGTGGAGATGGGGATGGAGTGGGTGGAGTTGGCTGGCGTGGAGGAGGTGCGCGTGGAGATGGCGGAGGTGGTGCAGGTGCAGCTGGCACGGGCGAGGGTGGTGGAGATGGGCGTGACGCAGGTGAGGGCGGTGAAGCCGAAGAAGTTGTCTTGGTTCCCGTCGGCGGCTCGGTTGGCGGTGGCGACGAGTGTGGAGGTCCAGGCGGGACGTGGAGAGATGGCGCGACGTGGTACTGGTGTCAGAGCGGCGACGACTCTCACCGGACCGATGATCAAGCCGGAGAGGTCGGAGAGCAGTGGGCTGGGTGTTGGAGTGGGGAGAGCGGAGTGGCGGAGGTGGTAAAGAGGCGAGGTGAGACGGAGAGAGAAAGAGCCTCGGGCCAGGCAGGGAGAAAGCCAGTATAATACCCGTTATTGGCGGAACGAAATCGACCAACGCAAGGGGACGCGGATCAACCAAGCAGGAACAGCTGAAAAATCCACTGAGCAGGGACAGCGAAAACATCCAAGGGCACGGAACGACCGACCCGACACATACCGACCTTCGACGACATCTGGGATGACGATTCCTTTGGAGCTGGAGCGAGGACCAAAAACACACGGAAGAAAATCCAGGCAGCGAGGCGCACAGCAGGCAGACGACCGGACGGGACGACGATCAGGGAGAGCTGGTACGGAAGACTACTAGAGGGACGACAGGCAGCACAGACGACCGGGGCAACTTGGTACGGGAGACTACTGGAAGAACGATAGGCAGCACGAACGACCGGCGACACTTGGACGGATTACCACGAGGAAGGATGACCTGAGCCCAAAATCAGCGGAGGCAAAAGAATGAGACTCTCGGGTATACGGTCCATTAGTGACCAGGCCTTTTTTTGCGATGGGCGGTGGATTGAACTTGGTTTTGAAGGCCGACGGAGAGACGCCAAGCTTCGCAGCCTGACTGACGGCTTGCTTTGGGGGGTCAACAGAGGCGAGAGCAGTCAAACACCAGCGGGGAGGGGAAGAGGGCGGAGGACATTGGGGTTTTTGCTAACACGACAGGCCCCGAGCAAAGGGAGGGCACTTCATCGCAGTGCTCGGGTGACAACGTGGTCTTCTTCATTGCGAGGATCCACGGCTAAGATCCTCCCAGTGGTGAGTTGTTCTTGTTGACGGCGACGGCGGTGGTGATGGCAGGCCTTGGGCATGAATGGGATGGCGGCACAGTGCTTTCTGTAGCAATATCAGCGCGTTCAGTCGAACTTCCAATTTCACCTTGAGTTGTCTTCCTGAAGGTGCATCGTACTCACGGTGGTCCTCTTGTGAACACTGGGCGTTGTTATTCTGACATGTGAAAGTCTGTCGTGAAAGTTGTTCTCTGCTGGAGGGAGGAACTTCGGCCTGAGGCACCAACGCGCGATGCACACCCCGGCACCTTCCCCTGCAGTCCGTATATTTTCCAAGCGAGCGAGCGCACTCCACGTCCATCGCCTCGCACCCTTCTCATCAACGTCTCTGGAACACGACGATTCTTCTGTACAATCTCACCAAAAGACCAGCATCATCCTCTCTAACATCAAACAGGAGTCCTTTGCGCCATGCCAAGCCAGGAGAAGCAGCTCCGCCAGGCCGAGGTACCGAGGCCACCATGAGAATCCAGACTCAGACTCAGACTCTCCACTCGACGACCTCACGTCAGCTCGTTGCGACAGCGCGCTCCTTGCTGCCTTTGGAACGAGAGGAAAGTCCCGCTAACGACTTCGTCTTCTACTATAGACATTGCCTTTGTCCTCTTCAGTGTATACACAATACACATCCGTTGAATACAACAACAATCATGGGCGTTCTCACATCGCAACCCGGCAAGGGCATCTACACTCTCCTGGCCGTCGTCTTCAACACCGTCAGACTTCCTCTCTGGCTGCTCTACTACATTCCCAGCGGCACTCGCCCTCACAAGTCATGGACCTATCGCCAAGCCATCCTCGTCCAGATCGTCAAGTCTTTCCTTTGGAATGCCTCCATGGTGCAAGTCCAGACTCCGCTCTCCCTTTCTCCAAACGCCGAGAAGGAGCAATGGGTGGTCGCTGAAGTCGCTTCTGCGTCGACGTACACAGGCGTTGTCAACTCCGATGCTGAGATCAAGCCTGAGTCCACCGGAGGCACCTGGTATCCCGTTCGTCCTGGCCTCAGCGGCTTCCGCGCCGGCTATGTCGTCCTCCACTTCCACGGTGGAGCCTACGTTATTGGAGATGGCCGCACCAAGGACGCTGGATTCGCTGCCAAGATGTTGATCAAAAACTCCGAAGCAACCCACGTCTACGCTCCTCAGTACCGCCTCTCTTCCAATCCCGGCTGCCGTTTCCCGGCTCAACTCCAAGATGCCATCACCGCATACAACTACCTCATCAAGCAGGAGAACATCTCCCCGAGCAAGATCATCATCTCCGGTGACTCCGCCGGCGCCAACCTCGCTCTCTCCCTTGTCAGATACATCACCGAACACGGCTCCAAGACCGGTCTCGGCGATCCTCTTGCCTGCTGGCTGTGGTCTCCATGGGATCCTGCCGGCTCTCTGACTTCGGAAGGCTTCGACTCGAGCCCTAACCAGGCCTCCGACTACGTGACCAGCGCATTCGGCATGTGGGGCGCCAAGACTCTTCAGCCCAACGCGAACAGCGGACTGACTCTGGATCACCCATACATCAGCTTCAACGGTCACGCCTTTGCCACCAAGACTCCGCTGTACATCTCGACTGGAGAGTGTGAGGTTCTGTACCACACCGATGTGGATTTGTACGAGAAATTCAATGCTATCAAGGGAAACAAGGTTGATTTACAGGTCGAGGAGCATGGTGTGCACGACACCATTCTGGCTGGTCCGTTGCTTGGATTTGAAAAGGAAGCCGATGTGGCAGCGAAGCGGGCTGGTGAGTGGCTGAGGAAGGTTGTGGCGGCTAACAAGAAGGCTTGACGGACCGATGGCGAAGGCGAGTATTCTGTCGAGCAGTTTCGCTGCGATGTTCAGACCGTCAAGCATCAGTCTCGGTGAAAGGGTGGTCAATTTTGTCGGAGGTAGCTGATGTAGCATACGTAGAGAATGTAGAATAGGTAGACAATCGAAGCTGTGCTCTGCCGAGAGAGCATCTTGAACACCAGCTCGACCACTCCGTACACACCCGGTTCGAGGTCAACCGTCGTGCCTCCGATGGAGACAAATGAAGTAAAAGAGAAAGAAAAGAGACTACAACATCCCGCACCACGTACACCCGCCTCGGGAGATTCCTCAACACTCCATCCCTGCTCAGGTCTGCTGACCAAACGCCGGGAACGGCGGAGCGAGAGCGCTGTTGCAGGAATACTGCACCAGCAGTCCCGAACCCGAGGTGTTCGGACCCAAGAACTGCGTACCATCCGGCCTCGTAGCGGTGATTTGAAGACTGGTCGCTCCGGCTCCGTTCGCGCCGATGATGCGGATGGGATAGTACGTGCCGGCGATCAACTCGACGGAATACGTCTGTGGGGTGCTCGCTAGAGAAGTGGTCAGTAAATTTGTGCGGCGTCGGTGGATGATGATCTTCTGCTCGACTTACTTGGACGACTGCCGCCAAAGGCCTGCTCGAGGTTGGCGTTCGCGCGATTCCAGCCCGTGTACGCATTACTTCCCAGCCACAGGAGCGCGACGTCGTCGCCGTTGGTCGACGTGAAGGTGTAGGTTCCTGACACATCCGGATAGATGTATCCTTGATGGTTGATGGCGAAATAGCTGGTAGGGATGCTGATGCCGTCGTAGATTGTCAACTGGCCGTTGGCCCCAGTGCCCTCGTCGAAGGTGTAGCCAGGGATGTTGTTCACGATGCCGCTGTAGTTGGGAGCTTGGCGCTTGAGTGCGGCCGGGTTGAATTCGGGATAGCCGCCCGTGTAGGTCACCTCGGGAGTGTCGTACTCGGCCCATGCTAGACCTTGGTTGCCGCACGAAGTTGGGGTGGGAAGTGCAGATGCCGAGGTGGTGCCTGATGCTGAGGTTGTGGAGGTCGTGATGGACGCCGAGGTGGTGGTGGTCGTTGGCAAGATCGTCGTCGTGAGGCTCGTGGTGAGAGTCGTCGTGAGAGAGGTTGTAAGGGACGTTGTGAGGCTTGTTGTGAGGCTCGTGGTGAGGCTCGTAGAAAGGCTCGTAGTGAGGCCCGTGGCGGTAGAGGTTTGAGTGGTTGCGCTACCAGTCGTGCTGCCACTGAAGGGTGGAAATGGCGGTGCCACATTGCTGTCACACGAGAAGCGGACTAGCAATGGCGACGAAGGGGTATTCGGACCCAAGAATTGAGAACCGTCCGGTCTGGTTGCCGTCACTCGGAACTCAGCAGCGTTGTTCCCGTTCGCACCGATAATGCGGATTGGATAGTACTGGCCGGCCACCAAGTTGACAGTGTATCTCTGCGGAATCGTGGAGTCGCGAGTGCCACCACCGTACGACTGCTCGATGTTGGCATTCGCACGAGTCCAGCCAGAATAGGCGTTGGAGCCAACCCATACGAGGGTGAGGTCATCGGCGTTGGTGGATGTAAAGGTGTAGGGTCCGGAAACGTCAGGATAGATGTATCCTTGATGATTCAGAGCCCAGAACTCCGATGGAATCTTGATGCCATCATAGATAGTGACTTCATTGGTTGTCCTATCCAGAGGGAAGACGAAGCCTGGTATGTTGCTGATGGTACCTTGGTAGTTGGGAGTGCTCGTCTTGAGGGCCTAGAGTCGGGTTAGTAAAGTATGCTCCTTTTCAAGGCAAAGAGTCAATCACTTACAGAAGGGTTGAATTCGGGATATCCAAGCGCTTGTGCTGGCGTGATGGTGGGCGTCTTGTATTCGGCCCAGTCGAGACCTTGGTTGCTGCAGGCAGTTGGCGCTGGCAGAGCAGAGACTGTGGTGCTGGTGGCAGTTGTCGTGGCTGAAGTTGTCGCCGGAAGCTGTACGATCACTGTGCCCGTGGGAGATCCGTCGGTGTAAATCGTCGTAGCAGTCGATGCAGGGAAGTCGCCGAACGAAGTGGTGGTCTCAAATGTAGGTGGAGAGTTAACTTGGACGGTTCCGGTGGCTAATGGGGGGCCTGGATTAAATGGCACGACCGTCGAGGTTGTGGGAGTAGGGAACTCAGTGCCAAATGAAGTAACTGTTACGTAAACTTGAGTCGCAGTCACAATGATCGTACCAGTCGATGCGCCGCTCGTATAGTCCGTCGATGTTACCGGAGCTGTGATCGCTGGATCGTAGACAGTCTCCGTGACGAATGCAGGTGGAGAGTTGACTTGGACGGTTCCAGTAGCTAATGGGGGCCCTGGATTAAATGGCACGACCGTCGAGGTTGTGGGAGTAGGGAACTCAGTGCCGAATGAAGTAACTGTTACGTAAACTTGAGTCGCAGTCACAATGATCGTACCAGTCGATGCGCCGCTCGTATAGTCCGTCGATGTTACCGGAGCTGTGATCGCTGGATCGTAGACAGTCTCCGTGACGAATGCAGGTGGAGAGTTGACTTGGACGGTTCCAGTAGCTAATGGAGGTCCTGGACTAAACGGCACAACTGTCGAGGTTGTAGCAGTTGGAAACTCAGTGCCGAACGAAGTGACCGTGACGTAGACTTGAGTTGCGGTCACAACAATCGTGCCAGTCGAGGCGCCACTCGTGTAGTCCGTTGAGGTTACCGGAGCTGTGATGCTGGGATCATACACAGTTGTTGTAGTAAACGAAACCGGTGAGTCGATAGAAATGGTACCAGTGGTTAATACAGGCCCAGCTGTAAAGCTCACAATCGTCGAAGTTGCTGGTGCTGTCAGCGTCGGGTTGAAGACTGTAGTTCTGGAGTAAATCTCGGGCGCTGTAACAGCAATGGTGCCGCTCGGACCGCCGGTGTACTCAGTGTTCGTGGCTGGTGCAGTGATTTGAGGATCGTAAACAGTCGTTGTCGAAAATGACACCGGCAGATCGATCGATATGGTGCCGGTTGTCAAAGGAGGGCCAGGATTGAACGGTGTGATTGTTGATGTAGTCGGTGCCGTGATTTGCGGATCATAGTCTGTGATCGTTGTGTAAATTTCAGCTGCTGTAACAGTGATAATACCAGTGGAGCCACCTGGCGTGTACTGGGTGCTGGTGACTGGTGCAGTAATGGATGGATCGTAGACTGTGGTGCTCGAGAATTGCACTGGGAGATCAACCTCAATCGTTCCTCTTGGACCATCTGTATATCTCGTGACCGTGACTGGTTCGGTGATCGTGGGATCATATTCCGTGATCGCATCAAAGGTGACGGGCAGGTCAACTTCGACGGTTCCGCTTGCGCCATCGGTATAGCGAGTGGTGGTCACCGGCGCAGTGATGAGCGGATCGTAGTCGGTGGTAGTAGTGAAGGAAACTGGCAAATCAATCTCAATCGTTCCGCTTGGCCCGCCATTATATCGGGTCGTGGTCACAGGAGCCGTGATGGAGGGATCGAAATCGGAAATTGTTGTGAACGTCACCGGCTGATCAATTTCAACCGTTCCGCTGGGGCCGCCATTGTAACGTGTTGAAGTCACTGGTGCAGTGATCGATGGGTCGAATTCGGTAGTCGTCGTAAAGATCACGGGCCGGTCAACGACAACTACTCCAGTGATCAATGGCGGACCGGGCTGGAAAGTCACGACCGTGCGTGTGGCTGAAGCAGTGAAGGACAGATCGTACGAAGTCGTAGTAGTGTAGACCTCGCGATCAGTGACAATGACTGTGCCAGAGCTTCCTCCGGTATAGACTGTTGATGTTACTGGAGTCTCGATTGCGGAGTTGTAAAGAGTGGTGGTAACAAAGTCGACAGGCTCCCGGATGGATATCGTTCCGGGTCTGCCACCAGCTGGGGCAATTGTCGATGTGACAGGCGCGGTGATAGAAGGATCAAAGCTTGTCGATGTCACAAAGGGAGACACGACGATAGCAGTACCCGTCATCTGGCCTGGTGTGTACTGTGTTGACGTCGAGGGTGCTGTCACCAGAGGATCATAGCTTGTAGTGGTCACGAATCTTGCTGGCTGCTCAATGATGACAGTCCCTGGGCGACCGCCGTTAGGAGGGATGGTCTTCGTAGTCGGCGCAGTAATGGTCGGGTTGAAGCTTGTAGTCGTGACAAAGGGCTTGGGTTGGGAGACAATCACCGTGCAGGTAGGTCTCTGTGATACGCAGATTGTGGAGGTCGACGTGGTTGTGGCAGAGGGGTCGTATTTCGTAACAGTAGTCAACTTGGGAGGCTCCTGGACTATCACGGTCCCAGGCTTTCCTCCTGCAGGGGCAATGGTGCTCGTTATTGGTGCGGTCAAAGATGGAACGAAGCTCGTGATTGTGAGCAGACTGTCCGATTCGTTGCCTCCATCCTGACCTGGCTGATAGCTTCCTGGCTGAGAAGGAGAGCCAGGCTGATTGTTCGATGGCTGATCCGCTGAGCCGGGCTGAGATGGAGATCCAGGCTGGTCGTTCGATGACTGACCGGCTGAACCGGGTTGAAAAGGAGAGCCAGGCTGGTTGTTTGAAGGCTGACCTGCGGAGCCAGGCTGTGAAGGAGATCCAGGCTGGTTGTTCGATGGCTGACCAGCCGAGTCGGGCTGAGCGGGAGATTCAGGCTGATTGCTCGATGGCTGAGAGCTGCTAGGGGCAGCAGTAGCTCCGGGAAGGCCGTTCGATGGTTGAACTACCGTGCCAGGCTCAGCGACAGAATCAGATCCGTCGCCCGATGACTGACCGGCCGGTCCAGGCGGAGAACTTCCTGACTGCCCATTCGCCGGAGGAGAGCTGGGAGCCGCATACTGAGGGATACACCCAAGAGGCTCCGTGGTCGGCTTGATGATGATGACGGTCCCTGAGGCAGGGCCGTCTGGATGGGCGATGGTCGACGTCTCCGGCGCAGAGACCATGGAGTCATACCGTGTCGAGGTAACGTAGCCCGTGGCGCATGGCAGGTTGGGCGTTCTGCGCTGAATCTCCTTTGCCTTCTCGTAGGCATGGAATGCGGCTTCGTATTGCTGAATTGGCTTCGCAAGTGCGATACCCGCGAAGGAGAGGACCAAGCAAAGAGGCAACATCGCAGCTCAACAGGCTGATCTTGCGTGATGACGAGTGTAGAAGGAGATGAGAGAACAAAGAGATCGCAGATCGTGCAGTCTTTATATGTTGCGTGTTGTGGTTGGACGACAGTTTTCCCAAGCGATCTGCGCTGGAATCGCCCATATTGCACTTGCGACCCCTCTGAACTTCGCCCTCTGAAGTCGAATTTCAACGGTCGTGTCTCAGCGCAGACCCATCTTCTGGTGGTCGAGCGTCCAATAACGGATGATGAATGGGATGTTGAGCCAGAGCGAAAGCTCCATGTCTCACATACGCGAGTCTTCTGTAGCCGTCTGCCAGCCGCAGGGCTGTCGGACCGTCTCCACAATCTTCACGTTGGCGAGACAATGGACTGCCAGGGACGGATGATCCTTCGTCGCTTAGACTTCAATAGGTCTCAGTGACATACTGATCCAACAACCGTGTTGTGTACGCCAGAGGGCTCGGCGCTATCGTTTCCTTCAGAACTCTTCCCGATGAGGAGGAAGCAGACCTTGGCGGGCAGAGTGACCTTTCGCTTCTTAAACTCCAGCATGGTCTCACATCTGCCACCATTTGACCGGTCGCGAGGATTGTGGTACAGCAGATTGATCTCCAAGAGACCGCGGGCGGGTCAGCGGTTGGCTTTTTTACAAGACTGGCGGCAGAAGACCTGTTGTTTCTCGCAACGATCAGCTTTCTGCTCCTGCTTGTAGACATCGGCTTTACCGGTCTCGCGATGCTCATATACCGATAGATCGTCTGCGCTGAATCGGAACGATGTCACCTAAGAAGCTGCCTGCAAGTCTGCCGCTCTACGCATGTCGACGGATCGTTAGCACTCATTGTGAACGTTGTAGGCCAAGTTAAAGGCCCGGAAGCTGCATGCGCGCCTGCAGGTACGCTAGAACACTCTAATTGTGAGCATGTGGCCCGCCTTATTGCGCATCCTGCCCGTAGAATGGTTTCACTCGGCGGATGGTACACCTCGCCAGTCAGTATTCCTCCTGGCCAGTCAACGGCCCTGCTTGACTGCTCTCTTCCGGTCAGGAAGTTGTTTTGGTCTCCAAGCGGCGCGGTCTCACTTCGCCCTGATCGACATCGGTAGGGCACAATACAGGGACTCGTTGATCCCTCTCAGTCAACACGCCGATCGTCGCAGCACCGCGGCCAGGTCTCAGTTGAAGCAGGTCGCGAAGAGTTGTGTGAAATATTGGCGACTGAACAGTTGATATCGATGTTGATAGACACAGCATTGGCCGGTAGGTTGGACCCTCCGAGTCGACTCGGAAAAATTGCGGCGGCGTTTCCATGGACAGACATATGCCGTTAATGCCGTGCTCCAATCTTCATTGGCAGTTCCGAATCATCATAAACACAATATGGCGAGGAGTGAAGAACACTGACTGGTCTTCGACGGTGGTCAGTAGTACAGCGATCCTGCCGATTCTTCTTCTGCGACGGATGAAGACCATCGTAATCAGGTTGATCCTTGCGGACCATCTGCCCTACGCATGTAACACCGACTGGCTTTGTTTCCAACCAGGTCGGCTCGATCTGCATGTTGCTGTCCCGTTCTGGTCGTTCTTCATCACCCTGCTGTGATCGTCGCAGCACATTGCACTGCTTGGCTGAGGACTGATGAAGCAGATCACATCACAGAAAAGTCGGGACGGAAGCGCCCGTCGATAGCGGTTGTTCAGACAAACCAGAGAGGTGGAGTTGCCCAGGAAAGATGTTGTGGTAGTCCAGCGTTGGAAATCTGTTGATAGGACAAGGGGCTTGATCCTTCGCCCCTGTCATCGCATCGCTAGCCCCACAATCGGCACATGGCATGACTCGTTGGTGCCAAGGTGGTTGGACAAGATTGGTAGTCTTGCTATCGGAAGTCGGACCTTTCTCCTCTCGTGCGTTGCGTTGGTCCGTCTCAGCCACCGTGGTACAACATAGTCCGCCAAAGGGTTCGATTCTTGGCCGCTTTGCATAATCCTTTCAATTATTCATAGCTTGGCGTTACTCCATCCACGGCTTTCCGGCTTGAATGAGCAGACGCGGTCCAAGTGACGATGGGAGTATATGCTGCATTCGAAAAGATTGCAATTGGCGAATTGTTAGGCCGTGGATATCGCCTGGATTTGCACATTCGAAGATCGCAAGGCGCAATCCTGGAGTCGTGCAACGACGCCTGCCTAGTTAGGCTAGTGTGACGGTTGAGTGAAGAAGTCCTCCCGTCGGCGGCTAACTGTATGTGGCTTTATCTTCGTGTGAGGCTTGGTTCATTGGAGCAGAGTCTCCATTAGGTGCTTGCGAATGCGGCGCTGAACCAGAGAATCGAGTGCTAGTAGGTGGAACCGAGATAAGCGAGTGGCTGGACATCGCATGAGCCGTCTTGGGTGCAGATCGACTCACTGATCTATGGATCTCTGTCTGATCATTACCGGCCACCGGCCTCTCGGCCTATCAGAATGAGCGCGCCGGTCGCAAACAGCCAGACAGCTTATCGCGTGTGCCACTGCGGAATGCAATCGAGTGGAGACGGAAATTCGGAGACTCTCAGCAGCATCCTCGACCTTCCGTAGTGGCCTCAGACGGTTACGCGCAAATTTGCGTCGAGCTGACGTTTTTTGAAGGTCTTGATATGTATTGCGAATCTCCCGATGATGAACGTAGTCCGATCATTGCAAATTGTCTTGAGCCATATAGCTGAGTGCCACTCGCATCTCAATGAGCTTCCAGGAGGACTGCTTGGTCGACCGCGCAGGTAGAAGAAATACGGAGAACGTTTCCCGAAGTGATCCCGCGGAATAAAACCGAGTTCAGGCAAGGTTTAGCAACGTGACGTCTATACAAGGCTGGACCCGGAGGCGGGAAAGGACCACCTCAGCCAGCGCCAGCAGCGACTCCCTTAAAGACACGATCAATCATGATTTGCATACGTATTCAACATTCATATCGCCAAATATCACTCTTACAGGCACGACGCCAAGCTCTTCGATTCCGCAAGCGTGAGCAGCCGCGTTGTGTCGAAGCTGTGCCGCTCGTGCACATTCCTTTTGCACAACCTTAGAGTTCGATCCCACCCAACTGGAACGAAGCCGAACTAAACTACAACCATTGTCTGTACCCCAGGCCGCGCGCGATGGGGCCGAATAGGAAGTATGCCGACGGCGAGCTTGCATGACCGAAGAGAGCAATAAGCTCAATACCCTGATGGGCGAATCATGTCTCAACTGCGATCGCACGAATGCAAATGTAACCATACCGCGCCGTTGAAGTCGTCGCCGACAGCCCGTCATTGTACACTCACGTGCCTGGCGACATGCCGCCGAGGTCCCTTGGAGCTTCCGCTTCGAGCAGACGTTGTACGCAAGCAGAAAGGCTTACCTCGGTGTCTCTCAGTGGTCAGATGAATGGTTTCTGCACATCTGCAGATGCGACGAGTGAGACTTTGGTCCGCCATCATCGGCGCCGAGCTGTTGGCATTGAGAGGAGACCTCGATAAGTTCTAGGTACGCAGAGTCGGAGGTGCACGATGCGGTTGGTGATTCTGGCCAAGTCGACGAATCAGGTAATGCTGCGGCTCCTATCTACCCTCGAACAACGCTGCTCTGCTTCCCCTCAGATCAACTTCCTCCCCTCCTCTCCAGCAACAAATCTCGCCATCCCATCCACAGCCTTCGTCTTCCCCAGCACAGCCTCCGCAAGAACCCTCTCCATCTCCCCTCTCCACAAACAATTCATCTTCCTCACCTCCCAAATCTTCACAACCTCAAACACCTTCATTCTCAAATCCGATGGGCGGAGAGGCAGCCTCACCCCCTGTGAGACCCAGTAAAACAGCACCTCCACACCCAGAATGACACGCAAACCAAGGGTGAACATCTCCTCTTGCTTCGTGCTCCAGCCGAGTGGCCCATCTTCTCCCAGCTCCGCGGCCGAGAGGGCCGTCAACCCGTCGTGTATCCAATGCGTGAATGAGCTCATCTCGCTCTCCGTCCAAGTCGGTGGTGGTAAGCGGTGGAGGAATTTTGCCCAGATTCTCACTTCGCGTGCGTGGTCGAGGAAGAGGTTTTGCTTCTCTTGAGCGAAGAGAGCGGTATCTGGATTTGAGAGCGAAGTCAATTGCTCCGCGACGGAGAGTGAGGTGTTTTTCATGGGTTGGAAGTCGAACCCGCGGTAGAGAGCGATGGAAGTGAGATGCGATGCGTCGGTTCCAGGACTGTAGCGTTTGTGTAGGACGACGAGGAGTGATTGACTTGCGGCTATAGGTTCCAGTTGTTGGCCGGGCGGGGACGCTGAGGGCATAATACTGCTTAGAATTCGAGGGACGACCTCAGCTGCGAGTAGACGAACGTCTTCATCATCGTCGTTCAACAGGTCGTAGACGGCCAGGGTGAGATCCGTCCACACGGGAAGAGACATGTGCTTCCAAAGCTTGATGATTCGGCTCAGCGCTGTCGCACCAGCTTCCCGTGTGTGGATGCCTCGCTCAGCAATTGCTGCAGTGACTTGGTTGGCCCATTTGAACGTGGCTTCCTCGGTCGCTTCTGCTGTGCCGGCCATCTCTTCAAGCTGCAAAGCTCTGAGATTTAAGGTTTGGTCGACAATAGTTTGATTTGTCGTGCTATCGGCGAAGCACGACTTGGCTTCCTGCTCGATGAGACGGCCGACTGTCTCCGTGCGGAGCAATTCACCATGCTCAGTTTTCAAGGATAGCAGAACCTTGTATGCTAGCGAGTTGAGCCGAGGATCACGCAAGGTGACGTCTCTCAACACGTCCGCACAGAACCAACCGATTGTGACACCGCAGTCATCATCGCAGCGTGAGCTACATTCCCTGGCGAAGGTCCAATCGACCGCTTCAAGAAAGCAACAGCCAGCATCAGTATCGCCTCTCGCGAGGTGAAGCACCTTGTTGTACATCCCCAGAGGCTCATTTTGGTCGTCGAAGCGGCCGTACCGTATACGACGAGCAGCATATCTTGCCCAAGCTTGTCGGAGTACCGCTGCGTCGCTGGTATGATGCGATTCCACGTCAAAGTCGATGTTGAAGTCGTGAAAGACAGATAGATATTGCGACGGAATAGTCTCCGCGATAAGCTGCAACATGAGCGACACGACGTCTAAGCAGGCAGCTTTGACAATGTAAGATGGTGCGGCGAGCTGGAATTCAGTCACAGCATGAAGGAGGTGAAGCCAGGTATCTTCCGGATCCAGGCGAGCCTTCCTCACGTTCTCTGAGGTCGGTGGGGTTGAAACCGAGGTGAGTCTGGTCATCATGTACTTGACAGTCAGGAGAGCCCCATGTGAACGATTATGGCTTGTTGTGATGTCGTTTCTCAACAGGATGCCAAGCTGCTCTTGGATGTGATCGGACTCCATCAGCGCGGCCAATGTCCTCGCAGCTTTGTCTCTAACGTGCCAGGAAGGACTCGCAGTCAGATCAGCCACAGCGTCTCTCGTCTCTGTCAAGCGTGACTCCGGTATTTGGGTGTACTGTAGTAGTTGTAAAGCAGGAAAGACGCCCTCGTATCGAGTGGACAGAGCTTCTGACGTCGAGACCTGCTTCGGCAGGAGGCCAAGGAGCACATCTAGCAACGCTGGGTGCTGTTCGGCAGATATTCGCTTGTGGACGACAACATCGTCTTCGAGATGCGCCTCGTTCGTGCCGAGCAGTCTGTCAATGACGGCGCGAAAGAGCATCAGGCCACAGTTGCGCACAGCCCATACCTCCGACCGCAAAGAATCGGCAGCAAGTTGAAGTGCCGTGGGGATGTATTGCTGTGTCCTCTCACCCAATCTTGTTGTCTTGAGGATATCCTTGAGGCAATTCATAGCATGGACTTGTGCGAGAGAGCCTTCTTCAGCGGATTTGGAGTTGACGTCCTGCCGAGCGATGGCTTCCATGTCGGTGAATGCCTGAGCTAGAAGATGTCCGGACTTGTCTGGTATGAGAATGCCGCAAAGTAGAGATGGTAGACCGGCTGATCGCCTGGTGTTGATGGTGACGTTGTTCTTGAGCATGTCGAGGACTTTGGCGTACCACACATTGAGCATACACACACCACTCGCACTCTCTTTCAGATCGTGGCACTGCGTACAGCATGATGTCCATGTCTGTGCTACAGTAGAGAACGCTCCTCGATGCCGGAGTTCTGCGAGTTGTGTGTAACAGAGGTTGCTCATCCGTTCCAACAACGCCGGATCGGCCGAGGCGCCTGGCGATGACACAAGGGTGCTTAAGAGTAGACTGGCTTCTTTCAAAGCTCTCCAGCAATAGCTCAAGGTCTCTTTCGTAGACTCCGGTGACATCTCAAGCGCATCAGGTACAAAGCCTTCTGGAGCGTCATCACAGAGGATTGGCTTTACGATGTTCCAGACTTGGACTACAAGCTCGAAGAGTCGGGTGCTTAGTTCGGCATCGACGACGTTCGGATCTTGAAGCACGATGTATCGCAAGCTGGTCAGTAGACCGTGCATTGGATATTTCTGCACAGCCTTGGCTAAGCTTGTTTCCGCCAACAAAGCCATCAGATCGAGCTTCGAAACAAGAGCATCGAGGAATGATCGAGGTGACTCCCAGACTAGATTTTCGCTGACAGTGTCGCCTCTACAGCGCTGATAGCAGATTGCATACAGGTGGGCTACTCCGTCGGCGTGATCGGCTCGACTCGTCGCAAGCATGATTGCTTCTGCTTTGTCCAGAGTCGTAGCTACGCAATCTTTGTTGAGCAATCCGCTGCTGGTCGTCGTTGATGAGTAGTAGCCGAGTATGCTTGCCGAAGTCTGTCGGACATCGTCAAAGGGATCCATAAGGAGGTCAAGCAACAGCCGTTGAACATCTTCTGTCACGACGCGTATGCGGAATGGCCACTTGGTCTCCCCGAGCGCAGTCTTTGAAAGGCAGTCCTTTGGAACGTATCCATCAAGACCCGATCTTGCCAAGAAAGATATGCACTTCAGCGAGGATATATGCCGTTGGTAGCTCGCCGTTGGTCGAAGCTCCCAGGACAGAAAGTCGAGCAGCTGTTTGAGGAAGGTTTTATGGTACTGAAGAGTATGCTTGGCCCCACTGGAGTTTGCGTCTGGTATTGACTGATTCCCTTGTCGCTCAAGCACTGCTGTAATAGCTCTGATGCGATCGATGAGCCTCTGTAGCGCACTGAAGACGCCACTTCGAAAGTCGGCATCCACATCAGCGAAAAGGATATCGAGATTCTGTCGGATGATGTTCAGTGCCGTCAGCGGTATTGGCCGTGTGGCCGAGTGGGAGGTGGTGAGCAATGACAGGCCTGTCAAGCGTGCTGCGCGAGAGCTTCTTCGAACAAGCAGGCCAATCGTCCTGACCGGGAGGAGCAGCACATTCGAGTCATAAGAAATGTGCAAAGCCTCTGTCTCATGCAGTAAGCCCATCTCCTTGCCAGTCTGCAATGCTGCAAAGAGCAGTTCTTGCGACGCTCCATTATCTCCAGCTCTATCTGGTGTTCCAATACTTTCGAGCCCCTGCATTCGCAAGAAAAGCTGGAAGTCGGCAAAGCTCCGCTTGAACAGAGCGGGCAGGAGATGCACTCTCATATCATCCAAATTGACAGCGCCTCTTCCAAAAGCCCTTGCGAGTGGACCTGCCCACAGAGGCTCGTCGGAGGATTTGGCCGAGCCGGTGGACGCATCTATCTGGTCAAGGAGGATCGAGACGAATTGGGATATTGTAGAGCTGAAGTCGCCTTTGCCCAGCCATTGGAACAGGATCACCAGCATTCGTGTGGATTTCGTCTCGAATCCAGAGTCGGAGTCATCCGCAGACGATCTTTGGAAAGCAGCCAATACATCTTCGACCGTCGCGACATCCTTGAAGAGAAGGTGGCCCAAAAGCTGCGCGCTGACCCTTGCCCTGAAGGGATCCTGAAAGTCGAGCAAACACTGCACAAGTCTCTCCGTGATCGTGCGCTTGACCGATATCAAATCTCTGCTCGTTGACTTCTGCAAGGCCTTGGTCAAAGTGGCCATCAGCTGCCGAGATGACTTGGGCCTGGCAGTCTGCGCATGCCCAAGGTAAATGTCCAGGATCCGAGTCCAGATATCCAAGGTCCATAGGGCATCGTCAAGTTCCGGGAGGTCGGACTTGATTGCCTGGTCGATCACCGAGCACAGGGCGTTCCACGCCGCGACTCGATGTGAGCCATTGAGTGTTGCGAGACCGCTGGTGTAAAGAACATCGTGGACGAGAGAAGTAAATTGCCTACCTTGCTGTCAGCACAGCTGACGAGGGACCTGTCATGAAATCAGTTCTTACCGTACTTGACCCTCGAGAGGATCATTTGGTGTGATTGTTGCACGAGATGGCACGCAAGATCTGGTCGATCGCGATATCTGCACCAAATTCTCCTCGGTCAAGGGCTTCCATGGCTTTGAGTCAGACATCGTGCGGCGTGTTGTGACATTAACGACCGCCTTCTTCTCCGAGAGTGCCGTTCAGAGACGGACGAACGATCACAGAAATTCGACCAAGTCCAAAAGATCCCTTCGGATCGTGAAGTGCTTACGTAACGCGGCCTAAGTCGGACCTCCGTCAATTTTTCGAGGGAGATCGACAAGCATCATCACAATTCGGCCGCTGCAAGTCACGGTTCTCCCTTCGCGAATACCATCCGGCAGTTCTCCGTGCCTCCTCGCGCATCACCTACAACTCACTCGATCCATCATGGGCGTGTGGGACATTTTCAGCGGCAAATCCACCCAGACCGCAACCGCATCCGACTCCTCCTTCGACGCCTCCGCCGCGGCGGCCAGCAGCAGTCCTCTCCCTCCGACTTTCGTTACACCCACCGCCGACGATGTCGGGTCATTCATAAGCACACCCGGCGCATTCGATCCATCAGCACTTCACCCGCTCGCGGGCTTAAATCAGGACACCCTCGACTACCTGACCCTCGACGACGATGTGCTCACAGATCTACCCGGCGGAAAGTCATTATTACCATCACGAGGATGGTCAGACGATCTTTGTTATGGAACAGGAGTGACATATCTCGCGGCGCTGTCAGTGGGAGGAGCATGGGGTTTGACAGAAGGATTGAGCCGGTTGCCGGCCACAGCACCACCGAAGTTGCGCCTCAACTCGGCGCTGAACGCCATCACACGGAGAGGACCATTCTTGGGCAACTCGGCGGGCGTGGTCGCGATGATGTACAATGGGATAAACAGCACGTTGGGTTACTACCGAGGGAAGCATGATTCGTTCAACAGTGTGGCAGCGGGTGGCATCAGTGGAATGATCTTCAGGAGCACGCACGGTGTGAGGCCGATGATGATCTCTGGAGGTATTGTGGCATCCGTTGCAGGCGCATGGGCTGTGAGTATATTTGTGGAGAGGTGGAGCGAAGAATGAATGCTGACTCTGCTTTCTAGGTTGCGCGCAAAGTCTTGATCGAGGGTTGATTTCGCTGCGAGGGACGAATAAATGCGGGCGAAATATGGCGGTACAGGCTACGAAGTCTGCTTATACACAAGAGGGGTCGTTATGGACGAGGTCTTCAAGACGAGGACCTCGGGTCCGCAGAGCGGCGTGATAGATGTATGATACCAGGCATGGCATGGCATGGCGCTTGTATATTGTACAACCACCCCACTCTAGTTTGAGATGTGTTCAGCGGCGCATTTCGAAGCATAGCGTGTACAGGAACGAAGGATAAATTGTTTGAGAAGGGCATACAATGCCTGTCAAAGTCGAAGCTCCAACCCAAGTTTCATGACATAGATGCGGTGCCGTTCGCCTTGGTTCATGTGAACGCTGTTCTCCAAACAACCAACTCTATGTATAGACTGCTGCTCTGGCACCACATATTGTCTTCGTCGCCCTCCTCGTGATGTATGTTCATCGAAGATACTTGATCTCGACCTCATTCCACCATTCGCAAGAGTTGATCGTCCGGGGCGGACCGTTGCCAGCAAGCCACATATATCCGACCTTGGCAGCAGTGAAGAAGACCCCTGTTTTGAAACTCCTCTGACGGTTTTTCCGGGGTGAACTCGAGAGAAGATCGTGGATTTACGTCGACGCGGATTGGACGACAACTCACACTCCCGACAGAGACCTGACACGGACACTGACCACACTTTCAACCTTCCTGTCGCTTCCACCTCCACATCCCCATCATCCCACCGCCCTTCCGCTCCGCCATGATCCCCTCCGCTCCCTCTTGAAAGACATTGACCCGCACACATTCTCTTGCCCGCGGAAAGCAAAGCATTGGCCCGTGGATTTTCGCTACCTCCACGCCAGACTCGAGCTACCACCTCTCCGCCGCTGGATCTCTCATATCTACGACCGTCGTCTTCCCGCGAAATCCTCCTCGAATCGATCCCACACAATCACATCACCCATAATGGCACACGAGCTGGGGTCAGGAACCCCAATGCTCGTCGACCACAAAGATGACTGGACCTCCATCGACCATGTGTCGGTGTGCAACATGACTAGCGACCACATGGCGCCGATGCCACGCAAGAGGAGGGCAACATGGAGCAACATGAACGAATACGAAAGCATTGCCGGCGCGCTGCGAAGATTGTGCATGGAACACCAACTGGGTCTATCTCTTAACTTCATCCTCCTCCTCGGCATGACACATGTCGTTTTCCCTTCGCTGCGACCCACCACGAAGGCCTTCTTCGCCTTGTCGTACCCGTCCACTGAAGCACCGGGCTTCTACCTTCAAGGACCGAAAGACATGTACCTCGTAGCGAGCTGCGTTGTCTACTTCACCGCATTCCGGGCCTTGATGCTGGATTACGTGCTCACACCATTGGCCGCTGCATGCGGTATCGGGAGGAAGAAGGGCCGCGTGCGGTTCGCTGAGCAGTCGTATATGCTGCTATACTACATTGTGATATGGTTTTGGGGACTGGCACTTTTCGTCAAGGATACACCGACGGATGTCGACAGCGTGGAAAGTCTGCTCATCTCCATGTGGAGGGACTTTCCCAGACTTCTCCTCACGCCTGGGATGAAGCTCTACTACCTCTCGCAATTGGCGTTTTGGGTGCAGCAAGTCGTGGTCATCCACCTGGAAGAGCGAAGAAAAGATCACTACCAGATGTTGACACACCATTTCGTGACCGTGGGATTGATGATGGGAAGTTATGGATACCGCCAATGGCGAGTCGGCAATGCCATCTTGGTGTGCATGGATATCGTGGACTTGATCTTCCCAGCAGCCAAGATCTTGCGATATCTGGGCTTGCAAGCAGCGTGTGATGCCATGTTTGGACTGTTCGTCGTCACCTGGTTTGTGGCGCGCCATGTCTTCTATCTGGGAATCTGCTGGAGCATCTACGCGCACGTCAACTCTGCGGCGATGCCGTACGGAGTGTACTCGACGATCACGGGCAGGATACTTTCCACGGATGGCGGTGACAAGGTGCTGGAGCACCTTCTTCAGCCGATCTTGAACCCGCAAGCAAAGACCATCTCCTTCAATGCCAACATTCGATGGTCATTCCTAGGTCTTCTTCTCGGATTGCAATGCATCACCCTCGTCTGGCTGATGATGATCATCCGCGTTGTGATTCGTGTTTTGCGCGGACAAGGTGCGGACGATACCCGAAGCGACGATGAAGACGAGGGCGAAATCGACGAGATCGAAGACAAGTGCCATCCACAACTTCCACACAGCTCGGTGCCGATCGTCGCCTCGGCGGAAGATGAGGAGAAGCCGCGATTTATTGAAGTGGAGACGACCTCCGAGGAGGCTGCATGGCCAGCAAGGAATGGCAGCAGTGGAGGGAAGAGGAAGGCTAGAGGCATTTCCAGTGGGCTGAAGTTGGGAGAGCACAAAGAGATTCTTAATAGGATTGGATGCTTGAGCGAGGAACAGCTCGCGAGGGAAAGGGAGATGAGGCAAGGAAGCAGCAGTCCTGGCTTGCGATGAAGAAAGAGAAGAGGATGTTAAAAGAGAGCGAGAGGAAGACTTGTTCCAGCATTGAGAAGATTTTGCGCTATTTCGTGGTTGTCGTCTTCTTCCGGGGAGGCAGTCCTTCTCACGCCGCAGTCCAGCATCAACTGTTCGGCACTCAGATCGCAGTAGAACTATACCCAATATACGCGTAAAGATTTGTTGACAACAGAATGCTTTGAATATTCCATTTTGTGGACAAGCAAGAGTCAGGATACCTTCGTATTCCTGCCCAATGCACACTCCAGCAAACGAGGCGTGAGCCGTACAGTACATCGTGAGAGGGACTACAGAGGCATGGCAGCATTCGTACACATACTCACTCCCATCTAGTTCTCCAAAACATACCGATACCTCGGCAACCCCTCCTCAAAATCAACCAAGACCCGATTCGCATCCTCCATCCTCCTCTTCTGAATCCAAGGCTTCACGCCCTTCTCCGCCGCCAACTCCAACATCTCCCTGATCTCCGCCGGACTCCCGATCAAGCTCCCTTTGATACTCACCTTCTTCATGATCAACGCCATCGGCAACACCGGCGGCAACGCCTCGTCCGGCGCTCCGACTTGCACAAACACCCCGCCCACGTCCAGGAGGTTGAGGTACTCGCTGAAGGGCATCTTCGGGGAGCTGACCGTGCAGATGATCACGTCCAGGGAGTTTTTGAAGTCGTCGCTCCAGCCTTCCTTTCCGGTTGCGATCAGTCCGTCCGCGCCCATGGCCATGGCGTCGTCTTTCTTTTCGTCGGTTCTTGAGATCGCCCAGACCTTGTCCGCACCCATCGCCCGCGCGAGTTGAATGCCCATGTGCCCTAACCCTCCCACGCCAATGATACCAACTCTCGATCCAGGTCCAACACCATTTTGTTTCAGCGGCGCATACACAGTGACACCACCACACAACAACGGCGCCGCTTCTTCACTCTTCATCGCCTCCGGAATAGCAAAGACAAAGTGTCCATCGCCACGCCAGTACTTCGCATACCCACCTTGCGCAGACTCGCCACTCGGCCACTTCGAGCCATAAGTCATGACGAATCCTTTCTGGCAATACTGCTCGCCATTATTCATACACTCCTCACAGTCACCCTTCAAGCACGATCCAGCTTGAGCGCCGACGCCCACGCGGTCGCCGACTTTGATGCCAGATTTGACGTCGTCTCCGACGCGGATTGCGCGGCCGACGATTTCGTGGCCGACGACGACCGGGTAGTTCGTGGGACCCCATCCGGAGCGTAAGACGTGCAAGTCTGAGCCGCAGACTCCGCAGTGCGAGATTTCGATGTCGACGTCGGTGGAGGTGAAGGTTTTTGGGGTGTAGTTTTGCCAGACCATGTTTCCTTCTGAAGAACTCGCGTCGAGGCCGCACCAGCCTTCGAAGGATTCGTTGGATGCCATGCTAGTGGTTTGAGGTTTGGATGGTTGAGGTTGTGTTGCTTGAGGTGGTTGAATGTCTGTCCGGGAGGTGTAAGATGTGGTGTGATTGAAGGAGCCTGTCGAGATGCGAGGTGAAGCAGAGGTGTAAACTTTTTTGGAAAACCAGCCTAGATCTCGAATCCCTTATAGCTTCTCCACGCCACCCATGGCCACGATCACAGCAGCATGGCTTAGCAAGCGTCGTGCGAGAGTAGTGGAGCCATCACTGCCCTGAGACCACACTGACGAATGATCATGCTGGCAACGAACAGCGGAGCCCGTACCCAGGGAAAGATTGTTCAGCAATGATGTATCTTGATCATGAAGAAAGAATCTTCTGTGGAGAGTAGTTGCAGTTGCTTTGCTCTGGTGACGTCTCTCGGCGTTCGTTCGGAGCGCCGCGAAAGAGCCGTGACGGCGGCTCTTCATGTCGAAGTTTTCGCTGCGGCCGATCTTGATGGAAGCAGCCCAGTCAGCACCTCACATCAACTTGTCTGCGTCGTGAAATGGAGCTCGTCACCGGGCTCCTGACCGCTGCATGTGAAGGCCACAAGAGGCCGGAGTCCGCTCCTCGAAGGAAACACCCCTGTCTAGCCAGATCTTAGCTGATCGCTTATCGTGCATCCTGGTTCCTGGCATGACGCTGTCAAGGAGCTTCCTCGCGAGGCTCGGAAGACTGTCATCGAAGCAGGACCTTGATCGTGGACATTGCTCGGACGATCATGAAGAAACTTCCCGTTCCGAAGTCCTAAGAGGAGGAGGAGGACCATCTCAAAGCCACTGCCTTGAAAGCTGACAAACCTCTTCCTGCATCCAGAATCGTTCCTGTTCGGTATTCGTATACCATCCACCGTCAATCAGATCCCTCTCCACCTTCTTCCATTTCTTGATCTTTTCGGGCTGCTTCAGATCCAGATCTCCAAGTTTCGCCTCGATCGTGCTTTTGAGCCTCCTCACAAAGAGCGAGCAATCTCGCAATGTCATTGCTTTACACAGGTTCAAACTTCCCTGCTCGTCGTCACCCACACTCAGAACACCACCAGAGTCCAGACTCATCTGAGCATGTTTCAGCCGCCGTAACAATCCTTGCGATACCTCACCGAGAAGGTACTCCCTGATCGCCGGATCACCCGTCACACTCTCGACCGCTCTCCTCCTCTCCTCCGACACCTCACTCATCAACCCCAGTGGACAACTCCCCTGCCTATCCGTCGCCGTTCTGACATTCCTGCCTGCACGACAAGCCCGCAACGCACACGTCCGACACCTCTTCGCATTGCCAGGAGCATCAGGAGATTGAGCCAGCCACTTCGGCTTCAACTGCAGCAACACTGCGTCGGCCCCTTCGTCCGTGCACACAGTC
Source organism: Zymoseptoria tritici IPO323 (assembly GCF_000219625.1). Lineage (NCBI taxonomy): Eukaryota > Fungi > Ascomycota > Dothideomycetes > Mycosphaerellales > Mycosphaerellaceae > Zymoseptoria > Zymoseptoria tritici. The sequence continues at coordinate 3,269,388 of NC_018216.1, read as the reverse complement.
ATGTCAGTCATCAGCAGAGCCTTCAGATCCTCTTCCGGTAAGAAGTCCTGCGCTCGATGACTCGGTCGATCCATGGCTTGCAGTTCCGTGTTCAGCAGGGCCAAGACGCTCTGGTCGATCATGATGAGCTCATGTTGTACTAGATGCTCCTCTGGGAATAGGCCGTGGAAATGTTTGTAGAAAGCTTCGAGTTGGAACTCCGCGGACTGGATGTGAGGAAGGTCTTTCCGGATGCGGAGAAGGCGATTTTGTAGCCGATGTGGGATTGGAGTGCATGGTGGGTGGACGATACGAAAGACGAAGTTGGCGCCGCCTTCGTTGAGATAGGTCAGGCCACAGCGGGTGAGAGGACTGGCGGTGCCGGTCGGCTCAATCGCGTTTAGACTTGGCGGGTTTTCGAGATAGAACACCGGGATGACCATGATGGCGGGCTGGAGGCGGCCTGATGTATACCCCTCGTGTATAGAGCATTTGTTGCTAGCAATAAGGAAGAGAAGGGAAGGAAGGAAACAAGATTTGCGTAGAGTTGGAAAAGGATTGTCACTTGTCCTCATTCTTACCTCCGGGCCGTCGTGGTGCTAACAGAGTCTCGACCCATCTCTCGCGTTTGCCTATTTTGGTGAGCGCAGAACGACATGTCGTCGAAGTACAGCATTGTCCTCCAAGTCAGGGATGATCAGACATCGTCTCCAGGCCAGTAGAGAAGAAGTGGCCTCGGTGCATGAGAGGTTGTGTCGACGGAAGAGAAGGAAAGGATGGAAAGAGTACAAGTACAAGAATCCCGCCACCCCACGATTGTGCCGAAGTTCTCCCATCGTCACCACACCGGACCTTACCTTTCTCGGAAGCTAAGGTACAACACCATCCTCTCTGTACCGTCCACCGGAATCTCATGGACACTTCCCCTCAACTCGCCCATATCCTCCAAAAAATGGCGACCAACGACCCCACTCAGCTTCCCACTCCAGCGAAGTGCACAGCAGGTAAGAATATCCATTAATCCAGTGGCCGCGAGTGAGAGGAAGACACATCGTGGGACAAGGATATACAAGAACCCACATCGACGTAAATCACAAAATTCCAACGCTGAATCTCCCAGACTTCTGCCTCATCCCAATCGGCACCCCAACAGCCAGCGTCTCCCACGAAATCGCCGCCGTGCAACGCCTCCTCAAAAAGTCCGGCGTCAAATACAGCATGCACTCCGCAGGCACCACTCTCGAAGGCCCCTGGACCACAGTCATGAATCTAATAGGCCAATGCCACTCCCTCCTCCACGCCAACGGCGTCGTGCGAATCCAATCAGACATCCGGATCGGGTCGCGGACGGATAAAGTCCAAGGTTTCGAGGATAAGGTCAGGGCGGTGGAGGATTTGCTGGCTATGGATGGGAGGGAAGGGGAGGGTGTTTCGGTGAAGAATGGCGAGGTGGAGGAGAGTGGGGATGGGGAGGATGATGATGAGATTACGTATCAGCGGTAGTGGCGTTGTCAGAAGTGGCGAGGGATTGGCATGGTGATTGGGCGGGAGGAGATGTGAGAGATGATCGTAGAGTTGGAGGAGTGTTGATAGAATAGAGTACATTAGCGATTAGATGCAGTTGCTCTCCGTCCATTGGGCTCCACCCTTTTGGACACAGCTGTGCCGTTCATCCTTCTCGATCAACGAGCGATGCTAAATACGTGGCGGTCATTATTTTTGGACATCAATCGTGAGCAACCCCACGCAAGCCTAACAATGGTTGACTTCCCTTGAGAGCTCCTGCCGCCCAGTCCCGAACCAGAAAGCCCTCAGCGCCATCCCCGAAACGCAAATTTCCAGACAGCCAGCCTTGTCCCATTATTTTCCCTGCCATACTCATCAAGAGACGTATGCCGGCGGCGGCGCGTCAGCATCCTCCCTCGATGATATGCCGCCCCCTCTCCCCTTCGCTCTCTCGCTCTCCACCTTCCGCGCGATCTCAACCGCCATCTTTTGCATCCAAGCTTGCTCCAAAATCCCGCCTCCAGTGCCCGCTTCTCCAAAAGCCTGCACTAGCTTCTGAATATTGACATCACTGGACGACCTCCTCGCTTCAGTCGATGATGACCTCCGCGTGATTTCAGGTGAAGGCGAGCGAGAAGGAAAAGGTTGCATGCGAGGGAGGTGGTTCATACGAGGTCGAGCGGGAGGCTGTTGATACACGGAGGGCTTCTCAGGCTGCACCATGGAAGCGCGAGGTGTGCGGTCCGGATCGCGGATGGCGGGCGGAGCTTGCTGCAGGTCGCGCGGTGTGGTGGGTCGTGATTTGCGCTCAGTCGGTTGGGCGAAGTCTTTGAAGTCGACATTCTTCTTAGGAGGACTCCGAGGTGGCGTGCTGATTTCGCCTTCACGGAGACCGCTGGAGGGCGCCGTGGTGACTTCAGTATTGCTTCGCACGACGCTTGAGCGGGCGGAGCGACCAGAATTACTGCGCGTTCCGCTGTCGTCGTAGCTGCTTCCTTGCGATTGGGATGCGGTCTCGGACGGATCGGTAGAGTCTTTGTCTTTCGGTTTACGGAGGTTGACGATGCGATTCTTTCGCTTTTTGCCAGGTCTTGAGCGTGGTGCACCGGTGCCGAGACTATACACCGTTGCTGAAGATGCAGTGCTGACGATGCTGGGTCGTGTGGCGTCGGAGCCGCTTCCTGATACTACTGATGTTGCAGCTGACATTGTGCTGTGTGAAGCCAGTGAGGACTGCAGTCGTGATAGCGTAAATGGTCGAGTGGGTGTATTCGTGCCATTTGTGGTGTCATCGCGATTTGCTGCCGTTGCCCATGCACGGTAGACTGTATCTCGAATGCTAGGCGTGAACAGGCTCAACGTTCGCTGGCTCTCGGTGAGAGCTGCTAGCCGTACCATATTCTTCTGAGAGAAAGATGCATATGTCTCTGCAGCAGACTCAAGGGAGTATCCTGAAGCATCATCGTCATCGAGGTGTACAGCCGACTGCGACGGACTGGCGAGTGGATCCACAGCTCTTTCGTCCTCATTCCTGGGTTCTAAAAGATCTGCTGTCTGATATTCTGGGCTGAACTTTTGCAACGACAGTCGGTGGATGATCGCCGGCAGGTCTTCCATGAAGAGTACTCGCAGCTGGTTTTCGATCGTCTTCTGCAGGTAATCGCGAACGAAGGGTATTGTATCGAAGGTTGAGGATACCTTGAGCTTTTCGAGCGGGTCGTTGCGGAAGACGATTGTGATGCCTTTCGACTTGGAGAAGACCAGAATCACAAAGCCGGACAAGCGTATGTCCGATAGCGTAATCTGGATGGGAATCGTCAAGCTACTGCTTGCCGCCAGCGGCTGTGGACTTGCGAATGACGGTTTTGTGGAGAGATATGTATTCAGAGGATTGGCTTGTACTCTGGTCTTGAGTGTGAGGTATGCATCTCCCGTATAGCTCATTTTGAAGATTCCGCGAAATCGATCCTCCGCCAGATCTCCAATTTCCAATATCTCCAACTCTGGCGGTGTAGAGCCCAAGTTCAACTCGTTCACGATGATGTCGTCGACGATGATCGGAGGCTTCGGTGATTTGTTCAGAGCGCTGGTGAGCATGTCCCGCACGCGTTCCGTGTCGGCTATGAGCGGCGACCAGTTGAAGTTGAAGGCCATGGTTGTCGCCGTGGGGTACTCAACGGCTCGGCGAGGTCGTGTGGGTTTGGCGAGTCCAAGGCCTTTCGGCAGGTCTCAGATGGTGATCGCGTGGGTCATGAAGCTGGCGTGTCGCTGGATGTCATGCGTCAGCTGCGGGCTGGTGGTGTGAATGGCGGCGGCGGCGGCGACGACGGTGAGGTTGTAGGAGGAGGTAAACGGGTGGTGATGGTCACGTAGTGAACGCGACGGCGGTGCTGTGCTGTCGATATGGATATTCTAGTCGCAGGTCAGGTATTTCCTTGTTGCTGCTCTTCGGTCTCCGGAGATTTCGGCCAACTTAGAGTTTCCGGATCCCTGACGCGGAGAACCTCAAACCTCGGACGCTGACTTTGGCTTGGCAAGAATACACACATTCACACAACTCCTCACTGATCAAGATCGATCAACATGCCACCTTTCTTGACACCATCGCTCGCATTCGGATATCGCTGCACACCAAAACCAGACCAGATTGCTTAGTCTCTCTCCGCCCTCACAGTATGACGATCCAAGCCTACATGAGTTGCAACCTGGCATATATTGTACAGTCGTCGACAAAGGTCTGTGACTTGGGCCACAATATCGCCTTTGCATGGTGAATGGAGCACCAGATTCATCGTCAGACCGGGCATGCACAGTCGAGTGCATCGGGCATTTGGTTTTTGCGGTGGGGTACCTCTGTTTTCCGCTCAAACGCACCGCATAACTTGCCCTTTAGTGGCTTCGAGTGAGCTGTCATGGCTGTCTTAGCAGGACGACGGAGGCAGATGGCGTCCGGAGTGGGGTAGCAAAAGCAGTACTTCACGAGAGGTTTTCCGGAACGCTATGGATGGCTTCAGCTACTGTCTTTCTCGACGCTCCGACAAATACGGCGAGGTCCTTGTCTGTCACTGCGATGCTTCGAGCTGGCCACAGCAAAAGGTTGTCCAATTGAGGCACTCGGCAAGAGAGAATTTGGGTCGCCGATATGCCCTAAGCACTGCTCACGCCGGCGCAAAGGAGACTCGATTGTTCACTCCAAGCTGTCCATTGCCTTGAATAGGCCTAGCGCGTTGACGATCGCTGTCTAGACTACTCTGTGACCAGGGTCTTTACTCCTCGACTCGTACTTCCGGCGGTATGCCAGCCGGCCACGTTTTCGTCGCATGTTCCGGGCTGAACTTCAGCTCCACGGATGCCGCACTACTGCATGCACGGTCTGCGAGACCCGTGGTGATGTGTTGGGCAACACCAGACTGCAGACATGGCATGATGCCGAGTCGCTTGGCGCGCTGCTCTGTGGCAGGTCTAGCCCGTGGTCGCGAATCCTGAGCCGCCCGCAAGCCACCAATACTCACCAGATGCCCAGCTTCGGTCGCTCCGATGCCCTCTGCATGCATGATCAAGCCACCGTGCTCGAGCAGAGAAATTTCTCAGGGCTGTCGTCTCGCCAACATCAGGGTCGACATCGGAGTCTGTACCTATATCCGAGCGGAGCGACTCCACTCGATTCAAACTACGACAACACAGCTCTCAGGCTCGGCGGTGTGTCGATCTGCCATGATCCCGCCCTGATATCACCAATCATGCTGCTCTAAAATCTGCTCCGCTCGAGCTGGATGCGCTCAACTGTTCCCACATCAGTCCACACCAAATGTGTACCAAAGCTGATCGGAGGCAGATCTTAGAGTTGTTGCCACCACGAGCAGAGTGTGTATATAATGCTCGATGCGGCACCACTGTGTAAGTGCATTCAACACATTATCTGGCCTTTTCGTCTTATCTGCAACGATGAAGACCTTTTCTCTCCTTTCCGTCCTCGCCGCATTGAGCGATGCTGCACCTCAAGATCTCCACTCGGCTCTGTCACCACGACAAGCAGCCCTTCGAACATCGCGATACTTTCCCAAACCCTTCCCTCCTCCGACGAATCAGCCCGCGCCAAGTCCGTTCACCATTCAATCCGGCGAGCCCGTGTATCCCCAGTTGAAGGCAACTCCACAGCTTCTCGGTCTCGTCAGCGATCCGGCCTTCAGCCGTGACTCCTGCGGCACCACTCGGCTGAACAACCGAACGCTGTGGGCCTGCCGAGACTCACAATACGTCGTCAATGGCGCTGTCAACACGAACTCGTTACTCTCCAGCACTGCTAGCTGGAGCAACTCTTCCGCCGCTGGACAGCCTACGCTGCTGTCGTTGAAATCGACCGACAACAAGCTTAACACGACCGTGTTGAAGCAGTATGGAGCGAACAGCAACAGTCAGGCATTCTATCCGGTTAATGCGAACAAGTACTGCTCTTCGCAAGGTGGATGCAGTGATGGATCGAGATATGCCATCTGTGAGTACGCCGCCATCATGAAACATGCTCCTAACTGACAATAATGTCCAAGGGCCTGACTCGCCGCCTATGCGCACATCCTACCGGTATGTTTCCGCACGACGGACGATACCAAAATACCATCGCTGACCAAAACATCTCTCAGCATCGGGTATACATGGATCCGCGCCACCCATATCAATCAAGATCTCGGACTCGTCGAGCCCAATCCAGCCACGATCCTCTACAAAGTCACCGCTCCAAGCGCCGCCTCTGGCAACACCCTCCCGAGCGTCACAGTCATCAACGAGACATTTTGGGGCCGCAACGAGATCGCCTACGGAGCCTACGGCAACGTTGTCCGCAACGGCATCGCCTACCTCTACGGCCAAGCGAACGGCACAGTCTCTCTCGCGAAAGTCCCAGTCGGATCAGGTGAGATATGCATCATCTTTCCACACCGAGCACAGCTAACCCTGCCACCTTAGTCGAGAACAGATCCGCCTACCGCTACTGGGTAAACGGAGACTGGGTCACCACAGCCCCCAAAATCGGCGCCGACGGCATCCGCATCGAAAACGTCAGCGTGGGCGGGCAAGGAACCTACTTCTGGTCGCAAGGCTGGAATTCCTACGTCTGGATCGGCGGCAACCAGTATCCCGGAGCGACAATGTACATCACAACGGCGCCGGATCCGGCTGGCCCGTGGATCACACCGATTCGCTTCTACGATGGACCGAATGGCAATTTCAGTTTGCCGGCGTATTCTATTCAGGCACATCCGGCGATGATGGAGTTCAATCCGAGTTTGAAGTCGATGCTTCTTACGTATACGAAGGTTGATCAGGACAGCCGAGGAAATGCGGTCTACTCTCATCCATTAATCTACGCCCAATGGAATTAGGATGAACGATCTTTGCTCTCTGGGTGATGGATATCTGTATCTCTGTGCTTTCGCTCCAGCTGCGCACTCCAAGCTACCCAGGTGGAATTTGTCTTGCTGGATGTCAATGACAGCAAGGGGATGTATCATCGACGGGAACTTGGCGCCGTAGAACAGAAAGCCGAATCACCGCTCTTCCGCACATTCTTCCCCGCACAGACTCCGTCCGGATGGCCCGGATGGTGCGATTAAAGCGGAAGCAGGGAGAGGCGCTACCTTTCAGCCTTCGTCTGCCATCAAGTGTTGAACATGTTCATCAAATTTGCAACGCAGCAGAGAGCCAGCCAATTGATGCATATCTGAAGCTCTTGGTCCAATGCACCGACAGCTATCGCCAGTGTGAGACAGCCAATGCACCGACATCAATACAAGTCAACCAAGCAAGGAGAAAGAGTGCAGCGAGTAAGGAGGAATCAAGACTCGTGTTCAAATATTGTCATTCATTGAGCAAACGACTGCATCTAAGCTAATGCTCCCATGTCAAATCATCAACCTCAGTACCTCCAGCTCGGGATACAGCCCATCATCCACCATCTCGTAGTTCTCGTACCCATCGTCATCCACCATCCAAGTCGTCCTTCAAGCCAAAGCTAACGTTGTCCATCTCCCAAGCCCGTCTCTTGTGCCGCGCCGCTGGTCCTCCAGTCGTTGTCGTGAGATCGCTCGTTGGGTAAGAGTCAAGCCGTTGTGCTATCGTGATGCCGAGCTGTCATGATGTTGTGGGATGTCTCATCGTGGTCAAGTCGGTCTTGGTATCGCACTGTGATCGATGGCAGGGTCTTGGCCGTGGTTCCTCGCCATGAAGAAGACCACGTTGTCACCCGAGCACCACGATGAGGTGCCCTGCCTTCGCTCGGGGCCTAGTTGTCAGCGATCAAAAAGGGGCGGGGGATTGACGCACCTGGCTGCCCTGCTCATCCTCCTCCATCGGTTCGTGTTCGACGCGTCCTTCCGTTCCGTGGCCACCCCTGCTTCCTCGTCTGTCTTCGCGCCGGTTCCAGTGTCCCCCCGTACCAGGTTGCCCCGATCGTCTGAACTGTATCCCCATTGCTCGGTCTTCAGATTCCGTGGTCTTGCTGCTTGAAACTTCCGTCTTCGTCTCCCGCTCCCCGTCTCCTATTGTTGGAATCGATACATCGCCTCTGTTCCAATCCGTCGCCAACTGGGCTCCAAACTGTCCGATTCCGGCAGGCCTGGTCTCTAACGGACCGTTTACCCGAGAGTCTCATTCTTTTGCCTCCACTGTTTTTGGACTTCGCTGAGCCTCGCTGCCTTGGGGTATTCTTGATGTTTTTGGTGAAGATGTTCCGAGCCGCCACTCTTCCGTCTTCGATTTTCTGGTTTGTAAGAAAGGAAATCGTGGTACCTGTGAAAAAATTAGCAGTAAATGTCTTCTTTCGAAGGACTCAAAGGGGGATCTTACCTGGTAGAAAGGGTGGCAAAGATCCAGCTGAGGAACAGCATGGATCCTTACCACTTGAAGTTGATCGAGTAGTCCAAGGCCCGCTGGCAGAGTCCCGTTGCACGAGGCAATGCGTTCCGCCAGTTGTCCTTGCATACTGCCAAGACTTCGTCCACCTCGCGGCGGATTTCTTCTAGACAGCGTTGCCAACTCGAGTTGGTGGATCCAGTCATGGCCGTATCCGTGGACTTGTCAGACTGCTTCGAGCAGGTCGTAATGTCGTCCTCGAACACTGGATTGGAAGTGATGTTGAGCGTGGTAGCGGTGCCATAGCTCCAATCAAGACCAGAAATTGTCGACTGCACCCAAGGCATCGATCGATCCAGGACATCAACACTAAGAGGCACGTTGAGGCTCACGGGAGCCGGCTTGCTGCAGTTGGAGATCCACTCCCCAATCTGATGGCAACGTGCGACGTTAGTCATGCCCTCGTTGGCCCAGTCGGTGTTGATCGGAAGAGGCTCGAAATTGGCGCGGTGAGTCTCGTCGCGATACATCCCAGACGGGATGGGTTCTTGAACTGGGCGAGCTGGCAGCGGCTCAGGTTGGATCGGGCGGCGGATGCGCAGGTGCTTGGTGTTCTGAAGGCGTACTACACGAACAGGCCGCGCCGGGCCCGAAGGCTCAACGCGTACTGCAGGATCAGCAGAAACCGGGCCCGAAGGCCGCCAAACGCGTGGGGAGGGGAGACGCACCTGCGGCTCAGCTCTAGCTGACCGCAAAGGTCGAGCAAGTGCGAAAGGACGTCTTGCCTGCGGGGTGATCACCTTGGGCGTTGACGAGAGAGACTGTGGCGGCAGACTCGGGCGGAATAGGAGAGGGTAGATCCAGCTATGCGAGATGCGAGGCCGGGGGGCAGGTGAGGGTATGGTCGGTGGCTGCGGCTGCCTAAGGGTAAGAGGGCCTTTGTCGGAACGGCCGCGGAAAGAGAGAGCAGAGCGCATTGTGGAAGTCGTGGTGTTGTACATCTTGAGCTTGAAAGTGTGAATGCGGTCTGATGAGGAAAGAGGAAGGAGAGGGAAAGGAAGAGAAAGAGCGAGGGAGAAAAGTGGCGAGGGAATCAACAATGGCTAGCTAAGCCGCTAAACGCGGTGGACAGAGCTTCAACGCGACACTCATAGCAGTTTAGCTGTGGGACGGGCGTCGACAGGGAGACGAAATCGATACTGCTGGGACTTACCTCACTTGCGATATTGTGGTCGATTATTGACAGATATTGGTGACGTGGGCTGTGCATGCCTTCCCCTGAGCGACAGAACAAGAGCACCACGCCTTCCATCGCAGCAGCTCCGTCGGCAGGAACACAGCCAGAGAGACATATTTCCGTAGTAAAAGAGTCACCCGTTTGGCTTCACATACACCATCGATGATCATTCCATTACCACTGAGTGACATTCATTCACTTCGCATATGCGCTACACCAGAAACGGAAAGCGGAAAAAGCTTAAATCACAAACATCCTTGCACTCACCCTCCACCGCGCTCGGGGCATACTATGCTGGTGTCTCAACATCGACTTGCCCCTTCTCCTGCGATTCGCATCCACTGTGCCGCCACGCACCTCTTCGTGTCACCCCGAATCACAGTTGCCTTCGAGATCTTCCGATGGACTACAATAAGGGAAGCGAGCGAGCAAGCAGCACCAACCCCCGGACTTCTCGCGTGAAGATAGCGCACAACGAACAGAAAGAGGGCTTGAAACACTTGGCCCAGTCGACCCTTTCCACGCCATTGCAAGTCGCAACCGGGAGTATGACGACCTTTGCGGAGTGTCCTTTGACCACGTCCATCTACAGGAGACAAGGCGCAGTGATGAGCTAGAACGTTCGTCAGGACGGACTCGCGGTCAGGGTGGAGAGTGTCCTTTGAAAATGTCCATCTTGAGGAGACATGGCGCAGTGATGAGCTAGAGCGTTCGCCAGGACGGGCTCGTGAGGAATGTTCAATACAAGCGCCGCGAGTACGAAGGGACACTCCGTATCGATCGCGAAGTCGGGCTGCGAGCATCGTCACATCATGTGCTGCTCAAGGGTTCAGAGGCAGAGCCCATGAACAGGTGCGAGGGCTTTTGGGAAATATCTGACATCAGATTCGACACCGCGACCTCTGAGGGATTGCAGGAATACGAGCGATCGATCTTCTCTCAATTCTGCGCCGTTCCACTCGCAGAATCTTTTGTGTCTCGCTGCGTCACAATCGATCATGCCACCCGTTCGTATACCATGGGAATGAGAAATGCATCGAGAACCGAAGGCCTGGACAATCGGAGCGACGACAAGAAAGACTGAGCAGAAAGTGCGACATCGAGCCGACAAGTCTCCGCGCCCGAAGCTGAAGCACGAAACACCTCTTTCAATTCTACACATCAATGGCAATGGTAATGGCGAGACCCACGAGCTGCCAGTCTTGAGAGATGCTGGTGAGCGATTAGAGCCGACCACACAAGGACAACAGCTTACGCTTTCAGACGTCTATGCCTTCAGGCCCCTGATGTCGCTGCATTGCAGGCGATTGTGCTACCATTCGTGCGGAGTGGTTCGACCTCGAAGGGCTCGACAAACAGCGCGACAATAGATTTTCCGATGGGCTTTCGACCTCGAAGGGCTCGACAAACAGCGCGACGTGAGATCCCTCCAATGGGCAAGAGATCCTCCGATGGGCTACGGAAATGGGTGAGCAGGCGAGGAGGCGCGCAGTCACCATCGAGATGTCCAACCCGCTCATGCCCATGGACTTCAAGTCTTTCCGCAAGAGCTTGTTTGAGGCGCATAATACTCAGATAGAGGGATTGCCAAAATTCGAGCAGAGCTTGTTTGGATCGAACTATCGCACGGAGTCGTAGGCGGAGGCAAAGGCAGATCGTGTACGTTGATTTAAGCGTTGACCATGGACGAAGCTTAAACGATGGTGAACTCCAACCCCTGAACATCCTTGTCCGCTAAACTCGCTGCGACCAACGTTTCGTGCGCTGCCCCGAGCCCAAATACTCCCGTCCGATCGTCATCGCATGCGTTCGTTGCACTTCTGCATTCCGGTGCGAGCGGTTCGACAGCGTCATTTACCAACAAGTTTCTCCAACCCGACCTTTCCACGGCCATTCCAAAACACACTCAACCTGCCTTCATCTGAACCCATCTTTCTAGCCGCATGGCCACCAACGAACCGAACGAAACAGGTGGTCCCAGTTGACACAGGTGCTGAAGCACCAGAGTCATCGAGGAGATCTGTCGGAGGGATTGTTCCGCCAGCGAGCCAAGTCGACGACTCCACTCTGCCACTGCCGGATTTACCCTTCTGGCTCGAATCAAGAACTCTGGCACCACACGATGGACCAATGTCGTCGCCGTCAGACTCGGAGCGGTCACAATCCTCGGCTCTTTGCCGCAAGAGACCTGATTCTCGAGCATCAGCTCGGCGGAAGTGCAACTCCCAGTATATGTGCGCCCAGAGGACATGACGATCGACGAAACCGGTGTCGTGGATGTTCTTTCTTTCGTTTGCTTCACCAGCTCTGCGGCACAAGCAGATGCCTCGTTGGCATGCGATACGGATTGCGATGATTCCCAGGCGGATATCTCTTCGTATTGAATCGTCGTGATCAGCGACAAGGTCATCGGCAGTATGGAGAGCATCAACTTCTTCGCTGGCAAAGGTGTAATTGCTCTGAATAGTCAAGTCCAGCAGCTCATCACCATGGTCCAACGGTGGACCTTTTCCTGCAGAGATGCCCGCGGGAGACTCAAACCGGTTGGTACCCTTCAGCATCATCGCACACAGGAGGACACAATCATTCAGGACTTGTCATGGCGGTACTACGGGTCGAATCTGCTTGCAGGTGCTGTGGAGATGGAATTTGTTGTGGATGAAGATTATCGTTGCTTTCAGACGGTCCCCAAGCCAAATGAGGCCTTGTGAGACTGGCATGCCGGCCGATGTTGGTCCCGGACTCGCACATCGAGCGTCAGAGACTGCGGCTCAACTCAAGGCAGCAGAATGCCACATCAATGCCGACAAGGCCATCTCCCGCCATGAAGCACTCCTTGGCTGTTTCGACGCTGCCGTCAACTTCGTGCAGTATACCGGTCTTCTGACGGTGCCCCTGGACCAGGGCCCTATAACCTGGCCGAAGGATCAACAAGTCCGTGGTCGACAGTTAAACGAGAGGCTCGTGAGTGTATACGGCATTGGCTGCTTCCCATGTCGAGTGGTTACTAGCATCAGCGCGAACTTCTCTCGGTGGATCCTTCCGCTTGACCAAGCTCAAGCTGCGATCATCGGCGACCCCAATTTGTACGACGCGTGGCTCTTTCTCTTTGGATTGAAGCTTTGGCGGATCCATGGAAGCAGGTTGACCAGGAACTGCCTCACGAACCTGCCGATCCCGGCGAACCGCACCCTTCCGACTCAAGACGAATGCATAGCCGCCCGCGCCGATCATTTCAACAGGAACGTCATCACCTCCATGGCCCACATCGCATTTCTCTCTCACATCAGCCCGATTGCAAATGAGGCCATGGCTCCCGATGCGGCTTTGCGAGATCCCCGAAAAAATGGGTGCGGGACCGCAGGTTTCACCGAAGCTCGCGCCGACTACTCAGCGTATCGTCTCCTACACGGACAAGTACTTTGCCGGATGGGTTTCGTACTTCTACGATGCGGCTCTAGAGACCGCGGGTCTCGAAACAATGCCCGTGCTCACCGTTCCGGAGAGCATCGCGTCGGTGACCATGATGAGGGCGCGAGATGCTCGTGAGCACCCAAACGAGACTACTCGTCTTAACGTCATCTCCCACAAACTCCGAGACCATACGCATTTGGCTATCGTCATCATGATCTGGCGTGACTTCCTCATCCCCGCCGCTTCGAATGCCCTCATGGAGATGATCGATCGGGACTACGAGAAATTGAGACTCGCTACTAAGGGTGTCAACCCTGACAATATGGAAGATGAGGAATGGGAGGAGCCAGTGAGCGATGATGACAAGGAAGTCCATGTGGGACATGGTCTTACATCCAAAATCAGACTACAACCGACGTGCTGACAGCCCACCATCATCCTATCTCTGTCGTCGAGGTGCCTCGATCGAGTCCTCATCTTCTTCATCACCTTCGATACTCGCCATGTCATGTCCCAGCGATGCCTCTGACTGCGATTCGTTGTCTGCTCGGTCCTCCTCCTCCTCCACGATGGGACTGTGTTCTCGACGAGTGGCGACTACAATGTTTCTCGACATTGAAGTAGCCCGCTGAGACCGAGCGGGAGGCTGACGTCGGTCGCGAGGTGCGACGTCGCTCCAATCCGAGAGCGATGGCAGAGACGGTGTCGGCGACCGGGGAGGTGGTGAGCTCTGCAGCAACTCTTCTACAAGCGTATCATGCAGCAAAAGCCGCTGTTGAGTGCGACCAGCATCGTACATCTCCTCGGTGGGGAGGCGCGCAAGTTGTGTTTGCTGGAACATGCTCCCAGAGGCATCAGACCGAGCTTCAGAGGAGGGGCGAAGGGGTAGGCCGAGAGCCCATGCGGACGGCGGCGCTGGATTGAGGAGAGGTGGGCCGCGAGGGGAGGTAAGAGGAGAGGCGATAGCGTTGGGGATCGCGATATCAGAGGAGGGCTGACCGTCGGAGACGTGGGAGCGATTTCTGAACAACCGTCGAGGTCCTGGATTCGCACCCCTCAAGCGCGGAGGCTCAGTTCGGGCTCCGTGCAGTGAAAGCCTCGCTGATTCTGGGTTCTCGGACCACAAGGGGGTGTGAGGCTCGATGTTGCCAGGAGAATCCTGTCCATTCTCGTCATTTGCGAATTCTGGCCGCACGATGGAATTATCTCCCAGGTACCGAGACTGCATGGCTGATTTGGGTGTGCGATAGCCAGGTCTGCTCTTGCGGATCATAGTATCACGTACAGGCAGATATCTTGGGCTGAAAACACGAGCGAGGTCGCGGAGGCCCGCGGAACGGGTGCCTTCGGCATGCTCTTGTCCTGGGACAACACGCTGCAGTTTCGACCGAGGCAGATTGCCGCCTTGGCCTCGCTTCTGTGGGACGATTTCGAGTGGAGGTAATGGGCGATCGTTGAGATTATGGCGTACAGTCTTGCGCTGGGGTCGAGATGCCTCATGCAAAGTTCCCACGGCGAGAGGCGTTGCGAAAATGCGATCTTGGTGAGAGGCAGCCGGCAGAGGCGTAGCAGGGCGTTGAATTGGAAGCGCGGGTGGTTGAATGGGGGTAGAGTTGGTAATCGTGGGCGGTAGAGGTGTTCCATCGCGCGCGGCGGAAATGGTCTTCTCCAGATTCTCTGTGTCAATGCAACCAGAGCTCTCTCTTCTCTTAGCAGCCGGATCTCCTCTTTCACATCTTAGCAGCCGGATCTCCTCCTCCACATCTGCCCTTCCACGTGCCATCTCTTCCTCAAACTCCGCCCGTTGCTTTGCGAGCAAGGTGGAGGAACGATCGGCTGCACTTCCTACGAGCTCTGGTGGCAGCAAGTCCTGGACTTCTCGCAGGGCGTCCAACAGGGTGTTTGGGCCTTCGACTTGGCTAGCGAGAGCGGGAGTGTCTTCACTGATCCTGTGCGGCACAGTGTCTTCCACGGATCGTCGGATCGCCTCTGCGATTTCATCTGTACTGCAGCCGTCGGTCATGCCCGTATCCGCATTTGCATTTATTGTTCTCGCCCGCGACTCCGTACGGAGCCTGGCTTCCTCCTCCTTCTACGCCGCCCTCTCATCGTGTAGGCGAATCTGCTCTTGAAGTCTGTCCGGGTCCGTCAATGGTACGAGCCGTTCGCGGACATGCCGTTGGTGCTGTTCCCGGATGCGATGGCGAATTGCGGTCTATGTGATTGAGGTCCAGTCGCTGGCGAGAAAATGGTCCGCGATCGAGCGAGCGAGTTCACGTGGTGATATTGCCGATACCTGTACTTTCGTAGGAACAGCGTCGAGTGTCTGCTCCGTGCATCGATGTGAAACGCTCTCACAGGCGGCGGACCCAATGCAGACGCACTGTTGCGAACATAGACGTCGATGGATGCATGACTGTGGTCTTCTTCGGCGACAGTGATGACTACGTCGAGGAAGTTAAAGATGTTCTCCTCCGGATCTTTTTCCGGTCGCCGACCCAAGAGCTGTTCGACATGTCCGCGGAACAGGGACGCAAGAAGGAGTATGTACGCTGTACGAGAGAGTCGAGTATGTGTGCTGGGTCAAGGTTCGATCAGAGCCGGCTATCCGTAGCCCAAACCTGCGCAGTTTCGTCTTTGATTTACGGATCACTCCAGTCTCCGCGCGTTCCCGCGCCTCAAGTCGTGTGATGCTCGAATCATCACCGTCGATTGGATTAGATCTGGCTTTTTTCATCCCTGCTCGAGCACTTATCGTGATCTGATTGATGGCTGCGTTGAGGAGCTTCGTAAGGCCGATGCTCGCCGGTGACCGATGTTACAGAGATGAGAGAATGAGAAGGAAAGAGATGAAGATGTGGTGAGCAAGGCCCCGAGAGATCACCGTCAGTGCGCCATGTTATGTACTTTGTGTATGTGCAAATGCTCCGTCCCGTCACCATGCTCTTCGATCGACTTGAATGCGATGCATCACAACTCCGGCTTCGGTAGCGCAGCAAGGAGCTGCTTGTACAAGTCAAGCGAAATTGTGACATTTTGCTTCACCACCTCGATGTCGTTGGTAGTTGCGACGTCCGGATTCGGGTAGTAGTACGAGGCGATAGCAATGATGATGTAGATGATCTGTGAGCTTTGTGTCAGTCCTCAAATTCGGCCAGCTGCTGAGTACATGCGACTCACCACCAACAAAGCGCCCTCAAGCCAAGTCGACTCCTGATCCCTCAAGAAATTGCCCACCACAAGGATCGACAAGACCAGCAAGGCGATCATGAAGATCTCAAAGTTCAGGTCCATCGGCTTGCCAATAGCCCATCCGACCAAGACCACAAGAGGAGCATTCAGCAGAGCAGTCTGAATAGACGGTCCGATGCAGTGGTATAAGGCGACATTGATCACGCCATCCCACGCCTCATCAATCGCAGTCAAATGCTCGGCGGCCTTCTCCACCAGCGGCAGGAGGATCAAACCAAGGAACTGATCAGGCACACCAGCTTCCACGACTTCTTCAATGTTGCCAACGAGAATGATGAGCAGCCATGTCACAAAAGCGATGGCAATGGCCAAAGCCGCGAATGTCTCCGTCAGGGTCAGCTTCGCCTTGGCCATGTCATCCTCTCGATCGGCGTCGGCGTGCTCGTCCATCTCGATGACTTCGTCGAAAATGGAGTGTGCAGAGGTACAGCTGTAGATCAGGTAGCACATATATGCGACGATAAGCGCTATCGAGGTCCATTGGCTGATACGGACAATGTCTTCTTCCAGCTTGCCCTCCGTGAATTTCTCCTGCAACGCCGAAACGGTCTCCGACTTGAGCGCAGAGTAGAAAGCGCTTGGGATCAGCAAGCCAAAAGCAGCCACTAGGAGGAGACCACTGCCCACTTCTGAGATCACGGCGTGGAATTTCTGGCTCTTCTCATGTCGGCGGATGCCACCAAAGAAGAAACACAGACCAAGACAGAGTAGCAGATTCGTCATGATACTACCGAGGATGGCGGCCTGGATAATGGGAATGAGATTGCCTTCATCGCCATTGTCCTCTCCCTCGTCTGTATTCGACTTGTGCTTGGCGATCAGCACGACGAATAGGATGACTTCAACAACAGATCCGAAAGTGGTCTCGATGAGGATTCCAGCGACCTTGGGCATTTTGCGGGCGAACTCCTGTCCAGCAAAGCCGAGAAGATTGGCAGCTGGAATCATGGCAATGTAGCTGGCGGCGAAGATCCAGAGATGGGCGTTGGTCGTGTAGCGGAGGATGATGGCGATGGGTACGAATGGCCAGAGGACGTTGACGTACATCGATACCTTGTTTGAAGATCGGGCGACGACTTGGAGGAATATCTTTGGGTTGATGCCATGGCGGCCGCTTTCTCCTTCGTGAGCGATGCCGTCGGCGAACGTGTGCGTGTGGTTTGAATGGTGGTTCGATCCTGGTAGCAGCGGGCTGGATTCGTGGTTGTGTCGGTCGCCAGAAGGGTTTATATTCGAGCCCGCCATGGTTGCTGATGTGCAGCAAGGACCAAGGTTGATGGAAAAGGGAGAAGAGCGGCGGTGGACGGCGGAACTGTTGGAGGGGGTGGCTTGCCAAGTGATCTAGTTGACCTTGGCGGTGAGATGCAGGGGTACGACGATTCACTGCAGAACCTTGGAACTGGACGAAGACTACCAAGGGAACGTCACCTCCATCGACCCAGCCACTGAAGCGTGCGAGAATGCTCTGCTACATGTGGATTTACACAGAGGCTCCTTCCGATGCTGCACACTGAGCGGCAAGTAACAGCGTCCTCCTCGAGCTGCTGGAAAGTTCTTCCCATGGCGGCAGTAGTTCCCAAACGAGTTATACGCAATTCCCGATTTCTTCGGAGCAAAATAGTCTCATGTCGTCTCGATCGCCATGCTCAAAGAGAGATGATGCGCGCCGAACGGCTTCAAGATTGAGTCACACACCGTGATCCCAAACAGGGTATTGCTTCCAACCTGCCATAGATGCTCGACTGACAGACTCTGTCCATCGTTCTCGACCGATAGGTTCGAAAGCTGTTACACACGATTCTTACTATCGTTCGAAAGACTCATCGGAAAGACAACCTTGAATGAAGAGCAACTCCTCAGACCCGGATCAATGGCTCGACCGAGAGACTCTCGCCTTTTCAAGGATCTTCGGAAGGCAGCCGTGGAAGGCGACCTTGCGGCTCTCCGCTCCGTACTCATCGAGACAGACGTTCCATTCGACCTCGCCGACAGCAATATACGCACACCACTATCTCACACCGCCGAAGCCGGCCACGCAGACGTGGTAGAATACTGATCATGTCCGGACGCTTCCACGTGAACTACCCGGACCGTGCGGATCGCACAGCTCTCTCATGGGCGGTAGCGGAAGGGCACGAAAATGTTGTGGACGTTCTCTTCGTTTCCAGCAGACTAATGTCGACAAGCCTGACAAGCATGGCGACAGTCCTCTGGCTTGGGCCGCGGTCAATGGTCATACCGAGATTGTCCGCAAGCTGCTCACTTCGAGACGAGAGATTGAGGCGGACAGCCGTGACTGGGGTGGGAATACTCTTATCGTTGGCTGCTCATGAAGGGCACGAGGACCTGGTGAGGCTGTTATTGGATGCCGGAGCGGAAGTCAACATCCAAGACAGGACAAGTTGTCACCACTCATGCACGCTGCCGCGGAGGGACACGATGAGGTCGTAAGACTACTGCTGCAGAAGCCATCTAGTCGACTCGATGACCAAGACGAAGCTGGATTTACACCGTTGGCTTGGTCGGCCTACAGTGGAAACGCCGCCACGGTGAGACTCTTACTGGACACGGAAGAGGCCGAAATTGATACAAAGAATAACGTCGGCCATACACCTCTCACTCTAGCTGCGATTCAAGGCGACGAGGAGATCTTCAAGCTACTACTGGACCCCGGAGAGTGCGACCTCAACGCTGAACGCACCAATGATCAAACCATCCTGATCCGCGCTGCCAGGGAAGGCTACCTCAAGATCGTGGAGATGCTCCTCGCCACAACCAAAGTCGATATCGAAGCCAGAGATATCCACAATCGGACAGCGCTGTTGGCAGCCACTTCTCGTCATCACACAGAGGTCGTGGCTTGTCTGCTGGATCACGGCGCTAATGTCGACGTTATGGACAATTGTGGCTGGACGTCATAATCTTTTGCTGAGGATCAAGGATATCGGGATATCACAGCCTTGCTGAGACCTCATGTGGAGAGGATCGGCGCAGGAGATAGCAAGCAAATCTGACAAGTGGTCGACGCCGGAGTATGAAGCATGCATGGCGAAAACAGATGTCGAAGTAGCGGGGAGAAAGACTGCGGTGAGTACGATATTAGTTTGAGGATACAAGCAACCAGCATATGCATCTCGGCATACCGGAAAAACGGTCGCAAGGCCTGACAGAGTACCCCATGGCCAGCCACAGGACCTTCAACCCACCACACCTTCTCGACACCACCCTCAACCCAACTTGAGCGTATTCCCCGCCACACCCACAACCGCATCTCTCACCTCCCCACTCCTCAACCGATTATACCCATACGGCACGGTCTTCAAATTCCCCTCCTGCGCCTTACTCGCCTTCCCACCCAAATCACACCCATTCACAACCGCACCCCCCTTCAATTTCGAGTTCTCACTCGTCACCGGATCTTTCACTCCCGCGAACACTGAGCTCTCCACGAGAACCTGGGCGCCCATGCGGGCGTTGACGGCGGTGTCGCCGCCGTCGTAGTAGGAATTGAAAATGTGCACGGTGCCGAAGCGGATGGACGGCATGCGGGAGTAGATGTTGGAGAAGTGGTTGTTGTGGTAGGTTACGTGGAGGTGGCCTTGGTCTTCGGCGGAGTTGGAGTCCGAGTGGCCGATGAGGGAGGCTTTGTCTGGGATTGAGGTTAGTCTGTGTGGAAACAGGGACCTGGTGGAGTCTGCGTACAGTGGTCGTGGAAGAAGGTGTTCGAGACGGTGACCCAATCGCTGCCGTGGGTGATGTCGAGGAGACCATCGTAGTGGTCTTTGTCGTGGTCCATGTCGGAGGAGAGGTCCCTACCAAAAGAGTTAACATGGGTAGTAAAAACACAGCCTTCGGACAAAGTCGTACATGTGATCGATCCAGACGTTCTTCGCGTACTGAATGGAGATGGCATCGCCAGTCGAGGCCTGAACTCTGCTGATAGCAAGGTTGCGAACGATGACATTGTTGACCTTCTTGATGGCCAAACCGATGCCGATGAGTTGGCTAGAGTTTTCGATGCCTGTCATATACGTTCAGCTTGAGTCCTGTATTCAAGACATACCACACACGTACCCAGAATCGTCGTGTAGCTAGCGACCCTTACCATAGCAGCTCCCGAAATCGTTCCATTGACGTAGATGATGTGGGGATTCGGGTCGGCGGCCGCATTAGTGAGAGCAGTCAGGTCAGATACAATTGTGACCCGACCACCTTGCCCACCATGCATGCCGCCGTTCAAAGAGGCATAGCCAAGTGGTAAATCGACGACTCCTTGTCTGTACTGCTCGGCGCCATGAACGGCGGGCGAGGCATTGACGAGCGACGCAGACGCTGCCAGGAGGAGGAAGAAATACGGAAGCATTTTCATGCGAATGCGTTCAAAGGAACGACTGTTCCGGGGAGTGAAGAAGTTGGGAAGATAGGATGTCAGTGATTTGAAAGCAACAAAGCGAATGGAAAGGCTCTCTTGTGACAATCGAAGACATACATCGACTAGCCTGCTCTTCGGTGATACAGCATCCCATCGCATATCGCCCGAGAGTGATGCAAAGCTCCAGTGGTACTTAGCGCCTTATCGTTTGGACAATCAGGATAACCGTTTGGACAACCAGGATAACATGTTGTTGTCGCTGATCTTCAATAGTGAGGCATTCGCGAGGAAAACGCCTCGCATTGTCGCTTTCCAGTGTTGACAGATACATTGCCCGTAGTTAGCACTGGCGACGTGCTTTCACACCGCCGTGCCATGCGTGGTTCGACACAACGTGGCAGCCATGGTATGGAGCTGTCAACCTGGAACATGGCCTTTGTTTTTTTGACGCCAGTTCCTCGGTTGCTTGTCGGCGGATGCCGAGTGTGCGTAGTCCGTCACGGCAGATGTCCGGAATGAGTGTTAGTAAAGCATCGAGTCTTTCTTGAACTTGAGACTTGAAAGTAGTCCTCGCGTCCAGGTCCGCGGAGGAACTGGATCCGTGCTCTCGTCGTGATGGACTCGAGGTTGCATGTAAAGTGGCAGAGCGCTAGGCGAGGTGTGAAACGTTGCTCAGGGATCTCCAGAGGAGCTCGATAAGGCGGTCCGTTAAAAGTTGCTGGACGTGCGAGCTCCTGATCTCATTCCACTTCCAAAGGTGATCGCTGGACGCTCCGGAAGGACGCGACGACTGCTCCTCAAACATGACCGCTGTCGCCCCCTCAGCTTCGGCGAGCTTGCTGTAGAATCATCAGCAGAACAGTAGTCCGCACAGCATCGATCTACTGCGAACACAGTACGACGTTCACCAATGGTACCAATGCCGTACGGCTGCATTGAATTTGTCTTTGTATTTGCACTCATCCTGCAATACTACGACTTTTCATGCCTGCCGTCGTCTCCGTTCTTGTAAGGCCCTCCACTCTCCTTCGCCAGACCGTCCTTCTCATTCTTGTCCTTTGACTGCTGACTCCATTCCGGCGCCTCATCCTTGCCATTGTCCTCCTCTTCGTCACCCTCTTCCTTTGTCTTGTGCACGGTCTGAGGATCGTGTTCGGCTGGGCTGTAGATGGTGATCAACTCGAGCGGCTCGGTCTTAGACGTGTTGATGAACTGGTGCTGAGTCCCGGCGGGAACGACCACGACGTCCGTTGCTTTGACTGCCTGTTTGACCGTCAGCTTACGAGTCGTGTGGCATTACCCATCGTCCGCTGCTCACCTGATCCTTCCCAGCAATCGTGGCCTTGCCTTCTCCCGAAGTGAAGAGAAGCACTTGGTCTACGAGATGCACCTCGTCGCCAATGTCACCTCCTACGGGAATCTCCATCGACACCAGCTGGCTGTACAATCCCGTGTGAAGAACCTTGCGGAATTGGCCGAAAGCTCGCACCTCGGAGGCCAGCTTCGGAAAGTACACCATCTCATGCTTTGGTGGATCCGTAGACATCTTCGAATCTTTGCCCATGTTTGCGGTCGTGGTGGAGAAGGCTTTGCAGGATTGTCGTATTGTTGGAGTATTGAGAAGTCGTCGTCCTACAGTGAGTTTGGAGAGCATGATAGAGGGGAGGAGAGAAGAGCTGCTGGAAATCAGGATACTATACCGTTTAGCCAGCAATGCCATGATGCATCATACTACCGCAGTCATCGAAGCATAGTGCGGTCATCATCATGGTGACGATGAGACTGCATGTCATGTCATCAATGATGGACGCGACCAGACGACTTTGACAAACGGCATATCTGGAAGCGGACCGATCCGATCCGCTCTATCGCTGGTGGTATGCGTCGCATCGCATCCTTCGGGGCGAGAACGCGTTGGGTGGAAGGCAGAGATGCCTAGACGTCAGAGTTGTCCTCGTGGTGCTGGAAGACGTGCAGATAACGACATACTATTCCTGATATTGGACACATTGCGCAAGAAGACACGACATTCACCCCGGACGCGCTAGCCAAAACCTTACGGACTTGGCACCTTGTCAAGGAAGGACAGCCATGTCAACGACACCGCAGCTTCCTGGACGTTCCATCGCCATCGCGCCGGCAGCAAAAGTGCCCACGCCAGATGGAAACGATGCCAGCGTCGAGCTCATGCAGTATGCCTGTACGGCGTGTACCCGGCGCAAGGTCAGTAGCTTCGAGGATGAAGACGCAAGATACAGCCAAAATGACTGTTTGTATGGTAACAGGTGAAATGCGACAAGGCGAAAGCGCCGTGTTCAGCATGCCACAAGGGTCGCATGGAATGTATATACGTAGCGCCACCGCCGCGAGAACGAAAGCGGAAACGAAAGCCAGTTGAAGAACTCCAGGATCGACTTGAACGATGCGAGCAGCTCCTCAGAGAGAATGGGATCCCAGTGAAGCCGGTTGAGGATGTCTTTCCGGTGGACTCTACCACTTCTGTTGGAAATGCTGCACCGGACACGAAGCCTGGAACGGCCGGCGAAGGCGTGTCCGGCACGCTTCTTCAAGGTCCGGGCAAAACGAGATACATCGACTCCAACATCTGGCGCAACCTTGGCGATCACCTGGAGGACAGCGACTACGATGATCATCCTCAAAATCCTGAAGATTCGAACCCCTCTGACCCAGCTTCCCTGTCGCTGTACAACACCTCTAACTCATCTCAAAGTCTCCTCAATCTCCACCCGACCTACGACGTAGCCATGAAGCTCTGGAACATCTATGTCCGCAATGTGGACCCGATCGTCAAGATCGTTCACGTTCCCTCGACGCGAGATCTCCTTCAACGTGCAGCCGCGAATCCAAGCTCCATGACTCCAGACACCGAATGTCTCCTATTCGCCATCTACCTCTTCAGCGTAATCTCCATGTCGCAGAAGGATTTCGAACAGGAGGTAGGTACGTCGTGGAGTTTTCTCCACAATCGTTTCCACGATGCAGTACGCCGCTCTCTTGTGAGCAACCACTTTCTCCGCACCACATCTCTTGCCGTCTTGCAAGCCTACACTCTGTTCCTCGCATCTGTGCGGAACACATATGATCCACACACCTTCTGGGTGCTGACAGGTATCGCCATTCGCATCGGACAACGCATGGGTCTCCACCGTGACTCCGCCGAGCAAGGTCTCAACCCTTTCGACGTACAAATGCGTCGCCGTCTCTTCTGGCAGCTGATCCCTCTCGATGGTCTTGCCGCTCAACTCTCCGGCACGGGAATCGCCATACCTTCGGACTCATGGGATACCAAACAGCCCCTGAATCTCGACGATGCCGACATCTGGCCCGGAATGTCCTCCGAACCGATCGCCAAACGCGGAGCAACCGACATGATCTTCTGCCTTGCACGGACGGAGATTGGAAAGTTTCACCAAAAACGAATGCAGCCCGGTAAATGGAACAAGCTGTGGGACTCACCCGACACACCCGCCGTGCACAAGTCACTGCAAGATCTGGAGACGACCATGGAAGAGAATTACATCCGCTACTGCGACATCACCGTGCCGGTGCACTGCCTCACCCTCTCTATGGCCCGTGGTGTGCTCAACTTTGCGCGATACCGCGTGGCGATGGAGAAGGTCAAAGCACCAGATGCGACACCCATTACACGAGCAGAATTTGTGGCCACAGTGACAAAGATTCTTGACATCGACCTCGCGGCGCAGAAGAACCCGATGCTGGAGCGATTCCAGTGGCATTTCCGGACGTTCTTCCAGTGGGATGCACTGATCTGGCTGTTGACCGAGATGAGAAAGGAGGACACGATGGTGGACTTCGATGCTGCGTGGAACAAAGTGGAGCAGGTGTATGCGTATCATCCGGAATTGTTTGCCTGGAAGAGGTCGATCGATGTGGCATTGGCGAGGTTGACCTTGAGAGCGTGGGAGGCGACGCATAAAAATGCTCAGGCCACCAGCGCTGGTAGAAGCGAACCGGACTTCATCGTCCAACTGCGAGCCGGCTTCGAAAAGAGAGAAGCTTCTCGCCTCCACTCGCCTGCTTCAGCCACTGTTGCCGCCGCAGCGCCAAACCCGCCATACAATTACTTCCAGTCCGGTCCGACATACGGCACGGACACCTCCGTCGCAGCAGTTCAGCAGAACTTGCTCTACCCTTTCGACGGCACCGAGACATCCGTCGCAGGCTGGCCACAAAATCAGGATCTAGGCTTGGACTCGAATGGGAATTTCCTGGAGAATGGGCAGTTCACTGTCGATCCGGGTTGGATGGTTTGGGGACCGATGGGCCAGGACTTTGATTTTATGCAGATGCCGGCGCAGCAGTGAGAGAGGGCTGGGTTGTGGTCTATATGCTGATGAAGATGATGACAGGAATTTCGACACAGAACACTCGACTCAGCTCTTATAGAACACTATGATCACGACAGAACGCAGCGGTCTCAGCTTCGGCATCAGGCATGCTTTTCAGCAGTCGAAGAGCGGTCCCACGTCGCCCAGTCAACATGTCCGCTCCCCCGACTCTTTCATGGCATATTTGCCCTCTACCATCTGATCTAGGTCATGTCGAGGCCGGGACCCAGCCAAAACTCGATCAACGTGCGCATTTGCAACTCATCATCGGTGAAGCCCGAAAAACGGTTTGTTGATCAACGTCTCATTCCCAACGGCCGTTGCAGGCCAGCTCAACGACAACGTTCGATGATGATGATGACGACGACGACGAACCATGTCAGTCACGCTGATGAATGTCGTACAACCTCGCGGGCCATACATACTGCAACGCAATTAACACCTGTTTGGGGCTTTTATTTACGGTATGACAATTGTAGTGAAAGCCGCGGTGATTGGTACTATAACTCAAGGCTAGCATTATAGTAATCTATCTCATCTCAAGGGTGATGACCTGGCCCTGGTCGACAGGGTAATCAGAATTTGGAACGCCGAACAAGCATGCCCTGGGAGTCTGCTTGGACCATGATCAAGGCTGCTGTTCAAGACCGTGCTGGGTTTGACATCCGGAAATGATGAGCGGTGACGGTCCCACAAGGCATGACTATGAACGTCAGCCAGACTTCGGTTTGGCGAATCCATCCTTTTGACAATGGAAGCGCACAGCGACACCGATCATGCGCAAGCTGGGCAGCGCCGCGAATGTCGCTCTACCAGAATCACCGTTACGAGTCGCCGCTGGCGGAGAATGCACAGAATGTTGTTCAGATGCAAAGCCATGCAAAGCCAGTCTACAATCCCGGCATTGCACGGCCCTGTTCCAATCTCACATCCACGTGTTGTCGGTCCAGGCCCGTCCAGGATCATGAGGGTCCAACGCGGCTCCTGAGACACCTACTCATCACATCCAGCGGGTTGGCACATCGGAGTAGTCACCACTCCTTGCAAGGCCAAGGGTACGGCAGGGACTCGGATCACTCGATTGGTCTGATCCCTTGTATACAGGCAACTTAACCTTAGACAAGGGTTGAGCGGTGGCTACTCCCATGCGTCAACACGCTGTACTCACCAGATGCCGACAATCGTTAACAGACGGTACGAAGTGTCAAGACCGCATTCGGCGCTTGATCGGACGAAGGAAGCCACGGCGGCTCGAGAGGATGAGCACTTCACCTCACTGCTCCTGGAACCACTGGTCACTCGGAATTACAGCCGAGATCATGCTCGCGGAGGGGGTCCGTTCAAGCAAGAGCTAGAGCTCATGGGCCATGGCCTGTGTACGAAATTGGGTGGGGGTTCTTCCACCAGTGCGATCAGGCCAACGATGTCCTTTGATTCGACTACACGGTGGTCCCGGTCAGATCAAACTTTTTGCTTTCTGGACACCCTTCGGTCAATGGTCATCCTCGTAATAAGTGCGACGCGTACATTGGTGGAAAAGTCCTCGGCCAGGAGACAACCGGTCGCCTGATGCATTGTTACAAGATGGACGTGGTGCGATAGTGGCCATGGCTCGACGGTCGACATGGTTCAAAGGTCGAGATGGTACGATGCTCGGAAGTCTAGATGCCTTGGGCTTTCGTACAATATCACGCCATTGCGCATAGATTTCTATGATCGTGCCCATAAAGGTCGGCATCTGCTCTCGATTCATCTTCCTCTTGCACACACACACGTCCTCCTCTCGAAGAAAGAACAAATTCGATCATCCACATTGTTCCATCCTCATCCACGTTGATCCATCCTACTGCTACACCCAAGCAGCCCACAACCCACACCAAAGCCACCATGAAGCTCTCCATGGCATTCATCGCCGTGCTGGCTCCTCTCCTCCAACAAGTCCACGCCGACCACTGGGGCTGCAACGACGCCGGCCTCGAATACCCAAACGGCATTGCCGACGACCGCTGCGGAGCCCCCGGCAAAACCGCAAAGTTTTGCGTACGTTCTGACAGGCCACCTTCACCTCCAACTTGTCCCCTGACTAACAGCAACCGGTAGGTCCAAATCTCCAACGCCGGAACCGAACATCGACCTAAGTGTGATGGGCCCTTCAACGTGAGGAGGTTTTGGCTCGGTCATTGGCTGTACACTCGCGATGGATCATATGACTATTGCCGGGACAATCCTGCTGGAGCTTGGGCTTGCATGGGGGGAGTGGACGATGCAACCGGAAACGCGTGAGCAGTGCGCTGGGACCGATTGACACCCTGGGTGTGCGCAACAAATCGGCGTGCTCGTGCATGTCGCCTGGCATAACAGGTTGTGGGCAAATCGACAAGCGCAGTGTGGGATAATGTGTTGATGGACAGTCGCAATTCACATGCGTCGCCGCCAGATAGAGAGCATCGGTGCTGGGTCTATGTCATATTGAAGCCGTCGTAGTTGTGTAGAGCCTGTCGAGATGGAGTATATATTGACAAAAGTTTTGTATTCCCGCACATACGACCACAGATAGATGAAAAATCGGCTTCCCGTCCGATCAGCCATGATAATCATCTAATCGCTACACTAGTACTCAAGTTGGTGACAATTGGGGAATCCGTAGTGTTGTATGTTTTGTGTCTTTTTTTTTCCTCTTTGCGGTAGCCAGGCAGGATCGGAAGAATGGGATTCGAGTCGAACTGCTTCTTGGGGGGCGCAATGGAGCAGCATATGCCTTTGATCTGGTCAAAGTTGGCAACCGTGACTTTCCCAAGGAAGTCTTTGCCCTGGTAGCTAGCCGACTCGTCCGGCTTCTTTGCCGCTTTGTCGCTTTGTCGTCGTGACTCATCCCGTTCTGGATGTCGCCTGTGACCTGGAAGAGCCAGCCGGACTCATCATCGTTCTGCTCCACGTTAATCGCATGGTGGTCACGCGGCATACCCGCATAGGCGACGCGGTAGACCTTGTATGACATGGCGTTCTGTGCATTGCTTCGTCGTCATCAGCAACGGAGTGCAAATGCTAACATGTGGAGTTGCATACGAATGGATGGATTTGTTGAAACCGCTCAAGTTCTTCAATGTATGTCTCGATCCTCGATACAGGTGAATGGACTTTGTTCCTCTTCGGTGGAGCGATGTGGTGATGGACTGGATTTCGAAGTAATGAACGGCCTGGCGTAAGAGTCTTTATGCCATGGCGAGCGTTAGCCGCTGAGTCTTCGACGAGGATCTACATGGGGGCGATTCGCATTTGCATGATGGTAACTCACAACCCCCGTTCGGGCCAGTGAGGCAAGCGTGTGAGGACAAGGCTCCGTGTTCTGTTGCCCACTCGCGCTGGGAGCGCTGGTGATACGCCGAAAAGCCAAGCGCTCTGCGTCGGAAATCAGAGGCTGAGCCTGACCTCAACGCCATGTCTCTCGCAGGCGCTGCGTTTCATTTTATTGGACAGTAGGTCATGTGTCGCGGACAACAACCGACTCTGTTGTTCTGCAGATACAGTGTGACGAGGGGTACAGAATGTCAGACGAATCACGTTCCCTAGCGCCCGCAACGTACCCTCGTCGAAAATGAGGGTCGGGACGGCTGACACAGGCGGATACCCTGAAGCATGGATGGGGGCACTTCTGAGAGCTCCTGTCGACTCGTCAAAATAGCCTCAAGACCAGAGCTCTGGGCGGATGATTTGTAGCCAGGCAGCTTCAGAAGGGTAGGGATCGAGCGCCTTCTGGACCCAGAGGCACCAGTCATCGTCCCATCGTAGCGCACAAGAAGCCATGGCGTGATCCCAATACGTGGGATACCAGCCAGACTTTTCCCAGTCGATGATATGGATGCGCCACGAAGGAAGTTGAGGATGTTGCGAGTCGCCTTCCAGGCGCTGAACCATGATGTTTTTCCTTTGGAAGTCGCCATGGGTGAATGGTCGGGCAATGACCTCGTAAAACCTGTGGAAGAGTCTGGCGGTAGTAATCGGCGCGGTAGCCTGATCGACCATCGTAGGTGTATTTCAACGGCAGTGCTTCGATGAAGGCCGCCTCCGAATCGAAGGGACCATTGATTGCTGGCTCCTCCAGTGCCACGGTCCAAAAGATACCATCCAGCAGACGTCGTCGGCCCAAGCAACCGTAATAGGTGGGCGGAGGCAGATTCCGCAGCTCGCTGAAGTAGGATCTCAACATTTCAACGATCGACTCTTTCTCCGAGGCATGCAATTGTGACCACAATGACGAAAGTGTCTGGCCCGCAATACGTTCCATGACGATGTAATTCGTGCTGGCCCTTGAATACAAGGCGTAGACTCGAGGAAGAGGCATTGCGGTTTTCTCTTGAACGAAAATCATGTTCTCGCCTTCCATCAGATCGACACCCTCTCCGAACTTGACCACAAACTGAGAGCCCACCTCGACCACTCTTCGACCTCCGTAAGCCAGGGAGATGTCGGATCCCGCATCTATTTCCGCGTCTGTGGGAAGTGGAACGGGCGGGTTAGGCGCGAAGTATGGTATACTGAGTACACTCTCCATGGAAGCTGTCGATGGACAGTTAAACACGTAGGTATGTAAAGGTCTCCATACAGGAAAAGTGACAAAGCAATATATGCCTCAGGCACGAAACACATACCGGCGGACAATGACATGTCAGTACGGCGATACAGCCTGGAATAATCAATCATGATCCTGAAGCTAGAATACTCAAATCTGCCAAACAGCTGTCGATTGAGACTCACATAGGTCTTTCCGATCCCATCAAATGATCTCATTGATGACATGTCCGGCGAGTTTGACAACCGTCTCGGTCCAAACAAGACATCGTTCATTCCGTTTCCACCACGACACGGTCCAGACATGTCCCAGGCCAGAAGTAGCATTTTTGCAGAAATAGAATTTAATGATGCGCACAGCAGAACCTGGAAGACGAGAACAACCCAAGGCACGTGAGCAGATGCAGAGCTCAAGGATCACCCCGCCAGGCCGGGAGAGATTTCAATACGCATCGGCGCCATCGAAGCAAGATCGAAAGCAAAACCCCCTGAGGAGATTCAGATCAGCCGCCGAGCCCGTGCCCTAATCTCTTCCAAGAAGGTGGAGCTTCCTTCGTCGTGTCTCTTCCTCCTTCGTACACAGCACATTCGCAGAGTCGAGGACTACTTCAGACCTTGAACGCATTCAGACGATGACAGGCGGAATCGACAAGCGCTTCTCTACCACTCAAGACTCCTCATCCAACGACGAGGCTGATGAGAGGTTATACACGCAGCCGCCCACGAGAATCCTCCCGCGCTACCTCCGAGACTTCTCGGCTACGCGCAAGCCGCATGGCCATCGTCTCAGGTTTATTGCTTGTATCCTCTTGGCAGGGGAGGATGAGCTATATGCGACGAATGATAATAAAGACATTGTCCAAGAACGGTTCTCTAGCTCTGCGCCACGAATCTTGGGAATCTCTCCGACAACGAAATTGCAGCTGGGTCTGGTCCGGCGCCCTCTCTTCTGGATGGATGACGACTCGCCGTTCAATCTTACGGCCTGAAACTAGACGCAAGCAATTCGTTTTTCGTGTGATGAGGCATGATTTCGTGGCGGCGACGGACTGCAGACCAGTCATTCGCCCATCCTCGTCATCGTGAGATGTCACTGGTTTGCTGCGACGATTGTCATATACACCACAGCAAACCCGAGGCTGAGATGTGAGATGATGACTGTCAGACTTTGTGCAGGCAATGTGACGAAAATTCCGATCCGATCCCAGTCACAACCCAACCAACTCGCCCGTGCTGCAGCAGATGCTGGTCATCGATCCTGCTCACCCGAATTGGGCAAAGTCTCAGCTGGGGCGAAGAGAGATTCAGTACTCCACCGCGTGCAGTCCTGGTCAATACCATCGTCGTGCTCCCATTCGACCACGTTGGCCGCACGAGACGAAGCGAACAATTCGAGGGAAAAAGAAAAACATGCAAAGTGGACCAGGAGGTCGGTCCTGGTCCTGCATATTACGAATAAATACTTCTGTACCTGCAGCAAGCGGAAGCAGGAACACAAGACTCGTGGCCAAGATCTGTTGGCGCGCGGTCGGAATTTCGAAACGGGCGGCACTACGATGAACCTAGTCGACTCTAAGTCAAGCGGCTGGAGTCCGCGCCATGGCTCACGCCTTTCATGTTCCGTGTGTGGGTGGGCGTGTATTTTGATCACCTCTGCGGGATCCACTCAGTGTTTCCCTAGCCAGTGAGCCCATTTCCCTCCTTTTCCATTCCCGTTTAAACCCATCGCCTTGCCCCGTCGCGCGCGTCCCCTCTCTCGCTCCCTACCATCCAACCTCACCACCGCCCTCTCGTATTCACTGTTCGCTCGGCGTGTTTGCGCTACCACACTCCCTTGGTCATTCAACTCAGTCATTCTTTTGTGAATCCGAAGGCAGTGTCTTGACGAGGTTATCATCTAAACAGCCGACCTCACACCACACCAAACCACCAAACATCCACATACCAACGCAACAATGGTCCGATCAACCATCATCGCCGCCATGGCCTCGGCCGCCGCGGCCAACCAATTCGTCATGTACACCACCGGCGGTGACGACGCCGTCGTCGAGCGTGTCGACCCCATCGTCAACTGGGGCAACATCTCCGCCCACGTGCACCAAGTCTTTGGCGCCGACGGCCTCAAGCCCGACATGACCTACGACACGCTCCAGGACTCCGGCTGCACCAACGTGGGTTCTGCCCAGGGCAAGCAAAACACCGCCGACATGTCCGTCTACTGGCACCCGTCGCTGTACATGGAGGCCAAGGATGGTTCAGGATACGTCCGTGTGCCGATTCAGTCGCACAAGTTGTACTACCGCGACACGGGAAATGCGGCGGACAAGCTCAACGAGCCCTTCGAGTTCCCCAAGGGCTACCGCGCTCTGGCCGGTTTCCCAACCCAGCGCGCGCCCAAGACGGACGGCATCCACGTGTGGCAGTGCTACCAGCCCTCCGGCACCATCACCGGCGAGAACGGGCAGTTCCCTCAGAACTTCGAGTCCTGCGATACCATTCCCGGCTTCCAGGTCAGGATCAACTTCCCACACTGCTGGAACGGCAAGGACTTTGACGAGAAGGACCCGGATGCGCACTACTCGTACCCTGACGGTGACTGCGAGAACGGCCCTTGCCCGGCTTCCCACCCCATCCGCATCCCGCACATCTTCTCCGAGAACATCTTCGACTTGAAGAGTGTGCAGGACAAGACCATCCCGGGCTCGTTTGTCCTCTCCCACGGTGACAAGACCGGCTGCGGTTGGCACGCCGATTTCTTCAAGTATGTTGTATCCCATCTCCTCACCCTCCTCATCACCTCAATACTAACCACCTCTTTCCCTCACAGCGGCTGGAAATCCGGCGCCATCCCCGAACTCTTCAAGACCTGCCCTCAAGGCGAATACGGCAACCACGACATCGGGACCTGCCCCACCTTCGCCGCCGGCCCCGACGCCACCCAGTGCAAGCAAACCGGCACCTTCAAGGAAGAAGTCGACACTCCCGGCCAGTACCTCCCCGGCTGCAACCCCATCGTCGACACCGACCCCGCACCGAA
Source organism: Zymoseptoria tritici IPO323 (assembly GCF_000219625.1). NCBI lineage: Eukaryota > Fungi > Ascomycota > Dothideomycetes > Mycosphaerellales > Mycosphaerellaceae > Zymoseptoria > Zymoseptoria tritici. The sequence goes on along the minus strand of NC_018216.1, from coordinate 3,236,806 downwards.
GATGGCCGTCGCGCCTCTGGGCGTGTGCACCGCCGAGTGCCCGAAAGCCGGCTCCGGCCACGCTTCTTCCGGCTCTGGATCGTCTCCTCCATCCTACCACTCCGGCTCCGGTTCTCCAGCAGCGGTCGTCAGCCAGGCTGTTGCGGCCGTCAGCCAAGCCGTCGCGCCCGTCTACCAGGCTCCCGCTGCTTCAGCAGTTCAAGAGAACAGCGACGGTTCCATCGTGTGGGTGACCGAAGTCGTGACCGTCACGGGAGCCGCCGGCGGCGCTGCGCCGACCGCACCAACCTACCAGGCTCCTCCGACGTACCAGGCTCCTGCTGCTGGCGGTGCTGCTCCGGCGTACAAGCGTCACGAGCACATGGAGAAGCACCGTGCGCACGCTCGGTCATTGTAAAGCATTCCATTCCACCATCTTCTTCTTTCTCGACCGACTCGATGTCGTTGAGGAGGGGAATGAATATGTGACGAGGCAATGACAGACAAAGTCCAGAAGTAGCGCACTTGGGGAGGTGTTGTGAGGAAGACAGAAGACAAAGAACAGGGAAAGAAGAAAGGTTTACAGTTACATATCATGCTTGTGCTGACATATGATGTGATATGGGTGGTGCATGTACGCAGATGCAAATCTATGCAAGGGTGTTTTTTCGTGTTCAGAGAGAGAGAGAGAGAGAGAGAGAGAGAGATTTGTTGATACCTTTTTTGTCTCTTATCTTTCGGTATTTTGGGGTTTGCGCTGGAATGAACAATTCGTTTACTTAACTTATATTTCTTCTCGTCTTCGTCTTCTCTTCTTGAAGTCGTCTTTGTTATTCCTTCACGTGGAGATGGCATGTGGGCGAGGATCGTGAGATAAAGTTCTTCTCCTCCCTGTCTCCTCATCTCGTTGTGATCACGCGATGACCCTCGTATCGCAACCTTGAAGAGACCAATCGCGACATCGCCGGCTTGCATGGAAAGCGTTGCAATGCGCACAAAGGACCAGGAACACGGTCTTCACATCCGCAAAGACATGGCACAGCGATGTATAATCTTCGTGAATTGTTGTATGTCTTCTATGAACGATGCAGTCTGAGAACAGCCTATTGAAGAAGGACGCAACGAAGAGCAGTGTAGCAACACGATACGACCGTCTCTTTCCATCTCCGTCTCAGCCACTGCAGCCAGAGCAACAACGAGAGACTTGACGCCTTGATCGCTGGGCCATTCCGAAGAGAAGGTTGCTTCAGTCGAGGAGGGTCACCTCCGCGCCCATGACCACTTTCTTCTTCTCTTGCTTGACCTTGTTCTTTCCTTTCGCGCCGCCATACATCTCCTTGACCTTCACCCGACCACCCTTGTGCACGACGGTCGCGCCATCGTCAACATCTCCAGCCCCGTCCAGCGCCAACACACCCATGCCGACCGACACCGCCTCTTCCTCGTTGCCACTGACGGCATCCGACAAGTCAAGCAAGAGATCACTCGCACTGGGCTCAGCGGTGTCACCTCTCTGTGCGTACAACTTCTGCAAGCCCTCCACACGAGTCGACTCCTGGCCAGCAAAGGAGTTCCACGATGCCTCGCTGGAGCGGGACGGGGAGCTTTCTGGACCAGGAGCAGTGCGTTTGTCGAGTTTGGGAACTTTGGCAATTGGTTCGAGCTTGGGAATGTGGGCAATTGGTTTGGGCGTCTCCCGACACTGCTCGCAGTTGACATCCTCGTGTGAGAATGGGTGGCAGGTGAGCGTGCAATGGTGACCACACGGCAGAGTGCCTCCACAAGCGATACGACAGCCGCCGACGAGGTTGTCGAAGTGTTCCGGCTCACTGACGCGGATGACAGTGCCGTGGTTGCGACAGCGGAGTGGCAGCTCTATACCAAGACGGTTGGGCTCGATGGTGGGGATCTCCTTGGGCTTGCCGGTCTTGCCAGACATGATGTAGATCACGTCCGACCATGTCTTTTGCTTCTCGGTGTACTTGGCTTCCGCCTGGAAGAGCAGCTTGCCATTGCCGAAGATGTAGAAGCCACGCTGGGCACGAGAGAGGGCGACACAAATACGGTTCTCCACGTTGAGGAATCCCATCTGACCGTTTTGGTTTGAGCGGGCGAGGCTGAGGAGCAAAATTTCGTTCTCTTCACCTTGGTAAGAGTCCACGGTGACGACCTTGAAGTGGCGGCCATTGAGAGCGACGTTGCTGCGGAGGCTTGAAAGGATCTTCTTGCGTTGACCATTGTAAAAGCAGAGCACGGTGATACTCATGGTGTCGATGCCTTGGTACACGAGGTACTCCACAAACTTGACAATCATGTCGGCTTCAGCTGGGTTGATGCACGACATCTGATCGTCACGCTGCTCGACCCAGCCGTGGGTGAAGAAGAATGAGTTGACACCGCCCATACCTTGCACATCTGGACGGTTGTCCTTATCGGCAACAGATGGATGATCCTTGATGACGCTGCCGTAGATGGGACACAGCAGACGACGGACCTCGGGGATCATGCGACGCTGCTTGACGAGAGTGCTGAACTCAACTCCGTTGTTGGCCATGCGCTCGAAGAGTGAGATGTTGAGGAAGTGAGGTGCATCTTCGTGGTCCTTCACATGGGTGTGCGGACGCAATTGCTTGTGATCACCGACGAGCACCAGCTGCTGCAATGATGGAATGCAAGCGACGGTGACGGGCGCCTCCAGAGTCTCAGCAGCCTCTTCGATGAGAATGATCTTGACGCCGAGTGCAGCGATGATTGGGCGGTATTTGCTGAAGCCGGTAGTGGTCATGCCGATGATGCTCTGTTCCTTGAGAATCATTTCGTCCTTCTCCCAACCACCAATCTGCCGCTTCTTCGCCTCAGCTTGGTAGCTCTCAGCTTTGATGCGGAAAGCGTCGCGGAGAAGCTTCTTGAGCTCACGCTGCAAGTAGCGGTAGACGGCACCACGCTTAGCTTCTGGGATCTTCCACATGTCTTTCTGCTTGAGACTGTCCTTCGCCGTGGCGTCCATGCCTGTAGTCTTGCGGCAGGTGAAGTTGTCGGCGATGTATAGAGTGATGCCGTTGAGGGCCTCGATCTCGTCCTCATCCTTTGTAACGGCCTCGGCCTCCATCTCTTTCAGCTGCTCGAACTCTAGATCGACAGCCTCGTAATCGAAGCCGAACAGGTCTTCCTCCTTTTGTTTGTGTGGTACAGCAGTCAGCTTATCGTCCAGCCACACCTTCCATGGCGAGTGTTGCCCAGCTGGGGTGGTCTTGCTGTCCATCACCCATGAACGCGCACCAGCTTCCAGCGAGTCGGCTTGAGATTTGGTGAGAAGCTTGAGTTCCTCCATCATGCGATGGTCCAGAGGCATTTTGCCAGGCTGTAACGGAGCCAGAAGTATCCCGATCTCTTTCTCGAGGTCCTTCAACTTCTTCTTGGCAGCGCCGAACATGCAGCCAGCTGGTGCATTTTGTGAAATGCTCTGACGGACGTTGAACAATGTTCTCTTCTTGATGTCCGGGTCCTTGCTCCGACCACCGAGACGAACAAATTCCGGTTCGAACTCGGAAATGTGACGAAGAAGCTGATCGATCGCATGGTTGGTTTGACAAGCCAAGACGATCGGTGGATCGCCAGGCTTCCGGTTGGCCAGCCAGATCTTGACAGCTTGGACCGACACATGGGTTTTGCCAGTGCCGGGTGGACCTTGAACAATGGCAAGGCGTTTGATGAGGATGCGCTTCAACGCATTGAGCTGAGATGGATCCAGCTCGCTGGTGATCTGGTCGAGGGGCCATGGCTTGGTGATGTCGAAGTTTTCGAAGTCTTGATCCTCTGAATGGACAAAGACAGAAGTCATGTCGGTACGAGGTGCCTTGGCGACATCGTGTGCAATGCCGACCTCCTTCTTCGCCGAGATGAGATGCTCGGACAGTGGGAATGGCTCATGCATCATGTGCTGAAGTGCAGTGAGAGTGTGACGAGTGCCTTCGTACAATCCTCCATTGTCCTCAATCATAACATATTCCACTGAAGGATCAAGTTCCATCTCTTGCGGCGCGAAGAATAGATCGATCTCCGGAGGATTGAGCAGTAGTCCACTCAGAGGTCGAGCGGCCACGATGGCAGGGATAAGTTTCTTCTGAAACATGTCGTCCGCTGGAGTGAGGACAACCAAGCTGCCGCTGATAAGGCGCTTCGATTGTTCCCACAAGATTCTCTTGCCGGTGCGGGCTAAGCTGAAGGTGACACGGGTAGCAATACCTCGAGGTGCGAAGGTGAATGCGCAGATGTGAACCTTTTCGTAGATGCCGATTTTGCCGTCGAATGCGGCTTCGAGAGCCGATGGCTTGTCTCGTACTGCTGCGATATACTCACAGATCTGACGGATTGTGTCTTCACGAAGAAGATTGTATTGCACTCCAAGGTAGTCGTATTTGTTGGCGAACGGACCGATGGGAACATTGTTTGGTGTGATGCGTTTGGGTAGGGATGAGGTGGCTGATGAGTTTGAGCCGGAGCCGTGATGGCTATGATGGCCATGATGGCCGTTGGCGTGGGATCCGAGGAGCTCTTTTGCTGATGGGATTTCGGGACGCGAAGTCCATTCATTTTCATCATCGTCGTCGCCCGGAGGCGCATTGTCGAAGTAGGTGCGAACTTTCAAGTTCAATTTCGGTGGAAGGATGAGCACGTGTGCTTGATCTGCGCCTTGATGACGGTCGGAGCGCTGCGGATGTCGCGAGCGCGAGAAGCGCTCCGAGAGGTGTTCGTTCATGACTGTGCTGCTGATGTTCACCACATCAATGAATGACCATGGAGATGTCGTGGTTGTCGGTGTGGCATGAAGCTGTGATGATGGAAGATTGTGGAATGATGAGAGTGATGGAGGGGATGGAAGTCGAGTGAAGGAAGAACTTGTTATGGTGGAATTGGAGCGAGCTTGAGGCTGCAGCGTTTGCCTTCCACCAAACGCGAGATTCTCAAAACACAACACGCTCTCTTCGCGACAAACGCGGAAGGAGAGCACAGCTTTGGCGTGATTGGTGTGGTCGTGGAGATGATGATGGAAGCTCACGCGAGGTGGTATGCAGTTTTTTTATGTTGGTGTTGAGAAAAAGTGTGATGAACGTACCTGACACGTCTCTGTTTAGAGAAAACTTCTGCAGTCTGGCGGACCTTCCAATGACTCAGCCGGTGTGAGGTTTGGCAAGATGGCGTTGACGAGAGAAGTCTTTCCTCATGAAGAGAAACGGTAGATCGCAATTGGTTGTTGTTGATGGAAGATGAAGAGAAGGAAGAGCAGTTTACCCGAGAGAGAAGAGAATCCACCTCATACTGCAGCGTGCCGCGTACCGCGAACGCATGTCCGCCGGCGACCTCCCGTGGCAAGCGCGTCCTGCATCTCTGGCAAACAGACAATGACTTCGGCTTCGACTTCCTTTTTGGCCATACAGAAACACAAACACGCCTCGAGATGGAAGAAGATATCTTGACTTACTGTGCCTCGCGCCAGGATTCAATATGCCTCACCGTTTGCACTGAACATCACGATTCAGTGCTGATACTCCCATCCCGCCTCTTGACTGGTGTCTCTCCCAATCTTCCGGCGTCCTCGACAAACATGATCTCCCACATCTGCTTCGACAACACCGCGGTTTGCTGCGTGCGTCCCAAATTGTCTTCGCCGCGCCGGACACTGATCGCGAACGACAATCTCTGATAGTCTAGAGTCCCAAGCTACACGGTGCTCCCACGCATGCTGCTTGTCATGCCAGCAGTCGTGATGCCTTGGGTCCAGGGCGATGGGAAAGGACGAAGTGTGAAGTGAAGAAAGCCAGGAGTGCAGAGCGGGGCGAGCTACACCGTGCGGACCTGTCTCCGCGAAACCTTGCGGACCTGACGCAGCTGTCGACATTCACATGAAATTGAGCTTCCATACATATGCTATATAGACGATACACATTCTTGCACACACAATCACCCATTCACAGTCCGCAATGGTCTCTTACGACGACGAAGACCCGAACGCGGGCTCCAACGACGAAGATGAGGACGAGGACGAAGATGAAGAGATGCAAGACGCAAATGGGCAAGATCAGGACAACGACGACGAAGATGAGGAGGGAGATGATGGGGATGACGATGACAACGACAATGATAATGACAACGACGACGAAGACGACGAAGACGAAGACCAACAAAACGACGCCGACGCTTCACCCTCACGCCGACCGAACGACCAAAATACTACAGCTCGAAGATCCACAAGTCGAGATCGACAGACCAACCCAGCGGTCGTCTTGACCTCACCCTCACGAGCCAACACCCGCTCTCCAGGAGGCTCAAATGGAAAGATAACCTCTTACTACCCACCCGTCCGACCCGAAGCCCTGACCGCTCAGGAGTACGACATCGTGCCCACAATGGCCGCACCGCAAGGCACCTCGATCAACGCGATCGCCGCAACACCCGATATGCGATGGGTCTTCTCTGGCGGCTCGGACGGATATGTGAGGATGTACAACTGGGTGGAGACGGCGAATGGCAAGGTGCCTCTCACAGTCGCACAAAAGCATCCATTTGTGGACAGCGTGATGAAGGCAGGATCACTGTTGACGTACTGGGAGAACGAAGAGCCGACGCCGAGGACACCTCCCTCGCATGGAGACGATGCGAAGTGGATCAGTCCGGTGTACTCGCTGGCTGTGCAGCATCAGGCGGTGTGGTTATTATCAGGGCTGGAGTCTGGAGCGATCAATCTGCAGACATGTCGACATCAAGCTGGCACGAGGATATCTACATTGCGAGGGCACACAAGTGCGGTTTCGGTCTTGTCTTTGGCGCAGGATGAGACGAGTGTGTTGAGTGGGAGCTGGGATAAGACGATATTGGACTGGGATTTGCAGACAGGTCAGCAGAAGAGGTCGTTCAAGAGTGCAGGATCACAAATCGGAGCGATCGAGGTCCGGCCGTTGAGCTCAGTGCCTGTGCCGGAGGTATCTGAGGCCAAGGTCGAGAGTGTGAATGGAACATTCGCAAGTAACAACGCGGACAAGCCGGCGCCGGGTGGGCTAAGTCGGCAGGCGTCGCGGATGGAGGGCGAGGAGGATGCGATGGGTTCGCCAGAGGGGAGTCTGTTTGGAGAGGGCGACCATGGCTCATTATTTGGAGAGGACACAGGCGGAGGCGGTGGTGGGAATGCGTTTGGAGATGATGACGACGATCTGACCAAGGCCTTGGAGAGTGAGATGCAAGGTGTTGATGAGAGTGCTGCGAATGGTACTGGCGAACTTCCTGCTGTCGAGGCGGATACCAAAATGGGTGGGATGGGGAACGGCGGGCCTGTTCGAGCGTCGTCGCATGTGGTTGAGAGTGCTGCTCCTGCTGGAAAGGATGAACGAACCACTTCGCCCAAACCTGCAGCCAACGACACCACCTCGCCTAAGCCCGACGACGACTCCGAATCAAAAGACGAGGCCGCTGGATCTCCTAAACCAACCTCCAACCCCACATCCGACGAACCTCTCACCGCTCCTCCCACCAATGACCCTGCCACAGCGACTACATCCTCAACCAGCGATCTCCCTCCCAAATCAGAATCCACCTTCCTCGATGCCGCCTTCGATGGCACCCTACGAATCTGGGACCGACGGATGCCATCACCCATCGCCACAATTCTCCCTCATGCATCAACCCCTCCATGGTGTACAGGCGCTTGCTGGTCGCCGGATGGGAACTCGTTCTATGTTGGCAGGAGGAATTGTACTGTAGATGAGTACAGTATACACGAGCTGGGAAGTCGAGGAGGGGAGCCGCGCAGGACGTTTCGATTTCAGCAGGGGAGTGGCAGTGTTTATGCGGTGAGGGGAATGCCGAATGGGAGACATTTAGTTTGGTAAGCCATCTCCTCCAGATCCCGTCTAAGGTCTGGACTTTGCTAACGTGCTCCACAGCGCCTCCCAAGACATCCTCCGCATCTACGACCTCCATTCCCCCGCCGCCGGCCAACCCAATTTCCAACCCTCCTCAACCCAGCGTCTCGGCAGCCAACCTCCCGCAGCAGGAGCAACCCCAGCTCCACGACAACACAACAAAGTCCCCTTCACGATCGTGCCGGGCCATCGAGGTGGCGTCATCTCGGCGGTGCATATCGATCCGACGTGTAGATTTATGTTGAGCGCCGCAGGGACGAGGGGTTGGGATGGAGGTGCGGGAACGGAAGTGTTGTTGGGGTATGAGATTGGGTGTCAGGGTCCGGATGGGACGTGGGTGAGGTGAGGCGATTATTATTGAGGGCGTTTCTGGATCGCATATACCCATTGGTGAATTGGATGCGAGTAGAATGGATGGATCGCATACAGCTACTGGAAGGCAGAGAGCGTGCGAGGTCAGGACGATGGAGAGAGGAGGAAAATGCTATGTAGGTCTTGAATGTGACTTGGCTACCCTCTTCTTGCCTCACACAACGAATCATCATCCTTCGCACATGTGAAGCTTCAACGTACGCTGACCACATCGCAGAGATAATGAGATGAAGTCGCTGCGGGATGTACGACTCGCCAATGGCAAGTCGGCTCAGAATGAAGCCAGACCCCGCTTCAGTTCGGATATATATTCGATTCGGGTATAAACATCTACTTACTACACCCGGCTTCACCTCACCTTCAATAAATCACCAGGTATTCACGAAGACAGCTACCATAGACACGCAGTACGTTTATCGGCTTCGTTTCTCACTTGCCAGGTTCAAGTCCCGCTTGGAATCCGGTATATTCCAGCCAAGTTCTCCAACTCCCAGATATCGATCGACTCAGCTCTGACGACGCAGTACCTGCTTTATTGGTTGCAAGGAACGATAAAGACCAAAGAACCACCCAAGGAGGTCCCCCACTGCTGCTTGAACGTGAAGACCCACCTCAGTCCCCATCGAACACAGACAACCACCACCTCCTGCAAAACATACTCGGAGCTCTCTCGAAATGGCACCTTCAAAAGAACTCCGTTTCGACAACCAAGTCGCAGTCGTTACCGGTGCCGGCGCCGGACTCGGTCGACAATACGCCCTCTGTCTCGCTTCTCGAGGCTGTAAAGTCGTGGTCAACGACTTGGGCGGGTAAGTCTGCCTCTCACATGGCACCCTCCACTATCAAGAACACGGACATCGATCTCGATCGCTGACACGATGCAGAACTTTCAACGGCGTCGGCGATTCGACTTCGTCGAAAGTTGCGGACCAAGTCGTCGAGGAGATCCGAAAAGCTGGAGGCGAAGCGGTTGCGAATTATGATAATGTACTGGATGGGGAGAAGATTGTGCAGACTGCTGTTGATACGTGGGGGAGGGTTGATATTGTGAGTCTAGAAGTCATTCATGTGGTGGGAAGGAAGGGAGCTTGATGGCTGACGTGGAGGTGCTAGCTGATCAACAATGCGGGTATTCTGAGAGATGTCAGTCTGAGGAATATGAAGGATGGGGATTGGGATGCGATTATTGGGGTTCACTTGTGAGTTTGCCGACATACTGTGGTCTGCTATGTCTGGATTGCTAATCACCATTGTTTCTTCCAGGCACGGAGCGTACAAGACCAGCAGAGCTGCATGGCCATACATGCGTAAGCAGAAGTTCGGACGGATCATCCAGACTACCAGTGCATCTGGACTGTTTGGAAACTTCGGGTCAGTGGTTTTGTTCTCTTTTGTACTCCGGATGTTGCTGATTGAATATGGGATTTCAGGCAGTCGAACTATGCGGCCGCCAAGGTCGCCCTTGTGGGTTTTGGAGAAACATTGGCGAAGGAGGGTGAGTTGAGACCTGGCGATCCGTCGATAGCGGCAACAGCTCGAGGTGGCTGACTCTGTTCCCGGCTATAGGAGCAAAGTACAACATCACATGCAATATCCTCGTACGTACCTTCATAGTCAGAAGGCCTGCAGCGGTCCAAGGTTGTCTCTCAAGTCATGTCTGCGGGTCTTAGACTGCCTCATACCTTTTGCACCCGAGCCATCGCTGACCATTCTGTTCCAGGCGCCTGGAGCTGCATCTCGCTTGACGCAGACTGTCTGGACGGAGGAGGTAAATAGCATCTTCGGATCTGCTCTCTACAAGAAGCTGACGATACCAGATGATGAGACTCATGTCGACTTCATGGGTCGTACCCCTCCCAATCTTCCTCGTTCACTCCTCCTGCAATTCAAATGGGGCGTTGTTTGAGGCAGGGGCTGGACATTTCGCCAAAATCAGATGGGAACGAAGTCGAGGTATCTTATCTCTCCCAATAGATCCACCAAAGCAGCGACTAACAAAGTAACAAGGACTCACGCTGAAAACCAACGGCCTAACACCACAGCACATCCTCAACAACTGGAGCAAAGTCACAGACGTCACCGACGCAGAACACCCCGACGGTCCTCCAGAGATGATGAAGCTCCTTCAAAACGCCAACAGCATGCCCGACAACAAGCCCGTCTCGAACGACGGACTGCAATTGAAGGGCAAAGTGGCGCTTGTGACGGGTGCCGGCGCAGGTCTCGGACGAGCATACGCCATGGAACTGGCGAAGTACGGCTGCAAGGTCATGGTTTGCGATGTTAAGAACGCCGCTACGGTCGCTGAGGAGATCAAGAAGGCTGGTGGGGAGGCGAAGTCGACTGATATTTCTGCTGAGCGGGGTGATGAGGTTGTGAAAGCGGTTGTGGACGCTTGGGGTCGTATTGATATTGCTGTGAACAATGCGGGGATTTTGAGAGATAAGAGTATGAGCAAGATGTCGTTTGAGGAGTGGACGCAGGTGAGTTGAGGGCGGTGTCGGTTTTGCTGGCTTGTGCTTAAGCTGACATATGTTCCAGGTCATGAACTGTCACCTGCGATCGACGTTCAAGGTCACGAAGGCGGTGAGATGCAGAAACACTGGCGGCTTAGTAGGTCCGATGACTGACTTTCAAATCCCAGGCCTTCCCGTACATGACGAAGCAGAAGTTCGGCCGTATTGTCGTATGTCTTTCCGCTTTTTGTTTCATGGTAAGCCATGGCTGATCACCTTTTTTGCTACTAGAACGTAACTTCCACGAGCGGTATCTACGGAAACTTTGGGTACGTATGGTAAAGACGTTGAGCTGGAACTTGATTTACTGATACGTGTGATCGTTCTAGGCAAGCCAACTACGCCGCTGGTAAGGATGCTCGCCGCATTCGATCCGAGAACAGGCACTAACATGTCCCCCTTTCTTCCTCTCAGCAAAAGCAGGCATCATCGGCTTCACCAAAGCCATCGGCCGCGAAGGTCAAAAGGTACCCCATCCCAGCCGATCCCCCTCCTCACAGCACAACACCACGACCTAACTCCCTCCCCTCCAGTACAACATCAAAACCAACGTCCTCGCCCCCTCAGCCGGAACATCCATGACCAAAACAATCTGGCCCGAAGACCTCGTTTCCGCCATGGACCCCTCCTTCGTCTCCCCCGTCGTCGCTCTCCTCTGCAGCGCCGCCTGCCCCATCAACGGTACTATCATCGAAGCGGCGGGCGGTTGGTTCGCTACGACGAGATGGCAGAGGACGAGGGGGGTGGACTTTGACTTTGAGGGGGGGTATCCGAGTGTGGAGGATGTGGCGGAGGTAAGTTATTTCTGAGGAGTGGGTGTTAGGGAGAGAGGTACTGATGAGGGGATAGGTTTTTGACAAGATTGTGAGGTTTGATGAGGAGGCGGATTGGCCGGAGACGCCGGCGGAAGGGTCGTTTTATACGCATCAGAATGTGGTGAAGTATCTTGAGGCGAAGGCGAAGCTTTGAGAGGTGGGTGTGAGGAGGGGAAGTTCGTAGATTTGCGGCAAGGATTTGAAGAGATTGTCCTTGCTTGATAGGAGTTTTGCTTGAGTTTGTAGGAACGAGGCAACGACCAAACCAAATTTCGAAGACCTTCAGAGAAGAGTGAAGACATATGTTGATCCTGTACGATCACTCATCTTGTCTACCATATCTGACGCTACCATTCGCCACCATCAGTCGCTACCATCAATGGCCATCTTAGACGAGCACCTCAGCGTCGCAGCCCAACCATCATCATCTTCTTCTTCCTCGGAATCATACGGATCGAACTCCGCTCGTCCAAAGTATGGAAGCATCGCACGCGGCTCCTCATCAGCTTGATCCGAGAAGCCATCCCAGTCGTACTCCACATCTTCCTCCTCATCTTGAGCGCCATAATCCACCAGAAGCCGTGCAATTCGCCAATCGCGACCTGCAAAAGCCCATGACAAACAGCTAGTTCCATCGGAATCAGTCGTGTTTGGATCCGCCCCGTGTTTCAAAAGAAGAGCCACGACATCGGCATGCCCACGGAAGACGGCGACCTGGAGAGGGGTGGACTCGTACCGCCCACTTTTCATGTCGATGTGGGTGGGAGATGCTTTCTGAGCCGGGTCCGTGCTTACCATGCCATTTTGAAGCATGAGTTCTACGATTGGTGCTAAGCCGTAGGATGAAGCGTAGTACAGCGGCGTAGGGGGATAGTTTCCGTCGACTTGGTCTCCCAGAAGGGTGCGAATCCAGAAGATGAAGTTGTTGTGAGAGCCTCCGGTTGCGGGGGTGGAGAGAAGAGACATGATGAGTTGTGTGTCTTGCTTGGAAAGCGATCCGCCGCTTCGTACGTGCAGACAGACGTGCATGGCCCACATGACGCTCGCATAGTCGAGAAAAGGGTATGCCCGAAAGTACCTTCTCAGGGCAGTCTCGCTGCAATCTCTCAAGTTGAACGGGTCCATAAGTAAGTATGTCAGACACGTCCGGATGATGTTTGGATTTGAGCTTTTTCGGTCCATCCAGAAGTAGCTCATACTTGACTCCCGGAGCATAGATGATTCAAGAGTGCTCCTGATCGAGCTATGCGCTAGCGATACTGTATTGGTCTTTGTGTTGCGGGCCACGAGTCCTTAACATAGGCGAAGTAATGTCTCGGGTGGCTTTATCCGACAACTGTCGTCCATCTCAAAACGTTCGCCCTCGTACACCTCGATCACGACTGCCTCAGCGAGCTCGTCCAGGGTGAAAGGTCGGTAAGCATAGCTGAGCCACATTAGCGCTTCTCGGACCAGAGCTTTGTATTCAGGCTGCACTCTGCTGAGTATGTTGATGTACGTCTCGTCCAGAGTGCCGGGTAGCTGTCCTAATGTCTGAGTCACCATTCTGGGAGTCAGACACTTGGTCAACGTGTTCATCTGGCACTCTGCCCACCGGAACATGCCCTTGGTTTGTGGCACGAGCACCTCAACGATGGTGTCGACGCTCCGCACGAGCACCTGACTAGACTCACACGTTCGTCTCACGTAAAGCTCTATGTCCGGATTGACATCGTCCAGAGCGACGTTGACTGTGGCGATCGGCCACGCCATCTCCGAGAAGAAGCTTTCGGTGGATGGTGTTGAGGATAGCAGGCAACGGAGAGTTTCGCAACGACTCAAAAGCCGCACAACACATTCGGCGATCTGCTTCAGGTTGCTGCTTTCGTTCATGGCATCCAGGATGAGGAGGGTAAGACCATTCTTCTGCACCACGTCCACCAATGCGTCTTCCAGCGACGCAATGGGAATCCTCTCCCTCTTCGCTTCTGCATCTTGAAATTGATCCAGTATTCCGGGATCTGTTGTAGCAAGCTGGACAAGCCACGATCCAACGATATTGCGCACCTCGTGAGAGGCAGCATCATTGAATGAGCAATAGAAGTACGCCACCTTGGGTCCCGAGCTCTGAGTTTTGACATGCTCGACAACTCTCGAGAGAATCGTCGTCTTGCCTGTGCCAGAGCTACCATAAAGACCCATGAGTCTCTCCTCAGGCGTACGGAACTGGATCCAAGGCTGCAAGTGATTCCGCACGAACCACATTCCCGAATCGGTGCCTTCCCAGATGCTGCAAGTTTCGCCATGGAGTACGTGTGGAGATGCTGGAGCGACGTAGTCCATGATCTTCTTGCGGCTGGTAGAATCAAAGCCATCATTTATAGTGCCTGCAATGGCTCGCAGTTCTTCTTTCATAGCCAGGATATCTGGGACGAGGTTCTGTTGGCCTCCCATCATGATCATGATGATAGACACGTTGATACGAGCAAGCCTGTCCAGAGTCTCTCCTATCGCCTCTTTGGTGAATGGCCATTTGAGTGACTGCAGCCCACGCTGAACTCGTGAGTTTCGAGACTGCATGCGATGTTGTAGGTCGTCTACGAGGGTCCTTGCATTGGCCAGACAGTCGCGCATACCATTATCGGCGACATTGCCAGGTCGCTGAGCTCCCAAATCTTCGAGTACGCCTCTGAGAGACTGCAGCTCCCTGCAAAGTCCGGCGATGTCATCCTTGGCACCACGGACTTCTTGACCATACTCGATGAGGCTTTTTATCAGTTTCGCAATGTCGAGCGTTAAAGCAACGGCCTCTGCCATCTTGGGTTCTTGACAGAGGCCAAAATGTAAGGCACCGCGGAGTAACACGCCCGAGGCACGATTTCAGCGTGTGTGTGTGAGGGCTTACTGCAAGCTGATGCATAAGCGAGCATGCACAGTGCTTAGGCGAGCTTGTAGTCCGCACTCTCGTGGCCATGCATGCCATGGCACAACGTGAATTCACATGAGCCTTGAAATGGCCCCTGCGAACTGCCGTCAACACCATCCATACGATGCTGTGAATGCGGATGCAGCTCAGTTTCATCGTTGTATTCGTACTGTACCTAGTGCACCGGCATTAGCCTGATCGAAATCCGCAGGATGTCATCCGTAGCGATGTGCCGTGAAAGACCGCATGATGAGCGGAGAATTCTCCTTGATGGCTGCAGGTGCCGTCATGCTCGACACATTGCGAAGGATGTGGATCAGACGCATTCCATGACTGGAGTGATGGCAACCGCGGCTTCTCAAAGATGCGGTTTCTGTGTTGGTGTCCTCTCTAATCAGGCACAAGTCTCCCAAAAACGCACGGACCACCGCTTAAAATGCTTACTATTGCCTCTATTCCAACCACGCCGCCAGCAACATCACCTTCCTCTCTCAGTCCCGATACCTGCAAGATGCACGACATGGCATGATTATGTCGGCGGCGTTGCACTTCCGGTCTGCTGCTCCCCATGCGCTGATTACTGCGCATTCCTTTGTCCCCTGGTCGCGCTCGTCATTACCTTAGGGCTCAACCGCGGCTGCGCGATTTTCTACCACCTCATCTCATGAACCAGCGACCATAAATCCCTCAGCGAAACCAACACAGCCCCATTCATAACCGCACAGGCGCTCGCCCAATCCAGCAATCCGTTTGTCAAAGTCAGCGTTTCCTTTTGGCATCTGAGAATCCTGCACACTGCTCGCGTGGGAAACGCTAGAGCCGTGTTCCCTCGTGGGAAGCAAGAGACCAGACCCTTCGCTTGCGTGTTCCCACGTTGTGCGGATCTGGCTAAAATGGCATTGTGCGCGCGAGATTACGCTCCCGTATTGATCATATGCTGAAGGAAGATGGCTGTGCCACGCGGATGGTGAGTGGTATATATCGAGGTCTTTCTCCTTGCCTCCTCCATCCTCTTTCTCATTGCTTCCTCCGTTTCTTCTCGATCTTCGTCTTCATCTCAATTTCACATTCCAAAATGGCGGATCCAGACTTAGAAAAGCTGCCTGCTATGCACTCTGTTGTTACCGACGACAATTTGCAGCGGACGTTCACTAACCGCGGCCGTGTCATCACATATGCCGATGACGAGCGCGGACGTCGCAGCAATGACTTCCGCCGTGCTGCAACCGGACGCTCTCGTTCGCGAGACTCAATGTCCATCCGCACCGCCCGCCGGAGCGTCGACCACGGAATTGTCCTGCCACCCGTCTTCCGCACGCTATCCTTCGGCATCGAAGAGACAAAACGCAACCTCGCAAAAGGCGCAAAAGACACGAAGCGCTCCAGCTTAAAGAAGAAGTCCAAGGATAAACGCAAGGATGCCAGCCCCAAGACGCTCGCAGAGACAGAGCTCAACAATGTCGACTACCACAAGGCTTCGATTGAGGAGCTGATGCAACGTTTCCGTTCATCGCAGACGAATGGTCTCTCTGGCGTGGCTGTACTGGCCAAGCTCAAGGAGTTTGGACGAAATGTGCCTTCTCCGCCTCCGTCGAGATGGTTCAAGCAGACGATGGGATATCTATTCGGTGGCTTTGGAGCTATTTTGTTCACTGCTTCCATTCTTGTGTTCATCGCATGGCGTCCGTTGGGAGACCCGAACCCAGGTGAGTGGCCGCTGGTCGGGCCTGAGACGTTACTTCAATGCTGATTATTCATAGCTGTTGCGAACTTGGCCCTCGGAATCGTCCTCGCTATCGTCTGGGTTGTTCAAGCAGCTTTCTCCTTCTGGCAAGACTTCTCCAGCTCCCGCGTGATGAGTTCAATCACCCAGATGCTTCCGGAATCCGTAAACGTTCTCCGAGATGGCACACAGCAAACGGTCGACGGAAGAGATGTGGTACCCGGAGACATCCTTCGCATTTCCATCGGCAACAAGCTTCCAGCAGACGTCCGCTTTCTCGACATCCAAGACGCCAAGTTCGACCGCAGTATCCTCACTGGAGAGCCTCTCCCGCTTCTTGGATCTGTCGACTCCACGGATGACAACTACCTCGAGACCGCTAACATTGGCTTGGCCGGAACGCATTGTGTCTCGGGTACCGCCTGGGGTCTTATCGTGGAGACGGGTGATCGCACTGTCTTTGGCAGGATTGCGAAGCTTACAAGCGCTCCAAAGAGTTCGTGGCAATCCCAAGCATGGCAGGCATAGAGATATGACTGTCAGGCCATTTAAAACGTCGCTGAGACACACGCTAACTTTCGAACTTCGCTTCTAGAGGGCATGTCTCCGCTGCAGAAGGAGATCTTCTACTTCGTTTCTTTGATCGTCTGCATCATGCTGACGATGGTGACTATCGTGCTCATCATCTGGGGAGCGTAAGTGATTCCGGAGATGGGCCTGAGCGAGCATTGCAAGCCGCCAGTGCCGGAGTTTCCCCAAGACCTGACTGACATGCATTCTTCGAATAGATGGCTCCGACAAGACCACAGGGACTGGATCTCAGTCTCCAACCTCATCGTCTCGTGCGTGAGTGTTGCAGTAGCCTTCATACCCGAGGGATTGCCCATCGCTGTCACTGCCTCGTTGACGATCACCGCTTCCATCATGAAGAAGAACAACATCCTCTGCAAGAGTTTGAAGACTGTGGAGACGCTCGGCAGTGTCAATATCATCTGCTCGGATAAGACTGGCACTCTCACAAGGAACCAGATGACGTAAGTTGTCGAAGGGCAGAATGCTTGCAGCCAGAGGTCGTCCCTCGAGCTAGGCCATCGTATCTCGGTCTTGTCTTGCAGACTTATACCTTCTACATCCAAGCCATCGCTAACTCTCCCCCTCTTCCAGCGTGACCGACTTCCTCGTCGGCAAGGACCAAATTTCCGCCAAAGCCGCCCCTTCTCACTACCCAACCAGTGAAGGCTGCCGCCAACTCGCCAACTGCGCCTCCCTAGTCAACGAAGCCGAATTCGACGCATCGACCATGGACCGCGCCATCGCCGACAGACTCATCCGCGGAGACGCCACCGATAGCAGCTTACTCCGCTTCGTCGAAAGCATGCGTTCCGTCGCCGAAATCCGCCGCAGCTGGACCTCCCGCTTCAAGATCGCATTCAACAGCAAAAACAAGTTCGCAGTCACCGAAGCAGTTAGCGATACCGCCGACTCCACTGATTCAGCTTTGCTGTTCGTCAAGGGCGCGCCGGATGTTCTTCTGCCGAGATGCGCGCGTTATGTTGATGCTGATGGTGTGACGCAGTCGCTTTCGGTGGAGGAGAAGAGACGGCTTGAGGAGATCAAGGATTATTGGTCTAGTCAGGGGAAGAGAGTGGTTTTGTTGGCTTCGAAGCCACTCAACAAGACTCTGTTTGATCCTGCGACGCAACAGCGCGAGTATGAGCGAGATGTCATGGGTCGGATTGAGAGTGACTTGATTCTGGTCGGTCTTGTTGCTATTGTTGATGCGCTGCGACCTGAGATTCCGGACGTGGTCGCCACGTTGCGCGGAGCGGGGATCAAAGTTGCAATGGTTAGTTCTTCTGCCTATTGCAGATCGAATTCTGTATCGCTGTGTTATTTGAACATCGCTGACCCTTCTACGTTTAGGTGACCGGCGACTTCAAGTTGACAGCAGCAGCGATCGCCGCCTCAGCCGGCATTCTCACTTGCCAACCACACGAAGCCGACGACGTTACACACCTGACCTTCGACGAAGAATACCTGGACAACGCTGGAATCCATGAGGAGAAAGGAAGAGTCTCACAAGACTCGATCTCCACAAAGTCCATCGTCCTAAGCGGAGCCGATATCGAGACTCTAGACGATCACATGTGGGACAAGCTCGCGACTTACGACGAGGTCGTCTTTGCAAGGACTACGCCTGAACACAAGCTCAAGATTGTGAAGGAGTATCAAGAGCGGGAGTTCATTGTTGGCATGACTGGTATGCTCAGCCCTGGCGATGATATCTAGCAGTGCTAACGACGCTCAGGTGACGGCGTGAACGATGCTCCCTCGTTAAAGCAGAGCGACGTTGGTATCGCCATGGGTAAGTATTTCCATACAATACTTGTGCCGTGGGCTGCGAGTGCCGCATCTCAACTCGTCTTGGCACCTCTTAGCCTAAAGCATCGCTGACCCTTTTGCTCCTCTCAGGCTCCGGAAGCGACATCGCCATCGAAGCCGCCGACATGGTCCTCCTCGACAGTTTCGCAGCCATCGTCGAAGCAGTCAAATACGGCCGCGTGGTCTACGACAACCTGAAGAAGACCATCTGCTATCTCCTTCCCGCCGGATCTTTCGCCGAATTCCTGCCGGTCATCACGAACATCGCCTTTGGACTGCCGCAGATTCTTTCCTCTTTCCTCATGATAATCATCTGCTGTTTTACGGATTGCGCTGCAGCCACAGCTATGGCGTATGAAGCTCCTGAAGCAGATGTCATGCTGCGCAAGCCGAGGAATGCGAAGAAGGATCGGTTGGTCAACTGGAAGCTCATCTTGCAGGTAAGTGCTGAAGTGCATGCACGCAAGCAAGTCTTGCTCGGCATCGATTCATCATTTTATGGACTATGGCTGACTCTTTACTAGGCATACGGGTTCATCGGTATGCTGGAGTCAGTCTGCAGCTTCGCAATGGCCTACTGGCTGGCAGAAAGGCGAGGCATTCCCTTCAGCACGCTGTGGTTTGGCTTCGGTGAGTCTGCCCTTCCGCCCTTGGTGTCCGAACCTCTGCTGACCTTTTCCAGGTGCCGTCCCTACCGGGATGAGCAGCGATCGCTACACCGAGATTCTGAACGAGGCGAGCGCGGTGTATTTTGTAATTTCCATTCCACTCTAGCAATACAATAGAGCGTGGCTGACTAAAATCTTGCAGGTCAACTTGGTGGTTATGCAATGGGTGAGTAGTCCTCTTCGACTCTGTAGTCGAACGCAACTGACGGATCTCTTAGTTCGTCGTCTTCGCCCTTCGAACCCGCCGGCTCTCCGTCCTCAAGCAGCGCATCAATTACCTCCTTGGACCGGCAATCATCTTCGCCCTGTTGATTGCCATCCTGTTCTTATACCCGACGCCTTTCCACAACAAATTAGGAACTTCAGTAATTCCCGTTGAGTACTGGTTCCTACCTATGGCATTCGGAGCCTCGATTCTTGGATTGGATGAATTGAGGAAAGCGGGAGTGCGAAGGTGGCCATCTGGTTTGCTTGCCAGGATTGCTTGGTAGAGTTGAAATTAGCGAGGAGTTGGAGGAGGAATTATAGATCAGCGCTGTTTTCAGCCAGCCTACATACGACAGAGATGAAGACGAGCTTGATAAGATGTGTTACGGTAGATTACACTCGTGGATTTCCAACGGAGCCACCTCCGGCCATACAGAGCTGCCAAGACCAAAGCATAGCATCGATGCAGCAAAGGTCCTTCTCCAGACACGCTCTCAAACCTCTCACGACAAAGCGCAGCAAGTCTCGAGTAGCGACGTTCTTGCGCTTCTGTTGAAATCCCCTCGAATGCAATCCAGACCAGTCGAGCTTGCCGTAGTGCCAAGCAGGTCTCCGGTGTATTCTGAGCATGTCAGGCTGCGCACCGTTTGCGTTTTCCTAGCCGATGTGGCTACAGGCAGCTTGAGAACCTCTCTGTTTGCAGCGCACAACACAGACGCTAAATCCTGATAGTCACTTTTGAAGGGCAATCCGTGACTTTCGTTCTGAGTCGGCCGCTTTCGACAACTTTTCGGCAAGCTCCATGTGTTGCGCATAACATCTAAAAAACACCAATCAGAAATGGCCGTCCATCCAGGGCCAAGCAGGCTCTTTCGAAGAAGAAAGAAAGCTTTCGAACACATGCGCAAACTTCATCGAGATCTGGAGGACTTGAAGAAGGAGAAGGAGAGAGAAAGCGCAGCTTCCGATCGAAAGCTCCGAATGACTGAAGGCGAACTTGGAATAGCGCAAGAGTTCGCGAAGGCATACGAGTCGGATGTCGAAAAGTGGAAGAGCAGATATGAGACTGTCAAGGCGATCAATTGGAAGCTTGAGGAGAGCATACGAGCGGTCGAAGCAGACAAGGCGCTGCTCGTGAGGCGCATTGCTGAGCTGCTTGGCGAGTATGATGGTGGCAGCGATTGCTCCAGCTCTTCACTGAAAGGAAAGGCCGATACTCGTCCTGCGGGATACTTGAGGAATGTTCGGGATTCACTGGATGAGACTGTGGTTCAACAGTACCACGACGGCGCAAGAGCACGCAGAGGTAGCGAGGAGAGTTGCGCTCGAGTGTCTTTCGATGATACGCCTCGGCTGGACACTTTGGCACCTCATTCAGAATTGGACGCCGACTCTTCGTCAGGATCGCCTGCGCATCGACTGAACTTTGAAGCGGCCTTGTCTGGACATCCAGCCGAGCGACGATTACTTTCCTCCAAGATGCATCAGTGGTGGATGGACTTGAAAGTGCAAGAGCCTTTCGACGGAAGTACCGATGTGCTTGATAGCACGGATGCTGATGGGATTGTACCGGAAGTGGGTTGCGGAGGCAAAGGCAGCCCGGTTCCAAGAACCATGCCGGGAGATTCAGAGCCATCTCAGTCTATCGAAAACGACTTTGAAACTACGCAACCTTTCCGGGACTCAGCCTCGATCCGGACGGTGCACCTACGTAAGAGTGTCCGCTCTGAAAGCTACTCAAGGCCGCACAATCCCACTCCTGTCCAGGCTGCAGCCGGAGGTGAAGCGTCCGAGGCCATTGAAAGCAGCGCAGGAATTGCTTATCAGCGCCATAGTACTGAGGCTAGCGAGCACGGTGCAGACGCTGGCGTGATGGCAAGGCATAACAAGCGCAAATCCTACATCTTCCGGACCGGTCTCAAAGTCCTTCCAAAGTTCAGAATGTCGGCATCTGATCTCCTGCAGAAGATGGGCGATACATTTGCTTTTGATCGAATCGAGAGGAAGAGATATCGGACGCAGCGAATGGAGGAACTGATCGCTAGAACGTGCGCTGCTGAGCAGTATGAGGACGCAGTAGGGGCGTGATGATGGTGATGGTGACTAAGACGTTTGGATATAAGGACCGGAGAGTGGAAGCTGGCAAAGCAGATTTTGGGAAGACACTATTCGAACAATTGAATCGGACCCAGGACGATACAACAACGACATGGAGGCGTATACCTTAGTTAGATGAGAGTGTATGGATGGAAGTGAGGTTCATTGCGTGGAAGTTTCAGCCGGGCGGCCGAAAGATCACGTAAGCAATGCGATCCACAATCTGTGCGACAACGACATCGACATCGATATCGCCACAATCCCAAGCCGATGATGACAAGGGACCGCTTCACATTCATACGACATCAAAGCCATGGCCTGGCATAAACAGCATCGATGGCCGCGGGAATGACAGACAACAAACCAGTGGCGGTGTCGCTGGCGACGGCGAAGTTCATGCCAGTGTTCCTACTTGGTTGCATTGTCTACGCCTCATATGTTGTCATCCACCCTCTGACGATCAAGTATCTGCTGAGTCCGCCCCGAGGCGACATCCCACGCCGGCTGGTCCTTGGAATCGTGTTCCCTACAATCTACAGCCTTTTATTGATCCCGGTGATCGCATGCTATATTCGCCTCCTGCTGGTCGTGTTCCTCAATCCTGGCTACGTCCCGCTCGGACTGGAAAAGAAACCCGACATCAAGGAGCCGCAGCCTGGTCTGGAGGAATACTGGAGACGAGACGCCTTCATTTGCGATCAGAATGGGATGCCCATCTGGTGTTTTCACTGCAACAATTGGAAACCTGACAGAACTCATCACAACCAGGACACTGCTCGATGTACCAGGAAGATGGACCATTTCTGTCCGTGGGTGGGCGGTGTTGTCGGCGAGAGGTGAGATAATCAGGCAATGATGTGAGGGGCGAAATGCTAACGAGTACCCGCAGAGCTTTCAAATTCTTCATGCAATTTCTCTTCTATACCATGATCTTTACGGCCTATCTTACTGGAATACTTGCATGGGTTGTGCAATCATACAAAGGCGACGTTCACTTATTCGTGGCGATAGGTCTTGCAGGCTTCTTTCTTCTCTTCTCGGCAGGCATGGTGATGAATGGCTTGAACATGGTGTTCAAGAACGTGACCACCATCGAGCTCGTCAGCAAAAGGATCTACATGGCTGTGATCCTCCCTCCTGAAAGACAAACGGAACTCCTGGCTCCTCCTCCGCTAGCCAAACTGTCATCAGGCTCCTCCGACCACGAAAGCGAACGACCTACCACTTCCGAACTGGACGATCCATCTCACATCAACTACTTCCAACGGCAGCAATCCTCATCATCACGGCGAAACCCCTCCCCGTCAAAGCCGTCCCGTCGTATCTGGAAAGGCGCCATCACGTACCCACTTCATCTCCCCACCGATCGGCCTCCCATCCCAGCTCCTCCACAACGAGCATTTGCCATTCTTCAACTTCCGCCTGGTCTTAACCCTTGGAACCTGGGTAGCGTATATGCGAACTTCACTGCAGTCTTTGGCGAATTCGTCGTCGACTGGCTTCTCCCTCTCAAGCATTCTCCGTGCTGTGATCACTCCTCGGACATATCGGAGTATCCGCTTGGTCCAGAATTCGAGCTTATGTTGAGAGACGCGGGACTGGCGAATCATGATAGTAGCAACGAGAGAAGAGGGAGCCTGACAACGGGAGTCACGAGCAGCAGCGAGAGGAAGCGTCGGCGAAGAGTTTTGGATAAAAGCTGGCAGAACGGAGAGCGGCCGGATGCGTGGGACAGTCATAGGGAGGCAAGGCGCATGCGGAAACAATGGCGAGAGCGTGCGACGGCCTCTAAACATCCCGACAGAGACCCGGACAGCACCCCGGAGCACGACGAGGCGAAGGAATGAACTGAACAAAGCAAGCAGAAAAACATTTACAGCGCAAATACGACCATCATATCGCTACTGATCAAGACGACACCAGGAGATCAGGTATCAGGCGCATGTTTCATTCTCTAGAGTGTTGCCAACTCACATCAACACTGACACTGCTCGGTGCAGCGACACTTGTTAATCTGCGACAAGCTACCGAGCGGACTCTGTGGGACAAACTCTTGCGGATCGCTCATCTCGCGACACTTTTCTCGCAGCAATGCGCTTCCCTCGCACCACCCTGCTACCCGAGACTTGCCTGCCTGTCACTCCCATCAATCGCTTGACTGTCCTCCGATGAAGTGCGAGGTCCTCCAGTCGGGGCCAGCTTGGCATCCACCGCAACCAACTTCTCGTCCTTTAGCAACGAGATCTTTGCTTGCCGCTTCTTTGAGCTTGCCAGGCCCTCCCGATAATCGCTCACAAGGTCTTCGAGCACGGTGTTTCGTTCTTTGATCGCAGCAACCGCCTTCTGTAACTTGGCACTTTCCTCCTTCGTTTCCACGCTCCATTTCCGTACTGTTGCATTGGCACTTTTCCAATCACCAATCTCGACCCGAAGGCCTTCGATCTTGTTTTCCAACTGTTCATATTCTTCTGCCTGCTCTTGCTCGATCTGCTCGAGTCGCCCGATCTCCTTCTTTTGCTTGGTAATCCTGTTCCTGCGGGTCTCGAGGAGGTCGTTCTTGCCCGAAAGCTGCGTCTCGAATTCTGCCTTCGCCTTCTCCTGCGTGGTTTTCTGCTCGTCGAGATCTTGGAGTGCTTTACGAGTCTCGGCCCCGCCTTGCTCAAGTGCTTTCTTGTGTTCGACCAGCAGCATTTCGTTTGCCTGTACGAGAGCGCGAATCCGTTGGTCCGCCTTTTCGAGCTCCGCCGTTGATTGCTCAAGTTCAGCTTTCGCATCTTCGTATTTTCGGATGAGGATGAGTTCTGCCGCAGGCCGCCACTGAAACCCTCCTTCCTTCTTTGCGCCGGACACAGAAATTGCGCTGCTTTTACCAGGCAGTGGTGTGCTCGGTTTCAGCTGGGGATCTGCTCGTTCTCGTGCAGTCTGAGCTGCTCTGGCGGGAAGCGGCGATTTCTGACAGCCAGCTGCGCATTTTGGCTCAGCCATTGTGAATTGTCCGAGCTTGTGCTGAGACTGTATGATATTGAGAGACTCCGAATTCGAAAGCTTTCAACGGAAGGGAAGAATTCCGACTTTTACATGCAAACGCATACCGAGCAAACAGAGTCTCAGACGGCAGTGTCCGCACGACCGTGCTCGAGGGAAACGACATCTTGCCAAATCATATGAACCCGCTGCCACTACGTTCTGGGTGTATGAGCTACCCAGGTCGTTCAACGATGATTGCTACGAGGTCAAGTGAAGCGAAGCATGGCGAATGGATCTGTACGCCTTATGTGTTTTTCAGGCCCGCGCGTGCCAATTTCGCTGGAGTTTCTCGCCTCGTACCAATCCCAGATTCGCCCTGCGTCAATCTTGTCGCATGGCCACAGCGGAGCAGCATCCCCATGACATGACGATGTTGCCCTCAGAATCCATATTGATACTGCGGAGCGAACTTCGACGCCGTCTGCGCAAGTCTGGAGTCCACCGAAACCAGTTTCTCGCCTTTTGAACGTGAGATCTTCGCCTGCCTCAGCTCCGAATCTGCCAGATCCATCCGATACTCTACTGCGATCTTCTCGAGAACCGCATACCTGTTGCCGAGTGCCGTCTTGCTCGCCTCGAGGGAATCGTACTGCTTCTCAAGCTCTTCCATGTCCTCCTGCAGAAAAGTGTAATTGCCGCTCACTTCCGAGAGTCTTGTCTGCAAGCGTTTGTTAGACACCTCCAACTTCTCAACCACAGACTCTGCCGCATCTCTGTCCACCACCGCATCTGCATAGAGCTCCTCCAGCTCCGCATTTCGATTCGCGAACTGTGCGTTCACTTCTTCAAGTACCCTGACCGTGTCCTCCCTGATCTCGTCAAGCTCGGCATTCGTCTGCTCGACTTGAGCTTTCGCTCGTTTGTTTGCTTGGATGAGAAGCTCTTCGTCCGATGCTGAGCGACGCTTTCTTTTCTTGGAGTCAGCAGAAGTGCCGTTCTTGCTTGCAGCGGTGCTTGCTTTGCCGGATCCACGACGAAGCTGGCGACCGGTATTGGATTCGTTGTTTGAGCACATGATGGTATGCTTGCTGTCGATGTTGCTTGACTAGTGGTCTGTGTTGAGGTGGACGCTTGAGCTGCAGTGAAATTGTGTTTGGATGATGAGTGGCGGCGGGTTCAGGAGCTGTCGGGCTTAAGTGGAGCTAGTGTCATTGTCACATGCTGACAGACCGCATGCAAGGCTCGAGTGAAGCAACGGAGTCACATGCCAGAGGACGACGGTTGCGTACAAGCTAACGCCCGCCAGCGGTACAGCGGGTTATTCATCAGGCACCTCAGATCCTGGCTGTCTCGAGCAGTATCGTTGCATGGCAGAAACTGCCATTGCATCTCGTTCGGAGACATGCATCATGGTCGCGGCGAAATGGCAATGCTCCACGTAGGCCTCGTAGTATGTGGATGAGGCCATCTTCCTTTGCGACCTCCTTACTCTCTCATCCCTCGCCCTGGCCTCCTTCATACCGTCCTTCCAGTTCCCACGACGGCGCTTCTCCGAGTATTACTCTCTCTCTCTCGACTGCAGTCGCTCATCCTGCTACAGCTTCAGTCCCACCAGTTCCGAGCTTTGAGCTGTCTCAAACCAGCATTGAGATCGTGATTTGATCGGACCCATTTTCGTCCAGCTTCCTCTTTACAGTCCTCCTTGTCCTGTTTCGTGCCTGCGACTCCTCCTCTGTGTACTTCAGCGATCAGGGCAAAGCTCGTATCGTACTTGCTCTAGCCAGTCCCGGCATTCCTTGAGGAGTAGATGCTTGCAACACTTCACGAGCATTCCCCTGCTCCGCAGTCAATGGCACCTTTACGGACGGAATAACTTGGCGGACCGGCAAGAGGATGGCGAGAGCAGCGTACTGAGCAATGCGAATTACTGTATCATAACATGACAATCTGTCCGCGTTCTGCTTAATCGAACTTGTTTCGCATTTTCCGATCCAATGCCATCATCACTGAGTGACATGTTGTGTGACCTCAAGAAGCAGCAGAGCAGCACCGCACACGGCAAGGCTTTGTTGACCTTCATTGTCTAGTCAGGTCTTGTGGTCCTGCGCCATTTACTTCTCGTTCGGCAGGCTCTTCGACGAGCTGCGACGTTTCCAGCCGCCCATTCTTGACACCCGTCACTCTCCTCTTGTCCGCGACATCCTCGCTTCAGTAGCTGGCCACCATGTTGAATGCCCAACAATCCACGATGAAGGCGCTCCTCCCTCTTGACGAGCGTTATTCCCGTTCCTTCGAGCTCCTCCTGTTGCTCCCCAGGCTCTTCGTGACCCTTTGCGTCCTTACAACTTTCGCCCAGCGTCGAGAAGCTCTTGCACGCTTTTCTTATCCAGCGTAAACTTTCTGACTTCATCATTCAGAGCATCTTTCTCCTCCTGCAGCGCTGCTATCTGCTTCTCCTGCCGCGCAACCTCTTTTCGAAGCTCTGCGTTCTGCATCTCCAATTCCGACATCCTCTCTTTGCGAATCCCGTGGAGCTCGACGTATGTCTGATCAACCCAAGCCCTTTCTTGTTTGTTCTCCTCGATAAGGCACTGCTCGTCATATGCTGGGAAAGCTCTTCTCTTCCTCGCACTGAATAATCCTCCGCTTGACGCAGAGAAAAGCTCGTTGTTGCGACCAATGGCTCCGCCGACCCCCTGGATGCCGCGACATCTGTTCTGCTTGTAGTCCTCAAGCCTCAGTTCCTCAGGACTCTTGGTTCGAAATTTTTCCTGGAATGTGATGGACTGATAGTGATAGTAACGTATCTCACCATCATAGCCGTCAGCGTATTCGACGAATGCGTGGAATTGGGCACCGCCGGTGTTGTCGCTAGAAGGAGTGCGCGGTGCAGTGGTGTCGCCGTTGAGACCGGAGCTGTTGGTATTGAAAGTCGCCATGCTGCTGCTGGCTGGTGATATTCCCTGGAAGCCAGCTGCGCTAAGTTTTCCAGTGATGCTCAGCTGGAATGAGGCCGCGCGCGCTTGATGTGTCTTATTGGCGTTTTGTGTTGCGAAGACTGGTAACGGTATGCGTCAACATGCTAGAGGAAATCCGTGCATGCAAACGGATTCTTGGCGGCACGACCTGGACCGCTCTCTGTGGAGCGCTGCTCTCCCAGCTGCATAGCCGTATCAGCTCGTTCCTTCCCATGCCGCGATTCACGTACCGCCCTTTCACTTCCCACCATCACGCCCTTCACTTCGCCCTCCGAATATGTTCCGCAATCCCCAGCATGCCCGCAAAAGCAATCAACTCCACCTCCAACCCCAACTCCATCATAAACTCCACCCTCGCAATGTCCGTCGAATTAAACCACGACCGATTCGTGATGTAAACCGCCAACACCCGCTCAGAACAGCTCTTGTCGATGAGCTTGTAGTCGCCGTTGCGCCAGTCTGAAGCACCGAGTTCTGTTCTGTGTGTTCTGTCATCGCAGTCAACATTTCCGTCCAAATTGGTATTTTTCAACAAGTCAGAAGACAACTGTACACTCACCTCTTCCACGCATAATTCTTTCCCTTCCAGGAGAATCCATATTGACTACTACCAAAACTCTGACTCTCGACATCATGCCATTTTCCCACCGCATCCGGATTCCCCAACTTGACTCTGCAGCCCGAACTCGTCATCCTCAGCCGTGTCGCGACGACGATTGGACCATTCACCGACTTCGTGTGGATATTGATCTGAGGAGGTCCCAGGAAGCCAGAGCTGGTGTTGACCCAGAGGAAGGGCTTGCCGTTCTGGCTGAGCACCAGGTGCCTTGTTGTGAAGGTGCCGGTGTTGGTCAAGGCGAATGTCTTGAGAGGAGAATATTTTGGTGGCGGTGCTGTTGGGATAGGTTCTGTGACTTCTGTTGCGGGCGGAGAGTAGCTGGGTAGTGCTTCTTTGTTGGAGTCCATCCTGGCGGGTATGTTTCATGCGGTCGCGCGGTGTGGTCTTTGATGTGAGGAGATGCAATGGCTGGCAACACATGAGCTCAGATGGACATATATGTGAAGCTCAGCTCGATAGACCAAAAGAGATGCCTTCGGCTATACCTCGCACGTGAGCTCGACAAGGCGCAGTTGCTTGACATGAGGTCGAAAGGATTCGCTTCAATCTTGGTATGGTGTCATAGGACCGCACCGAAGTGGGCCTCCTTCTTGAACTGGTCACATGAGGTGTACAGAATGGCTGTCCGGCTGCTTCTCCAGTCGGACAAAGATGGTTGCACCTCGTCATACCCTCGTACGGTCCCAGAGTCGCCGTCTGATGCGAAGTGATGTGGTATTTTTCGTGCCTCAGGCCTGAAGCTGAGTCATCCATCGATGAGCTCCAGCTGGAATGGAATTGAACATCTTTTTTTACGAAGGACACTCGAAGACAAAATCGTACAACAATGTCCCTCATTTCACTCTCGCCCGCTCTACTACTTACCCTGAGACAGTCGCTGAGCCATTGGCACCGGTGACCACACGCATGTCGCCTCATGAGACACAATCAATGCCAACAATGCCATCGTCCGATCGACCTGCGACAAGCCTGAGAGCAGTCCAAGACCCAGCGGCCAGACTGACACCAACCCAGACACATGCCCAATCCAGCTCGCTCACCTCAGCACCTACAGCACGTTGAACAACCCCATCCCAGACAATCCGACGCATCGCCCGCGCGAAACTCACCTGATCCATCACATCAGTGTCACCAACCCCCGGACCCGAGCGGTAGACCAATCAACATCCACGAGTAACTCCGATTCCGACCGGGGAGTGTCGATCATCCTGGACTTATCTCTCCACATCGCCGGGATTCAGCTTATCGGATTGCGGGCTGCGGAGCTAAGCTGTCGTGTCGCCGATGGTGTGCGTGGCCTTGCTCCTTTTTTGGTGGCATGATAACGAGATCGGATGAGGTATAAGTATTTGGGTGGATCCGCTTCTGTCAGATGGATCTTTCTGGTATACCATCTCCACACTGTTGACTCCCTCAAGACTAGTTGATCTATATACAACTTCAATACACTCAATCAACCACGCTGTGCAACATCTCAACAAGCACACCATCCAACCAAGCAATACGATCACTATTTGACAAACCACACCAAAATGCAACTCCCAATCCACCTCCCAAACCACCGCAAAAACTCCTCAACCAGCAGCATGCGCTCCTCTTCCTCGTCCTCCTCATCATCAATCGAGGAAACCCTCATGGCCACGATGCTCCCGATGGCTCCGCGGGAGTCCCACTACGTCGTCTCGGAAAAGAGCCGCCAACAAAGACTACTCGCCAAATGCAAGCGAGTAGTTGCTCTGCCAAGGCCAGCGGAGAGAGAGTGAATGAATCGATCGTCACAAATGGGAAAGATTTTGTGATGGAACGGGAGACCGCCAAGCACGATCCTTTTGGCGCAAGCTGCTCGACCGAACGAGGATCTTTGGAGCTCGATGCGCTCGCAATAGAGAGTGATGGCATTGAACACGAGGAATTCCTGGTCGTGGAGAACAAAAGCACTGCACTTTGGGGAGGCATGAATTAGGGAGTCAAATCGGCATCTGGGTCCGGCTAATGCTCAAAATGGAAGCCGGTGGAAGTCAAGGTCGGCAAACTTCAGATTGATCGTCTGCCGCATGCGTGGAGTACCGCAGCTCCGAGTCGCGGTAGAATGCCTTAGGAAGGGTTTGGACGACGGAGCGGGTGTGCAGGTTGTCGGAATGGAGGACGAAGGGCTGCTGAGGCCGGAGGTTTCTCGATAGTAATGTTTAATACTGACGACGACAACGTCTTTCGTGCACATTATTCTTCCGCTTCCCAAGTGTGACCAAGCAAACCGTGCAGTGTGATGACTTTTTGACAACAGCGCCGTCTGTGCACGTACATTCCTTTCTTCCTATCTACGACCTCTCCATATCAAACACCAACCCAACCCCATCATCACCCGCGGTAACAACCCTCCTCCCACCACCACCTTGCACAAAGCCCAGAATCCCACCTCCCTCTCCACCACCCCTATGACCCTTCCACTCCCCAATAAAACCCTGTCCCGCCGCCGCCGTACCGCCTCTCACATCCCATCTCCTCACAACGCCATCATTCCCCGCACTCGTCAGCGTCCACCCTTTCTCATTCACCGTCCCAAGCGGCGTCTTCACAAACTCCACTTTGATCACCGCTTCCTCTTCATGCGCTTCTTTGATGAGTCTCCTCACAGCGAAATTATGCGCCGCGTCGAATAGTGCGATCGAGCCGTCGACACTTCCCGCGGCGAGTAATGTCAACGGCGGCTGAGCAAAGTCCAACGTCTCCACGCCATCGCCTTGTGCTTGTAGACTCGCTAGGATCTGTCCCGCTTGACCTGCCGAAGCAGGGGTAGCGGAGTTCCCACCTTTTGGTCCGCCGGCTTGTTTCGCGCCGCCGACTTTGCCTCGAGCCCCGGCTCCACCTTTGGATGTCCCTCCTACTGCGGCGGCGCTTGGGCCGGAGAGTCGTGGTAGTCCGACGATGCGAACATTCCCGCCTGCTCCACCGACTGCTACGAGGCCTCCGCCTGGTGATACCGCTGCGCTGTAGAGTCCTCCTTCGACTTTGAAACGCTCGTCTGCAGCGGTGAGAGCGATGACGGCTTGTCCGCCTTGAGGGTCGGTGATGCCTGCTGCTGCGGCTTCGCCGAAGACGTCCCAGACGTAGAGGCTGCCTTCTTCATCGACCGTCGCCAGGAGTTTGCCATCGGGTGTCCATGCACCGGCTGTGCAGGGCGATTGGTGGAGGAAGAAAGTCTGGACGATTGTCAAGGGAGAAGCGTCTGCGGCGTTGATGGTGTAGACCCAGACGCTGCCGTCGGTGGCCCCGAAAGCGATGGTGTTGGCGTAGGTGGAGCTCGGGCAGGGCAGCATCCAGTTGATTTCTTCGACTTCTTTGGATGTGCCGACGAGACGGCTGGGAGTCGTGGGTGTAGGTGTTGTGTAGACGCTAAGTTTGCCCGCGAGAGTTGCCGTTGCGACGTAGTCACCTTTCGGCAGGGTGAAGCAGATCGCATTGACACTTTCGTCTTGTCCGTCTAGTGTTGCTACAATCTCTTGCCCTTTTCTCTCTCTCGGTTGAGGGTCCGTCTCGTAACTTGCCGGTAGCAGAGGACCATCCGGAGGTGTGCAGTCCCATATATAAGCGACATCATCTCCAGCTCCTGTTGCGACCAGCTCTGGTCGGGTGGGATGTTGGGCGATGCAGAAAATGCTGTCCTTGTGGTGGTCGAAGTGTGCTGAGCTGTCGTTTTGTAGTTGGATCTCTTCCGTTTGCATATTGTCGTCCTCGTCGTCGTCGCCCGAGTCCATTGCCGCATCGTCGCCTTGTTCTACCACCTCTTCTGCCTCATCGGGGTCTAGCATGACATTGTCTTCTTCCTGCTCCTCCTCCTCTTCTTCGTGGTGTGGGTTTTGCATTTCTTGGTCGGCCATGGTGCAGCGTATGTTGAGAGGTAGGTCGAGAGGCGGCGAAGAGGAGAGATGAGTGAAAGGTTGGGAACAGCGACAACAATTTGGTACTTCAAGTCTTTCACATGCTTAGAAATTGTGTTTCCAAAGTTTCTAGCGCGACCATGACGAAATATTGACGCCTCAGGCATCACTATCTTAGACCACCACAGCTCGTCTACCGACGAGCATTCGACACTCCTTCGTACTCCGTGCGACCGCGTGCCACTGCTACTGGTTCATCTTGGGGCTGATGGCTACAAAATGACGATACGATTCTGACTGTACTCCGTATTCAAGTCTTTGGGATGCCGCAAATTTCACTCTGGAGTTGAGCCACCGATCCGGCCACTCTCCCTCTTCTGTCTGTTCAGTGTGCGCTACACACAACACAGCCACAACCGGGGTTGAACTCCACTGTCCCTCGCTCTTCGTTAAGTCCAGCTTTCACTGCGTTACTGCGTGCGCTCACAGAGTCCATTGTGCGTTTCAGTGGTTTCTACTGCGCGTGCTCACAGGACCCATTTGAGGGCCTTTCAGGCCTCCTTGGTTTGATATGTACATCTGTATACCCCGCAACTAATCATCACCAGCGAAATGCGAGATGCATATGCACGTAGGAGGTAGCGGAGTGGCTGCGTTCTAGGCGGCCTCAGCCTTCTTCAGCTATAATCCTCAGCCTCCCTCGTCGCGCCCTTGTCGCTGTCCATCGGCCTTAGCTTTCAGTGCTGAAGGAAAGTGTCCTCTCACAGCGTCGGATACAAGACAGCATGGCTGATCCTCTTTCCATCATTTCTTCCATCATCACGCTTCTACAGGCGGCCAAGACCGCTTACGACACCGTCCAAGGTGCCATCCGCCTGCCCGAAGCATTCGGCCAGATACATAGCCGCATCGATTTGGCTACTGAAACACTCGTCGAGATCAAGCGGAGATACAAAGGGCAAACCAACGAGGAGAACAAGATCAAGGGAACGCTTCGAGAATGCGAAAGGGACGCCGAAAATATCAAGAAGATTTTTGTAGCTGTGTGCTCTGCGGCAAGTTCGGACTGGCTTGACCGTCAACGAGGATACGTCTCGAATATAGTGCACGATCACAAGGGTAAGGTAGAGGATCTGTGGAGAAGACTCTTGGAGGGGCTGCAAGTGTTGCAAGGCTACCATTTATTCAAGAACCTATCCACTGGTGCGGACATGGCTGCGGCAGTCCTAGAGAACAACCCTTTAGAACAGGCACTCCGTGCACTCTCTGAAAATAACCGGATGATCATCGAAAAAGAAAGAAATGCGAATGGCCTGCAATTTGACACAAACCTGAGAATTGTGACCATCTCGGTGCCACGTTTCCAGACTTCAACGTTCGAATACGCAGGAGCCTGGCATGGAAGCATCTTTCGGTCATCTACCTTTCAGTTGGCCGATATCCTCGAGATGCTCCCAGGACAGAAAAATCACGACCGATCGGACTTTCAAGTCAAAGAGCTCGAGGCTCATGAATATGCGTATGGGGCGCTATGCTCGAAACTGGGAATTGTTACCTTTTTGTGCCGACACTTCCATTCTTTCGCACCTGAAGAAGGTTGCCTCAATATCAGAACGATTGCTGGCACGTTTCGGATCGTTCCTCAGAGCCCTGGAGCGACTTTATACTTTTCTTCGGAGCACAGAACTCCTGAAACGCACCACCTGGCATCCGATGATATCACAAGCCTTCGCAGATTTGCACAAGGACAGATTCGATTGAGTTCACTTGCATTTGAACGAGCATATGGCTGGGTGGGGAACGACGATGAGCGTTGGAGAGCATCCTCGATTACATTGGCGATAATGAGTCCATCACTTGACCATCCAAGATGCATAAGATTCACAACGGACGCAGAGCATCACCTGCTAAGGATTAGGCGAGATTGCTGCAAAGCTGTGATGCGAACCTTCATTCGACTCGTTGACGAAGGATGTCCGGGAGGAACTGAAGCAATCGAAAATTGGGACCTCATTTTGAGCACCGTGCGGCTTTTCAAAGACGCCGATTTCGCGAATTCCGAAAGCGTTCGCATGGTTA
Source organism: Zymoseptoria tritici IPO323 (assembly GCF_000219625.1). NCBI lineage: Eukaryota > Fungi > Ascomycota > Dothideomycetes > Mycosphaerellales > Mycosphaerellaceae > Zymoseptoria > Zymoseptoria tritici. Next base: position 3,202,705 of record NC_018216.1, on the reverse strand, counting down.
CGGACGCTTATTGGGCAATCTGTACAATGGCAGTTGCTGACCAGGACGCGAGAATCAGGATGTTGGGGAATGTTTTGGATGACTTCGGCGAGATGCTCGACGGTTCAGAGATCGAACCACTTGGCCGCTCCGCCAGGATTAGGGACTATCTGACAAGTTCCTTTGGACGGTATGGCTTACCATATGTTTGCTGCTTCGTTGCGCAAGCATTGCTCGTGAGCATGAACTGCTCTATCTTCTTGACTATTGGCGTTGTTAGTCCTCAGCTATGGTTGGACTTTATTGCAAGTCTGGATGGTGACGTTGTTGTTGCATAGGGTAGAGATATGTGGAGGGTGTTGCTTAGTACAACACACGAGGCTGCAGGCGAGGAGAGCTTTTCTGAAATCAAACAGTACATTCCTGCCCGTGTCCAGCGACCGCTCCCACCTCGGTTTCACTCGTACTCGACAAGTCGCAGCCGTGGACGACTGGTCGGTATAAGCGGGACTGAGGCTGGCTTTTACAACGACATAGCTGATCTTCCACGCCCATCCGAACGCTATTCCACTTTACCAACCACCGGACAATCGGATTCTGCCGGACAATCATTGTAATGCGTGTGCAATTTGTCACAATACTCGGGGTCGTGCTTCAGAACTCGATAGTAGTCGTTGTTGCAATCGCCCTTCTCATCGGGCTTTGACCTCGCAGAAAGGCTTGAACAATGGCCACTCGGATGTGCCAAGCCGCTGCACCGGGTTTTGGACGCTGGTAGACCCGGAATCTCATAAGTATAAAGCCTCAAGTTGCGATGTCCTAGTGATTCGAAATGAGGCGGTCTCGCTGCGTGGATGCTGATAGTCTCACTTTTTGCGGCTGCTTTGAGTGATGAGTTCCAGTCTCAATGTGAAAGTCTTTCCAGTCCGCAGTAAACCCGAGCCAACACTGTGCGGATTATGACCAGCAGAGAAGCAAGCGATTCCTCGCGCAGAGATCGGTTCTCGCCGAATCAAAGGTCGAAGAGGGACACGAGGGACGATCTTGCAAGGAATGAGTGTGTTCAAGGCCGCCTGATCAAGAGAATCTTCAGCGGTACTGCAGTGGCGTAGAACAGTGAAGTCTGCTCCCGGATAGGTCTCGGCTGGAACTCGATCTCGCTGATATCGAATTTGTTGCGTACTAGGACCGTCAGCCAAACTCGTGCATCAATCTCGCGGTAACTGTACTCACAACAAGCGTGCCTGAAAGTCTCAAACGTCTCAGGATTGCGGATTGCGCCGGAGATGAGCACTTCCAGCTTTGGTCGCATGTCGAAGAGCATGCGCAGTGTCGCGACAAGTGCTGAAATTGCCACTTTGTCGTATGTCTGTAGAGACGTCAGCGGATTGCGCACGCATGCGAATGCTATGATCTCACGATATCCGCTCCAACGACCACGTCGTAGGGAAACTCCTCGCAGTCGTCCTCGATCCAGCTGCCCTTCAAACCAGAACCCCATCGCAATACACTGTTGATCACATTCTTGCTGTCGTCCAAGCCGTTGAGGAAGAGGTTCTCTTGCAGAGCTTCTACCACACCTTCGTCGCCATCAGTCGTGGTTACGTGCCTCGCTTGCAGATGTTTCGCAGCCAAGATGGCAAGGAATCCGGTCCCTGCACCGAGCTCAAGCACGCTCCTCCCATTGACGACTTTCTGTCCTTCCGGGCTGAGGAGATATGATCCCAAATGCAGTGCGGCTTCCCATGTTCGGAAGCCTGTCGTCAGCGATCCTGAGATGAGGTGTCTTCTCTCCAGAAGTGTGATGCTCGGCTCATTTCGGTAGTCCATATCCTGGTCGGAACCTGGTGGCAAGCAGACAAACGTTACATATGACTTCTGCTGTGCAGCTGTGGTTTCTGATGGTAGATTTGCGGAAATGAGGACGGAGAGATGGGACATGAGATCATCTGAGATTTCCTACCATTCGCGAGGAGTAAGCAGAATGAGACGAAGTCGACGATGGTGACGGAATGAGAATGAGAAATATGAGAAGATCAACACCTACATCCTCCTCTGGATCCTCGATAGCTTGCTCAATTCTTGCGAGCAGAGGCTTCAGCACTCGCAGCTGATATCTCTGCGGCGGCAACATCGAGTTCTTCTCACTGTCGAAAAGATGCGTGTACAGCCATGCTTGAATGTGCGCATCTCGCAGCAACTGCTTCGGCGGCCATGCCAGAAAGTCCGGTTTGAATATCTGCAGATACTGCCGTCGAAAGAGTATCAATTGAGGATCCATGGTCTGAAGATGACCAGCATGCAGTGAGTGAACAGTGAGGTGAGTTCTTCTTCCTCAAAATTTGAAGATCGCTCCTTCCAGCCTGAGGCACGCCAAGACCAAGCCCGACGGCACCTTCCGCCCGTCCACACTTCGATTTGCCAGAATCCGCGTTAACGACATCTCGAAAAGCCCGGCCGCCAACTTCACCCAACGACAATCCTCCCACACAACACACCGCAATCATGTCGGACTCCCAGGTGACGCTTCGCACGCGCAAGTTCATCCGCAACCCACTGCTGGGACGCAAGCAGATGGTCGTGTGCGTACAAACCCCTCCATCTCCACCGAAACGAGAGACACCCGCCTCCGACGAAAATTCGAACACCACCACCAACAGACACATCATACTAACACATGCGCGCCTCCTCACAGTGACGTTCTCCACCCATCCCGCGCAAATGTCTCCAAGGACGAGCTCCGTGAGAAGCTCGGCCAGCTCTACAAGACCTCCAAGGACCAGGTCTCCGTCTTCGGATTCCGAACACAGTTCGGTGGCGGCAAGAGCACCGGTTTCGCCCTCCTTTACGACTCCGCCGAGGCGATGAAGAAGTTCGAGCCCCACTACAGACTTGTGCGATACGGACAGGCGACCAAGATTGAGAAGGCCAGCAGACAGCAACGTGAGTTTACCCGAGGGATGATGGTGGTGATGATGGGAATGAGGTGGCGGTGGATGGGGTTGTTGTACGAGAAGGATGAGGACATACACGATGGAGATGGAGATGACAACGATGATGATGATATGGCATACCACTCACGAGTCCACGCTGACAATGTGACTCAACAGGCAAGCAGAGGAAGAACCGCGGCAAGGAGACCCGCGGAACCGCCAAGACCAAGGCCGCCAGCAAGGACAAGAAGAAATAAACGGTTCGCATCGATACAGGAGTGTTCTGTTTTTGGTGGTGGAAGGTGGCTGCAATGGGGTTCGATTACGCTTTTCTGGCCTCGCTGCAAGCATGGTGTGCAGCTATCGGATTCTGCTCTTGCATGTGTTCGGTGTGCTGGGAAAAGGGCACCGATCTTGGCGTTGATATGCTGAGGGTGTAGCTTACTACTACAAAAGGGCAATGAAAGATTCTGTCACCATTGAAAGCGCCATTGAAGAGCACCAACACCCTGAGGCGATCGCCACAATTCTCATACCCGGACCGCCTCGAGACGAGGAGCATTCAAAGACAGGTGAGAAAACAAGTACGTGAAATATCGCCAGCAGGTGCAGGAATGTCGACATCACCATCGCCATGCTCTCAACTCCATCACGCACATCGCCAGTCTCCACAGGAATGTCGACATGCCATCGACATCACGCCATGGCTTCCCGATCCCCGTCGTCGCATACCTCGAACCCTCCGATGATGTGCTGCGAGGATAACATCCTGCGCGAACAATCCACCCTTGCCTTGTCTGAACGCCGCAAGTGTCTTCCGACATGCAGCCGTCTCCTGCTACTACTGACACTTCATGCACGTCGACTATCACAACATATATCGCTTTGTGAACGTGATCTTAGGGCAGTCTGCACAGTCAACACCTCATCCTCACCCGAAACATCATGGACCTCTGGCCTTTTCGTGCTATCAGTCGTCGCTAATGTACCTGGCCGTGATAGGGCACCAAGACTGACGGAGATTATATCCATATCCAGTGTTGCTTGAACGTAATGACCTATGGGCAGAGTGATGCTCTAAAGACTTGTGATGACCACAACACGATGCCAGTGCTCTCGGCGGTCGAGTCGTTCCGGTGTTCAGGCCACTGTAAGACGCGTACGAGGCTGACTTTGACGATGAAGCTCCGAACCGTTGCCTCACCGAGCTCCACTGTATAGACGGAGAGGTTTCCAGATGCCGGCTTTGCCAGAAATGCCAGGTTTGCCAGACAGACCAGGTGTGCGTCTTCTGGGGGAGTTGACGGCACGGCCATTGAAACTAGCTCATCAATCTCACTGGCAGGCGAGTCTGGTTTTTTTCTCACGCCACCATTGACACACGAGGTCGGTTCCGAGAGCGATGAATGCAGCATTGTGCTGCCACTTCATCCGCCAACGGAGGATGTGGTTTTGAACGAGCTACCAAGCTTCCTTGATCTGCAGGTCGAAGCTGAGCTGAGAGAGCTGCTGAGGGAGAAAGTTCCCTGGAAGAAATGCCGTTTCAGCTTAGGCATCAGAGTAGCCACGTTGCATATCCCTCATGCCTCATGCCTCATCCCTCATGCATGGCACCGAGCGAGGGGAGGCTCGGATCATCGTCAAGGGCGTAAGTGGAACGTGTTCTCTGTATCTCTTCGATGTACTGTACCTAAGGGTGACGATGAGGGAAAGTCGTAACGAACAACAAGTACGGGACCCGTGTTGAGTGAGATGTACCACATACTGTCAGACAGGAACCTGGAAGACAGCCTGCTGTGCCTGCACCCTGCTAATCCGGGCTTCACCCTCCTCCTCCGACTCCTCACGATTCAGTTTCCTCCCGCAGTTCGAGTCCTCTACCTTCTAGAATGGAAAAGTGACCTACCTGCACGAACCGGACCGATACAGCACATACATCCAATCCTCAACTCTCGATTCGGAGCATACCTACAAACCTCGGCCGAAAAAAAAACACAATTCGAGATTTTTTTCCTCTTCCACCAAAAGTGCACGATGAGGTAGTTTTCTAATAATGCTCACTACTGCTAATAAGACGAAGAAGCGGTGTGCAAATCACCTCCTCCCCATCAAGCCGCAGAGATCATCACCTCCACTCTTCTTCAGTGAGTGAACGACATGTGAACGAAAATACTTTTGAATTTTGACGCGAACGAAGAAGATCCCTTTTTTTCTTCTTCTCACCGTATACCTTTCCTCATTGCGGCTCGAGCGCGTGGGTGAAGTGTGTGGTTGTCAAGTGTCCCGTCATCAGAGGCGCCCGCCCCCCGCGAGCGACACACACCGTTCATTCATCATCACCGTGCACGATCGTTTTACACGTGTTCGTGGGGATTTTGTCCAATGAGATGATGTTTTCGCCGACATGCGGTGGATGCCGATACGGCGGGGTCGGGGGGAGGTCAAGTGCTGGACACAGGCATAAAGGTGCAGTGTGAGCATGTTTGAGTAGTGAGACTGTGTCGTCGACGTGTCTACGTAGAAGGAGGAGGTTCACACTCTTGTAGGTGCGATCGAGCAAGGAGGGGTCATGAAAGAAGGGGTCTATAGGACGCGCACACCCCGGTGCCAAGTTTAGCAACACTTCCGAATAGGAGAGCGAGAAGAAGAATGAGATCAGCGGCGATAGTTGCACGTTACGGAAAATGCGGACTTGTGAGAAGGTGTTTTTTGCTCCACAAAATTCATGGAACAATCGCTCGATCGACACGCAAGCTGTTCGTGTTTGGCTCTGCTCTCTCCACCGGGATGTTTCCTCTACACGCGCCTTTTTTTGAATCCTGGGAGTCAATCAATGTGCTCATCAGGTACGCGGTCCAAAGGTGCAAGGGCTCCACCGATTCCCGAGTCCTGCGAGCCAAGCATGTGCTAGGAGCTGCAACCACCGACGAACCAGTTGTGCACGCGCGGTGCCTGTCGTGCTCGTGTCGTGTTGTTCTCATGCTGCACAGTGCTGCTCACTGCGGGGCGATTTGCTTGGTCTTCGTTCGGCACGATTCCCTCATCGCGTCGCATCCTTGCGCCATGATGAGCTGAGCATCAACAAGTGAGAGGACAGGAGGCGTTTCGACTCGACATGCCCCGTCCAGTCCTGTCCAGTCCAGTCATCCCCGTGCGATCGAGCAATGCGTGCTTGCGGGCATTATCTTGCTCATCCTGAGGATCGACGTTTCTCTCTTTCTTTCTTCACATCTTCATGATCACCCATCTATCTATCCTGTCCTCTCCCATCTCCTCTCCACACCCTCGCTTATCTACGGTATCTCTCTTTGTTCCACTCGCTACCACTTCCCCTTTCACCCCATCCACAACGCCAAACGTCGACAATCGCACCGGACGGATAAGGGATCTCGACACAATCCCGGTGCTTATCGCTGCAGCACTACTCTCTTCTCCTCCCATCCACCATCCCGGCTCTTATCAAACGCGGGTCCTCGAATTCTAGACTTTCTCAGCCGCACGGTCACCCCTTCTTCCATCCACCTTGTGGGCACAGCAACCTTGGTGAGTCTTCCTTGCACTGCAATGGTCCATAGTCATCCATTGAACAAAACACAAAAGAATCATCCACTGACTCGACCTTGCAGTCCAGTCCAGATCTCCTCCACGACACTTCTTCGGAGAAATATCATAACAGCCTCCTGTTATCCGCCGATCTGAATCATCCCACCAAACCCCGCCGATCTTCCGCCTCCATACTACTCCAGGCGGTGAGATATAGCAAATTCTCCATATCGGCCAAACGCCTCCATCTGCCACTTTCCATTCTTTGCCCTTCCTCTCCAACACAATGAACACCCGACACCATGCCCGCACCGGCTCGAAAGGCACAAAGGTCCTCCCGCCACATGCTCGACCTGCGAAACCTCCCGTGTTGAGACGCGGGACGAGCTATAACAAAGCTGAGTCACATCATCAACATTCCCATTCTTCTGGCACGAAAGCTGCGAGTAGAAAGGTGGAGGAGCCGGCGGATGAAGACGAGGAGAGTGGCATGTCGAGTTTCTTGCAGTATTGGTATGTCCTCGTCGTCAAGCTGCTTCCCACGGCACTACTACTCTCCAACCAAGCCTCAAGCTAACCTCCCCATCCGCAGCGCAACATGCGAACGACAAATCATAACCCCCGGCTCCACAATCCTCTACTGCTCCGAAGCGTAAGATCCTCCTCACCTCCTCCCTCCCCCTCAGCGCCCTCCAACTAACTCCTCCCTCCCTCTCCCACAGCTGCCGCAAAAAAGACATCTCCCGCCCCCCCTCCATCCCCTCCCTCCACGCCATCTCCCCCTTCACCGAATCCCCCTACTCCCCCTTCGACCTCCCCTCCGGCGACATCATGCCGCAACGCAGCCCGACCGTCCTACGACCCCTCTCCATCGCCTCCTCCGCCTCCGACTTTGACCTTTCCTCCCTCGCTGGGGCCGACTCACCGCTTACCTCCTCCCCCTGGCGTCGAGAAAGCGACGACCCCGCGTTGAGATATCTCGATCAATTCTCCTCGGATCTGGCTCTGAGGAGGAGGAGTCGAACCCGGGAGTCGAGTTCTGGATTGCCGAGTCTGGTGCATTCGCCGAGTAGTTCGTATGGGACCGTGGCGAGCAGCAGCACGGCGTCCTCCCAACACCACCACGGTCACGTCCACCACCATCCCGCTCCTCCTCCTCCTCCTCCGACGACGACGACGACGATGAATAAGAGGGACATGTACTCCACCTCCCACCACACTTCCAAGTCCATCGACCTCGTCATGCCATACAACATCTCCTGCTCCTCCACCACCACCAGCACCACCGAAACGACGGGAAACGGACCCATGAGTCCCACGCAATTATTGAAAGACGCGAGTTTGAAGAGTAGCGCGAGTACATTGACGAGTTTCCGCACGGTGGAAGCGGGGGATCTGTCGTATGAAAAGAGAAAGGACAGGAAAAGCGCGATCGAAGTGCAGGACTTTACGATGGCGGGGGAGGATGAGAATGAGGGGTGGGCGGGGAGGAGTTTTAGGAGGAGGAGGAGTCAGCGGGTGTGAGGAAAGACGAGAATGATTGAAGGTGGAGGGAGGGGGATGGGGTGAAGAGATGGATATCACTGTTGGTTTTCACTTGCTTTTTGGATAATTTGGCATGGCGTCGGAAGAGGGGTCCACTGGATACAACACTGCTTTTTTGGTGTCGATTTTTGGATGAATGGCGTTTGAGGGTGAGGATAACAAACAAAAAAGCATTGGGGATCATTTATGGCGAAGGGGGGGATATTTTGGGTGGGCACTCGGCATATTGGCATTTGGATATTTGGGTGGACAAAGGAGGAGGAAGAAAGAGAGGAGGGAGAAAGAGAGGAAGGAGAAGAGAGGAAGGAGAAAAGAAGAGGAGACATTGTATCTAGCTCCCTCCGCTCGGCTCGGCGTAGAGCTCACGTCATATTGAAGGATATATCGATACTCACTGCGTGCGGATCCAGCAAGTGTTCCGACCAATCTCCGCGTCTGCTTCTTCCATTCTGGTGATTTTAGTGAAAGGGACAATAATGGCTCGTGTGGTCGTGGCCGGGTCGGAGGAGTGATGATGTCTCTCTCTCTGCTTTGGAGGTTTGGATTAGCCGCGTTCTTCCATTGTTTGCATCACATTCACAAACGACATGCGAGAGTCATGATGTAAGACGTGGAGAGGAACCACATGATCCTCTCGCTCTCTTGGAAGTGCATGTCGAAATCCTCTCTGTTCGAGAAACCAGTGAATCCTCGCTGCTGGGACTCCATGCTTATGCTAATTGCCATACGCCATGCCAACCCTCACAACAGCTCAGCAGCATCCCTCGAACTCTCCCCCACAGCCCTCACCTCCGTCCGCACACCTTTCTTACCCGCTACCTCCTCAGCAGTAGTAGCAGCAGTCTTCGTTCCCCCAACCACCTCCTCCACCACACCATGCCCTCCACCCTCACACCTTCCCCCCACCGCACTCTCCCCATCCTCCCCTCCCTCCCCCTCCGCCTCATCCTCACCCCCCAACCCCCTCTTCTCCCTCTCCCTCTCCACCCTCCTCCTCCAAGGCCGATAAATCCCCACAGCCAGCACCCCACCCACGAGAAACGCCCCACAAATCGCACCGCCAATAACATCATAATGTTCCCCCGCCACATCCACTCCATCCCAAAACCCCCCTTCCCACTCCGGCCTCACATTGCGAATCATCGTGAGGAGTTGGAGTGTACCAATCGCCACCGCCACCGCGACTGTAATCCCCGTCAACACGCATTGGTAATACAGCACTGCGATGGCGTCTTTCGCTAGTCGAGCAGAGGTGTAGAGGGACATCATCGCCGCGCCGTCGAGGGTGTCGAGGAGACACATTCCCGACGTGAAGAGGATGGGGAAAATGAGGATGAGCCAGATGGAAGTCCCCTTTGCGGCTTGGATGGAAGATAATCCGAGGAGGGCGATTTCAGAGGATGTGTCGAAGCCGAGACCGAAGAGGACGCCGAGGGGGTACATTTTCCAGGGTCGGTCGATGAGGTTGAAACAACGTTGGAGGAGGGAGGTCATGCACCCCGTGCCGCCGGTGAAGGTGATGTCGAGGGCGAAGTCCTGACCGGTAGGAGCGGCGATGGCAGAGCGGAGGTGGATCAGGAGGCGGTGGAGGATGTAGATGTTTATCCCGCCGAGGATGAGGAGGAAAGCGGCGGAGATGGAGGAGCCGATGATGGAGCCGACTTCGCCGAAGGCGCCGAAGCGGGACTCGATGGCGGCGGAGGAGGCGGCGACGACGATGGAGGTGATGATGACGATGGTGGAGTGCCCGAGGGAGAAGAATGTTCCGACCGTGACGGGTTTCTGGCCGGATGCCACGAGGCGCCGGGTCATGAGGTCGATGGCGGAGATGTGGTCGGCGTCGAGAGCGTGGCGGAGACCGAGGGTGTAGGATAGGATGGAGGTGGAGACGAGGAGAGGGTGAAAGGAGAGGACTATGCCGACACAGGTCCAGACGAGGAGTTGAGTGAGGATGAGGAGGAGGACGATGAAGAGGGCGGGGGCGGGGAGGCGGCGGAGGTAGGGGGTTGAGGCGTGGAGGTTGTTGGCGCGGCGTTTGAGAGTGGAGAGGAGGGGGCGTTTGGAGGAGGAGGAGGAGGAGGAGGGAGAGGATTCCATCGTGGTGGTGTGTTTTGTGAGGGTTGAGATTGAAGTTGACTTGATGGTGAGTGGTTGCTCGTGTTCAAGCTATGTGTTGTGAGATCGCACTTCCATTTCCGTGCAAGCCTGAGGATCGTTCGCGGTATGGACTGACAGCAGCGAGGAAGACTCTTTCTCTTCCGCGGTGAGGTTCAGAGTTCAATCCATGTCGGCGAAGGTGGGATGTCGATAGCGACATTGCTTGGCCGCCCGGTGGTTGGTGGGGTACCTACCGAAGTCCCTCCACTACTGCGGGGCTCTCTGCAGATTTTCAGATTTTCCATCGATAGATAAGCGACTCCAGGAAGCAGTATTTTGAAATGAATCCTTTTGTTCTCATCACTCATACTTTGCAATGCAGAGACTAGCGTTCGTCCCGCCAAATCCAAAACTGTTGGTCAAAGCAGCGTTGACAGTGTGTTGTTGTGCTACGCCTGGGACGTAGTTGCAATCGTAGTCCTCGGGTGGATCGCCAGGATTGTCGAGGTTGAGAGTCGGCGGTAGGACGTTCTGTTACGAGTCAGTCTGATGCGTTCTCACAAGAAACTCCCTCAAGCACATACATGATGTACTGCCAGCATGGTGAAAATGGCTTCCACTGCACCCGCCGCACCGAGAAGATGTCCAACCGCGCCTTTCGTGCTGCTGACATTGATCTCGGACGCCTTCTCCTTGCCCCCTTCGCCGAGCAGAAGCCTCTTGATGGCGTTGTTCTCTGCGGCATCTCCTAGCCGGGTGGAAGTGGCATGGGCGTTGATGTAATCGATTTGACCTGGCTTCAGCTGGGCGTGCTTCAGCGCTTGTCGCATGGCGAGAAATGCGCCTGCGCCATCTTCTTTCGGAGCAGTCATGTGGTAGGCGTCCGAGGAGAGACCGTAACCCTTGATTTCGGCGTAGATGTCGGCTTTGCGAGCTTTGGCGTGTTCAAGTTCCTGTGGATGTTATCAGTGGAGTCAACCCACGCATACTCCTCAAGACTGACCTCAAGCACCACCACACCTGCACCCTCTCCAATAACAAAACCTGCTCGATGTCGATCAAATGGCCTCGACGAAGCCTTCGGATCATCATTCCATTCCGTCGCCAGACTTCTCGCTCGAGCAAATCCTGCAATAGCCAGTGGATGAATACACGACTCCGCTCCACCTGCCACCATGACGTTCGCATCACCGAAAGCAATCAATCTCGAAGCATCTCCAATCGCATGGATTCCAGTCGTACAGGCCGTTGTTGCCGCATGGTTCGGGCCCTGAAAGCCATATCTGATGGAAATATGCCCGGCCGCAAGATTGATGAGGAGTCTCGGGACGAACAACGGCGACACTTTTCGATAGCCGTGTTCGTGAAAGGCGATGGAAGTGTTGTAGGCTTCATCTAGATTGCCAATTCCAGATCCGATGGTGACGCCCGTTGCTTCAAGATCTGCCTGTTCTGTGGGATGCCATCCCGCATCATCTAATGCTTCTTGAGCGGATGCAATGGCATACTGCGCGAACAACGCCATCTGCCGTTCATCGCTTGCGTGCAGCCAGTCTTTCGCTTGCCATTTTCCACTTTCGCGACTGCCGAGAGGGACCAGACCGGCAACGCGACTGGGGAGTGTATCGAACGGAGATCCCTTGGTGGAAGTCGAGACGATGCCGCTGTGAGAATCCAAAAGTCGACGCCATGTCTGTTTGATGCCGGCGGCGAGCGGAGTGATGGCTCCGAGACCGGTGACGACTACCCTTCGCATTGAGGGATGTTCATGTCTGGATTGTGTGTGTGTATCGTTGATGGCCTTGTCTCGAGGTCGAGAATAGATAGAGTTTGGACGCCATGCAAGGCAAGCGAGGCAGGCGTCGCCAAGCGAATGATCTTCCGATCCGTTCGGGTGCGACTTGACTTCTCTTCTTCTTCTCCTTCCTCTCATCAACATTCGTGGAAGTTACATTGGTTGTCGTCTCGTCTCAGAATCCTTTGATCGTTTCTCAGAGTAAACTCCAGCGTCTTGCCGATCGATTCCGGCCAACGCAGAGTTCCACACCGCCGCAAAGCAAAACCTTATGCGCCTGGAAGCTCTCGCAGCCACTGGGATGCTGGACATGCATGGAGTGAGATTCCGGACCGGCCTTTGGGTGGCCTGATTGAGCTGTATACCGGTCAATCGTGATGTTCCATCGCACATCATCGTGGACGAGGGCAGAGCATCCATGAGTCCACTCCGTTGTGGGCACAGGTCTGGTTTCTCACTCCCTACGTCGACAGGCAGGCTGTCGATGGAAGCTATTGGGTAGGAATTGCTTCGCTCGTGATGATAGACATGGGTAGGTTTGCTGCGGATGGTTTGACTCGGCATGGGTCGAATACGGTACGGCCACCTTAGCCACCGACAGCCGTAAGACGCACGGTGTCATCTTCCGCTACCTTGCCGTTCCTGAGGATTGCTGAAGTATCTATAGCGACTCCCAACTCGCCGTAGACTAGGTACCTTATGTTCTTCTTCACCGCAGTCAGTCAGCCTCACGCCGTGCCACAGCCTCGTCCATCATACCGGAATAGACCCCGCCAATATTCCATCGCACACCTCGCGTGGCCCATCCCAGGACTGTCACTGCATGTACGACGGTAACATCACATCAGCACACTCCACTGCATGAAAAGACCAAAGGCCGGCCTCTTGATTTGTTCCTCGTCTTGAGAGTACCTTCCCTCGAAAGACTCGGTCGGACTCGCATGTACCGTGGCTCCTCCGAGAAGGTCGTCTCCAACTGCCCGTTGGTGAAGGATTCTTGAGGCTGCGGCATCTTCGGCGATCCATCCCGCGACTGCGCAGTCATCGTCGCCGACCAGGGCAGACCGCATCGTCTTCATTCCCCTTCGCTCCCATCACTCTGCGCCTGACCGATTTTCTGGACCCACCGCCTGACTTTACCACGCTCCCTGTTGACCCACGACGTCACTCTGTACGTGACATTGATAGCCGACCGCCGCCATGGACAGTCCTGAGGTCGTCCACCAAGATCCATCGCCAAGACTCTCCGCCATCAGCAGTCCTCGCTTCACCGAGCATTTGTAAGTGAAGTCGATGCATGACCTCCAACTCACACTCACACCTTCACCAGCAACAGCACACCGCCATACCAGCAATATCCATCTCCCGAACGAGAACATGTGCGCGCGCCTTCATACGCCTCACAAGCGACGACAATGCAACATCGAATATCAAATAAAGACCATCCAATGTCACCGTCGGAAATCAGCTCGCCGTTTCCCGAGGCATACCAGCGTGACATGAGTGAGAAAGAAGTGGTTGTGCCGCCGCCACTACCGCCGCAGCCGCAAAATTACGAACCACCGAGTGAAAGTCGGCCACCACCAAAACGAATATGTGGCATTCGACGGCGCTGGTTTATCTTGATCATTGTTTTGTTACTGGTGATAGCAATCGCGCTGGGAGTAGGGCTTGGAGTGGGACTGAGCATGGACTCGTGAGCACCACGCCGAACCACACAAACCACGACACTACTGACCTCATCACAGAGACTCAGACTCGACCTCCCAAAAGTCATCAAATATCACCGACCACGCAATAGGCGGCGCCATCGACCCGAAATACTTCTCCAAACAAGGCGTCTTCAACGGATCCGGAATTGCCTTGGCCTCACAATCTTTCGCTCGAGAACTCTCCGATGGGTCGCAAGGCAGTCTGGTAATGTACTTCCAACACTGGACCGGACAGATTCGGTACAAACAATTGAGTCCGAGCGGAGAGTGGTTGGGTGGCGATATTTCGGAGGTGGTGGCTGTGGGAGCGAAGAATGGCACGCCTCTCTCGGCTGTTAGTTATGTGCTGAATGAGGCTAGTACGTGGCATGTCTTTTGTGAGTTGAAAGTTCGTCTGAATCTATGAAGGCTCCACTGACGGACCGTCTAGACATCGACAACAACAACACCATCCGCCAACGCTCTAACAGCAACAAGACGAATGTTTGGGTCGACGGACCTATCAACGCCCTCAACATTAAGACCTACGACGCTGATATGGTCGGAATGCAGGCCTGCTGGTGAGTCTTCGAAGGGTGCAAGGCTTGCAGCTACCCGAGATTGTCTCTCGAGCTGTGCTAGCTGGTCTCAATATGTCCCTATATCCTGTGTCGAAGCCACTGCTGACCCTTCTGGCCTTTGGATTAGGTACGGGTCCGACTATGGAGACACCGACTACACGCACACCCCCCTCCCCAACGAGAACGCCAACACCACCGCAATGTCAAAAGACTACGGTATGCACTTGTGGTACGCCTCGGACGAAACAACCTTCAAACAACTCGGCTGGCGAGAAGGACAAACCACCTGGGCACACCAACAAGACTGGCCGAACATGAACGGGCACGCAGGAGTGGGATGTTACAGCTGGGGCCCCGGCACGACGACATATGTCATGTTTGTGAATCTGCAGAATGCCGTCGAGTTCTGGTGGAAAGACACGAACACCAATCTCACCAGCACAGAGTCCCATCCCATCAACGTCTGGACGAATTGTGAGTCCTTCCCAGCACCTCCCCTCAAACCTCCACTAACCCCACCCCTCCCACAGCTTCCATCTCCATCCCAAACGTCCACCCCTCCACCTCCCTCGGCTACACTAACATCTTCTACGCCCAATCCGCGTCCACCCACCTCTTCACGGGCTACAACATCTCCTGGGCGGCCGAGAACACGTCCTTGATCGCACCTTCCTTTGACGTCGGCGATCAGCCGGGACTGCCGGGGACGCATTTGAGCGTTTCGGCGCTCCCGAATCGCAGTGGTGGGGACGACTTGGTGGTGTTTTATCAGGTGGAGGGAGATGAGGTGAGGGAGTTTACGAGGGACTTGGTGGCGGGCAGTTGGAGTGAGGTGGGAATTGAGATTCCGAATTGATGTTCAGGGAGGAGGGGAACTGAGGGCAGGCTTGGATGAGTTTTTTCGGCAGTGGACATATGGGAGATGTTGAGTGCTCTCCCTTCTTGCTGTGCGATTCGGTTTGGTAGCTGAGGTGTCAAAGATGTCGTTTGACCATGCTTTTTCTTGGAGAGATTGGCTTATATACAGCAGCAACCATATCCGCAAAGCAACACCACCGTCAAGCACGGTGTCCCGCGCACGGAAGCATACAACTTCGTCGCTTTCCCTCTGCCATGCGAGAACTCCAGCATCATTTCCAAGAAATCCACCCTCAAGCGGGTCAAAAATGGCAGCAACATCCGAATCTCCAAGGCCGTCTCATCCTTCCCCAGTCTTTCAAGCTCTATCAATAGGTCCTGCAATGCTTTCCTCCTCCTCCTTCTCCGAAGAGGATGGAATCGTTCCGCTATCAGAAGATACATGAGCAAGAGTTCGAGACTGAAGTGGAGAGAGATGTGTACACTGACCGATGTCCTGCCCTCGGACCGGTAGCACTGGCGAGGTCGCTGCTAGCTCGTTCCCTTGCTAGTGAGCACGGCGATGGTTCAGAAATGCGAGGGTTAAGGCTAGACCTAGACCTTCGATGAGGGCCATCAGGACGCCGAAGAGGATGGTCAGGGCCTGGATGGCGTCGTTGGAGGGATCGGTGACTTGTAGGGGAGGGGTTGAGGAGGTGGAGGTGTTGAGCATGGTTGGTGGTTGTTGGGCGAGGTTGAAGGGGAGGGTGGAGGGAGTAGTGTGGTTGTTGGCGGTGATTGATGGGAACAGTGGTGTGGCTCGTGAGTGTCGTCCGTGGTGGTCGTTCGTGAGTGTCGTCCGTGCTGGGTGTTCGTGCTGGGTGTTCGTGCTGGGTGTTCGTGCTGGTTGTTCGTGCCGGGCGTCCGTGCTGGTTGTTCGATTCGGTCTGCTCGTCCTGGTCGTTCGCGCTGGTTGTTCGTTCTGTTTGTCCCTGGTCATTGCTCGTGGATGCTACCTGTCCATTCAGGCTGATGTGGTAAGGGTACTCGATGAAAAGTTGGGTGAAAGAGGAAATGGATTGAGATGGAAATGACCTTTGTATCGAGTTCGTGTCGAGTACTGGCCTTCTGAAGGAAATGACATAGCCTACTTGTGTCCAAGGGAAAGGACATAGCCTACTCACGTCCAAGCCACAAGGTAGAACAGCGCTGGCGAGCAGAAGAGAGCCGCCATGGTGAACAGAGGAATGCCCTGTTAGAAGAAATGCGCTGCTCAGCATAAGAAATGCGCTGCTGCACAAAGGGAAAAATGCGCTACTGCCGAGAGAACGTCCGCTGCCGTACGGAAGGTGAAAATGCGATTCTGGATCGATGCTCAGCAGTGGAGCTTCGTCGGCGCAGGAAGCAAACCTCTGGAGGGTGAGACGACGGTGCGAAATCACCGGGCTTATTGGGAGGGTGATGAATGATATTGGTGAGCGAACTCATTCGATCTCGCCCTGGGATTCGGCGCTGACAGGTGACCCTGCACTCTTCCACAGTATGGATGGACAGGAACATTGGTTCTGGTGGGTTCGAATCCAGGGGGATAGTGTCGAACGTCTGCGGAAGGTGTGTCGTTCGCCGACGCCAATACGCTCTGATTCCGAATCTATCGTGTGATTCCGAATCTAAGGTATCGTGTGATTCCGAATCTATCGTGTGATACAGGGCAAGGTCCATTGGTTCGTGTCTCCGCCGGCGAAAGGACATACGAAAGATGTGGGTGCCCTGGGCTGTAACAAGCAACGAGCTGTTTGAGTCCTTGCTGTCCACAATCGATCGCCATCCGCGGGTCAGAGAAGAGGATTTGAGGTCATGATCTTTACTGCTAGATAAATTTCACCAACCGCGCAACAACGCTACAAAATGAAAGCACGAATACAGCAAAAATTCGCGAAAGTACACAGCAAGCGACAAAGCGCTTTTGAAGGGCAGGCGACGAACAGTGGTTGGCCTACTGAAAGGTTACCCAATAATGTCGGAAGCCGCACGTTTCCGAAAGTCCACGGCAAGCGACAAGGCGCTTTCCGAGGTCAAAGGACGAAAAGTTGTTGGCCTACTGAAAGGTCAGCCAGTAACTTCCATCCGCACGTATATTTTTTGGCGTCGAGGCCAAGCTCGGAGATGCCCGATCCATCAGACATGCGCAAACCCCGGAGTACGGAGGTCCAGCAGATCGAGTCGTCTCACACAACTCAGCACTTGCGCGCCAACGACCACCGAGCCGATAAGATCAAGCCAGTGTCCGTACGTATCCCACTTCCCTCGTATCCCAGTAGGCTTCTCCGACTGCCTGTTGCTGGGTTCCTCCTCGGGCACTCATCTGGGCCCGTCACTTCTCTCTCCCCTCTCATATTCTGTGGTGGCGTCGCCATGCTTCTTGCGCTTTATGTGCTTCAGCAGGTCGTCACGGCGCTTGAAGCCTCGCCGAGAAGCCGGACATCCTGCATGAGGGCAGAACGATATCCGCCGCTCGCTATGTGCACTGGCATGCCGCAGCAGTGTTCGTTTTTCCGCAAAGCTCTGATGGCATTGTGATACCAGGCAATGGTGCGAGCGTCGATGCACTTCGGCTCGGTGTAGCCTGGCGAATATGAGTGGTCATTCGCAAGAAAAGCGATCAGCTGAGACTACACTCACCGTAGTGCCTCAACAGTCTCGAGTACTGCAACGCAGTCGTCAATGCAGCATCTCAAAGCCGGTCCCGGAGAGCTTGCATCGGAATCGGACGGTGTGTCCATGGCCGTGCTGGGTTGATTTACCGATCGCTTCGAGGGTAGCCCGGCTTCAAATGGACCAAAGATGTCTTCGAATTCGTCCCATCCATCGTACAGCCACGACATGGGCTGCTGGGTGTTTGAGGTGGGCGGCATTGCCGGTAATTGCTCAACTGCATGCGACATTGCGGCGGCGGAGGTCGTAATGCTCTGGCTTGGATGTGGTTGTGATAAGCTATCCATCACTGCGAGTCCAGCCACGTCTTCCGCTGCAGTAAGGTTGCCTTGCGGCAGGAAGCTGTCGAACCACTACCAAACTTGGTAAGTGACGAAGCAGATCCAGTCCGTAACGTGTGCACATACCCTGTCCGAACCTGCAATCATATCGTCCGCACTGCGCGGCAGGTCTGCTCCTTGTTGAGAGGCATCTGCGCTCTGCTAGCTATCTGGATCTAGATGGCCGTTGTCCTGGTCGAACGGATCTCCAATGAGTCCATACGTCGACCAGAGAGAATCACAATCCAAGAATCCAAGAGCATCGTTCCACCCGGGGTAGTAGAGTGAAGCCCAATCGTCGTAAGATTGTACATTATCTTTCGAGATTGTTTGAGATCGGAGGATGTGTCCCGCCTCCGATGGGAGTCGAGATGAAAAAGCGCTGCAGTCGCTACTGCAGCGGCCATGTTGTCCTGCACCAGGTCCGCAGATGGTGCAGGCTTAGATTTGAGGCGAGTTGGAGAAGGAGAGCTGCGGAAGATAACCCACAGGAGGTTGTCAAAGACGTAAGTACTGGTCCCGAAGCGGCCTTGCATTATGCTAATTGATTGCCGCCGTCGCCGCCAGCGAGACAGCTTGCAGAACATGTCAGCTGGCGGTCACTCCTGCGCCTCAGAAGCTGCATCGTGGAGATGTGCAGCCTTCAGGGCGGGCTGCAAAAGCGTGCTCCACCATCGTGCAACATTATTCGAATTCGCTGTACCTCGTTGATTTGACTGCATCGCTTCGACATTTTCAACCGACGTGCTGGACCGAGATGGTAGGTGCATCATACGCAAGTTTTGTTTTGGTGGGAAAAATTGATCCTGCCGGCTGAAGTGGCTTCACTCACACGCCAAGCTCTCGGACCCCACATCAAAACTTTAGCGTCCTCACTAGCGCCAAAAAAGTGAAATCCTTTCCCAACCAAGCACAACCAGCTGTCAAGAAGACGCAAAAAGAAGGGCTGCGAGTCTGCTTGCCTCTTCGGAGTTACAGATACAATCTTTCGCCAAGCCTCGAAGTCTCGATAGCCCAAAACGAACAGTCGGCTCCGCAAACTTCGACCTCCTTCTCCTACAACAAAAAACCAAAAAGAAAGGTCTTCGAGGTTGTCTCAACCCAGCGGGTTGGACTGTATAGGAATAGCCGAAGGTGGGGCCTGTCTGGAGTCAGAAAATTGACCGGACTCAGAGGTTGGAGAGAAGAACTCACTCGAACCCACGACCTTGAGGTTCCGGTTCAAGCCCTGATATTGGCATCGGGGCGAGAGATAAGAGCCACACGCTCTACCGATTGAGCCTGGAAATTATTAGCCGAAGTTTGGCTTGAGAGCAATTTGGGTGAGACTCACTACCCCGGCAAGGGGGCTTGATCCTGATTGGTGGTCAGGCAAGATTGTGAAGCACGAATTTCCAGACGTTAATATTGATCATATTTGGGCTCTGGTTTCTCCCCGTCGTCGAGACGGCGACCTTCTGCTCGTTGAATGCTATCGACAACACCACAGGCACTAATCTTCGCTTGCGTATACTGGACCTAGAACAGCTATCGATATTGATCATGAATGGCACGCTCAATGCGTCAAATCAGGAAAGCACGCTAGTGCATCAACCACGAAGAAGGAAGGAACGAGCCGTCAATGTCTTGCGTATCAATTCCAGAGGAGGAATCTCACTGTAGCAAGTCAGGTTCATATATGCTGGCCAGCAGTAGTTATATCACAGTCCTCTCGTTGCGTCCTCCCAATCAGAAATTGCAACGTCCTTGAACTCCCTCACCGACCTCTCGACCCTCTCCTGCGAAGCCCAATAGCTCTTCGGCAAGCCAACCTCCCTCTCCACCAGACTTCTCAATCCCTCTTCATCCTTCCCATCGTCCTCCATGACCATTCTCGCGACAGCTTTTCCACAAAGCCAAGTGTTCGGCATACCATGCCCAGTAAATCCTGCCGCCATGAACAGCGCATTGCCATCACCCGGCACACGTCCAACCCAGGGCTTATCATCGCGAGAGTAACCCATAATGCCCGTCCAGATATGGCTCGCTTCCAGTCCTTCCTTACCGACTTCTCCCTTGGGAATGGCGAGAAAGTCGACCAGTTTTTGCCGCAGGTACTTGGACGACCATTCATCCACGACACTGTCGTCTGTCACACCCATCGTCTGCTTCCCTTCATGCCTTGCACCGCCGAACATCAGTTCTCCACCACGCTCGATAGGTCGTTGGATGAGATAGTCGTCTACACCATCGCCTAGCAATCCGACAGAAGTCTTCAGACGGTTGTCTTCCGTTGCCAGTGAAGGCGGAGGATGAAGAGCAGACATTTGTCCTCGACATGGGACGATCAAGTCTGCAAATGCGGGGAGGAGGTGCGATGTGTAGCCATTCGTTGCGAGGATGACTTTCTTCGCCAGGAGTGTTCCGCGGGCTGTTGCGATGTGGACTCCTTGGGAGTGAGAAGGGCTGACGGCTGTCACGGGTGTGAGAGTTTGCAGGTTGAAGCTCTGGCCGGCAGGGAGCGGAGTCGTGAGGAGTTCCGAGAGGATGTGTGCCACGAATTTGTATGGCCACATTCTCGCGGCGATGTCAGTAACGACAGCTCCGATTGCAGAGTGGACGCGGAGAGCTGCCAGCTCTTTGGGATCCGTGACGAGCTTCATCCTTTCTGCGAGTTCTGGCGACTTTTCTTGCACAGTCTTGAGTGCTTCCGTCACCCTAGCTAGGTGGTAGTCCGAGTAGATGGCTTGCACTCCGGGTTGAACATTGAACTCGCAGTCAATGTTTTTCTCCCGGATTAGAGCATGCAAGGTGTGGAAGTTGGCAAGTTCGAAATGCCCAATCTCAGGCTCATCAGGATGCGTGAATAGCAGTGGCTGACAATGACCACCATTCTGAACCTGTTGTTAGATCGGATCTAGTCCTGGGAGAGCTACGATACTCACTCGGCCGGTAGCTCCCCAGCACGCCTCTCTCGCCTCCAGCATAACTACTTTCAAAGGCTTGTCGTTGCCATTGAGCAGACTGTAGGCAGTGCTCGTTCCGGTCATCCCACTTCCGATGATTGCCACATCGGCCGTCTCAGGCAGATCACGGGTTGTGCGATGGCCAACCAGCACGGAATCAGGCTCACGGTGCCAGAAGGAAGAGGTCGACTCGGGATTTGGGAGATCGCATGGCCGCCTGGGCGAAGTGATGTTTGGCATTGCGGGAGGCATATTCAAACGGCTTTCGGAAGGCGATAGGATGTTAACGAAGAAGAGGAAAGAGCCGCGACGAACCAAGAGTCATAGAGTGTTCACGCCCTGCAAGCTCATGGCCGGGATCAGCCTGTTGCCAGATAGCAAGATAAACTTGAGGCAGCAGAGAAGCTCCAACAGCTTGTCGGACGGACTTTGTCGAAGGAAAAGGGCTGCCGCTTCGATCGGTTGACGAATCGAAGCAATTGGAAGTTCTCATTCGCTGACTGATTTTATATTTCCAAGAGATGTTGTAGTTGTCCTGCTTGACATCGGCCAAGCCGGTGGATGGTCCAGCTGGGGCCGAGAAGATTGTGGAGCTCTCGCATCGCACAGACAGCGTTCCCGACCACACTCTCCTCCTCTTCGTCCATTGCGCTACGTGGTGCCGTTGTCTTCCTCCACCACCACCGACCAATCTGATCATGGGCGAGATTCTCAAGGGTTTCCAGGGTTTCCTGGGCGGTGCCAAATCTTCCGTGTCCTCCGTGGTATCTAACGACGATTCCGGTAGAATGACTTCATACACCAATGCCAATGAATGCGACTGACCCGAACTTCCCTCAGACTTTGCCGACTTCGCGACCGCTGCGGCACCTCAAGCACCAAGCCATGTCGCGTCCTCAGTCTTCACCGAAGCAGCGACGACTGCACGTCCTCCGCGAGCGATCGACATGTTCAACAGCCCTACCATGGCCGGCCGCCCATACACAAAGTGGTACCGAGTCTGGGAGCGAGTCACGATCAAAGACTTTTACCAGGAGCTCACCATCATTCCGATCATCGTCTTCATCATCCTGGTCAACCTCTGGGGTGCAGCGGCCAACCGCAGCCGCGCGAAAGAATGGGCGAAGATCCATCTACCACTTCTGAGCGCAGAGTACGCAGCTGTGGGATTCGGAAAGAACAAGAAGCAGCCATCACCAGACGATGCGGAGTTGTATAAAGAGCAGAGCAAGAATGAGTACATCACGTATTGTACGGGTCGTCAGAACGTAGCTTGCTTGGATGTTAAGCTCACGCTGTACAAGCGGTACAATCCACTCTTTTGGGCCGCTGAGGTGATTCTCAGCTTCTTCTTTGAGAGCTTTGAGATGCCTGTGGAGCGGCTGGAGGCTACGGCGTACGCTTTTGACGGCAAGGAGAAGCAGCTTGTGCCGGGACAGGATTCGGTCAACGCCAAGGACAGCCAATACGATGGGTTCGTCTGGGCTATCGTGCACAAGGACAAGATGAAGCAACTGCGCGACGATCGCTACGATGTCAGCTTGACCTCTACCAAGGACCACCCGAAGCTACCCACTTGGGCAACGGTCATGTCTGAGAGCGCGGAGGTCACTGAAGCGCTGCTCACACCCGAGCTCATCAAAGCTGTGACGGAAGCTGGTGAAGACATGGAGGCCTTGATTATCTCCGATCAGCCCGTTAATGCACCGTTGAAGTGAGTCTGCTTATGAAGCTCGAGATGAAGCCGGCACTAACATTCGATCCCAGACTGAACGACACTGTGCCCAAGAAGCGTGTATCCCTCGCCATGCGCCTCACAACCGATTCAAGCAAAACGGCCCTCTTCAGCTACTTCCTCCGCCTACCCGACTTCCTCGTTAACAGCGCTCACTTCCGGCCCGAAGCCATGCGCAAGATTCGAGCCACTCGTGAGGAGCAGATGAAGAAGATTCGCCGGGTCGATGAGGATGAGAAGGCGGAGGAGAGGAAGCTCGCCAGTGAAAAATTGAAGAAGGAGGAGCGGGATCGAAAGTTGGCGGCGTTGACGGCGGCGGAGCAGAAGAAATTTTTGGAGAAGGAGAAGGACAAGGAGCAGAGGAAGATCCAGAAGAAGCAGACCATGAGGGGTTGAGCGGGATTGTAGCCTGGGTCGTCCGGTTGGTTGGACGCGAGAGACAGGATGGTTGAAAAAGCTAGGAGAGGGTTCCGGTGGGCTGTGAACATTGTAAGTCTCGTGGCCATACAGCTTCATGTATAAACTTAATGTACATCAGGAACAAGCAGCGATGCGGGCCGACGTTGGCGTTGTCCGTCGGACCTTGCTGAGATCATGATCCCCGGCATGCTGCATTGTTGTGGTTCGACTTGTATTGTCACATGCAAATTTGCTTTTCACCTGGACTGTGCGCAGCTCAGTGTCACTCGCTTTCGATTCGCGCACGGTTCTTCTGCGGACATAAAACCTCGACCTTATAAAGAGCAGCGTCTTCCTCACCTCAACATCACGGAGCCGCCATCGAAAAATGGCAACGTCAACGTCAATGGTGGAGTTTCCACTCCCGCAAGAACTCAAAGACGAAGTCTATAGCTACCTGCTCAGCCCCGAAGCCGCGATAAATCTCACACGAGCGCGCACGCACGAGAAACCCGATCCTCATCACGACTACGAGGCCTCGATCTTGCTCGTGAACAAGTCCATCGGTCAGGACGCCGCTCGCTATCTTCGAAGCCAGAACTCGTTCGTCCGGATCGAGTCCGATCGGTTTGGCCTCTTCAGCCAGCTCGCTCGACTGGGCGCCCACATCATCTCCACTCAAATCGACGATCGATGCCCGCACCTGGCGTTTTCGATAAGTGTGCTTTCACCCGAGCACTACTTTGTCGTGGAGGACCGTCACTTTGTAGGACTGGAGGACCGTCACTTTGAAGGAGTAGACTCGGTGCTCATTCTCGAGCGTGACATGGACAAATTCTGGACAGTTCTACGCATGGCAAGTCACTCCGAGCTAGTAGATTGCGTGCAGATCCACCGCAGGCCTGATGGGGAATACAAATTCACAGCCAGCAGACATAAGAGAGTCGCATCCACGGTCCAGTTCTTCGCCAACCCAAACAGTCGTAAACGCAAGGCCGACTTCTTGCAGTTTGCGCGCGACAACGGCGGCGGCTTCATGGAGATTACCTGTTTGAGTGAGACCGGCGAAGAATGGGCAATTCCCTCTTCCGCGCCCGTCGCCACGTTGGTCTGGCCGCTCGCTTTCGGGCGGAGCAGGATTGATTCCTTGTTGGCTTTCAAGGCAAAAGCCGACAGTCTAGTTTCGGCGGAAAACTGTGGGAAGCGATGCCAATCTACCGCTACGCCGCATTCTACGTGCGAAGCTGGAATTGGTTCCAATTTTACCAAACTTACGCAAGAGCAGGTGCTGCGGGCAACATCGCGACAGGATGCAACACTCTCCAATTCGACATCGAGTTCTCTCGCGTATTGCTCCTCTTCCACCTCACAGGGCTTCCATACAGCGGAAGACAGTCCAGGACCGCCAGATACGACCAGAACGACCATCGTTTCCTGCTCAAGCATGGCCGCCGGCTTAACATATCTCAGGCCTCGGAAAACAAGCTTGAACACTTCCTTCAGATCTCCAGATTACTGGACTCTCCAAAAGTCCCGGGCGGACAGCCGCTGCGGGATGCCATCACAGCAATGAGAGCGCTCACGCCCACAGCTGGACTCCAGCACGACATCGAGCACCTCCAGAAATTGCTCAGGACTCGACTTGTGAGTTGGCTATTCCATCGCTCACCTCATGTCGTATGTGACTACTGACTAACTGAATGTAGCCCATGAACTACAAGGAGGAACTGAGAGGAGTTCTCAGCTTTGCCAAGGGTCCCTTCCAGATCATGAACGAATCATCGCAGCAAGACCACTTCCGCGATCGCCCGCAACGTTTCGTTGGGTGGCAGGACGTCGAGCATCTGGCTCAACTCACTACGGAGGACAAAGAGAAAATCAATGCGCTGCAGGTTCAAAAGGGACTTCGCATTACGGATTGGGGAATCGAATGAGGTCTGGAAGGAGCACAAGAACAAAAGGCATACCTCCGTTCTCCTGCTCAGACTGCACAAACGAAGCCACTAAGGTTCGAGTCGTGCGGTGCAATTTGAGCGGGACCACGAAGGCAAGGGTGAAAAGTTTGGAAGGATTGCGGAGGCCTTGTAACCATTGTAAGTCTCCTGAATGCGCAGCTTTAAGTGTAGACTCATTTTACATCAGAAACGAGCAGCGATACCGACGGATTCGGTTTCGTCCATTCGCAAATCTCCCTACTTGTTCTGGCCAAGCCGGTCCGCCATTGTCACATGCAATTCCAGATATTCACTTCGACGTTAGCGCAGCTCAGTGCACTGGCGGAACGGACCGTGGGCCGTGCTGCTGCTTACTCCCGCTGCAAAAGCAGCAACTTGAACTTCTTCTGTGCGGCAATTTCGTCCTCTACCTCTCAACACCGCCGACACACCATCGACATGGCACCAATGGTCCAGTTCCCGCTTCCGCAGGAAATCAGGGATGAAATCTACACCTACCTCCTCAGCCCAGAAGCCGTGCGCAATGTCTTCCCTCATGGCACTTGGAGACGCCCGTTTTCCGACCGCTACAAAACTCCGTACCATTTCCATACTGCCATCTTGCGCGTCAACAAAGGCATCGGCACAGACGCCGCTCGATACCTCCACGAACAGAACTCCTTCATACGCATCAGCTCGTTCGGCAGTCCCGGCAATATCTTCTCTCATCTCGCCGAAGTGGGTGCTCGCATCGTTGCGATACGGCATGTCGACGGTGCCTCATGCATCGCGTATGAAATCCACGTCTCCTCTCCCAGCAACGGCGAAATCGACCACTTTCCTGTCTTCCGCAATCATCCGAGAGCGTGGAACCATGGAAGTGTCAAGTTGGTCCTGATTCTTGAGCGGGACATCTCGAAGTTGTGGACAACTATACGCATGGCAAACGAGTTTGCGCCACCAGACTGCGTGCGAGTTCGCTCTGGACGCGGGGAGAAGCTGAAACTATCAGGATGCGCGCTTCCGAGGTCAGTTTGCAAGGACCTCGAGCATGATCACAGCCATGACGCTCCACTCGTCAAGATCAGGGCATCGCATGTCGCGTGCGACGCTTCCGACGGGTACCGCAGGACTGCATTCTTCCAAACTGCATGCAGAGCACTCGGTGGTTTCTTCGACGTCAGATTGCTCGACTTTGGCCATGGACTGCCGGAGCGTCCCATGCGTACGCCGTCGGTCACGCTCATCTGGCCTTCAGCTTTCGAATGGAGTCGGTTCGATAGACTCCTGGCGCTGAAACTTGAAGCTGACGAACTGGTCGTCGCTGGAAAGCTGTGGACAGCATTGCCGAAATATCAGTACGCTGCCAATCTTGGTATCGATTGGTTTGATCGTCGCGAGCGCTACGGAATCGATTCCATCACCGATCAAGAAAGCCGCTTTCTCCAATTCGATCTCACGATGTCTGTGGCGCTGCTCCGTTTCCATCTCGACGGAGTGCCATTTGACATTGACGACTACACCGAGGACGTCGACGTGTACGACGACGTGTACGTCCGTTGGAGACCGACACCTCACGTCTCGGGAATCCTCGCTCACTATCTCATCATCACCAGCCTTCTCTTTGGAGACCCTCTGTAAAGGTATTACCATCTCAAACACACTATCGAGAGGCTCATGGCGCTTCCGCAAAATGATAGGATCTCTCATGACATCGAATGCATCAGTGCCGTTCTAGATTCAGGCGAATATGTAAGTGCAAACGCCTAGATACCGCTTCATGAGAAATTGCTTACTGATTGGTATGACTTTAGGACGATTCGCTCGGTCCCCTATACCATATCTTCAAAGGCGATCTGAGCTTTGCTAGATTTCCCTTCGAGATCATGAACACCATTTCCGACCAAGGTCGCAATCACGGCCGACCCAAGGGTCTCGTCGGCTGGCAGGATACTCAGCACCTTGCGGAATTGACTGAGAAGGAAAAGAAGGCCATCAATGCATACCAGAGGGATCACAACCTTCGCATCACGACTGGTGAAGTGAAGATAGACGGGATGCAGCACCAGAGTAGCAAGGAGTGATATGTGACATGAGGCTGGCTATTTAAGGAGAAGCTTGGGCCATGAAGACGCTGGCGATGATGTTGTTCTCGGGAGAGATCTACATCGAAGCGGAAGGTCTAGCAGGAGGCATTGAGCCTGTGGACAAGCACTAGCCGTACCCATCGATGTTGCACATACGCTTTTGAGACGGCGGGAGACTTGAAGGGAATGATGCACCGTAGCGCGCGTTCACGCTGTGGCTTGCAGCGAGCCGCTACATTCCGCCTACTACGGGCATGGCGGCGCTCAGGCCAGATGATACTCGGATAGCAATCAGAAACGCAGACATCATATGAAGGGAAGTGACATCGTACTGTGTTGTCTACGTACTGCCCCTCCCGCAGACCTCAGTGATGTCCAAGACTCGAATGGCGAAGTCTGATATCGGAGCTTCATCGAAACCACATGCCAGTCTCCTGTGTGTTAGCTCTCCCACTTCGCAAACGCAAGCTCGCAAACAAAGAATCGCTTCGTCCGTGCTGATTTCGTCCTCGATCCGCAACCGGACCGTTATCCTAAAAGGCAGGACTTTTTGTTGCGCGGCTCAAATGAATGCAACAATGCATGAAGTCGGGTCCGCGTCGTATTCAGTCCTGGTTCTCCTCTTGATCCTGGCTCTTCCCATCCGGGCTCCCCTCGGCTCCCTTGGGGCCGTCCACCTCGAAGTTGGTCACACGGAGACCGTGTTCCTTCTGGAAATGGACGACCGCCTCCTTATCCTCCTTGGTGAATTGCGCGAGGTGGATCGTGTCCTGCCATCCTACGAGACCGTCGGGACGACCGTGGAGACGACGGCCTTGATCCGGTACTGTGTTGATGATTTTGAAGGGAAAGACGTGAGGGCTAAAGACACCCTTGAAGGCCTCCGCGAAGTTCTCGGGCTGGAGGGCAAAGGTCAGCAATCTGATCTGCAGCACGACAGGTTCCTGGATACTTGGACTTACGATCTGGGTATACAAGATGTGCCGGATACAGGCAATGTCGTGACGAATCTCAACGCTTGTTGGGAGGGCCTCGAGTCGCACGATGCCGCGTATCAACGCATCCCCTCCTGAAGACCCAGCGTAGCGACAGAGCTGGTCGATGACGAGAAAATGCTCGAGTCCAGGCCTGATGGAAGAGGCGTCGGGACCATAAGATATCGACAGTCCGTCTCTACGGAATTCGAGTAACGCCATTGATAGCTCGATGTCGTATTGAAGAGCGCTCATGGCAGGCCAGACCAGTCCCGCCGACTCGCGACTGCCCACTTGTCCTGAGAGACCGTCCGGATCCGCCCAGAACACCAAGTCATGTCCGCGGCTGCTCGCATAGTACAGTATTCTCCGAGCTTCCTCGAAGTTTCCTGCAGCGATGAAGCCATCTGCTTCCAGTTTCATCGACATCACGGCATCGAACTTGTTCCACTCGAAAGCCAGCGGCCAGATGATCGTTGGTGCTGTGCGGATGAGTGGCTTGCCGGCCTCGTGATCGAAGCCATAGAAGCTTAGGTTGAAATAGTCCCCCAGCGTGTCACATGCTGATGCAAGGAAGGTTTGCTTGCGGTCTGCGTTGAGCGCGACATACTTGCTGTCATGCGCCCAGATCCTCACAGCCGGAGTAGGGAGTGATTCCCCTGAGACTGCTAGCTCGAGGTCGTCGCCCGGCTTGGAGATGACATGCACGCAGTCCGAAGGCATGCCAAATGTGCCCCCGCGAAGTACAGTCCACAACTTCGACACGTCGCTCTCGAGGATTAAGATAGACTGGCGATCGTCCATAAGGCTCGTGTGTCCCCACCAGTTGATCTCTGAATCTGACAGCTCGATTGTGTACGCTACAGACGGCACGTATAGGACCTTCTCGGCTGCGTAGACTCGAGCTCCCGATTCCTCGAGGTGCTGCATGACTTCCCATGATCCCACGCGGATGAGGACAAAAGGATCGATTCTGCCGAAACAGCGCGCGGCTTCTTCGTGGATGCGCTTGTTGACTCGGAAGATGGCGGTATCGAAGCGGAAGAATTGTTTGCTGTAGACACTCTCTTGTGCAATATCACGTTCCGTGTCGAGGTGGAGGAGATAACTGTAGATCTCTTCCCTCAGCTCGATCGGTAGTGGGAAGTTTTCCATCGGCGGCGCCATTGTCGCAGCGGGCGCAGAAGGCCTGCGCAAAGTGACTCGAGGTGGCGCGCAGGTCGGAGGATTAGTTCGTCCTTTGTGTGAAGGTCGTTAAGGAAGGCGCCAAAGCTTGGAGCAAGAACGTTGTCGAGTGTCTAATCTGAAGAATTGAAGCGAGTAAGAATTGTTTATAACGGAGCGACAAGAACGGGCTCAGCCGGCCGGTCCGTTGCCGGCTGAACCGCGCTAATGTTCAGGTGAATCGCAAGATTTGCACGTGAAAGTATGCTGAATCGGCAACGCAGACACTTGTGACGAGAGCGACATCCACCGGGCTGTAACGGAGACAGCGCAGACACTGGATGATTTTGTCAGCGTTATATACCACGTCTGCTATACTGACCTGTTTGCTGTATCGCGGCTTCAACAAAAGCCAGAACGGAACAGCAAACGATGCGGCGAAAGTCCTTGATGCAAGTCCTGTCCAAGCTCTTCCTTTGATGTCGTACAGAGGGTGTCTACCCTCATACATCTCGTGCGCCATCGTCTCCACTCGCATGGCCGCTCGAGCCTCTTCATGTCAGCTGCATGCTTGTGATTGACTTTGCTGGCTTAGTTACTGTTACCTTTCACGGGATGCTCATACCTTGACAGCTCTTCCTCAAATTTCAGTACGACCGACTGCATCGTTTCTCGACCTCCTCCTCTGCTGGTCCAGTATTCAATCTTGTCTCTCGATGATGATGATCTGCCCTCCCGCGGCAAGGCGTAAACGTCGCAGAGCAAGTTTCGATGCGCACTCGCCATTTCCAGTGGAGTGCTGGCACATGGCAAAAAGTCCATTCGTGTGAAGTACATGCAAACGCTGGCATTGGTATCTCATCGCGCTCGAATTCAGATTCTGACTCCACGACCTCTTCCACGAACCCATCACTCCCTCACCCGACTCGGCGTCCCATTTCGACTCCCAGAATTTGATCCGCCTCCACCCGTCTTCATCAACGAGGAAAAGTATTCCTCCAACTTATCAATCGGCGGCAACTCCCTACTCTCCGGACTTGCAACCTGCGCCCTCACCTCCCTATCCCTCTCTCTATCGCTGTCTCGCCCCGGCCTGCTCACTTTCGGCGTCCTTATCGCCGCCGGACTACCCATCCCACCTCCGCCTGTGTCGGATCGATCTACAACCGGCCTTCTAAGCCTGTCGATCGCCGCTTCAGCGGAGATGGTGTCGTAGCTGACGCCGCCGACGTTGAAGCTCACGTCTCCCAGCTCGCCTAGTGCACCGGTCTGTTCGCCTTGTGGGACGCCCAATGGTCGTCCGCTGCCGCCGCTGCCGCTCAGGCTGGTGGTACTAACACCGCTAGGACGATCGCGCTCCCGGTCGTTTTGCTCAAGCTCTTGTAGGTGAGCGCGCATTTCGGCGAGGAATTCTTGGTGAGGTTTCGTTGTGACTTCGATTTTGGGCGGACCAGTAGGGTTTCGAGATGTACGATGGGATTGAGGATCGATAATACGGGATTGGTAGATCTCGACTGCGGAATTTGTCCTGGCGGAAGAAGGACCGGATGTCAACTGCGGTGAAGGCTCCTCGGCTGGAGGTGAGCTCTCAAAGATCTCAGCGCCGTTCGTTGTGTCCTCCTCGGTTTGTTTGAGGGCCTCTTCGGGCGCCTTCAGAGGCGACACAACTGCAGGCTGCAAATCTGCTAGCCATGCTGTGAGAGTCTCTTCAGGAGCAAACGTCTCGCTCAATGTGCGGATGAAGGCCGCGCTGTCCCAGCCTGGAGGAATCACAATGGCCATGCGGTCCATGAATTCGTGCTTCGGTCCTGTTTCGTCCTTCTTCGCACTGTCACCGGTCCTTGGGAGCTTTGGCGTCAAGACAGAAAGATCTAGGCCCAGACATGTGTACAAGACTTTCTGAACTTCGCTCAAAGGGCTTCCAGGTTGCTGAGGCGGGGCAGTGGAAGACATGTACACCAGCGAGCTCAGCGGATGGAGCGGCAAAATCGCAGTCCTCAGACATTGCGAGATGTAGTCAAAGTCCTCTTCCTTGTAGCCCTCCCTGAACAGCGCCTCCTGAGCCTCGGTGTGTTGCACGACTACAGTCAATGCAAGTTGTGCCTCCTGGAGAATGTCCATCGGATCTGTCGCCGGTACTCCAGGCTGTAGTAGAGCTTGTGCAAGTAGCTGTATCCATCGCCGTAGCTGGTCCAAAAACTCCCACGGCTTCTTCCAGCTGAGCAAAACACACACCACTGGTCGCCTTAAGTCCGTCGTGTCCTCGGCTAGCTCTTCATTCAGTCCATTGCTGTCGCCTTCTGTCTGGCCTTCCTCCTTCTTCTCTTCGGGTATCTTCTTCACCAGGAGTCCTCTCAAAGTGCCCACATAGCCTTCCTCCGCATCTGGTAAAGTGTGAAGCTCAAGCCGAGCCACTTCCTCTGCCTCCGCTCCCAGCACCTGTACGCCTGCTCCGCCCTGCGGGGGTGGAGAGAACAGCGTCACATGTCCATATCCATAGGCATATTTGTTGCTTAACCTTAGCTCCCCTTTTGTTCGCTGTGTTCGTCGTTCCTGATTTCGTGATTGCGGTTGAGCGGGCGGAGGTCGAGCAAGAGATTGTAGAAACGATCGTTGATCATCGGGAGAACCACCACAGACAAGCAGCTCGCGGTGCTGCACTGCTTGTGTCCGACTACGTGCTTGAGCTTCGCGAGTTTGGCGTAGGAGGTTGGACCAGATGTCTGTTCGTTGTTCCTTTTTCCGTTTCAGCGGACGGTCGTCCCCGCGACCACCTGGAAATGGCGTCGTCGTCGGCCGAGACATCGTCGTAGCCATTGTATTCCTAAGATCAGTCCATCGAAGTGAAGGTGACGTGAGTGTTGACACGCGCCTGGTCGAGATGCGCGAGACAGGGTCCAAGGTTGCGGGCGACCTCTTGCCAAGCCGGAGGTGTACCGATGTCCATCTTCACATCCTCATCTCGACCTTCGATCTCCACATCGACACCCATCATACACTCGTCGCCATGGTTCTCCGATTACGTCTCTCCCGTGTGTCCACCCCAGGAGGAGCCCGCCGACACAAGCCATTCTACAATATCGTCCTAGCACAAGCGAGATCGGCACGCGACAGCAAACCAATGGAAGTTTTGGGAACCTATAATCCGATACCACAAACACCCGTAGGAGCGGAGCCAGGAGACCAGAAAGTCAAGGACATCAAGATCGATGTCTCGAGAGCGAAGTACTGGTTGGGAGTGGGAGCACAGCCGAGTGATACGGTATGGAGGCTATTGAGCATGGTGGGTGAAAGAGGTTGCGGAGGATGATACAGGCCGTGGCTAACTCTGCCATGCAGATCGGACTCTTGGAACCACGATACTTGCCATCAGGACCGCAAACGCTAAAACAGGCGAGATTTCAGACACATACGGAGAAGAGTGGAGGCAAGAAGAGCAAAGATGCGCAATGAGGAGGAAGAGGGGTCTGCAGTACTGAGGAACTGGAAGAAGATGAGCGATGAACAACCCGCATTGAAGGTGGAGCGCCAAAGTCCCGTCAAACAGTCCTGCAATGCTGCCACGAAGTTGGAGCGGCACGACTCCGCCGGCTGAAGTCCAGCCCTGGCTGATTTGCGATGCGAGACAAGCTCAATCGAGTGCAAGAAGCTCGTCTCTTCTCACGGCCGGCTGGAAGAGGGAACACTGACACGATACGGAGAACCATCGATGTACATACCACACCAATACCCACCACCGCAGAATCGGCGGCGAGGCTAGCGTCGAACGAAAGCGACCAGAAGCTGGATGACGAGTTGAAAGGTTTCAATGTGTCCTGATTTCAGACATTTTGTATCCATTCCATCATGCATCTTCTGCTAAATGATGCTTTCAATAGGATGATACTCTGACGAGGTATGCCTCTCCAATGATCGCAGTCGTATAGCCAAGCACATAGCATCGATCGAGCCATCCATTAGGGTTACACTCCGCTCAGAAGCTCCATTATCCCCGAAGCGACAGCCCAACCAATCTCCCAAAAGACCTCCCAAAACAGCACCGAAGCAGTTGACCGTATACCCATCCCTTTCCCAAACCCAATCCCCCCATCGAACGGCCCATAATCGACATTTCTCATCTCAATTCCAAAACCTCCCAATCCACCTCCTGACCCTGCCACCCCGCCTTTCCCTCCCAACTTCATCACCACCCTCATCAACCCACCCACCCACGCCAGCTCTCCTCCCGTCCCTTTCCTGCCCATCAACACCCCTTCGTCTCCGCTGCGCCGCAACACCCGCTTGATACATCACCGAAACATTCTCAAAAGACGTCGACATCCATGGTTCGAGAATGAGAGGGTTGGGCGTGAAGTTGTCGAAGTCGAAGTCGAAGGCTTGTGATGGTGGAGGTGGTGCTGGTGCTGGAGCTGTGAGATGTTGGAGGGAAGGGGCGTGTTCGAAGTGAAGAGAGGCGTTGGTGAGGTTTTCGCTGGAAGTCGTACGCTGCTGGCTTGAGTCGGAAGCAGAGTCGTCGAATGTGAACGTCGGTGTTGGTGTGGGTGCGAAGACATCGTCGTGGGTTGGGTGGAAGAGAGGAGGTATGCCCGGTGTAGTGGTAGAATTGGTATGTCGTACTCCACGTTGCTGGTCGGCTGAATTGGCGGCGTTGATGCCTTGATGGTATTGAGGTGAAGCAGCGACACCAGAGTTGATAGCTGCGATCGCGGCGTCATAGGACGGAGGAGGGCTCCGTGGGGCCATGGTGTGGCGGGATGTCTCGGACCGCATCGAGAAGGGGCTTGAGACGACGGCTGAGGTCTGTCTTGTGTGCTTGTGGCGGAGGTCTTGCTTGCTGAGGATCTCTGATGCCGGCAAAGAGATGACACCGGTGCTGTGAGATCTGTGGCTGACTGGAGCGGATGAGTTGTGAGAAGATCTTGACGAAGGAAAGATGAGGGAAGGGTTCGAGGCTATGGACAACTACTTGCTTGCCGACGCAGGACACGCTCTGCCACGACACAATGGCCAGTGACCCTACGGTGAGTACAAGCAAGGCCTTGTCCACGGGTGAACGCACGGTTCGGCAGACGAGAAGCTTTATTGCCTTGCATGTCTGGGTGAATCTGGAACATGCGTTTGCATGTGTAAGTTTGCTGCAGGCGTAGATCCCGTTACGACAAAGGATCAGAGCGTGGCCATGCGTCGACGGCGTGATGAACATTATAGAGCTGGACCTTGAGGCAGTCTATGCTCAGGCAGCTGGCTTGTCCTGCAACGAGCCTCAGCGAGGCTTGGTGAGATAAAAGTCTATAGCTTACCTATGTCGAGCTTTCACTTATGCACCCGCACTCCCCGCCTCCCTCAACTGCTCCTGCAACGCCTTCCTATACGCCCCCGTCGCCTTCGCCAAAGCCTGCACAGTAGGCCTAACCATCGCCTCAGCTACCTTCCTCCCACCCGGCGCCGCAGTCTCAAAGTCCACTTTTCTCCTCTTCCCCGTCTTCTCGTAGTACTCCTGCAACTGCTTCTTAATCGCCTCGATCCTCTTCTCGCGTTCCTTCTCCGCGGTATCCGCCACCGCGTTGATGCGGTCCAGCGAGCGGTCGAGGGTGGAGACGAGTTGTTCGAGTTCTTTTGTGCGGGAGGCGTCGCCGGAGAGGAAGAGGACCCAGAAGTAGTGGAGGAACTCGGTGGTGGTGTTGTGAGTTGTGGCGAGGGCGTCGAAGGTGGATTGAGAGAGGCCGTGGAGGGCGTTGGGGTCGTTGGAGGCGTGGTCGCGGCGTCGGTGGATGGAGGAGAGGATGGTGGATGTGGCGGTTGACATGGCTGTGTGGGAGCCGATGCGAGGGGCGCGCTTTTTGGGTGTGGTTTGGGCTTCGTCGTCTGATTCGGAGTCGGAATCTGCATTGTAGCCGATGACACGGTCAAGGCGAAGGGTTCCTTGAGCGTCGCTGCCTAGTTGTGAGGGCTGCAGGACTTTTCGGAGGGTGGAGAGGACTTCTTCGGGGTCTTGTTGGGCGTAGAGTTTGGCTTCTGCAGATAGAGAGTCTTTGTCGCCGCCCACATAGCGCTGCTGTTCCTTCACGTTCAGTACGACTCGATTGTCTACATCGTCCATGGCGAGATCTCGTAGTCGTAGTTGATCGAAGGTCTCTTCGTCCATGCCAACGGGAGCATGCGCTTCACCATCTTCTGGCGCCACGTGGGACATCATCTTTTCGGAAAGATTGTTCAGGACCCTCAAGATTGGGACTTTGTCGCCAGAAGACGGTCTCATATCTTGGTCTGGTCTGTTGCCCTTCCGCTGACTGTGGTTCTGCTCATTGCCCTCCAGATCAAGGAAATGAGGTACATGTCCAATCGCAGCAGGACCCTCGCCTTGCCTCCTGTCCAAATACTTGTCAAGTATTGAGTCTCGTGGGTCCTGATCTGTGATCTTCTCTCCCTTCAACTTCTTCAGCAGTCGACTCTGGAAGAACTTTGTCCAAAACTGTGCAGGAGACAACGGCGGGCTGTTCTCGTTATACGCCTCCGATACGATAGGATACTGCTTGAAAATGAGTTTGATCTGCTCCTTTGTGATCTGAAGCTGTTTCGTGTCCGGCTCGCCCTCCTTCTCCGCAGGCTTATGTATGAACTTGATTTCAGGCAGAACATTGTACTCTCCCTTCTTCTGTGCATTCTCAATCGCATGTGCTCGGAGGAGATGTAGTCTCGCCTTCCAGAACTGTCCATTGAATTGCGAGATACTGACAGACTCGGGCTTGTCCTTCAGAGCCTGGTTGAAACGATCCTTCAGCGACTTGTTGGACTCTAGCAGTGACCGCTGCAAGTTGGCGTCCGCCATCAACTTGCTGTCATCGTACCACCCCTCATCTGCAGCTTTTGACGACACTGCTTTGGCAATCGCCAATGCCGCCGGTTGTGCACCTCCATTCTCCCCAGCACCACCAGCCGCGGGCGTGGGTGTCGCCGCCGCAGAAGACACAAGTGACGCCGCAGTCGAAGCCTTATTCGCAGCGATGATATTCCTCAACACCTCCGTGACAACCTCCTGCTCTTTCCTCGCATTCTCCTTGTGCGTAAAACTGAAGACATAGCTGTCGGTGTTGACGAAGACCTTCAAGGCAATGGCTTTGGACGTCGCGGGAGTTTGCTGAAGATTCGTGATGTCCACCACGGGGATCGTGACGGTCGGCGTTGCGCCTGGAGGATCGGAAGGCGTCCAGAAAACATATTTCTTGTCGTCGGAGACTACGAGGCTGCCGTCCTTTTTGGTGTATTTTGCGCTCGCTCGTGTAGGAGGCATCGTTGTGCTGGGCTGGAGAAGTCGCGCGTCGATGTCTCTGGCTTGGCCAAGACCTCGATTGGATTGCGGTTTTGCTTCATGAGATCAATTCATTCGATCGCTGATATTCGGGTTATCATATTAGAAGCAAGATAGTGTCAGATTGTCAATGCTGAAGTTCGTTGATCGAAGAATTGTAGGACTGAACTCTGAGTCGTTCCTGACGCTTGAATTGTCCAAAGACCTGGCGTCATCGTCTCGCGCTCGTGTCTTTCACATGACAATGAATCGCACTACTAAGAGCTTCAAATGTCAGGTACGGTATGCTGACAAGACGTCAATACTCTGTTAGATGTAACGAGGCCGTGTGATCATTCCATATCGTCAATTGAACAATAGACATTATAGACATTACTATCAACCTCACTTCTTCCCCACCGTCTCGCCCTGCGCATCGCTCTGGTAAAAGCTAATAACATCCGTAGAGTTATCGTTCTTCACTCCACAAGCCTTGCTGAAATCTCCAAACATCTCTCCCCTCTCCTTGACAAAGTCCGCAAACCCAGCAGCAGAACAGCTTTCCGCCGGGCCATCGAAACAAGCCGGTAGGGTCTGCGGACTGCGGTTGACCAACACACGGTAGTAAGTCGAGTCCGTGGCGTTCTCATATCCATATGATGCGGAGCAGTTCATCTGCTCCACGGCAATGTTGGTCAAGAACGGCAGGATGAACGAGCTGATCCACGAGCGGTGGTAGTTGACTCGTGTTGTGGGCATGGTGGCGTTGACGTCGTTTGCGCCGGTCAATTCGGAGTTGTTGAAGAGACCCATGGCGACGAGCACGGTGGGTGGGAGTTCGCGATGAGTGAAAGAGACGTAGAGGTCTTGGTCGTCGGTGGTGTTGGACGAGAGCAGGCTCGCAGTCGCGTTGAGCCATGGGAAGCCAATGACCGGGGAGATCTCGTTGCCGTAGCCGGTGTTGTGGTGGTACATCAAGTCCTGGCTATACTCGAATTGCAGCCACTCGTCTGGACTGAAGAGTTCGAGCGAGCAGAAGGGGGAGCTGCCTCGCACGACGGTATCGTAGCCACACCACTCCTGCATACCGATCACATCATTGGACGTCCAGTTGAATTGAGGAGCCATGGCACGGAGACGAGCAAGAATAGGCTTTGTGTAGGTCTTGACATACTCCCCGCTCTGCTCTGATCCTCGCGAGGAAGAATACGCCGGGCAAGACTTGTATGGTGTGAGACTATCGGCACCCGACTCTTTGCCCTCGTAGATCTGCACCAAGTTGATCTCGTTTTCGTCTTCCTCGAAACCACGGATGAGAGCTTCAGCGCTCACAACAGTACGCTCGGCGGTGCTCGCCCATACACGCTTCGGCATGCGGAGGTCCGGGTAGCGATACGACAGCTGCACACCAAGCTGCGTCGCCTCAAGCTTTCCTGTGCGCGTGACTCTCTCCTGCTCCTTGAGCTCCGGCGGTGTCCATGTCGAGAGGAACGACAAATCGGGAATCTTACTCCAGTCTACACTCGTGTTCTTCAGCTTATCCGTGAATGGCTCCAGATATGATTCGTAGTCGAAGTCATTGGCATTAATGGCGGCGTGGCGGATGAGATACGCTGCTTTTGTGACTTCGCATCCTTGAGGTGGAAGTGGATCGCGCGCTGGGTCGGAGGGCTCGAAGTAGGGTGCAATGCCGGCCAGATGGTCGCGAGGATCGAATTGATATTCGGAGTAGAGAGGTTGCTGTTGGGTCAATGCTGCGGTCAATGCCGGCAGAGCGAGCACGGCGAAGGTAGCGAACGCCATTGTGTAGAGATGAGAGGACGAGCGGTCTTGGGGGTGAAGAAGACGGAAAACTCAATAGACAGAAAGAAATGGTATACTAAAAGGTACTGCACCTGCAGTCCAACTCCACAAACGAACTAGGTTCCTGCCTTGCTACACAACATGCAAATCCCTACGTCAGGTCCTGATTTGTGCCCGAATTGGAGTGGCAGAGTTTCTTGATTGGAAAGTGGAAGATGTGGATCGCCAGGAACACGGCAGAGATGCACGAGCCAGATGACGATGCTTCGCCGAACAAGCTTCACAGCCAAGCTCGGATGGCGTAAACCAAACCATCCTTGGAGCGAATGCTCTTAGGGTTGGTATGCTTAGGGTTGGCTCTGAATTCTGCTAGACATTTGGTGTTCGAAGGCAGCGGTGGACGACGAGATGCCGGGTCTGTATCTCCAGTAGAATCGTTGGGCAGTCGAGCGATGTAAGATTGGACGGAGCGAAGAAGTAGGCCTAGATGACGCAAAGCTGTCCATGTTGCACCTCGTGTGCGAGATTCACATTCTAGGTACTAACTACAATGACAAACAAGAATGGTGCACTCAGTATGGCAGCAGATCAAGGTAACAACGCCGATGCATTCAACAGTAAACCTACACTCCAACCCGAATATATACACGACACGCAGCAGAAGCTTTTGTTTACTGAAACACTCAATCAAAATACAGAACGCAAAGATGCCATCAGAAGACTGCTACTCATCCCCTCTACTCGCCCTTCAGCTTATCCTGATGCACACTCCAAGCCATCTTCAACAAGTCCTGCTCCTCCTTCATATGGCTGCTCTTCAAACCGGTCGCGACAGACGCACTCGGGTTGCGACCAGCATACATGACATGCTTCCTGTCGTGGTGCTCAGTGTTGTTCAACAGCGTCTCGATTCTCGGCTGAGCAAACGACCACGCGCCGGCATTAAGCGGCTCCTCCTGACACCAGACGATCGTCTCGGCGTTCGGGTAGGAGTCCAAGTTCTCCTTGAGCTGAGCCCAAGGGAAGGGGTTGAGTTGCTCGATACGGGTGATGGCAGTGTCGGTGAGTTTGTTGGCTTCCCGGTGCTTGAACAATGCGGCGAAGACTTGGCCAGAGCAGAGGATCACGCGCTTGATCTTGTCATGCGAGTCAATCTTGAACTCGGCGTTGGCATCGTGAGCTGGGTCCGGGACGATCCATTGGAAGTGAGACTCGCCCTCGAGGTCCTCGATGTTGGAGCGGGCGAGTGGGTGACGGAGCAAGCTCTTGGAGAAGAAGTTGATGAGAGGCTTGCGGAATTGACGGTTCATCTGGCGACGGAGGATGTGGAAGTAGTTGGCGGGTGTCGTGCAGTAGGTGATTTGCATGTTGCAGTCCTGGTGTTGACGGTCGAGCTTGTCAGGCTTGGGGAAGATGCGTGGGTCCTCGTTGCAAAGCTGCAAGAAGCGCTCCATGCGGCCGGAACTGTGCTCGGGACCTTGGCCGTCGTAGCCGTGGGGCAAGTTCATGACCAGACCGGATCGTTGCAGCCACTTGACTTCACCGGAGGCGATGAATTGATCGATGATACATTGGGCGTTGTTGGCAAAGTCACCGAATTGCGCCTCCCAGATGACGAGAGCGTTTGGCGAGGACAGTGAGTAGCCATATTCGAACCCGAGAGCACCAAACTCGCTCAAACTAGAGTTGGCGATGACAAAGGTACCCTGGTCGTCGCCGAGATTCCTTAGAGGAGTGTGGGTCTTTTCACTCTCCTGGTCGTGCAAGACTGCGTGACGCTGGGAGAAGGTGCCACGCTCGACATCTTGACCAGACACGCGAACGTGCTTGCCCTCCAAGCAGAGAGAACCAAAGGCCAGAGCCTCCGCAGTGGACATGTCAATGTTCTTGCCCTCGTTGACAGACTTTGTGCGGTTGGCCAAAATGCGCTTGAGGTTGCGGTGGACGTTGAAGCCCTCTGGCGGCTCGCCGATGACCTTTGCGATGTGTTTCAGGGTCTCGGCCTTGATGCCGGTTGGCAGATGGGGCAGAACTTCGGTGGCAAGCTCCTTGGGTGACTTGAAGCCGTGCCATGCGCTGGTCAGCCACTCCTTGGCTGTTGGTGTGTAGTCTTTCGACTTCTCAAACGACTCCTCGAGGGTGTTCCAGACCCACTTCTTGTGCTCGTCGACGTCCTCCTTTGTGAAAGTGTTGGCATCGATGAGTTGCTTGACGTACTTGTCGAGGGTTGGAACTTGCTCGCTGATCTTCTTGTACATGAGTGGCTGAGTGAAAGATGGCTGATCAGTCTCGTTGTGACCTTGTTTGCGGTAGCAGACAATGTCGACAATGACGTCCTTCTTGAACTCCGCACGCCAATCGGCGGCCATTTGGCAGACAAAGTTGAGAGCCTCAACATCATCACCGTTGACGTGGAACACCGGAGCATCCACAAACTTGGCGAGGTCTGAGCAGTATGGGGTAGAGCGAGCGAAGCGTGGGTCAGTGGTGAAACCAATCTGGTTGTTGACGATGAGATGGACGGTTCCTCCGGTCTGGTACGCAGGAAGCGCATAGAATCCCATGGTCTCGTACACGACACCCTGAGCAGCGAAAGCGGCGTCACCGTGGAGAAGGACACCCATGGCGGAGGTCGCATTCTCCTCATCGCCGTTGTAGTGGAGGATCGCGCGAGTCTTGCCAAGCACGACTGGATCCTCGGCCTCCAAATGGGATGGGT
The DNA here is from genome assembly GCF_000219625.1 of Zymoseptoria tritici IPO323. Classification (NCBI taxonomy): domain Eukaryota; kingdom Fungi; phylum Ascomycota; class Dothideomycetes; order Mycosphaerellales; family Mycosphaerellaceae; genus Zymoseptoria; species Zymoseptoria tritici. The sequence continues at coordinate 3,161,621 of NC_018216.1, read as the reverse complement.
TGGCCACGAGGGAAAGGTTCACGCGCTTGCCGGATGGAGTGGGTCGCTCGAAGTTCATACCCAAGTGGTACTTGACATCACCAGATCCCTCGTCAGAAGGCGCGGCGGAGCCTCCAAATTCTGAGAAGATAGACTCGTTGGGCTTGCGGACCACGTTGGACAGCACGTTCAATCGACCTCTGTGTGGCATACCAATGACAATGTCCTTGACGCCGTAGTCTACGGACCGATCGATCAAAGCCTTCATACCAGGAATGAGTGACTCTCCACCCTCAAGACCGAAACGCTTGTCGTTGGGATACTTGGTCGCGAGGAAAGACTCGAATGAAGAAGACCAGATCATCCTGTCCAGAATTCTTCGCTTTTCGTCGACAGAGTATTTGAAGGGCTGTGGAACCTCGATTCTCTGTCGGAGCCAGTCACATTGCGCTCGGTCCGGAATGTGGATGTACTCGATACCGTAAGAGCCGCAGTAAAGGCGCTCACAGTTGTCGATGATCTCACGGAGAGTCATCTTATCGCGAGTCTCTGTCTTGAAACGGGGGAGAATACCGGGTCCCAATGAAAACTCCGTCTCCATGTCGGCCTCGGTGAAGTCGTATGTGGATAGCTCCAGCTCCTTAGGGACGGTGCCACTGAGGGAGTCCTGACTTCTGATACCGAGGGGGTCGATCTTTGCCTTGTGGTGTCCTCGAGCTTGGTATGCACGCACAAGGAGCTGCACCTTCAAATGGCTCAGCACCTCGCCACCCTGTCCTTGCGCAGCTCCAACAGCGCCAAAGTTTGGTGCTGGAACACCTCCAGCTGGGGTTGGAACAATAGTTGGAGGTGGTGTGAAAGCGCGGCTGACTGGCATGTCGCCGTTGTCCATGTTCTTAAAGTACGCGTTCCATGAGGCGTGCACCGCTGATGGGTCATGCTTCCACTCGGCATACATGGCATCGACATAGTTGGCGGTATTCCCTGACAGGAATGAGTCGGAGGCGTCGACGCCCTTATTTGTGTCTTCAGCGGCGACGGCATAGCTGCGATTTTGCGACGTGAGGGCCTTGTATGTGGTCAGGCCGAGTTCCCGTCGTTTCGTCAAGAGCGCGGGTCGTGGAGCGGTGGAGGAGATGGACGAGAAAGCTCTGGCGGCGGAGCTACCGATGGCCAGTCGTTTACTGCGGAGGCATGTTGCGGAGGACAGCATTTCTGCTGATGCTCATCGGAGTGTTGATCAGGTCGAAGGTCTGCGAGGACGCAGATGAGGTTCGTCCAGGAGGAAAAGGAGTCGTTGGGGGAGCTCGTGGAGGATGTTTGATGTCACAACAGCCACGAAGTAGCAATCCTTGGGCTGAAGAAGAGGCTGAGGCGAAGCAACCACCGATCGCTCCCGTCTTCCGCGGAGTCAAACTTCCGGCGTGGAGGAGTCAGCAGCGAAGTTCACACAGCACACGGACTTGAAGACACAACAAATGACTTTATGTCCAATACTGGTCTTACCCCAAGTGTGTACTATTTAGGACATTGTATACACGACCGTGCTGTTGTGAGCAGCAGCACTCTTGTCGTGGAAGAAGAATCTCCCGATCGAGATTTGAGGCCTGAGGCACGACCAAAATAGTTTCGAACTCTGAAGGTGAAAGCACAGCTCCACCAGAACATTTCCTGGAGTGCCGAACAACACCACATCATGGAGTCAATGTCGCAGAAGCGCAAATTTCCTGGCGGTGGGAATGGACCTCACAAAGCACCCAAGTTGGGCGGTGGAGGAGCAGGAGGCGCAGGAGGCGGAGGCGGCGGAAACTTCTCTGCGTTCGCGAAGAAGATGATGGCAAAGATGGGACACAAGGAGGGGCAGGGACTGGGAGCAGGTGGAGAGGGAATTGTCAATCCGATCGAGGTCAAGCTACGACCACAAGGAGCCGGTGTTGGTGCAGTAAAGGAACGTACGGAGCAGTACAAGGCGGAGCAGAAGAGAGCTGCGGAAAGACGAGGCGAGGAATACGAAGACAGCAGTGAAGAGGAGCGAAAGGCGAGGAGGGAAAGGAAGAAGAAGTCTCAAGGTGGACTTGCGCCTGGAAGTGGGACGAGTACACCGGGCGGGACGAGGAAGCAGAAGACAAAGTACAAGACTGTCGCAGACGTACGAGCTGCGGCGCCAGGATTGGATGTCCCGCTGCAGATGCTCAGCTCGATCGTCGATGCGACGGGCAGTCAGGCAAAAATGCTCACAAGTGCTGCTGGGCTGATGACTCCGAATGGCTTGCCGACCGACTCGGAGGCAGACAAGATTGCGAAAAGAGAGCGGCTGGAACTTGAGGCGTTTATTGAAGCCTGGCATGGTGTGCAGGAGCAGAAGGTGTATATCGAGGAACAAGCTGGAAGGCATCAACTCGAGGTCGACCAAGAACGGGAGGAGGTCGAGCGACTGCAGGCAGTTGTTGAGGCTGTTGAGAATCTACGCTTGAGTGCTGCGCGTGGACCAGGTGACGACTCTGGAACGGCGTGGACCTCGCTGATCGCATCGCTGGAGAAACTTCAGACCGAGCACAAACAAGATATTGAGCACTACGGGCTTTCCGAGGCTGCTATCGGCGCGCTGTCCCCTCTATTCAAGAAGCGAGTTGCTGAGTGGGAGCCGCTGGAAGATCCTGAGCTCCTCACAGCTGACTTGATGCGAGTGCGGTCCTTGCTGGGCCTCGACACGAAAGATGAAGTGGTCACTGCTCGTGGGCGCGCAGAGATGGACGAGGGCTATGGCAGATCCAAACGACAAAAAGCCACGACCGCGTATGAAGCAATGGTCTACACGATCTGGCTTCCGAAGCTGCGGACGACCATCACGAATTGGGAAGTCCTGAATCACGCACCTTTGACAACACTGGTCAATGCATGGCGTCCTCTTCTGCCTCCATTCATCTACAGTGCCTTGGTGGACAAGCTCATTGTGGAAAAGCTGAAGGCAGCCCTACATGTCTGGGATCCGCGGAAGCGCAGTCATCATCACAAGCACGCTACTGTCAAGCATGCTGAGCCACACACCTGGATCTTTCCATGGCTACCGTATCTTCCACCCTATCAGCTGGATCCCAAAGCTTCAAGCGGGCTGCTTGTCGATATCAAGCGTCGGCTAAGGGAAGTTCTCGATGGCTGGGATGTCAGCTCTGGGGTGCTGGCAGGTCTGCTCGAATGGCGCGCTCTGCTGCACTCGGAACTAGATCATGTGTTCGTCCGACATCTGCTTCCCAAGCTCGCCCGCCATCTGTCGCAGCACTTTGAAGTCGACCCTTCAGATCAAGATTTGACGCCGCTGGAGAATGTACTGAAATGGCAGCAGCATTCCAAGGTGGAGATCCTGGCACGTCTGCTCGTAGCAGAGTTTTTTCCGAAGTGGCTCTCGACCCTCCACCAATGGCTCTCTTCAGAAGAAGCAAATTTCGAAGAAGTCGGCCAATGGTTTACGTGGTGGAAACAGCAAATCCCGGATTCCCTGAACGCAAATGCGGACGTCTCGAAGGAATGGGAGAAGGGCACAGAAATGATCAACAAAGCTCTCGACCTCCAAGACGAAGGCGTGCCCATGAGCGAACTTGCAGCACCAGCAGCTGGTCCAGCACGACCCATCGCTAAGGAAATCAGCAAGAGACTCGATGCTCAGACTTCTGCTACGCTTCATCCTCCACTTGCTCAAGAGCTCGCGCAGGACTTCAAGGATATTGTGGAAGCGTGGTGTGCAGAACAAGACCTTACTCTGGTTCCATTGCGAGAAGCACATACCCAGACTGGCGCACCGCTATTCCGCATCACGGCGAGCGCGAACGGTAAGGGTGGCGTAGTCGTGTATCTCAAGGGAGACATCGTGTGGGCGCAAAAGAAGGGCGATCGTACGATTTACGAACCGATCGGACTGGAGGAACGACTCGTTGAGAGGGCGATAGGGAAGTGAGTGACAGTAGTTGGGGGTTTTTGCTGGCTCGGCTGCTATTGACCGTTCGGTGGCATAGTATCTGGGCCGGCTATTCAAAAGGTGAGCCTGTCTGCCCATCTCAGCAGAAAGGTTGATTCATCCTGGCTTTTGCTAATTGTGAGAAATGTGGTTGAAGCAGCGGGCGGACGAATTGGAGGAACGCCGACTTATCAAGTGGCTTGGCTGCAAACGACCAGAAGTGATACGACACACGATGCTGGACGATTATCGGCAGACCTATGATGCCATGGCATAGTGCATGCCGAATTATAGCCATGAAATAGAAATTAGGTCGCAATTACACACAGTCTGGGAGAACAATCGGCGGTGAGATGCAAATGCATCCAAGGATACAAGTTCTGATCACACCGCCGATTTCGCTGCTGAGACATCCATGCCGCAAGGCACGCCTGCGGCCTGTCAATCACCTGTCCACTCGGCCCCGCGGGCTTGACCAGGTATAGATTCGTCTATTCACTAGTGGGCGGTGGCGACTTCGACCTTGTGGAGACAGATTGACAAGGCGATCCTAGATCCATATGCTGTGAAGGCTGTACTGCGGAAGACGGTATAGGAATGCTCTGTCTCTCTTCATTCTACTCCTACCGCCCGGGAGCGACTTCAGCTGCGAGGAGTCTTCGGACAGCACGACGCAACTCGAACCGTGCTTGAGGCCGAGAAGCAAAGAATTTTGAAAAAGAAACTCACGAAAAGAACGTTACCTCTTCTGCTTCGCTCGAGGATTTCCGCAAAAGTCGACACGAGTTCTAGAGGCCATGCCACGACCGACATATACCATCGAGCAACTCGGCCAGTTTTACGACCGCATCCGTCTTCCTGAAAAGTACCGATGCCATCCCGATGATGCCTCGCGGGCTTCCAACGAGGACAGGCTAGACTTCCTCACCACGCTCCAGCGGCATACCCTATGCTACGTTCCATTTGAAAATCTCGATCTGCATTACTCCCGCTGTCCAAACATCGATCTTCATCCGACCTCGCTTTTCCAAAAGATCGTCTGTCGACCCCATGGCAAGGTGTCTGAGAGTAAGCGAGGAGGCTACTGTATGGAGAATAACACGCTGTTAGCCACGGTACTTCGGAGTCTCGGGTTCCGGGTCATGAGTACCAGCGGACGAGTGAGCTCGCAAGCAGCTCCCAATGGCGATGTCACAGGCGGGAATGGGGAGCTCATGTTCTACGGCTTTTCACACATGGCCAATATTGTTACGATCGGCTCGATACGATATCTGGTCGATGTAGGATTCGGTGCGGGATGCGCCGTCAAACCATTGCCGTTGGTGGACGGTCATGAGCAGAGCAATTTGCCTATGCAACAAGTCCGTCTACGATGGGACACGTTAGCGGAGAGCGAGGATCCTGACGCGAAATTGTGGATTTTGGAGAGGAGAGACGCGGCGGCGGAGCCGTGGTCGGCTGTGTATTGCTTCCCGGATCGAGTGGAGTTCCTCCCGGCTGATTTTGCGGTGATGAATCATTTCACCAGCACTTCGAGAGCATGCTTTTTCACGCACACGGTGGTGGTTGTCAAATATCTGCTGAGCGAGGATGGGTCGCAGGTGATTGGGGAGATGGTCTTGGTAGGCGATCGACTGCACTGGAGGGTCGCAGGACGGAAGGAGATCCTCGGTGTCTTGACCAATGAAAGTGAACGAGTCGACGCCTTGGAGAAGTTTTTCGACATCCGACTCACCGAGATGCAGCAGAGCGCTATCTTGGGGTTGGGAAGCATGCTGGGAGAACCATGAAGGGTTGAGAACATGGCCGTCGAAGGAGAGAGGAAGACATGGTACCCTCTAACCTATGCACGGTACTGCATTCTCTGTCCGCCTCGCTTCTCCATCTTCGCCTGTCGCTTGCTCTGCCCTGCCGCGCCGCCTGCTGCCTCCTGCTGCTGTGCGCCTCCTCCCATCATCCCTCTCATGCCCGAATAGGTCCCATACGCGAGCCACGCACTGTAAGCCGGCACAACCAGCATTGCCCACCACGCCCAGTCGCCCGCCAGTGTCGCCAGCAGCACATTCCCCCACGACCAGTAGATGATGTCCCACATCCATTCTGTCAGACCCTTGGCCTCGAGATCGTCTCCTACACGCTTCACTTCGCCGTTCTCGGTGACGACTGGACGGCTGCCGCGTTCAAGGACGAATTCGAGGACCAAGGCCGGAAGGGAGAGGAGAAGGTATGGCGTCCATTTCCGCCGTAGTAGAAGTAGTCTTATGAGCAGAGAAAGGCCATGGACTCCGAGGCTGATGAGATGGGTTCGATTCAGGGTTGCCGTGTTCTTGGTCGCTAGTGTTTTGTGGGCTTTCTTGGGAATATGTTAGTATATTCGTTGGACGACATTGGTATGCTGTACGTACTTGCGCCATCGTAGACAACGTTCACGCGTGAATGTTGAAGTAAAATTGTTCGTTCTCTAAAGATGCGTGAGCATTGACACAACAACCATGTGGAGTCGATCGTGCTTGGCGTAGATCTGTGGACCGTGCCTTCGATGTTGTTTGGAGGGCAACCTTGACTTGGAAAGCATAACAACAGAACTTCACATCTCTCGACAAGCACGACCCCGCAGACCCCGGTGGACGAAGGAACACACGATCCAACGCAGGATACAAGGAGCGACAAATCATAGAAGATCCATTCAATGTGCATTTGACGCATCCCTACGTCGCCTCTGAGCGTCACGACTCTTCCGCCTGCGATCCTGGTATCCGACACCTGTGAATCGTCACACTTCGCAACACCACGTGCCAATGCGTACAGGCCGAATACCACTCTCAACCTTCGCGTCCTTCGGGAAATTCACTTCATCCTCCTCACTCACTCGGATCGCTCCAGCCCATCATGTCTCCCAACGGCGTGGCGGCCTCGCAGATGCGACAGCTGATCTACTACCACCTCGATAACGACATGCTCGACAACGCCAACTTCATTGCTGGTCGCCTTCATGCACTCGAACCACGAAATCCCGAAAATTCGCATCTCCTCGCCCTCACCTACTTTCGCCTCCGCCGATTCAAGGCCGCCTACGATTTCAGTCAAAAGTACGGCGCTAATGGTCGGCATCTTGGATGTGCGTATATCTTTGCACAGGCGTGCTTGGCATTGGGGAGGAACATGGATGGTGTGACGGCGTTGGAGAAATGCCGATCTGCTTGGGCAGGGAAGAATCATTGGAATCAACACTCGGAGACATCGAGGCGTCACATGCCTGATGCATCGGCAGCGCTTACACTTCTGGCGAAGCTGTGGCGTGCTCATGGCGATTCTGGTAAGGCGGGAGACCTGTTCATCGAAGTACACAAGCAAAACCCGTTCGTGTGGGACGCATTTGAGGGACTGTGCAAAATCGGGGCGGATTTGAAGACGGAGAACATGTTCAGGCCGGTCATGGAGTTACCTGGGCTGACGGAGACGGGCAATGGTGAGACACAGATTTACGTTGATGAAGATTCACGGCAACCGCGAGTGCTGCAGGCAAAATCCGGGTCGTATGTCTCGATGGACGACCCATTCACTTCTACGGTGGTTGAGGAGCTGGATTCGCTGGACCACAGGTTGCTCGGGAAGTCTGTCCTGGGACTACCCCTGAAACCAACATCGACGGAATGGGACACTCCTACAGCAAATGGCGGAGTGTTGGACGACGATACGGCAATGGGAGGCATTTCTGCCGAGAACGATGATACATTCTTCGAGCCTCCGGCCGCACCAAATCGGAGATCACGAATGGGCCATCACCCCGAGGTCACAGACCGGCCGCGACCGCATGGGCTTCGGAACCAATCTGCATCTGAAGGACTGTCAGACGATCCTCTGGCGGCGCCGCGCAAAGCGACCGCAGGCGGGCAGAAGCGGAACATTTCTGGAACGGCCGCACAATCTTCTTTGGACTCTACGCAACCTCGAAGAAGCAACCGGCTCTTCACTCAGACAACAGCGCCGAATCGAAGCACTCGCTCAACCATGGACACGGCAGCATCAATAGCAGGCAGGGCTGATAGAGTCGCTCGTCAAGCAAAGCCAGCTACCGGCGCTCGAGGTCGGACAGGTGCTGTCGTCGGCAGGGTCGTCAGTGGGAATACTAAGAGACTTCCACCTGATGAGAAGGAGAAGCGCACGAACGGTCGAACAAATGAGAAAAACGCCACCCTCGCGTCTGGTCCGATGGTCACATCCGCTATTGTGCAGAAGCAGTCTCAACTTACGACTCATTCCAGTAGATCCGAACAGCAGGACGCCATGGCCTCATTGTTGAACAACTTCCGCCATCTTGCCGTCGGTTGCCATGCGATTGCCAGCTTTGATATGCCGACTGCAATTACGACCTTCCGAGGATTGCCTGCTGCACAACGTGAGACTCCTTGGGTCCTCGCTCAGCTCGGCAAAGCGTACTATGAAGCCGGAAACTTTCGACCAGCAGAAGATTGCTTTGCAAGGCTAATGAAGATACAGCCGTCACGCATCGAGGACATGGACATGTACTCCACCGTACTCTGGCACCTCAAGAAGGACACCACACTCACGTACCTTTGTCGCGTGCTCCAAGATCATGATAGCGATGCGCCACAGACATGGGTCGCCGTAGGCAATGCCTTCTCTTTGTCTCGCGAACACGATCAAGCAATCTCAGCGTTCAAGCGAGCCACTCAAGTGGATCCCAACTTTGCATACGCCTACACACTGATGGGCCACGAGTACATCGCCAATGAAGCTTTCGACAATGCTCTCGCCTCCTTCCGACATTCCGTCAGCGTTGATCGCCGTGGGTACGGTGGCTGGTATGGACTTGGGAAGGTGTTCCAGTGCATGGGCAAATTGGACGACGCCGAGCGCCACTTTCGCATCGCTGCATCCATCAACCCCTCCAATGCCACTTTACTGGTCTGCATTGGCGTTGTTCTTGAGCGGCTTCGTAACAAAAAAGGCGCTCTGGCAAACTTCACTCGCGCGCTGGAGCTGGACCCTACATCTGCCTTGGCGAGGTTCAAGAAAGCCAGAGTGCTGATGCATTTGAAAGAGTATGAGCAGGCGCTTGGCGAGCTGGAGGTGTTGCGAGATCAGGCGCCCGATGAGGCAAACGTGTGGTTCCTGCTTGGGAAATGCTACAAGGGGTTGAGTGAGAGGGGTGAGGCGCTGAGGGCTTTCACGACGGCGTTGAATCTGGATGTGAAGGTACGTTTCGAGCGGAAGGTGTGGATTGGTCTGGTTTTCGATGCTAACTAACCATGACAGGCCGCGCCGTTCATCAAGGAGGCTATGGAGGCTCTTGACGAGGAAGACGAGGAGAGTGACGATGACTAGTCAGCTTCGGGATGAATGCGATCGACGAGAGCGCAGCTCGGCTCACATCGTGTCATAATCTACCAGTGACGATTCGCCGCGGCGTATGGCCTCGATTGGAAACAGCACATAGCATATTTGGGCCCAGCTTCGGCCGCCAAAAGGGGTCCGAGGTTGGGATTTTGAAGCTTGGAGTTTTGGGCTTGTATTTCGCATGGGAGAGGCGGCGCTGGGTTTACGGCAATGCATTTTGCGGCGTTCTTCGGGAAAATTATTGCTCCCTCTTGCCCTATTCTTTTGGGGCGAGTCATATAGCATTATTCGATAGCAATTGGATTAATGACCACGAGATCAGACACCCAAGTTCTTTTAAGACTGAACGGTAGACTCGATGACATGAACATGCCGCCAAAGATGGCCTCGTAAAGTTTCGTGCATACTGAATGAAGTCGGGCTCGATTAGAACAATCGTCCAAGTCGTGACTGTTCCTCCCTCCTCAAATCGCCGTTCCTCGTTCGAAGCTCTCCCTGATGTCCGCGGTATACTTGTTATAAAACCTCGCCAGCTTCATATTGAACTGCTTGTTCTTCTCATTGATGTACGTGACATCGCCCGAGTCATTCTCGTCCGCCCGCCCTCTCTCCTTCCTCTTCTTCTGCCGGACCTCTTCCGCCTTCTTGATATCCTCCACCAGCCGATCCACAGCCTGTTTGCTCGGCCTCTTCTCCGCATATCCCGCCGTCGCACTGTCGGCCGTACTCAAAAAGGACCCATCACGATCCACAGCTATGAGCTCTCCTTCCGGCGTCTCGACCAATTCCAACCCTCCGCTCGCGACCGCCCTCTCTATCGCGTCGACTTTGTTCTGCTCGTATGCGCTCAACCTCCCTTCTTCTCCTAGACCTTTCGCACCCTCCAGATTTTGTCGGACTTGTCGCTCATACACGCTTCCGGCTTCTGCTCCGTAACTCGCGAACTTGTTCCCGTCTCGCTTTCGCGCTTTTTCAGCTAGTCGCTCATCCCACTTCTCGCTCTCCTCAATCGTCCAGTCCCATGCCCGTTGTCGCTCAAAGTCGCCGCCGGAAGCTTCGACGTCAGCTTTGAGTAATTTGTGTGTTGCAATGTCCTTTTTGCGGTGGAGGGATGTGAGTTGTGTGGGATCGATGGCGGCGTGGGCGGCTTCGGACTTGGTCGCATTCAGGTTCTGCTTTTTGGAGGAGGTGGCGCGGGCGCGGAGAGCGGCAAAACGTGCAGCGCGATCGTCCGCTGCTTGAGATGTTGTGGATGAGGGGTGAGGCGAGGTCTTTTGTGGTTGCGATGTCGTCGTCGCGGACGGTTGTGAGGTTTCTTCTGTTGCCGCTTCGGCCTCGCTCCCTTCGGCGAACCGGCGCTTGGTAGATTCAGCGGTCTCTTCGAGGCTTGGAGAGCCTTTTCGCTTTCGTGTGGACGGCATGTTGCTGATGTGTGAAAAGTGGAATGCGACTGTGAGTTTCGAAGTTCTGTCGGGACCGCGAAAGGGAACTTGACGTCGATGCTTAGGTAAGCTTACACGTGACAGACCGACGCCAGCTCCTGCCCGATCTACACGACCCTTGACTTCTACCTCACCAGTCATGCCAACGACATATGAAGGACTTCTTGCAGCAGGACTCTAGACTGCTGCCATCGACATCTACATCCCCAGGGCAAGACGAGGCGGGCGAGTTGGCTGTGTAGGTCCCTCCTCTGTGCTCGCCGCTGTTCAGCCCACGGAGCTCCAGGCCCTTGGTCCAATGTCAGCGCTGGCATTCGAATCATGCCCGTCGAGATACTCGGGAGGGAATGACAGACCGGAAGTGGCATTGTCTTTCAAACAGTGTTGACTGAATCTTGCGATGTGAAGAACACTATTGGCCGATGATCAGAATGCTATTCTCAGCCAAGCTCTTGCCCCTAAAGCTCGTTACTCCAAGCTCCATCGCCGTGCATTGTACGCGAGGGTAGTATGGCTAACCTGAAGACTATGAACGTCTTTGAGGTCAGCTCGGTGACCTTCGCGTTGGAGCATAGCCAGACCCGACTGACTTGGCCGGTTGCTGGTAGAGGTATTGACAGTGGTGCTCCGCGAAGAACTCAGCAGGCGTTGAGGGACTTGAGTCACGATGCAAGTACCGGAGAGCGTTCTGCGAGAAGTTTCGAGGGTAGACTTGCCACCGGCGAGTACCTGACGAACGAAGGATACAGGATGTGGGCAGCACAGCGAGAACCGGAGAAGTGGCCAAGTGCACGACCTTGAATGAGGATGGAATACATTCGATAAGTTCTTTACATTCACAGTTCTGATGAAGCATTCGCCATCTCTTTTGGAATCGAGTGACAGTCGTCAGACCGATAATCGCGAGGCGCGGACTACAGCAGGAAGTCCGCGCGGACAGGTACAATTACACTGCCAGATATGCGCTGAAACAATGTACAAGAAAATCAACGAGGATCATGCACAGGTCTCCTACTCGCAGCCATGCAGGACCCCCGGACAAGCGCTAAACATGCGTGACAAGAAACACCGTGTCCAACTCTTCGCTCCAACCGCCAAGACCCTCTCAGTACGGCTTGTTCACACGCCCAACCACGTCCCTCGCCTTCAACACCTCCAACTCCTTCATCAACGCCATACGTCGATTGGAATACCTCTCATACCGATTCACCAGCTCCGCCGCCATCCAGGTCGCCACATCATCCTCACCCACGGCATCTTTGAGCAGACCACGGAAATCCTCTCCGGTCAACTTCACCAGTCTCTCATTCGCAGCTTCGACCGTCCACTGCAGCCGCAACAGCGCCATATCCTTGGTTCCGCTCCGCGACACGGCGCCGTAGCAGAATGGATGGAGTTGAGACCAGGGATTGACATGAGCCTGAGGATCGCGAGGTTCGTCTATTCGAGTTAGTTAAAGATTGCACTACGAAGGAGCGACGGCCAAACGTACAAGTAAACATCGTATTCCCAAACTTGCCAATCAGCGCCTCCGCTTCCCCCACCGTAGGACGAAACGCAAGCACCTTCTTCGTCAACGGTTTCGCCGCCTTCACAACCTGACCAGTCTTCTCAGACCCCTCGCAACGTAGAGGCGCAATGGACGCCAAGTCGAGGTTGTGGGTCACAGCGTTCGTGAGCAGTGCCAGTTTGGCCCTGGAGATGGGCGCTTTCTTGTTCCAGTGGGACTTGAGGATGCGTTTGTCACGGAAAGGGATGGAGATGGAGAAGGAGCCTGGATGGGTTCTATCGCGGAGGAGGATGGAGCGGAGGTCGAATGCGCTGGCGGGTCGATGCGTGGAGATGGTGGGAGGAGGCTTGGGTTTCACTGCGGGTAGTGCGCGCTTGAGCGCGTTCAAGTCCGACATAGACATGGTCTCGAGTCGGCTGTCTGATTTAGTGTAGAAGTGTTGTCGAGGATTGTGTTAAAGCGCAGTCGCGTCGAGGGCTAACTTTGGTGGGGACCTCGAACATTCACTTCGCTAGCGTAGAAATTTGTTTGCTGCGGGAGTCCCGTCACCCGTCGAGGGACTTGGTATGCAGAACGTAGTCGGCATAGATATGTTGAAAATATGCTGGACTAAGAGGATGTCAACGTTATCATTTCGCTCCAATGTACACCAGAACGCTGCATCAAGGTTTCGTTACTCGTTTTCCCAACGCCTCGTCATGCTATGCAAATATACCATCATCCCTCCTGGGCGCTCAAGCTGTGAGCGCACTGCTGATTCCCAGAATCGTCATTCCCGAAAATGCGCCAATCATGCAAAGATGCTTCGAATGCGTCAGATCCAGACTCTCGCTGAACAGTTGTAATGCCACGCTCGCCATGATGCCCGCTGTGATGGCGAACATGGCACCGTACACGCTCTCGTCCGGCTCGAATCGTCCGTTGCCAGCCAAGCGGAACCAGAGGGCGGCGACTGCGGCTCCGATCGGTTGGCTGAGTCCTCCCAAGACCAGTGAGATCAGCATCGCTTTGATGCGATTGTTGATGGCAAGATATAAAGGCAGAGCCATGGCGAAGCCTTCCGTGATGTTGTGGATGAATAGTGCGAGGAAGACAGAGACACCAAGTTTGGGATTCGCGTGATTCGTGGCATAGGTAATGAAGCCCTCGGGCAACTTGTGCAACGCAATAGCGATGGAGGTCTGCAAGCCGATGGACAGGAACGCATTTGTTGGAACGTGGTGGTGATGATGGTCCGGCTCGGCGTCGTGTCCGTGGCTGTGGTGTGGTTCTGGAGCATCGTGAGCAACCTCTGTTGGCGTGATAGCACTTTCATCTGAAGGGGCAAAGTCTTGAGTATTGGCAAGACCTTCCGCTACTGCTCTCGTATTCGGTCGATGGAGTGTATCGTTCGAGACTTTGTGCAGAAGGGGAGTTGACTCCGTCGCTGTGACACTCTTAGTTGCCGCTGGACGTTTTGCTCCATTGCTCGGCTTGAGAGGAGCTTTTGCACCGCCTTTTGCGGTCACATTCCGGAAACACGCTTGTTGGCACAAATCGCTATATCCATAGCACGGACCCTCACAATCGCAGTCCGAGTCTGCTCCAGACGCCAATTGGTTGATACTCTTCCTTATTCGCACCTGCAAAGTTCGCGGTCGCGTCGGCGCTCCGTCTTTTTGCTGATGTTGTGAGTGTTCGCTCTCTGCTGTCTGGGCCGATGTGAAACTTTGGTCCATCCCGTAGTAAGAGTTAGATCGTGAGTTTCCTTGCGGTCGTGACAAAGCTCCAAGATTAGAATCTGTCCGAGAGGTCGTTTCTCGCATCGGCGGATGCTCTTGGTCATGGCTGACCACATTTGCATGATCATGATCGTGCTGGGGATCGGGTCGCTCCTTAGGCGTCTCTTCGTCTCCATGTTCGTGCTCACAATCGACAATGTTGTGTGGGATGCACCCATGGAGTAGCCTCGACACGATCTGGATGCCGATAACTCCACCAATGAAACATCCGATCATGATCCATGATGCCTCTTTCGGCGAGTGACCTCCAGCCTCCAGAGATCGCTTCGATGATGGTAAAATCGAGTACAAAGCACTGAAGAGCATCACTCCAAAGCTCAGACTGAGGGAGAGGGAGAGAAAGACATCGCTGTCTTGTATTCGAAAGTTCTTCTTCCCAGGCAAAAGTCGGATCAAAATATCGACGCAGATGAACGAAGCACCAAACACGCAAGCTGTGATGTGTTGTTAGTCACGGACGTATGAGGTATTTATTCTGTGATCGACAAACCGACTCCGCTCAAAGCGGTCATAATCCAACCCCGGTCATCGTTGGATAACGGCATCTTGAGAACAGCCCAGTCACCGCCACGATGATTACCAACACCCCCTGCTCGACTTCCCGACTTCCCTGAGCAACAGATACGCTCGGAGAATTCGCTGTTGCGAATTTCTCTTTCGTTCCCACGAAGCGTGAAAGAAATACCCTGGACGAGGTACTGAACCTTCTCAGCCCTGCAAGCCCCGGACCCGAGCTGCAGCCTGCCGCGAGACCCAGAAAACTCTCTTGAAACTCGTCGCGAGTCAGCGTTGACGTCTTTCGAGGGCCCAAAGTGGATGAAAAATGTGTTATGAATAATTTTGGTGAGTGTGAGAACAAAGAGATGTTGGCGAATGAAGCGTGAAAGGGACGGTTGACTTGGTGGGCGGCGGCTCTTTATCCATCAAGGTCGTTGTTGTCTCCCGTGCCAAGCGATCTGCTTCATCCCGCCGGATCGTGGAGAGGCTGATGACGCGCCGACGAGCTGGTTGGTCCATTCACCTTGCATTGAACTTTTTGAGTTGGACGTGGGGGGTTGTTCGTCACATGCGACATATCCACGAACTATCCGCCAACTTGGACATCACGAGCGTGGCTGGTGACCGATCTGTTCCACGGTTCTTATTCTCCACCCATCCTCACACAGCCAACGCATCCCACACCTCATGGCCAGCACCGCCGAGAAGCTGGTGCAGCGCCCACTCTACGCCTTCGATCTCCCCGAGGAAATCCTGTATACCCTGCAGCTAAAGACACAGCCCACTGCCTCTCCCGAGGAACCATCCCCGTCGCCGTCACGAGCCGATCTCACCGCTTCGGATCTACAAGATGGACCAGCGAACGCGACATCCTGCAATCTGTGCGGACTCACATTTCCCACTTTGCTGGATCAAAGAAGTCATATCAGATCCGACCTGCATGGGTACAACTTGAAGCAAAAGATTCGTGGGAGGAAGGCGGTGAATGAGGCGGACTTTGAGACGCTGGTAGGACAGCTGGATGAGAGCATATCAGGATCGGATTCGTCCGAGTCAGAAGATGATGAGGATGACGAGCTTGGAGGTGGCTCAAAGGCAAAGGAGTCGACGCTCAGCGCTCTATTGAAGAGACAGGCGAAGATTACCGACGGAGATGCAGATGATGCACCGACGAAGAAGGAGAAGCGAGGATCTGGCAAACCGCCGTTAATATGGTTTTCGACACCCAAGTTGCCGTCCAACACATCACTGGGATTCTATCGAGCGATCTTTGCTGTGGCGGAGCAAGAGCAAGAGGACAAGATGGTTGAGATAATACAAAGGAAACAGCTCGCTGCAAAGCCAGCTCCACAACATCAGAAGAAGGTTGAGCATGACGATGAGGAAGACGGTGGCGTTAAGCTGCCACAATCCATGATACAGAACGGGACGAGTGCGGCAGGTCCTCACTACTTCCTTTGCATGATCGGAGGTGGCCATTTCGCAGGCATGATCGTGTCACTGACGCCCAAGATGACCAAGAAGGCTGGCATCGAGGACCGATCTGCTACCGTCATCGCACACAAGACGTTCCACAGATATACGACACGTCGGAAACAGGGTGGTTCGCAAAGTGCGAATGATAACTCAAAGGGCAATGCTCACTCTGCTGGTGCAAGCATTCGAAGGTACAACGAGACAGCTTTGACACAAGAGGTCCGAGATTTGCTGCTGGAGTGGAAACAACTAATCGACAGTGCGGAGTTGATATTCATTCGAGCAACTGGAAGCACGAATAGAAGGACTCTGTTCGGACCATACGAAGATCAAGTGCTCAGTCACAAGGATGTCAGGATACGAGGATTTCCGTTCAATACCCGTCGAGCAACACAAGCCGAGCTGATGCGCGCTTTCGTGGAGCTCACCCGGGTGAAGGTCACGACGGTAGACGAAGCAGCATTAGCAAAGCAGGCGGAAGAAGAGGCTGCGATCGCCACAGCAAAAGCAGAAGCTTTAGCCAACAGCAAGACGACCGCGCCCAAGGCACCCAAAGCTTCGAAAGAGGATGAAGAAGCCTCCCTCCACACGACTCAACTGCAAGCCCTCATCCGACGATCGAAAGCTCCAGCCATGCTGTCATACATCCAATCCAACAACCTCAGTCCCGACTTCCGCTTCTTTCCCGCCGACCAAAATCACCACGCACCAACACCTCTTCACCTCGCCGCAGCCTCCAACAGTCCAGTCTGCATTTCCTCCCTCCTCATCAAAGCCGGCGCGGATCCCACCGTACGCAACGAAGACGGCAAATCAGCCTTCGACATTGCCGGCGACCGCGCAACACGAGACGCCTTCCGTCTCGCACGCTCTCAACTCGGTGAATCCAAATGGGAATGGGACACCGCCAATATCCCACCTGCTCTTTCTCAGTCCGAGGTCGAAGCCCGCACGGCGCGGGAAAAGGAGGAGAAGGCTGTCGAGGATACGGCGGAGAAGCAGCGGCGACAAGCCGAGACGGAGAGGCTGAGGAAGGAGGACAAAGAGAGGGAGAAGAAGGGTGTGGAGAAGAAGTTTGGGAAGGGAAGGGTTATGGAGGCTCCCGCGCTGACGGCCGAGGAGAGGAGAGCGGAGCAGTCAAAGGGTATGAGCGATGAGATGCGGATGCGGTTGGAGAGGGAGAAGCGTGCGAGAGCGGCGGAGGAGAGGATGAAGAGGTTGGCGGGGAAGTGAAGTCGTGGATTGGCTTGCTTTCCGCTTTGTCGTAAAAGCATCAATCATCTAGACTACGACCCTGCTCTTTTGGTCGAGGGTGTACAAAATCTGGTCGGATACAGCACGACCTACTCGCACCATTCAGGATGCTTCCGAAAGCGGCACGCACCACAAATATTCTTCCCGTCCTCCGAGCCATAGTTTCTCGTCTCATTTCAACCGGTAAAAAGCATGAGCTGCCCAGGAATCCTTCGCCGAACCAACCAGCTCAGTCAACACATGGCCTGCCATCCAGCGTGCACCACTGGCACTTGCCTAGACCGCCAGCGAGCCATACTTTGCAAGGACTCTCCATCTGTCTACCCTTCGCATGATCCCCACGACAGCGCCGGCACGTAGGCGCGCGAGCACGACCAAACTTATGGATGCGGTTGGTCGAGCTCCATCTTTGTTGCATTTGTCTGCTCAAACCCGCCCATTCGACTTCAGATCGTACGAAAGGACCTTGTCTTGGGCGGTAGAAGGGCTTTCGAATTCCGTTCATTGGTGTGGCTTCCTCGCGTTCTTCGCTGTCGTTTCGAATGCTATTCATGGCGTCGAGGGTCTCCTGTCCCGCTGCTATCACAACGGTCTCGGTTTCGTTGTGCTCCATCACGCCACCTGGATCTTGCGCAGCTGCGCTCATTTGACTTTGAGTGGTGTAGCCTCCTTCACCCTCGTCTGCCGGTGCGACTCCAGCTTTTCCGCCGCCGTTGTACTCACCGCCCATTAGCACCTGCGGAGTCCTCAGAGCCGAGTTCTGATAGTCAGGGGAAGGATGTTCGTCGGGCTCTTCATCGTCTGATGACATCCCGTTCGAGGAGTCGCCTTCGTCCTCTTTTGGCACAACTGTGGTACCATCTTCCTCGTCCTTGTCGTCCTCACTCTCCTCGCATACCGCTGGATTCTGCGCAGTTCCTTCAAAGCTCTCTACCCCGAAGTGAGATGTGACGAGTGCAACATTTGCGCCGATGAGCTCGTCGCAGGTCAGTATGGCGACGGAATCTTTTCTTGCCGGCGCACGCTTTCTAGAAGGCCCGTAGAGATTGTCCAGCACCATGTCCCTTCCTTTCTGCTGGCAGGCTCGTTCTTCCTCCTCAGACAGAGATGTCCTCGATAGTTCGGCGCCCATGTTGCTGTCGGTCAGGCGCTGTTTCCCTTGCGGCTAGATATCCAGCGACACCCGAGTTGGAGGGTCAAGGTATGCTGTCTAATTCTTGAGCCGCAATGCTCGTTCGGTGACGGTGGAGGTCTGATCTGAGAGTGTCGAAGGGCGATAAAAGGGAGAAGTGAAGCAGTCAATGAATACTTACCGCGGGCACGGCTCTCAGTCTCTCATGCTTTCATGTGAGCCGGCATTTGGCATTTGTGTACACGTGCAAGTGTCGGAAGGTCACTCTGTCACTTCAGTGTCGACGAGCAAACAGCTGATGCGCGTTTGCATGCGAGGCGCACGGCGTCAAGTCAATTTCGGAGCCGATAGGTTCTAGTCGGACAGCATATGGCGAGTTCCACTTTCGAATCACGTCTTGGTCTCAACAAGACCTGACAGACCACCGAACTTGGATCAGAATGCGATGCTCTTGTATTCGCTTCGCTGTTTCCCCTTAATTTCATGAGACTGAATCCTTCCTCCCCAAGGCGAGCAGGCCGCACACGGAACTAGCGCACATGCTGATGCTACACATCTGAAAGCACATGTAGTCAATGGTTCAGACTCCTTTGGCAGGTCACAACGGATTCGCATGATTACTTACATTCTCAACCCACAGGCTTTCGTACCCAAGAGTCCTGGAGATCCCGAACAGAGACTTCAGTAGCCTGATCCTCCTTCAACGCCAGCAATAACGCGGACATGCCGTTGGTCGTTCACTAAAAGCCACGGAAATGTCGCGGCTTGCGAACGCTGTCCCAAAACATGCCTTTCCGCGTGACTTTGCAATTGGGACAAGCAAACATGCTGACACTGAAGCTCTTCACCACGCCCGCCTTGAACACGCTTTCGCATGCTCTGCAGAGATACTCGATATCGCCTTGAGGCCACGCCTTTGTAGCACCAGCGGGAGCTGATGTGTGAACAAGGATTGGAGCATATTTGTTCGCAGGACCTGGTCTCGACGGCCCACTGGGTGCGAGAGGGATAGCGCCTGGAGCTTGCGCTGCGATACGTGTCCCATAGCTGACGCCCCCAGCAGAAACGAAAACGGTGGGTATGGCATTCGTAGAGGTTCCAGACGGCACTGATGTCGAGCTGGTAGTGCCCGGAAGAGGTCCCTGAAGCCGGTCGTAATCTTTCCGAGCAGCCTCCAGCATCGGGTGAGGCCGCAGTGTGTTGCCGTTTCCACTACAAGATCTCACGGGCCTCAGTTGCTCCATGGAGGCAAGCAGGGCCTTTTGCAGTGGCTCCATGCGATAGGGATTGTCCTTCAGTATCTCCAACATCACCTTGTGAAGACCGGGCAGATTCGGGTCCTCTTCCAGCATGGTCGAGAATTTCTCAAAGGCAGCAAACGCCAGCGGTCCGATTTCGTAGGTGGTAGCCAATGAATACACCATGACGTGAAGCTGAATGGGATATGATTCCCCCGTCTGGCAGTACTGCTCGGCGCAGTAGTCGCCGTTGTACAGGAAGTTGAGCATGGCGTGAACTCCAGCAGGTGGTGAATCCTTGATGCAGACCATACTTTGGTCGTCCGACTGCAGCGTAGTCAGTGGAAAGATCTCGTATGGAATCTACCGTATGACCAACCTGCGTGTACGCTCGGAACAATGGCAAGGAAGCTCGCAGAACGACCTCTCTATGCACGTGCCAGGCCTTATCACCACATTCCAATCTCAGGTTTGAAGGACCGCGATCAATGGCTTGAGCTTCACTGCGAGCGTATTCAGCGTTTGATGCTGCTACTTCTCAGTCTGCAAGAAGTCAACATACCCAGAGACTTTCATCGCCTTGCTCTGTCGTTCTGACTCGTCAGAGCCTGATGCCTTGCGCTTGGTATTTGTTTCGTCTTGTGGCGTGTCTTGCTTAGTGGCCGCAACAACGTTCTGTTGATCCACATGTGTGATGGAAGACGATCTGCCGGACGCCGCGACGGAGGCCTGCAAAGGAGTGTCTGCTCGAGCGACCACGCACTTGGCGGTACGGTCCTCGAATATTTGCAGCACCTCGTCCCTGCCTTTTTGCTTGCAGCGTTGCTCTTCCTCGGCGCTCAGTGCAGCTCTCGAAACTTCAGCTCCCATTTTGACCGATGGTACTGCTCATGAATCGCGACGGTGCTCAATGCTGCGATGCAACTTTTCCATGGATTGAGACGTGGGTCCAGGGAACTGAATTTGAAAATGTGCCAGGTCGTTTGTTTGACTTGCGCAGTACTTTGCTGAAGTGGTTGAACTGGAACTGGTGAGAAAAGTGAAGTCGAACCTCCTTACCTGAAAGCTTGATGACTGGAAGAGTCAGGCAGTGTCGATGTCTTCATGCCTCCCTATCGATGTCGAA
Source organism: Zymoseptoria tritici IPO323 (assembly GCF_000219625.1). Classification (NCBI taxonomy): domain Eukaryota; kingdom Fungi; phylum Ascomycota; class Dothideomycetes; order Mycosphaerellales; family Mycosphaerellaceae; genus Zymoseptoria; species Zymoseptoria tritici. The sequence continues at coordinate 3,140,872 of NC_018216.1, read as the reverse complement.
GTGAAGAGGGGAAGGCACTTGGGAAGTGAGAAAGGACGCGCTGCGTGCTTGCTCCAAACAAACATCCCTGTCAACCCTGTTCTTGGCAAACAACCTTGAAGACGACCTCACTCATCGCTAGGAACGGCTTAACATACCACTGACACACACCTCGACCGTCATCTCGTGCAGATACGACCGCCCACAGGAACAGACATGGCAATCCAGCTGAGGTCCGACCATACATGCGTGGATCGCTGCGAATCAACGAGGTTTTGTGAGACGAAGCCGAAGGATGGGCGGCGGTCGATTCAATGGCTACTTTTGGAAGTTTAACGGTCTGGAAGGCGAAGAGCGGGTGCTTAAACGGACGACGCTTTCGCGCTGGATTCGAAATGTGATCGGCAAATCGCTGCTCGATGCTCGAGTGAGCTTTAGACCAAGCGAGATGTTTCTTCCATCCTAAGCCATATCGTAGTCTCCGCCTCAGCCTGTAGGGATCCCGCCTGTAATCAAGATATCGATTCCGGTCACATGCGTCGCCGCAAGGCTCAAGAGGAAGATCGCCGCTGGAGAAACCTCGTCTGCCTGGCCGATTCGACGAGGTGGCGGAGCCGTTGGCCTGAACACTGAAGACGAATCAATGGCCAGCGATGCTTAGAGAACGAGTGGATGCAAATTGAGACCCTGCACAGCCCAAGTGACAGTCTCAGACCACACAGCATCAAGCTCGAAGATCAAGTCAACTCGTTCGACCATTGCTGTTAGTCTCCCCGTACAGATTAGACCTCCTTGGCCTCGAATTCAAACATTGCATTCGACGCAACCGAGTTCTTGTCCCTCATCTTCGCCACCGTGTCCTCGCCGGCAACAGGTAGGACAATCTCAAACTTCTTCCCAGTCGCCACACCCTTCCCATTGACATTCGCCGCAGCTTTGGAAGTATCAACGATGAGAGTAAGCTTCTCCGGCAGCGCACCGATCTGTCGCAGAGCGGTACTCTGGTCCCAGGAGATGTGTTCGTGGTACAGACGGTCGCCGCGGCAGTTCACGACGGCCATCATGGGGATTTGGACGTATTTGTACGTGGGAGGTACGCCGGGGAAGCTACGCCAAGTCAGCGACGTGGTATGCGGATGGGTAGAGGGGTTGCTTACAGCCAGTCAATCATCATATCATGCGTGAACTTGTAGATGAACTCGTCGACCACCCGGTCGATGCCGACTGTGCGGCTGATGAGCTCGAGCTCGGTGTCTTTTGGGTTACTGAAGACGAAGTGATTTGTGTAGAAGTCCGTCAGAGCTTTGCGGCCAATGCCTCCTGTAAGCTATTTGCGAGTCAGCAACCAGTCTCGACAAAGCACGTATTAACCACGGAGCATACCGTTGGCACATGATTGACATAAGGCTCCTCAACCATAGTCATCATCGTAGCTTCGACATGTCTCGCCTCAAACTCATAGTACGTATGCTCTTCCCACAGCAATTCCAAGTCGAAGTATGGACCATTCATCTTCGACTTCAAGAAGGCTAAGTTCCGGCTATGCGTGACGGCTTCCATGGCATATTGAAAGTCACTGTGGAAGGGAATGGGAAACGTGCAGTTCTCTGTGGTAGCATATTCGTAGATCTTGTGCGGAGCCTTGTGAACGAGCTTGGTCTCCGACTTGCCAGTGAGATGCCAGATGGTTGGGATGGAGACTTGTGAGGAGAGGCGAGCGTGGTCGCTGACATTAGCGTAGATCGCTGCGCTTACAATGCGATCGGTCAGTGATTCCAGAGAGGAGGCGGCCTTGGACCACATATCAGTGTCGTAGCCTGGTTACGGTCAGTTGACGGGATTTTGCACACTGCCAGAAAACAACGTACAAACCAAGCCCATCTTCTCCTTGGGCTCACATTCTTGACATGCATCGAGCTTCTCCACTGCGGTCGTCAAGGCGGATGATGAAGCCTGCGGTCGGATCTCAATCACACAATAGCCTTCTTCTGCCCATTTCATTCGCAGCGATGGAATTCCATTCTCGATCTCAATGGGCGTGTCCGATTGTTGATCGGGCACAAGAAGGATAATCCCTGGTCCGACGCCCTTTCGAGATAGCGGACGAATAAGTGTCACTCCTTCCGCTATTTGCTCTGGCTTAATGGGCGGCACTGGCTGAGGCAGCCCGGAGCCGTAGGCGAATTCTGGCATGATGGAGGGCTTACCGGTGTAGAATACTTTGGCGTCGTTGGTCCATGTAGCGTTCGAGCATATGGGTCCTGTAGAATGGTCCGGCGGATTCAGGTAGTTAAGATCACTGTGGACCTCGAGGTATACGGCCGATGTCCATGATGCCGTGGTCCAGAACAGACCCTGATGCTCGGCGAGCTATCGCTAGTCGGATGCAAAGCTATAGCCGAAGTGAACTTGGCTTGCATGTTGGTGCTCGCCTGTATACTGCCTTGATGCCTGAATGTAAGCCTCAGACACACCCGCATGCCCCTGAGCGAAAGTCGCGAGCCCATGCTGCCGAGTCAGGACATCTGGTTCATCAGCCGATAGTAGGTTGAAGCAAGACGAAGAATGGGACTCGAAGGTCGGATGTTCAAGAAGTGCTACCCGGTGTTTACCCGAATGCGTCCGAGCACTCTTTGTCAGCGACCTCTCCCTTGCTCCCGTCCCGTCTGAGATACCAACAGCAATCTCTGATGTGACTGCGGCATTCGACGAAACTTCGTATCAGCTGAGAAATACTCGGCTAGATTGTAGCCCCCAATCGTCACAGCATTGAGACCGAGAAGCATTCCGAGGCAAGAGCTGCGTTGTACCTCACGCGGAGGCGGCGACAAGTCTACCTCCACGGCCGGACTTCGTGAAGATAACGCTCCAAACTCATCTTCATCTCGAACATAATTCACACCTTTCATCAAAAGACATCAAAGCATCTTGATTACCATCATGGCCGCAGCTCTCGTCTTTGGGTCCACCGGCGCAGTTGGCTCCCAAATCCTCGCCACTCTGCTCTCTTCCAATTCCTGCACGTCCATCACAACTATCTCACGCCGGGCTCCGCCATTGCAAGATCAAAAGCTGCGTCCGATCGTCGAAACTGACACCGCAAAATGGGGACTCCGCATTGCTGAAACGTCGCCACTCCCATCTGTAGTCTTCAACGCCGTGGGCACCACTCGTGCAACGGCCGGCTCGATCGCAGCTCAACGTGCCATCGACCACGACTTGTGTATCGGAAACGCAAAAGCGGCTAAGGCGGCGGGTGTCAAGACGTATGTGTACTGCTCGAGTGCGGGCACGAGCGGCTCTATCAATCCATTTGCCTATGGTCCCTATGCAGGCATGAAGAGAGGCGTCGAGACGGCCATCAAGGACCTGGACTTCGAGCAAGCGATTATTCTCCGGCCTGGCATGATTCTGGGAAGGGAAAGTCCAAAGATCAAGTGGATGGAGGACATGTTTCATGGATTGAAGCACATCAGTCAAGGTGTTCAGGACCGTTTTGGTGCGTTTCTTTTTTTCTCACGGGATGACCATAACTGATGAGCATCTTCAGGCCAAGATCAAACGATCATCGGAAGGGCGGCTGTGGCTGCTGTGAAGTTGGCAGAGGAGGGCAAAGCGCCGGCGAAGTACTGGGTCTTGGAGCAGGCTGACATCGTAAGGCTGGGAAGGGATGAGTGGAAGGCGTGAGACCATCTCGTACTACAAATCTCACATGACAAAGCAGAGTGAGATTCTATCGCTTCATATGCTCCGTCGCCATGCATGCAACGGGAGCGGCCGCCGCGTTCGTAGCCCTCGTTTGCAAACAAAGCAGCGGAGCAGACTTTTCTTCCTTCAGTTTCTTCAACGCCGGAGTGACACCCTTCCTCAACATCAACTTTCCCCCCAGCTCCCCACCGCCACCGATATCGAAGCTACCACTGGACTCTGAGCTGGCTCGTCCAGACACTTCCATACTAACACAACCAACAGAATTGGCACCGATCATCGCCATGCTCGTGTAAAGCCTCCGACTTGGAGGTGACGAAGCGAAACCCAGGCAGCGCGCCATCCACATTTTCAACGAGACTGGCCCACCGTACGCCTTCCTAGTACGGTGTAGCGGGACGTTTACCTTGCGCGATGTGCTGCGCGCCGCGTACGTATTCCATCATTGGCATCTTCTCCGCACCTTCTGACAAAAACTCCAGCCCCGTGTGAGACCGTCGAAACACCTGCTAGGCCGAAGCATCATCAAGACCACTTCGCCCAGTGCAAGACATCAAGACCACGAATCCCACGCAAGATGACCGCGGACACCATCGCGAGTCTTGTACGGCGTGTTCGGCGGATACCTGCGAGAGCAGGGACCACGACACAACATTACCCACACATATCAGACTCAAACAGAAAAGCCACATTGGCAGCAAAAATACCCTTGGTCGATTCTTCAGAGCTTCACGTGCTCGACCAACGCAGCCACCACCTCTTGCAGCCTTGTCTATCATGGATACACTCAAGACCGGGCGACCACCTTCCGTACGACCGAATGGTAAGCTTCGCCTCTTGTTTTGATCCGACGCTTGATCCTAACTCTTAGTATCAGACTCTTTTAGGGCCATTCCTCGAGGTTTCTCCGCAGGAACTTTCGCAACCACTTAAAGAGAGCTTTGTCGGACCCAACGAGCGACGCAGCATCCGGGGCTTCCCACGTGTTATATCTGCGTGCGCTTGACAAACCAGATGCCTTCAACTCGGCAGCCGAAGGGGAACTCTCGACGACAATCTCGTGCACTGTCGTTATGCACACAACACGAAAGACGACCGTGTGACAATAGCCACCGGACTCCCTGGCGTGACTTGTGCGCACCCCAAGACCCTGGGCATGATCGTAAGTCCATCCATACCTTTCTTCGCCTGATTGCTCGCAGAGACCACTGGTAGCTTCACGTTTTTCTGGACCGGACTCAGGACCCGATGCGATTAATAGCAGGTAAGCAGCATTGTTTCCTCCCACTCGGAGCGTGGGATACTCTGACTTTCGCAGCGACGACGCAATTGTCCAAAGAGGTCCGGCGGGCGGTCTGGCGGCTGGTGGTTATCTATGCTGCGAAATAGTGGGAGATGGTGCAAAGTCCAGACCGGATGAGAAGACTCGTTCGTAGTAGAGCAGCATGAATCTCATGTTTTCAAGATATTTCCGTGTCTCGTCTCTCAAAAGGGTATCTCAAATTTGTCCCCAACTCCACGCTAAAGTCATCAAATGTTCTCGAATCCACGTCACTTCGCCGCGATTTGAGCTCCCACCTCCTCCATCTGCCTCCGTCTCTCCTCGGCTTTCCGCTTCTCCTCATCAATCATAGCATCCAATGCTTTCTTGCTCTGCTCCAACTGGGCCACGACCTGCCTCTCGTATTGTTGACTCCACGTGCCTCCACTCCCGACTCCTCCATCTTTACCTACCGTCGCACGCTCAGGCAGCTGAGCAGTTGGCTCAATATCTCCCTCAAACACATAGTGCGGCTGCTTCCCCTTCCCTCGACCCTTCTTCACCTTCAGCCAATTGAACTGATCCTCACTCGTCAAAGTCTTGTAGAACTCCTGCGTCGGCTCATTGAACTCCACGGTCTCCAACCTCTCCGCCACAATCATATTCTCCTTCTCCTGCCTCGCCTTCTGCTCATCACTCCCATAAGGTCCCAACACAAGATAGTGCTCCCTGTACACCGCCTTCTCTCCACTCTCCTGCGCAAAATATAGCCTAATCTCGACTCCAAACTCGCCGTATCCGGTTTCGGCAACCTCAAACGGCCCAGGGGCTTCGATAGTCCGTGACGCATCGTTGTAGGTGTGATGCAGCTTGAATTGGACTTTCTTCAGCCATGTGGTCATGTCCGGGCCGTTGGGCAGTGGCCGAACGTAGACTTTCCAGCCTTTGGTGTGTCCTTCCGGTGCGGGTGTGGGATAGCCATTGTAAGGGAGGACGTGGGCTTCGTTACCGATGATGAAATGGCGGGCGACTTTGACGCCGCGGACGCGTTTGGAGGGTGCGGCGGGCATGGCGAGTGGGTGTGATGAAGTATTGAATGCGGCGTCGGGGGCTCGTTGGAAGTGTCGAAGTGGAAGTCGCAAGGGCCGGAGACGGCTCCGTTCCAACTTCGGACTCGCTTGGCGGCACATGCATGACCAACCTCATGTCTCAGATTGAATCAATACTTGTTCATGCTGACCACCTTCTTACTCATCTCGCACCCTCTAGCATCGCAGCGGTCATGCCGTTCCATCCGCTTCGCCAGCTTCGATGGACGACAGCACAAGTGGTATGCCGACTCCAGCCAACTCGGCTCCGAAGATCGCAGCTGTCGGAATGCCGTTCCTTCTAGGGCCCCTCATTGTGCTGTCAGGCATCCCATGGCCGGTTGAAACCGATCAGGCTGAATGGAGATCGGTCTATCGATCGCAACAGGCCTTGCGTAGCTAGTCGGACGCCCCGCGAGTGCTGGACTGAGAAGTAGAGCAGCTTTTCCTGGACCATCTCGACTTGACAGACGCATGTACGGCACATGGCGCCGTGGCCGCCTTGTCCGAACGATGCAGCTAGCAGCATAGACTCGAAGGCAGCTATCGGGCTCCAAAGAACACCACAGAATAGCTCCGCCGGAACTATTCCTGCTGTTCCGAACGGCGTCGATCGATATGCGGGGTCGAGGAACTCCCTCGACTTGCTCAGCCGAAATGCAATGCGAAAAGTCAGCTGAAGAACCACTGACCAAGCACATTAGCAAGTATTGATCCTTTGAGCAAAGCTAGCGTCAACGAGGCTCGATTCGTGATTGCTCTATTCCTTCGGCATGCATGAGCCTGCAACATTACAAGCGCATCAAGCTTTCTGCAAAATTGCAAGCTTGCTAACCCCATTGCTTGATCTCAGCGTCCCATATACCCATCAGAGGGTGTGATCGGGCGTATTTGAGGCGTCCAAGTACGTTGATGGAAGCTCTGGAATATCCCAGAGTGATTGCTCGGTCGGATCACGACTTTCCTTTTCGGGCTGATGGGCTGCCTGAAAGATGCCATTTCGGAAAAATCAATACAATTACTCGGCGACATGGGCCAACTGCAAGATTACTGTTCGACGCCCTATATCGGAACTTGTACGAGCGCACCATGCCTCTGAAACCTCAGCTGGTGGGCTCTTCTAATCCCTACCTCCGGTCGCCTATTGCGAACTCATGCTCAGAAACAAGCCATTTACAAGGGGGTTCACTTCCGCTGACCGTGGGCAGGGATCCTGAGCTTGGACCAGAAAGTACCGTATGACCTGCAAAGGGATACCCTATTCTTTCCTCCACTGATGCAACCATGCATTGACACCTATTTGAGCCACACCCTGTTCACTGCGTCTGCTTGAACGGCATTCCTGGCAAAGCTTACCGAGTGATCTCCATCAAATTTACCATGAAAGGAAGGTCCTTTGCATGACATGGCGACTGGCCTGGACGAATATATATATGCTACGCAAGGCACCTGCAGATTCCCGGCCAACACAGCATCACCATTCGATATACATCCAGCTCCGAACATGCATATCCAAACATTTCTTGCCCTCGCCGGCTCGGCCACCCTGACTTGTGGTCTAGCTCTACAGGAGCGGGCAAGTGCTGCAGCGTACACCACAGACAAGGACCTCAACTACAAGAACTCGCCGATTGGCGCACCCGTCTCTGGAAACGGCAGTCCAAATGGCAGAGCAACTTGGAAACTCAACATCGACGACACCTCGTCAGGTTGCAAGCAGACGATCGATGGCTTTGGTGGCTGTGTCACCGACGCAACAGTGACCAGTTTCAATACCCTATCGAGCGGTGCACAGAGCTCTCTACTCAAGGAAATGTCCCACTTCAGCTTACTACGACACACGATCGCATCTTCCGACCTCTCTGGTGACCCGGCTTACACATACGACGATAACGGTGGCAACGCGGACCCCTCATTGTCTGGCTTCAACCTCGGAGACCGTGGCAATGCCATGACCACCCTGCTGAAGTCGATGAAGAATTTGAACTCCAAGATCAAGATTCTTGGAAGTCCATGGAGTGCTCCTGGCTGGATGAAGCTGAACAAAGTGATCACTGGAACGACTAACCAAAATAATTTGAACGACGGCTATCTGGACAATAGCGGTCCTGGATATTCTCAGGCGTTTGCACAGTACTTCGTGAAGTACATTCAGGCTCTCAATAACCGTGGCGTGTCAATCGACGCCATCACCGTCCAGAACGAACCGCTGAACTCCAATGCAGGATTCCCGACCATGTAAGCAGTCTGAAGGGCAGAAGGCCTGTAGTGGTCCAGTCGTCTTGATTTACCTTTATGCTATCTACTTTGAGCCGTCGCTGAACTTTCCGCAGGTACATGTTTGATTATGAGCAGGCCCAATTGGTCAACAACTACGTCGGTCCTGCATTGAGGAATGCCGGAATAGGCGCAGACGTTTGGGCCTACGATCACAACACTGGTGAGCCTGTCCTCTCCTATGAGTAACAATGCACCTCCCCTAACATCGATCAGATCACCCAGAATACCCCGAGCGAGTGATCAACGGTGCGGGCAACTACGTCGGCGCCGCAGCCTGGCACTGCTACGCCGGCACCTTGAACTGGACAGTCCTCACAGATTTCCACAACAAGTTCCCCAACAAGAAACAATACATGACAGAGTGTTACACGACAAACACCACTGGACTGAACTGGGTCGCCGGCTTCGTCATGGGTCCACTCCAGAACTGGGCTTCGGGCAGCATCGCTTGGACTCTCGGCACCACGGACAAGAATGGACCGTATCTCTCTGCTGAAACTGGACCCTGCAAGGTTTGCCGTGGTTTATTCACGACTAGCAACGGCAACTACCAGCTTAATGTCGACTACTACGTGATGGCGCAGTTCAGCAAGTATATTCCCGTTGGCGCCACTGTGCTCAGCGGAAGTGGAAGCTACAACTTCGACAATGGCGGAATTCAATCTGTTGCTACGAGAAATCCGGATGGTAGCCGTACGGTGGTTATTCATAACTCTTTTTCGAATGATGTATATGTTACGTTGACGACCAAGAGTGGACAGACTTGGAGTGGGAATACACCGGCGAACTCGGTCACTTCTTGGATCCTGCCGTAGCGTGGACATCATTGGAGCGACGAGAGGATACATATTGCTACAGAGGGGGAAGATTCAGGCATTTCGTGTTCATTGAACGTCACAAGTACATATTGGGAGTCAAACTTTGAGCTGGCAGATCTCTGTTCAAATGTTCCAAGAAGCGAAGAGACATCTTCCTAGATTCCATGTTTCCAATGTGGCTCGACCCAAACTGCAGCGACTATCAACCAATACCTCCAGCTTCCGTCCACCTAACTCAACACATTCTCTGCAAAGCTCATCAGGCACCCAACGAAACATCACTGCAAACGTCAACGCATCGCAGTCTCCAACCCCGAACAAAGAGAAATACTCACCTCCCAACACACCCCTCCAAACTCCCAATCCACACCGCGCTACCACTACCACCTGCAACCCATCAACCAAACCGGGTAGAGGAGAAAACTTACGATCACGCTCATTGTGTCAAGGGTGGTGGGTGGGCGCTGCGTGCGATCAAATCCGCAGAAAGGGCGGCACTTGCACTAAAGTCGCCGCCTCGAGAATTCGCCCGTTTCTCGGACATCATGCAGGGTGAAATGCATCTCGGCTGCAGGGAGGCGTCGGCGTAGCGGTGGCGGGAAAAAGACCGCTGTCCGTAACGGACTCCCTTGGGGGTCGGAGAAACGTTCTCGAAGTATTGATCTGATGGAGGGATGTTAGCTCTATCGAAGAGAGGTGGAGGGGAGGAGGACTTGCGGTATTACTGTGCTTGACTGTGGGGAGTCTGCGGTTGGAGGTGGTCGCTCTGTCTCTCACAAGACAGAGCTGCGGAGTGGGTGCGTTGATTGAGCGGGTTGGAAGCTTTGTGACAATCGCCCAGCTGGTTTTTTGGTTGCCAATGTGGCTTTTCTGGTTGTAGCGTGTGATATGTGTGGGAATGGTGTGCGAACCTGCCACTGAGAAGTGGTCTTGATTTAGGATGCTGCTGGGGTTGCAGTCTTCATCTCACACTGAGAAAGTGGGCTGATGGTCTCACACGTGGCTGATGGGGATGCTGATCGGCGCCAATTCTGCTGGGAGGGTTAGTTATCAAGATGATGGAGATAGTTGGCTGGTGGCAGTGGTAGCTTCTGTGTGGCTTGAGGTGCGATACGCAATCCGTGGTTGGGACAGGAGATCAGGTTTGTGAGAGAGACGATAAGATATTTGAGGACAACACTTTGTTTGCCATTGGCTTGCTATGGACTTGCTATGGAAGCTGCGACGGCAGTCTTTTGATTGCACGACGACGCTTTGAGACCGCTGTATGCAGCTTGTTCTAGTATCCTCCATGTGAACATCGCCGTCTGCAGAGTTCTCCTCCATCCTCTTTTAGCAATCACCAATGAGCTGCGCTGCAAACGTCAACGTATCACAAGTATCAGGCACAGAGTCGGTGGTTGTACTTACCTGGTGCCAGATAGATGCAGATGCCGGAGCTTTCCAGAAGAGAGAGGTCATGAAGCTACCATGGGTCTCTGCGAGCAGTGAGCTGGATGACGGGGAGGGTTTGCTTACGATCATCGCAATCGAGAGTCTCAGGTCGGAGACTCACGATCTATCGTCCTGGCTAGCCAAGTTTGGCGCGACGAGATTGTCGGGTGGTCGTCCAGCCTCAGTGAAGTGGTGGACTGCGGGTGTTGCTGTTGCGTTGTGTAACCGTGCGTGGGTTCTGGACAATCGACAGCCTGATTTTTTGTTTGCCGGCGCGGCTTTTCTGTTTAGGGTTGATATTGGTGGGAATGTGACGAGGTCATCGGTCGGTGACGAATTCGTCGGGAGATTCTCCCACAAGAAGCTGTTCAAGTCATCAACACATGCAGTCAAATCACAGCGAGTGCGCTTGCTTACTGAGGCGCCGTCTTCGGGTCAGAAGAGCGGCAGATTCGTTCCGGGCCAGAGAGGCTCGGGGAGATTCGGTGTTGGCCAAGGGTCGGTAGGCCAAACACAAGTCGAGTGCCGTACCAAAGAGAGTACGACGCCGTGGCGCATTGGCTGAAAGAGCCAGATGCAGTCCGTCCGCCGGCCAGAGAGGCTCGGGGAGTTTCGGTGTTGGCCAAGGGTCGGTAGGCCAAACACAAGTCGAGTGCCGTACCAAAGAGAGTACGACGCCGTGGCGCATTGGCTGAAAGAGCCAGATGCAGTCCGTCCGCCGGCCAGAGAGGCTCGGGGAGTTTCGGTGTTGGCCAAGGGTCGGTAGGCCAAACACAAGTCGAGTGCCGTACCAAAGAGAGTACGACACCATTCACGCACGACGCATAGGCCTGATGCGGAGTCGAGGTCGGCTGAAGAGGAGCCAGACCCAATTGGTGCCATGATTGGAAGTCGTCCTGAGAGGAGAGTCAGTACCGAGCGGTACAAAATGCACCACTCGCAAAGACCGATGATAGCTTCATGATCGGTCGTCGATGTCGTGCTGTGTGTTGATGTTGATGATATCGTAGATGTCGTTTGTCTTGATGTGTTGAAAGATGGATGAAGATGAAGTTGAAGAAGAAGAGAATTCGAATTCGAATTCGAGCTTGAATTGTTTTGTGCGTGCGGCAGCGCTCAGTTCGCATTAGCGCCGCAACGGCCGCTCCCGGAAGGAAACAGGGATGGTGCAAGCTAGAGTGAAGTGAAGTGAAGTGAAGTGAAATCCCCTCACGCTTCCCACATACTACGCCACGGAAGGCGCATGTGACATGAATCAACCACCACCGTGACAACCATCGCTCATTCGAGACTCATGTTCGAATTCCCACATGCGACTCTCCAACCTCCCACACCCCACCCCTCCCTCCCCCCCCATCAAACCGTCCTCCCAAAAACCTCCCCCGCCAAATCCGCAAACGTCCTCCCTTTCCCACTCCCCTCCTCCTCCTCCTCCAGCACCTCCCACAAATTCGGCTGCGTAAAAACCGCCAACGTATTCCTCGCCACCCTCCCCTCCACCTTCCCGCCTCTCACAAAATGCGGCACCGCCCGAAATTCCCCCTTCGTAATAACCTGCAGTGCCTCCCCCGTCTGAAACGCCAAACAATCTCTCGGGATATGCACCTGCGTCACCCGCCCCGCGCGGTCTTTGATCCACAGTCCCGCGTTCGGGTCCGGGTGGGAGGGCAGTTCGGGGAGAGGGGGGAGGCAGCCGGAGGGAGAGGTGGGGGGGAGGGGGGAGGGGGGGTGGAGGGACTCGTCGATGAACATGTTGGAGGTTAGACCGGTTAGGGCGCCGAGGTCGGTGTGGGTGCCGCACCAGTCGTCGTCGGCTTTTTCCGGGACATCCTCCGCCGCGGGAGTAGTAGTAGTAGATGGCGAAGGAGGAGGAGGGAAATAATGCAACAACCTCGCCTTGGTAGCCACACTCCCCCTCACAATCCCCTCCAACACCCCTTTCCTATACCCCTCCACCCTCATCTCCCCATAAAAATCACAACATCTCGCCACCAGCGCCGCGACTTCAATCACCGTCCCACACATCTCCTCCATCACCCCGCGAAACCCCGGCAACACATCCTCCTCCAACCACACATTCCCACTCGTCATATCCCTCAATTCAGGATACAGCTCCCTCCCTTTCGCCTCCAGCCCCTCATCGTGAACAGGTTGAACATAATACGATCCTTTATGGACATCGTATGCCCCATTCGCGAGGATTTCTTTGCCGTGCGACCAGCCGACGTTGTAGCGTGCGGAGGGGACTTCGACCGTGGAGAGGGTGGAGGCGGGCAGGGCGGCGAGGTAGGAGGCGTAGCTGAGGAGTTTGGAGCGGAGGGCCGGGAAGGTGGGGGGGAGATCTTTGACGAGGAGGATGCCGAGGGAGGAGGGCCCGAAGGCGGCTTCGAGGGTGGAGAGGGGGATGGAGTTGGATTGGAGGGAGGAGAGGGAGACGGTTATGATGGGGGGTTGTTGTTGGGGAGGGGAGGGGGGTTCTTCTTGGATGGAGGTCATTGTGGTGAGGTAGTCGTTACTGTGGTCTTGCGTTTTGATGTCGAGCAGAAGGTGGGAGATGTTGGGATGAGGAGAAATATACTGGCTTTAAGGATAAATGGCGGCTGTATTGTCAAAGGTGAGGTTGATTGCGGAGATCGCCTAAGACAGACCCACTCAGCTCGCGTGCTCTCCACGTTCAAAGACCACGTGCGGAGCATACTATCGCTGCAGGTACCGCCTACTTGCTTACAGTTGTGCACTGTCACACTGCCAGAAAGATTGAGCTAGAGAATCGATATGAAACTGTCTCGAATACGCAGACCTCTCAGGCCATACGAAGTGAAGCTAACACCTCCCACCCCAATCCTCATCCCCCGACACCACCAATCTCCACCTCCCATATCGAGTCACAAGCCAGAAATTTATACACCAAAGCGCCATCGCTAATCACAAGTCCCATCCCATACTCAAAATCACACACAAAATCCTCCACATCCTCTCAAGCCGCATCTCCAATATCTCCAAAGCAAAGCATCCTCACTTCACAATCCTCACTTCCACTCGCAACTCGGCTATCACTCAGCCAAGCGCAAGTCACTGGTCCTTGATGGCCTGTGAAGGTCCTCTCGCATTTCCCAGTCCGCGGATCCCATACTTTCATCATGCGATCTTCACTACCTGACACGAGGCGGAGGTGATCAGCAGAGAGCGCCCAGATGCCTTCAACGTGACCGAAGAATGTTCGGACGCAGGCTTGCGCGCGTGGGACGTGGGAGTTGGTTAGAGGGTCCGTCGGGATGATCTCAAAGGATGAAGAGGTCGGATCCGGCGTCGGCTCGCGGGGAGGTGGCTGCGACGGACGGAAGTGAGTGTCCCATAAGCGGATGGTGGAGTCGAGTGCGCCAGTGATCATGTACCGCGGTGGTGCAGGACGATCGCTTTGGTTCGGCCAAAATGGTTCGGAAGCCGCCAAAGACTCACGGACTTCCCGATGTGAAGGCGCGATAGTCACTGAACTGACACTGCTGGCATCATCATCTTTGTCACCAGGTCCCGCGAAGTGCTCGTCGAGCTCAAACTCGACTGGCATCGGAACGACTTGCTGAACTTGACCGACGTGCCCTTCGAATACACGAATGCATTCGTGGGTGTCGAGATCCCAGAGTCGAACAGTCAGGTCGTCTGAAGCAGAGAACAGTGTCCGCGAAGCCTCATCAATCTTCACACTGTTGACCCAGTCACCGTGACCGCGGAGTAAATAGGTCTCCTTCGTGTCCGAGTCCCACACGCGGATAGTCTTGTCGCGAGATCCCGACGCCACATATCGCCGAGTGAAGTGTAGTGTGATGATCCCGTCAGTGTGAGCAGGGAATGTACGCAAACACTCCCCAGTCTTCCAATCCCAGAGCTTCAACGTCGAATCCAGGCTGCCCGTCATCAACTTTCGGTCATCAAATTGCAGACACCTGATCCCGCTCGTATGTCCATTCAGCGTCCGAATCACTTCTCCCGTCTTGATGTCCCAAATCTTTGCCGTCGTGTCATATGAACCCGTGATCAAGGTGTTATCATCGAACTGCAGGCACATGACGCCGTTGGTGTGGCCTTTGAAGACCTTGGTGCTGCATCGGCCATATTTCCACGCCGTGCCGACCTTGAAGCGAGCTTTGTAGACGTCTTTCCACGCACGCTTTCGAGGTGCAAAGTAGGAATCGTCCTTGATGCCATCGTACATGTCTTGCATGGATGACGTCCGCTGTTTCTTGGAAATTTCCGGTGATATAGATCCAGCGTCCGAGGATGGTCCAGCCTCCAGTGATCTCTTCCGACATGTACCTTCCGCAGAGCTGCCAAATATGGATGCAGATGATTGCAGATTACTCTGCTCCGGTACAGCTGGCACAGCATCTTCAGGTATCGGTGTGATGTCGGGAGACCATTGATTCAGCCCTCTCCCAGTAGCTCGTAGCTGTATTTGCCTCTTCTCAATTCTCAATCTCTTTCTCTCCAGCAGCGGTAAACCCCATCCACACTTGACGCACTTCCTATCAATGTGCTGCTCGCACATCTTGTGCCAAACCACATCGTCATCGGCTAGTGACCGCCATCTTTGGCTGACCTGAGATGCTTTGCAGAGGGATGTCGTGTCGAGATAGCATAAGATTTTGAACCCCAGCTCGGAGGGTAAGGCAGCGAGGAAGTCGATTTTGATGAGGTCGCGGATGTTGGCGGATATGAAGGAAAGCTGCGGGAAGCAGCACTGTGTGAGGATACCCTGAAGCATCATGTTGCGATGCTTTGCGGGAGCGGCGGAGAATAGTGACCAGACGTGGGAGATGGCCTGCTGATCGGCTTGTGACAGACTTGCCAGCTCATCCTGAAGCTGCTCCATGGATGGCTCATTCGCTTGCCGTCGGCACTTGAGATCAGGTCGATGTCGATAGCAGAACTTTGTATTCGGCTTCCGACTGTCGTGCGATTCAGGCCGTGCTTCCTGAGTATTGTGTTCGTCTCCTATCGGGTTATATTGCATAGGTATATGCTTGGTGAGGAAGGGAGCGATGGTCATCTCGGCGTGTTTGGCGGAGGTGTGAAGGGAGATGTTATGCTCCTGGTCCTCTCGTCCATCCCTTTTCAGACTGACGTCGTGATCGTGATTATGGCGGCAGAGCTCATCATGTCCGTGTCCGGCGCCATTAAGGTCGTGCTCGAGGTGTTCGTGTCCATGGGAGCGGTGGGATTGAGCGGCATCGGGATTTACGCCGCGCGCGGCGAGGTTCGAGTGCAAGTGTGAGGGCACATGGCGTGATTCTGATGCCATTATGGCGGTGTTTCCGTCGTATCGTGACAGTGATCCTTTCACATCCTTTCCTGGCGCAACAAGTCAGGCCTAGGACGAGGGACTTGCCCTGCAAGGCTGAGCTGTCTGCGATAGGATGGAGATATGTGCTTCTTGCGGTGCAGATAGACGAGTTTCGGTGTCGCTCGTGGGAGAGGGCAGTTCGGTGTCGTGCACGGTGACACTGCGGGAGTTGGGATGTGGACCTGGAGTGTTATTGTGCAACGAAGGACCTGGTTTGACGTTCTGTCGCAAGAGCCGCGAGCGATGGCGTGAGAGATGGATGTTCCGGTCGGATCAGCCAAGACCGAGACCGAGCGAGCCCTCTCAGCTTTGTCGACCGCTATTGTCGGGTCTGGCCAATGAATTGAAGGGTCTTGGTCAAATATTGCTCCAATTGACCATGAGAAATACGAAGCGCAGTACATTCAGCAGTCGACACCTCATGCTCTATGTAAATGAAACGTATCATCAATACGTTCACTAATGCACCATCAAAGTCCGTCTTCAAACCAGCTGGCGGTTCTCGCGCTTGGTCTTCTCTGATCGCACATCACATCACACACGATGGCGTCTTACCTTTGGACCCCTGCGGCAACCAGCCAATTTGCCGAGCATATTCCACGGCCGTACTAGTGCAGTGCCGCCTCCAACGAGACCCACTAGGCTGCTTGTGTGCTGGATTACTTCAGCAAACGACGGCTGGAGTAAGACCTCATGCCCGCTATTGATGTGAAGCCGGCGGAACGTCTCATCTATAGAGATCATCAAGGATGGACTCCTCCGATGAAGACTCTTCCTCTCGCTCCGCGTCGCCATCGCCATCGCCACCGCCTCAATCACCAGAGGCGAGCTATCAAGGTCCGCCGAGCCTAGAGCGATTGGTAATCCACTTCGTCTCTTCAAAGAGATCTCTCACCTCCACCGCTCACGTCTACCGCGCGAATGAGCTGGTCACGACATCGCGAGCACTCATCGAAGAGCTCGCCGTCTTGAACGCCAAGAACGCATTTGCACGGCGAGGTCTGGAGGAGCAAGTCGACACGCTAGCTGCTATTCGAGATGCCGTGTCCGAAGATGGCGATCTCGTCGCCAATGAGTTCGACGCCACGGTAGCTGATCTCGACAAGGCTCATAACCGGCTGGACAAAACGCTTCAAGTCTTGAGAAAGACTATTGTAGATGCTCAACATGTCTCCCACAACGTGGACGAAGGAAGTGAAGCAAGCGACGAAGAAGAAAAAAAGACTCTCTACGACTTCATCGACGAATCCAACCACGAAGAAATCCTCAGCTCCATCCGCGGTCTAATCGACACCTACCACATCGCCCGAGGCGACCTCTCCACCCCTCTCTCCGCCTTCGACCGCTCCCTCAAAACCATCCGCACCACCCTGTCCACCCCCCTCTCCCTCTCGGAAGAAGACATCCCCCCGGACAAACCCACCATCTACGACCAACAATCCGAGCCACCAAACTCCAGCCTCCCCTCCCTCTTCCACAGCATGAACTCCCACGCCACAGCCCTGGCCTCCCTCCTCGAAAACCTCATCAAACACTACGACCTCTGCGTCACCGCTCTCAAGCACACCGAAGGTGGAGGAGAAGCCGCCAAAAACGCCATGCTCGCCCAGGACTTGAGTAAACTCGCCGCGCCCGGGTCCGAGGAGAGTCTATACCGAACCACACATCCCGAACCCATCTCCTCCGAGCATCGACTGGAAATGCTACATGTTCTGGAGAATGACGCGGTGGAAGTCGAAGATGTGGTGGTGGAGATGAAGTACCACGCGGCGGAGATGGAGAGCGCGTATTCCTCCCTCTCCACCTCCGTGCGACAAGCGCGAGCAGAGCACAAGTCTCTACAACACGTTCTCGCCATGCTACACAGTGTCCGAGCAGCAGTACCAAGCTACCTCACCTCCGCGACCCGTTTCCGCTCCGACTGGACCGACATCTCCGGCGGCATGCACAGCAAAACCAAAGACCTGGTCGAACTCTGCGGGTTTTACGACCACTTCCTCAGCGGGTATGGCAAACTCCTCCGAGAAGTGGAAAGGCGACGGACGAGCGAGGCGCAAATGAGGAGGGTGGTGGAGAGGGCGAGGAGGGAGATTGAAAGGGTGGCGGAGGTGGATGATGCGGCGAGGGAGGCGTTCATGGAGGATGTGGGGAGTTTTCTGCCGAGGGATTTGGGAACTTGGTTTGGGCTTGAGGAGGCGGCGGAGAGGTGGGAGGTTAGAGCTGTGTTTGGATTGGGGGAGGGTGAGGGGACGAGGTTGATGGATGGGTGAGTTTGAGGGCGTTGGGGTGAGGTGATGTCGTTGGGTTTTTGGTGTGGAGAGGTAGTATGAGGCATATTTTGACGACGTAAACGAGTGAAGAGTATTGACGACAAGCAGGTGGTGTCTTACACTTCGCTATGAAAGAAGCAGATCTGCCGGTTTCTGCTCAGCCCACGATCGACGTATCGCGCTGAATCTCTGGCCCGATACCTCTTCTACACCTTTAAAAAGACCACCGCCGCGAGCCGGCAGAAACGGAGGTAGGACGCGACACCCATGCCATGCGATCACATGCACTCAATCTTGTCTTGCTGTGCGAGACGAGAACGGAGCATACCAACACTACCACGATGTTCTCAACTCGTGGTTCACTGGCAAAACACTCGTAGAGTTGAAATGCAGAAAGGCATCTCGGTTCTCCGTGAGAGAAGAGCAAACACTCTTTCATTCCCCCACGGGACTACACCAACAACAACTCGAACACGACACCACTCTAGAACGAGACGAGCGGACTCGGAGAAATGCGAGCTTATGCCCTCCTATTCAATTCACCACAGAAAGAGGCGCTTGCGTCTTCGACATTGATTTTCCACGCCCAACATCATGCAAGTGACAATACCCCCCTGAGTCATCCTCCTACATGAAGACCCCTCCTCAATCGCATCTGGCCTCCAAGGTCTCTACTACCTCTTCCCAATGTTCGACTTCGGCTTCGTCAAATTCTGGACCGATCTCAACGGCTTCGACTCCGTCGACAAAGGCTATCCCGAGCTTTGCGCTTTACAAAGACCACCTCCGGCAAGACACGGACCTGCGAGGGACTTCCGATATCCAGCGAGCCGACGTATTAATCACACAGCAACGTCTTCGACTCCTGTTCTAGCAAGCTGCGTTGAAGGGAGGGCTGGTACCACGACCTCCACTCGTCCTGCTTTCACAAACGACGACTATCCCATCCAAATCGCAGCGACACTGTGCGGAATAGTAAAGATTCTACCTCCCATCGCCATTCAAGTGCACGTGTCTCGGCATTTTTCGAAGAAGCAATTCGAAGTCGCGTACTCGTTGTTGGATGCTCCGAGTCTCTCCGGAACCGCATTGCCCGTGGAATATCACGAGAACTTGCGATGTCTCTTTCTCAGCCTATCTGCGTCGCCGACCTCAAAGCAGGTCTATGTGAGGACTTTGGAGAAGAAGATGAGATGGGCGACTATTCGGGTCCGAGAAAATATCGCAATCTAGCCGGCGCGCAGTTGATGCGGGATGCTTCAAAGAGTGGAACGCCATCTAGGAGGCAGAGTACCGTTGCCCCAAGTCATGGCCGAGCAATGCGCCAGCCAAAAGTGTCGATCCAAATCCCTAGCAGCGCGACAGTCGAACGGTATCATCCCGTCAGCGAGCCCTTTCCGTACACTTCCTCCATTCAGTCCATCCTCCACTCCCCTCCCATCCTACACCCTCTTCTTCCCCCCCTCCACCAGTGCCATCACCCTCAACCCCTCACAAATCCTGCCATACGCCTCCCGCAAGATATACAGCGGAATCAACACCCACAGCGCAGCATTGAAAAACACCAAATATATCCACAAATACATGGCATTGGAGGTATCTAGGTTCTCGCTCCCCGTCAGGAAGGCGACTTGTCATAAAAGCGGTTCACGGGTGTGTTAGCAATGTTTGGCCGGAGACGGGTACACACAGGCGTTGGCGTTTGCTTTCTGGAAAGTATATACAGAGCAGAAGATAGACAGAAAAACAATCAGAAACCTTCTGCTATACAATCCGACTTTCTCCGTCAGCCACTCGGGCGCGAAGGTCAGAAATCCGCCGTAGAGCTCCGCGGTCGCGAGCACGGTCATCCAGAACCAGGCGGAGGGGGAGTTTTTGCGGAGGGAGTGGCAGATGTAGAGGGCTAGGGGACCGCCGATGAAGACGGTGAGGAGTTCGAGGCTCTAGAAGGGGAAGGGTAGAAGCGTTAGTTAGCGAGCAGCCAATGTATCAAGGTGAAGACTGCCAAAAACATGCTCGACTCCTGAGTTCGCCTTTCCCCCATTGATTGATTGGACTTACAATAACCGTAAGATCCGACCCTCCCCACCGCTTATCCGCTCTAGCATACTCCATCCACAACTTCGCAAAGACATTACTCCCATATTCCGATCCATACACTCGATCACTATGTCCAAGAAAGTAGACATTCGGCGGCAAGTAAGCGGAAGCCGAGAGCAAATCAGCGGGGTCAACGACGGCGTAGCTGAAAAAGCAGTTGTAGAGGTAGCTGCCTTCGAGGAAGAAGTGGATCAAGGCGTCGAAGGCGTGCCAGATGAAGAGGAAGCGGGTTTGAGGCGTGAAGTTTTTGGGGAGGAGGGCGAGGGAGGAGAGGTAGGCTGCTAGGAGGATGAGGAGGGTGGAGAGGAGGGAGAGGATTGTTGTTGGGCTGATTATTGAGGGGATGTCGTCGGAAGCCATTTGGAGGGTTGGACTACTTTTGCGGAAGTGTGGTGTGGTGGTTTGTGTTACGGTGGAAGGAGCAGTAGTGCGGTTGAAGTGAAGGTAAGCAGCTTCGTGGTCCGTGCATTACACAACACATAATTGCAAGGTATATATCGATACTTACATAGACCGAGACCGGCAAAGGAACATGAAGTATTGCACGAGCTCTGCGATCAACGCGAGAGTAGCTCTCGTCGACTACGAACTTGCTTGCAGCTCGGTCGTTTCAATGCGAGTCCTATCATTTTCATGTCCCATTTGTGCCGTACCAACAGTGCCTATAATCAATGAACCGCAAAGTAAGAACGCCCGCAATGCTTCTGTGTATCCAATGACCTGGGTATCATCCAATCTCGAACCAGTCTAATATCGCTGCACACTAACGGTCCACGCGGTTCACATCTCAAGGGCGCCAACTCTCGAGGTCCAGCCCGCAAATCTCCATCCGCTTCTGAGCGTACTGTCCGTACAGACTCGTCCATGCCCAGTCTGCACCCTTGTTCTTCGGTCTCGCAGCCACTTTGTCCGCCCACGGCACATCGTACTCCGGACCAGGCAACTTCGGATCCGAAAATCGGATGTACGCGACATCGTCCGTGAATGCGGTTTCGTTGAACTTGGCGCCTGCCTCGACATCGTGAAGAACCTTGACAGATCGTACCAGCGCCGTCTTCTCGTTGCTGGATGCCAATAAGACAGGATCTGGGAAGAGACTCGCGAGGTAGGTGTCGTTGAATCCAGCTGCTTCCTTGAACTTCAGACCAGCTGAAATCTCGGCATATGTCGTTTTCGATGGTTGCAGAAGAAAGAGGTCCTCGGAATGGACTCCATCATTCGTTGATGTATCGTGCAGCATGGCGAATGGTGTACTCTCTGTGAACCCAAGAATAGCGTCCAGCGGCTCTGCATCCAGCAGAAGTCCCGGTGTCTCGATATTCAGTACACGATCAAAATCGCCGTAGAGCTCAAAAGCACTAGCCAGAGAATATGTCTCGCTCCCATCTGCGCTCGGAACTGGGTCCACGGGGTGTAATTCCACTTGATATCTCCTCGCAGCCATTCTCATGAGCCGTCTCGTGCTATCAAGATATGGATCTGACACATCGCCCTTTTCTGCCTTCTTTTGCTCTGCCCACTCTTTGGGAAATAACAGCACTCTCCTTGCCGGAGATCTCAGTGTATGAAGATCCGCCAACACCATTATCGCACCACAGATATCGTGGTGGTTTCGCACAAGCTGTATATGTGCCAGCCGTTTCCAGTTGATGTTGGCGCCCGCGCTATGAACATCTTTGTTGAAGTCGGTGAATGTGACATGGCCTCTCTCGTTCCGGAAGAATCGCGACTTTGCGAAGTCGTTTGTACCCGTATTCGATGGGTCTTGCACCGCTAGAGACTTCGGTGCTTGCGGTATTCGTGGTCTGATCGCATCTTGAAGTCCCCGGACGGACTGTTGTTGATACACGTAGCCTGACAGGAAGAGCAGAAACGTGAAGAAAATGATTACTCCGGATGAGACGAAGACGGAGACTTGAGACTGGGTCAAGAGCATATCGATATGAACATTGTGATGTGGTAAATGATCGAACTGTCTTCTTGTGCCATCGATAATTGATGCCCAAGAAGTTGGTCGTGTGGAACTTTGTCCTGGGTCGCGATTGTCTCCAAGGGCAACAATCGCGATCCTGCATGACTCGCGTGTCGATCTTTCAATGCAGCTTCGAAGATTCAAAGATTCCAGCTCACTTTTCTCATTCAATTCCCACAACCCTGATCACCCACCATGGCGCATCAGGCGGACGCAAAACGTGCGTTGGATGAGCGCGGATACTCCGGTACACTCATCCGCGGCGACAATCCGCTCAAGCTCTTCGAGAAGCCAGTCCGCGACCGCATCGTCGACTCCTACTATTGGAAAGAGCAATGTTTCGGACTGAATGCTGCCACTGTGCTTGATCGCGCAGTCGAGCTCACATTCCTTGGTGGAACATACGGTGTCGCGCAGAAACCCACGCCTTTCCTTTGCCTGGCCTTCAAGCTACTCCAGCTCACACCGGAGAAGGAGATCATTATGTACTACCTTGAGCAGGCTGGAGAGGAGTTCAAGTACTTGCGAGCATTGGCAGCATTCTACGTTCGCATGGCATGGGAGAAAGATGAGGATGTCTACACGACGCTCGAACCGTATCTGGCGGACTTCAGGAAGCTGAAGCGAAGGACGCGAGAGGGCTGGGCCCTGACACATGTGGATCAGTTCATTGACGATCTGCTCGTGAAGAGTCGGGTGTGCGCGACGACACTGCCTAAGATCAACCCGAGGACTTTTCTGGAAGATGAGGATAGGCTGGAGCCGAGGGAGAGTGCGCTGGGAGAGGAATTGGAAGAGCTGGATCGAACCGATGATGAAGACGATGGCAGCGGGAGCGATGGAGAGGTCGAGGAGATCTCCCAGAATGGACATACGAATGGCCATAGTCGGAGGTCATCGAATAGATCTCGACCGAGGAGTGAGGGTGAGATGAGCGACGCAGACTGAGCTGGCAATTCCAGATGTCCCATCGAACGAAAGTTTCGAGAGGAGTCTTCCGGCTCGGACGAAATTGTGAGATGAGCCGGATTCGATTCGCAAGCCCGAATCGCCTCTGGCATACGGGTCCTTGGATCTATGGATCGACCTATCGTTGCGAAGCTCTCAAACGCTCCCTATGAAGCCATACAGCCCGCGTAAGGCCCGACGAACGTTCTGCGTCTGAGCTCGAGCTTCGTGGACAGACAGAGAAGCCCTCATTGATATTTGTGATAGAGACGCAAGGATTCTGGCCATGTAGGACTATCTCCCAGCTCTCTGTGCCGACATGGGATGATTGAAACCGATCTTCCATTTGATCAAACAGAAGCAAACCTACGTTGAAACGCCATGGCGACAATTGAGCACATTTGCTCAACAATGGTCAAAACTAGGGCAGGATGGCAGTGAGCGCTCACCATTGTGTCAACTCACGGAGGGGTGGGAAGATTATTCGAGACCATGGATTGGTCTTGACAAGCCGACTCTTTAGCACCGCCGAGGAATGGTCACCTCGCCTCGACCGCTACGTCCACACAAGCCTGCATGAGTACGCCGCAGCCATCGCGACTATCTTCTTTATCGGCATCCCGTACATGAAACACCTTTGCAAAAGAACGCTCTACGCCAGTAGCTCTGGTTTCGGACCGACCAGTCCCTCTCGTACACACTTCTTCGTTCGCTTCCAGGATATACTGTTGGAGTGGACGATGAGGAAGGGAATGGCTCGAAGCGGTCATGATACGAGTGTGCGTTCTGCCAATAGAAATATCAATTCGCAAATTGCATCTGTCTTCACTATATACAAATCGTGACATCCAAATCATAACGAGCCTCCAGCAGACATCCAACCCTCTATCTCGTCGTGATCCTCTGCAAATACCCCGAATTCCGCATCAACCACCCACCCACAATCGCCGCCGTAGACACCACACCCAACAACGTCAACGTCCGATCACTAACCAACATCTCCTCCCTCACGCGTCCAACATGGATCTTCTCCTTCACTCCCTCCTTGCCACTCCCCTCCACCACGAACTCGTCAAGTCTCACATCCTCCACCAATTTCTGATACTCCACCACCGTCCGACTCCAGTTATTCGTGATCAGTCCCGCGTCGTTCTTGTACCAGGAATTACAATTCGGGTCGTTGAAGGCGGAGGTGCGGAGTTCGGCTTGGATTTCCTCGTTGAAGGCTTCGAGCACGGCGGGTTTGGGACGCACGCTGAGGGCTTTGCCGCGTTTGCGGGCGTCGAGGACGGGAGCGATGAGGCCGTTGATGTAGCGGGATTGGGACTCGATCATCAGAATTATGCTGTTGTGGCCGAGGTTGGTGTTGGGCCCGTACTGAGAGGGAGAAGGTTAGCACTACTATCTGGTGCGAAAGACAGCAAAGATGGAATGGTCGTTCAGCTTACCAGCATAGCGAAGTTAGGCATATCCTCAACCGTCATGCCATACAACGCTTTCGCGCCATCCTTCCACACGTCCGCGATCGGGTGGCCATTCTTGCCGTAAAGCTGGATGGGATGCATAAAGTCCACAGTCTTGAAACCCGTGGCGCAGACAAGGAGGTCAAAGTCGGAGAGATCAGCGATGCTGCCATTGTCGTCTTTGACTTTGATCGAGTTGCCAGCAATGCTGTCGATCGCGCGGGTTTCGAGTTCGACGTTGTCGCGGGCGATCGCTGGGAAGTAATCGTCGGAGATGATCTGTTGGAGGAGGAATTAGTCTATGACTTCCGGTTCGAATAGGACATGATGAAGCTTACGATACGCTTGCAACCCAGCTTGTAGGTCGGAGTGAGTTTCTTCCACAGCTCGGGTTGATTTGGGAGCTGTTCTCTTGTCAGTACGATCTTTCAAGACCATCCGCTTATTGACTGACCTGTCTCTCCATCAACTCCTTCGAAGCGTGCGTGAACATGGCAGCAATTGGCGAGTTGCTATCACTGATGAAGCCATGAGTGGACTCTCGAAAGTCCATCTGGCCTGCACGCTTTCGACTCATAGCACCCGGCACATACTTGTAGATGGTCCTCCATGTAGACGAAACAGGTGCGTCCTCGCGTGGAATGACCCAATTCGCCGTCCGCTGGAAGACAGTGACTTGCTTGGCGACCTTTGCGATCTCCGGAAGAATTTGGACAGCCGTGCAACCTATCGATCGATCAGCAACGATGTGCCTGTATACTTGCTCCAGCAAGACCTCTTACCATTTCCAACCAGCGCGATCTTCTTGTCCGTCAGATCATACGACCAATCCCACCTCGCGCTATGCATCTTCTTCCCATTGAACGAGTCAATGCCCTCAATCTTCGGCCACTGCGGCAAGTTCAATTGTCCCACAGCACTGACAACAAAGTCGGCTGTGATCTCATATCCCTCACTATATTCCGCCTCTTTGCTGCCCTTGGACGTCTCGACGCTGACCTTCCATTTCTTGCCCGCGTCGTCCCAAGTGGCGTCCTTGACCATCGTGTTGAAGCGGAAGTGTGGCAGCAGCTTGAAGTCTTGAGCGACATCTTGGAGGTAGGCGAGGATCTCTTCTTGGCCGGGATACTCGCGAGACCAAGATGGGTTTTTGGCGAAGCTGTAGGAGTAGAGGGCGGACCAGACATCGCAGCAGCAGCCGGGATATTTGTTGTCGAGCCTGGAAAGGATCCATGGCGTAAGCAGAAGACCTCTTTGACAAGCTCTTCGGGACAGATCCAACTTACCAGGTCCCTCCCAGTCCGGCGGACTTCTCAATGATGATGAAGTTTCGACACTTGTTCCGTTTCAACAGATCAATGGCAACACACATGCCAGAGATACCTCCTCCGATGATGACCACTGCGGCGTTGGCATGGTTCTTGTTGCCAACCGCCACCTCGGGCCAAGGCATCTCGCCGTCCGACATTGTGGATAGATGAAATATGCTGCTAAAAGGCGGATAAATGGATCGTTTGATTGATTCTGCTGTTGAAATCCTGCAGCCAGTGGACGAAGGGATTCTGATTAGGTCGTCAGAATAAGCAACGAACTGATCGATATGCGGAAGAGTGTGGAGTCTAGCGCGTGGAGCAGCGGCGGCTACTAACCCTATCGGCTATCGTTTCCGTTGCAAGAGACCCCTGTAGGTATGCTCAAAGGCAGGTTGGCCGAGTGCCTTGTTCAGCACGTGAACAGGCCAGCCCGATGTCGTCGAAAAGATGTCCATTGTGTGTAGCCCGATCAACAAGTTGAGCTGGACAGACACGGCAGCTTGATTGCTGCTTAGCTTGTCTCGCTCAGGGTAGCAGATAACGACATGCCGATCCACTCCTTCAAAATCCCTGCTGTCGAGACCACTTCTGTCTCCACCCTTCAAAGAATGGAGCCTCGTCCAACGTAGCAGCAGCCTCCCATCCCTCCTCCACGATCCCCATCTCAATCTGCTCCTTCGCCCAAACCTCCAGCGATGGAAGGGCAACATGCTGCGTATGCCACGCCGCCTTGTACTCCATGATGCTCTCCTTTCCATCTCTCAAGATCTTGCTCACTAACGCGGGCACTCCAGGCTCGTCCCTGAATTCCTCCAACGGCGTGAACAGAGCTTTGAAGTTGAACGCCACGGCGCCGGAAAGCGGCAGGCGGCGGAGAGTCTGCCAGTCGACTCGGAGATGGATGCGGTCGATGGTGAGATTAGGATCTTGAACGATGCGTTCTGCTTCGCGGGGATCTCCCGGTGGAACGAAGAGCGGTTTGTCGACTTCTAAGCCCCAAGAACCTCGTTGGATCGGTTTGTCGGTCGGCAATTTCGCAAAGAACCGATCCATGGAGAATCTTAGCTTGTCCTCGTAGTCTGGGACTGGGTTATGGATCTCGGACAAGGTAAGACCGAGTTTTGTGCCAAGAGACCAGCCTAGGGCGCTGAGAAT
This sequence comes from Zymoseptoria tritici IPO323, assembly GCF_000219625.1. Lineage (NCBI taxonomy): Eukaryota > Fungi > Ascomycota > Dothideomycetes > Mycosphaerellales > Mycosphaerellaceae > Zymoseptoria > Zymoseptoria tritici. The sequence goes on along the minus strand of NC_018216.1, from coordinate 3,113,742 downwards.
GATGCCGGCGCGGAAGGTGTAGAGACCTGTATACGGATCGCGGATCATTAGAGCGAAGTCTTCGGGAATGTTGTGTAGGAGTACCAGCATAGGCGGCGTGCTGCGGAGATTGGTGGCCGTTGAAAGGATACGATTGTGAAAAGTAAGGTTGGCTAGGTCGAGGTGAAAGTACTGAGGATAGCGCGAGCAGAGGAATTGAATGGCCATCTCCATCAGCTCTTTCGCAGCTGCTTCAGAGCCGGAAAGGACGTCGAGGACAGCTGCACCATGCTCTTCGTAGAGCGAGATGCGTTGCTGGATTGCTGCGGCGTAGTTGCGGTCGAGCTCAAGCCACCAGTTGGGTTCCATTTTGGCATATGCTGATCATCGTCGTTAGTATCGGTCCACCAATAGGCTTGTACCTCCGACTTACCCATCGTCTGGTAATAAGCTGATGGGAGGACGGCAGGTCAGCAGATGTCTCCCGAAGTCGATGCTCGAGCTCACTCACGCCATCGAAATGGTCGATATGGTCTAGCAAGCGCCCTCTCGATCACAAATTCAGGAGACGCATCTGGCAACGGCACTCCGCTCAGCGTCGCATAGTCCGGGAAGTCTCCAAACTGCTTGATTTCGTCCAAGGTGAAACCTGTCGGGGTGACGTGCTGCTCCACGATCACCTCTGGTTTGCAGATGCCTTGAACAAAACCTGTCTGCTTTATCTCTGGGGAATTTTGGGCGACTTGCCGTACTTGTCCTTGGAGTGATGCCAAAGAGTGCTCGTCTAAGATATGGCGCCGGTCGGGAGGTAAGAGAGCTGCATACTGAGGCGGCGGCGGCTTCTGATCGATTCTGACTTGGTCATGTCTATCTTGCGGACCTGACGGACAAGCTGTGTTGCTGACTGTATCTTTTGAGTTCGAGTGTCTGATCGCTGCGCTGATCGGTCTGAAACGGCTCTTGAAGTGAATGAATCCTGCTAGACAGACAGCGAGCAGACAAGGCAATATGATTAACAACATGTTAGCTAGTCGATCTAGATATTTTGAGGAGGAGTGAGAGGCTCTGTGTCGTTTCGATCCATGAAGCTGGCAGTTTCCTTATCAGCCCCACCTGCCTGCGGCCAAGCTCCAGTGTCAGCTCAAAGGAAGTTGCAGTGGAGGAGCTTCTGTCACGATGCAGCAGCACTGCAGCAGAGTTTAGCCAGGAATTGTTGGGAATAGCGCTGTATGCCGCTTATTTACAGCTGTAATACTCCCGAATGCATGCCCATCCAGTTGGCGTGGGCTATTCGTTCCTTCTCTTCCGCAGACGCATCGCCCAGAAGTCCGATGCTGTAGCATCCCCAGGAAGGTCCAAAGTACAGCTTTGCTCACCTTCGATCGAGTGTCAGACATGGAAGCCGATTGCATATGGCCGTAATGCCGTGCGACAACCTCATTTCGTTAATCCCACCCGCTTCTGGTACTGCTTCAGCAGCGTCGTGGAAGACAAACTCGGAGAAGGCTCCCAAGTGGTCTGCTTGAAGCCGACCCATTTCACTTTGTACAGCATCGTCGCCGGCTTTCCCGGATGAGTCCGAGGATCAGACATATGGTGTCCCAGTATGGCTTCAACTTCGTACCAACTCTCTTCGTCGCTCGATATGATCTCAACCATGTTCTTGGTCGGACTCGGCTTCTGCTCAGATTGCTGAGCAAACTTCGCAGGACTCTTGGACTTCGCCGCTCGCGCAGAGACTGCCTGCAGTGGACTGTTATTTGCAGGGCTTTTAGCCTTCGGTACATTTGAGCTTCCGATCGGTTTGTCCAGCCCAACGCGACGACGATAGTCCTTAATGATAGACTCATCAAACGATTCAGCAGGCTCCCATGTCTCCTCTGGAAAACCTTCCCACTTCGTCAAGTACAGCATTGTCGCTGGCTTTCCAGGATGAGTCTTGGGATCGCTCATATGGTGTGCTACGATTGCTTCCACGGTCCATTCACCGTCGTCACTGTTGTCGCCAGATACCTCGCTTTCGCTCTCGTCGCCACCAGCGTTGCCTTGTGAAGCCTGTGAGTTCATCATGCTGTTCTTCAAGGGAGTCGGCTTCTGAGAGTTTGCGCCATTCTTCCCTGGACGGCGAGAGAGTGAAGAGTCAGAATCTGAGGTTGATTCTTGCTTCTTGCTAGGGCCAGAAAGAAAGGACGCAAGAGTAATTTGTTCTTCGGACGATGACGTATTTGACCTCCGCAGAGGAATCTTGCTCTCTGAGGAAGGCTTCGGTCGCGAAGAAAGCTTCGGCGTCAGCTGAGCTGATGTTCGTCCATCTTGCGCGAGATCGTCTTCGTCTTCTGAACCCAGATCCATTACCTGGACTGTTGCCTGCATTTTTGGAGTCAATGTGGTCTCCTCCTGCGTTGGGCTCGTGAAAGGCAATGGTCTTGCTCGTCGGTCATCACCAGAGGACGGCTCAGAAGTCAGCTTGATGCGCTTTGATCCACGCTCGTTGCCAATGCTCAATCGTTCCATAGAGCTCGATGGTCCGCTCTCGATACCAGCTGGCTTTGGAGCCCAAGCTTTCCTTTCTGCCTCATCTTCATAGCGCCAGCCCAAAGGCATCAGCTCGCCTGTCTGCGGGTGCCGTCTCCTTCGTGGGCGCTTAGGCGGAAATTGCAAAAAGTCTCCGTTGCTAGAGGCAGATCCAACTGCAGATCGTATTGCAGGTTCCGATCGCGCCAGGGGACTCTCTTTTGCGACGGAAGACGATTTCACCTCAGGCGAAAGCGGCAATAGTTCTCCCGTTACAGGATCTCTCTTCCGTCTCCTCCGCCTGTGGGGTTCCACCCCCGGAAGTAAATCAGCTGCAGATCTTGATCTGTCACGAGATGGCTCCTCCTCAGAAGAGCTAGCAGCGACGTCCATTCCGCCCTCTTCATCACTCAGTGGCATGAGCTCTCCAGTGGCGGGATCCCTCCGACGACGACGTCGCTTGCCCTGTTCGGGCACTTTGAAGAGGTGCTTGTAAGTTGGTCGAGCGCGACCATGACGTCCAGCCGCTACCTCACCTTCATCATCAGCACCAGAATCCGCGCCAGAGTCCACTTGCAAGACGACACCCTTCCGCCGTGCTCTCTCCTTCAGACGTTCCAATTTTCTTTCCCGCTCGGCTTGTTTCGCTTCTTCGTCGATTCTCCTTTTCTCGCCATCTACCTTGAATTGCTCATGTTCGTACTCTTCCAGGTCATAAGGCGAAACATAAGTGAGAATCTCGTCCAGATCGACTTCCGAAACTTCAGTAGTGCCCAGCATTACAGTATAAGTGACCTTGCGTCCATCCTCGACGCGACCGACGATGCGAGCGTCCTTTGCATTGCGGGGCGCTTGCGTTGAAAGTCGGACCGGCAGAGGCTCATCGCCGTACGTCCTGGGAATCCAGGGCACTTTCCGCGACGGTGACCTGTCGATCACTGGAAACAGAGCTTTCCGTGCCGGTGGAGGGTCTGGTGATTGTTCAGGAGAAGTAAACAAGTCTATGATGCCCGTGTCTGGCAATGCAGGTGGCATGATGGCGAGACTGCGGCCAATGGCATTTGCTGAGTGAAGAATGATTGAGGTGTAAGAAGTTCAAATAGTTCGTCGCAGGCGTGCTTCGAATAAAGACGCGTAAATGACAAAGCGCTAGTCCTAATCAGTTACAACATGGTTATCGTGCAATCTTACGCATCGAACATCCCTTCCAGGTTGCACATCAAGGTGCCGTTTCGTCAACACCTCATCATCAGAATCAAGACGCCTGACACCATGGAGAGACTGCCTACAACGAAGCGTCGAACGAGACGATCAAGCTCTACAGCATCCATCAGAGTCTGGACCCTTCTCCACGGCTCGACATCACGTCGGTCAGGCCACTAATACTACACATACCACTTTGAGGCCGAGAAGTCCTCCTGCTTATAGGCCGAGATCCACTGCTCGTGATCTGCTGACCTCGTGAACTGCGCCCTGCACTTTAACGAATCAAGTGTATATATGTTGCATCTTCCAACGCTCCGATTCGACTGAACATCACAACCTCGAGTTGACGTCTCACACTCATAGGACAGTGAACAACCACCAACGAACAACAAACTCATTCCGTTCAGATATCGTGTCCAAAAACTTCCCACACCACAACAGCAATCATGTCCGGCTCATCACCATGGAACGTAGAACCCCTCTCCTTCGCGCCCAACACCAACGCCATGGACGAGAAGTCCATGCCTTCCGACAAAGCGGCCGCAGCTCGCGTCAAGTCCGCTCTGGTCATGGACGCCGTCAAGCGAGGAGACATGAAAGAAGCGGATCGGCTGATGGGCGAGCAAAAGGAGACCGGCACGAAGGGTCTTGTGCCGATGCAGTGGGCGAGGGATATGTGAGTTTTGCAAGATCCGGCGGATTATCTTGGGCAGATGAAGGGCTGACTTGGGATTGCTGTAGATTTAAAGGGAAGAAGGGGAAGGATCAGCCTGAGATTTTGCAAGGGAAGGATATGGATGGCGAAGAGAGTGTGTACAGTGTGGACGCGGAGAAGGGAAAGGTCGGCGCGAAGTAGGACGAGGTTGTCATTTGATGAGTGCTGTAGGAGGAGGGAGTCGATCAGATGAGGGTTTGTGAGAATTATGTCTTGTAGCTGTTCCCAACGCAGCCGAGATGCAACAGCCATAATCAAGCACGCCGATTTCCCTTCACTTCACCTCCCTGCACTCCACTCCACCGCCCACACTCAAACAAACACCACCCCACCCCCGGATCACAATGGCCTCACAAACAACCCCCCCATCTTCATATCCCGCGAACTCAGCATAACCCACCTCCACCCCCGCGAACCCTCCTGGTCCCACATCTCCCAAGTAAAGCGCGCAATCGCCTTCTACGACGCCAACGAACCGCAAAAGATGCGAGACCTGCGCCCGCGACATCTTAAACGACCGGAGACTCGCCCCACACCCGACGCATACACGCAAAACATCCACCGCTAAACACCTCACCACCGTCGTCCTCGCTCTAGCAGGGCAGCCAGCACCTCGGCCAGGGGTTTCAGACTCGAACGGAAGATTACCCCTTCTCCCACAATCTCACCTTTGAAGCCAGGAAGGTCGGCTATCGCGACGACCGTAAGTCTACTCCGCGGCTCCAGAAGAACGAATTGAAACGAGGCCGATCGGAGTAGGAGTCTAGCTCGAGGTCGAAGATGTCCATACCAGCCATAGCACCAAGGGCAAGGACAGACAGCTGTTTGAACTGCTGTGACTGTCAGTTGATGCTGCCGGATGAGCAGATTGATGTCAACAGACTCAAAGTTGAGTTTAGAGAGGGTCCCTGTCGCGGTCAAATCACTAGCAGAGTTGAATCGCACCACCAGCCGTACAAGCCGCAGAACGAGCGTAAAAAGGTCAGGTCAGATAGGACGTATTAATGGCAAAGCTTCAATTGCTTTTCCTCTTCGTTCACATAATTCCATTATCAAAATAGGTCTGCTTTCCTACCTTATGCTCTCTGTCTTCAAAAGTCGGGGAACAACGTCCTGTGAGGATCGTCGCCAGTGGCACCTGTATCTCTCGTCAGTATGCGTCAGATAACCCGCCATCTCCTCAAACATACCATAAGCTTCCGTCTCCTCGGGATACTTATCGAACAAACTCGCATCACCCGCTCCACCTCTCACAGGCGGCACATACGGCGCATCGATATCCTTCTTCGCGAGCCGATCCCACGTCACCTCGGCGAACCACGCGTGGTTCATGACGTCCTGGCTGCCGCCGTGCAAGTTGCCCAGACGCTTGGTCAGGTCGGCCGTGATGAGCTTCGAGAGCAGATCTTGAGCGTCCGGGTGGATGTAAGGAGGGTACTTGACGCGGCCCTTGAGGATGTTTTCGTAGATTTTCAGCGGCGAGCCGGAGTCCCAGAAGGGTGTGAATCCCGCGAGCATTTCGAAGATGAGGATTCCGAGAGACCACCTGCGGAGTGATGATTAGCAAGGGTGTCCTTGTGCGCGAATTTTTGATGTCACCCACCAGTCGACGCTCTTGTTGTAGCCTTTGCTGCTCACGACCTCTGGCGCGAGGTAATCTGGCGTCCCGCAAAGCGTCCAGGTGATGTCGGGTACCTCCTTTGCGAAGCCGAAGTCGGTAATCTTGATGTGGCCGTGTCGGTCGAGGAGCAGGTTCTCTGGCTTCAGATCACGATAGATGATGTTCATGCTGTGTAAGTAGTCGAGCGCAATAGTCACCTCGGCGGCGTAAAACTTGGCGACTGGATTTGGGAAGCGCTGTTCGACACTGTGAGTAAGATGCACCCGAGACATTCACTTCTGCCCAAACATACCTGAGACTTCCTCAACAAGCTAAACAGCTCACCTCCTTCAATAAAGTCCATGACCATGTACAAGTTCTTCGAATCTTGCCATGTGCCCCACAGAGTGATGAGGAATGGATTCCGGCATCGCTGCAGCATCTTGCGCTCATCGTTTGTGTGTTCCACTTGCTTCATCTTGTATACCTGTGCTTTTTTCAACACCTTGACCGCGTAGAATCGTGAATTGTGCTTGCTCTGGACCAGATGCACACGTCCGAAAGATCCCGTGCCGAGCGTTCGTGAAATTTGGAAGTCGTTCAGCGTGTATTTGCCCTTTGTCTCGCGGAGTGGATTGACCGTCGGCGCTGTTTTGCTCACGTTCAACAGTGGCACATGCTGCTGATTCGGGTTGTGTCCGTTTTGCTCGTGAGCAGAGTCATGCTGCGAGCCATTGTATTGCTGCTGCGGCTGAGCTGGCTGCTGCTGGACTGCCGAAGGTTGGGGTGATATGTTCATTGGATCGTCGGCTTTGGCGTTTGAGCTTTGCGAGGCGCTTGTGTTCTGCTGTACGCTATCTTGGCCAGATGTCTGCGGCGGCTGCTGCTGCGACTGTTGGTTCTGCTCGGAAAAAAGGTTGCTTTGTCTAGACAAGGTCTGTGATATTGGCGAGCCGATCGTGGGTGAAGTGGGCGAAGCGACCTCGTTGGACGCTGTAGAGTCCTTGGTTCGCTTCTTCTTGAGGAAGCCCAGCGACGGCATGGATGTGGTGTCTGGCCCTTCTTTCCTCTTTTGCGGCAAGCGAGAGTCAGGCTCACGACGAACGTTGGGATTGTCGTAGCTAGCCAATTTCTCTGTATTCGGCGGCGGCGGCGTCGTGGCGGCTGAGATGCTCAACGTGCGAGCGGGTGGAGGTTGAACTGCGGCGGAGGATGCGGAGGGCGTGAGGTATGGTATAAGTGACGCCGGAGCGGAGGGAGGGAGAGTGCGATGTTGTCGTAGGGTGAAGTCAAGGGCCCGGCAAGACAGCAAGGAGGTACGATCGCAATCGCTCGGTACGAAATTGGCGGGCAATCTGTTTGCGTGCGGATGTGCGTGGTGGAGAAGGGCCCAAAGGACAATGGGAGGTTGTCGGGAAGAACAGGAAGGGCGGCGATGGGCAGACGGGCTGGGTCGGTCTGTCCGGTGCTGTTTGGTGCTGCTGATGATGCGCCGACAAGCAAGCAGTCGGATGTCCGATGCGGTACACTTGGAGGTGCTATTGAATGAGAGCACCGCTACCGCTACCGATCGAATGCGACGTGTGCGGGGAGTATGGTGGAGCGAGGGACGCCGGCGGAGGAGGACTCAACCACACAGCTCAGGTGAGGATAAGGTATAAGCAATGATGGACTGAGGTGCGGAGCTGCTGCAATGCGATCGGTCGGTACGGTTTAAGGTAGAGGTGGGAAGGGCCGGATGCGATCGTTGGTGGACGGGCGTGGAGTGGACCACGGGCTGGAGCTGTTGGTCTCTCGGCTCGAATTGCGGTACCGATATAGGTAGTTCTAGCTCTCTGGTGGGCTGGGAGCTTCACGGCGGGATGGAGATGAGATGAGGTCGCATCGAGGGTGAATAGATCAGATGCAGAGATGCATAGATCGTACAGGAGAGGCAGGTACAATATCGATTAGGCTGGGTGATGGGAATGGCGTGGCACAGCAAGGCAAGGCATGTCGGTCCTAACAATGCCTGTCGCTGTTCACTCTCACCCCGCAAACAGACAGCTGGCTCCACATTCCGATCCTCTCCACAGACATGTCGTCAATGGCGACCAACGTCTTTGAAATGATTCACATATGAAGGGGCGATCTATGGTTTATATGGACCTTTTAACTGCTGTTTTGGACTCTTATACAAATGACACCAGGACATCCCTCTGTAGAATGAAAAGGCAGCTGGAGCGCTTCAAAGGACTGGAAACATATCTGATGCCTCAGGCTTCAAATCTACCTTACCCAGTCGTAGAGGGACTATTCACGATACTGTTGGTCTCGAGCTCGTCAAGGCATGGTTCCGTACATCTCTTACCTCAAAGCTTACTCTCCTTCGGCTTATCCCTCAACTCCTGTGCTTTCTTCAACAACGCATACATCGTCTGCAACCTCGGCATTTCCAGTCCCTTCTCTCTCGCCAGCCTTATCGGGTTCCCAAGAATAACCTCCAACTCCATCTTCGCCCCCTTCTCCCAATCACCCCACATACTCGGTCGACTGCCACTGCTGTTCTTCTTCGTCGAGTTCAAGATTGCCTCAGCAGTGGCCAGCTTGGAAGGTAAAGGTTTGCCCAGCACTTTCGGCGCTGTTTCCAAAACCTCATTCATGATGCCAGTGAGCATAATCGACATCTCCGGATCGAGAGACATTTCTTGATTGCCAGCACCACCAGACAGCACCGAGCTGGGATTCATCGCGGCGTTGATGGCGATTTTGTGCCATCGTACGAATTGAAGGCCTGCGTGGTCGTATAACTCGGCATCCTTGATTCCACCATCCTGCAGCAGCTTCACAAGCTTCGCATTACTCTCATCCGCTGCCTTGTCCTCTGCCTTTGACCCTGATCCGCCTTGATCGAGATGCGGTAGATAAGGTCCGATAGATATCCTCGTCCATCGATTGTGCTGGATGACTCCATGACTAGGCTGTGCAGCACTCGCAACGGTCACAGCGCTCAAAATCGGAGCCTTGGGAAAACGCCTCCTATACGGCTCCTCGACTCCCAGCCCATTCTGCACAAGCACAATGCTCGTGCCAGGACTGACCAGGCCTTCGAGCAGTGCACTATCATCGTTGACGTCCGGAAGAGCTTTCGTCGCCACGAGGAGATAGTCCCACTTCACACCAGCTTTCCGCGCATTTTCAGGCGAGCTGAAAACATGTTCGGGTTTGAATATTTGCTCGTCGTATTTCGGTGACGTGACTTTGAATCCGTTGGCTTGGACCACTTTGAAGTTGGACCGGCAGAGGGCTGAGACGGCGATGTTGGACGCTGTGGAGAGGCGGGCTCCGTAGAATGCTCCTATTGCGCCTGCGCCGACGATGAGGACGCGGACTGGCATTTTGATGGTGATTTAATGGAGAGTGATAGAGGTGGTTCGGGTGCACGGTGTGTGATCCATGTCTGACCTGTCGCTGCCTCGGCAAGACTTGCGCCGAAGGAAAGTCTCTCCCGCGTCGCGTGCACCGTGTCCTTCTTCTCACCTACATCAACTCATCACATTCGACCTTGATCAGCATTCAGCTCTGCGAGCAATCACGGACAGGATGCGGACACGTCCAGGTAACGGGGAAGATGGCTCGACCCGACATCTGTGCCTTGTTGCTGCCTTGAATCCTTCGCCTCTGACAGGCTGGAATCAGGCGGCTCAGTCTTGCCGATCTTGTCGATTGGATATCAGAGCACTGCTGTCTAAAGAATGGCCCAATCTGTCGACAAGAGCCATCGGGGCGTAGCAACTGCTATGATCATAAAGACCGCTTCTGTCATTCGTGATGATGGGACCCAGACTGCTTCTTATTACACGATAACAGCTTCGTGGTCGATTTCCTCATTCCCTGCCTTGCTCAACTCCCAACTCACTTCACATACTCCTTTGCCCACTCATCACTCCATCCCTTGACTGTGTTGCAGAACCTGCCAATATGGCCGCTCCAGTCGAGATGGCCGAGAGCAACATGCCGGCCTTGCCCGCTCGCCACGATGACTTTGTCACGTACATCGCAGCTCACAAAGACAAGCCAATGCGGGAACTCTTGGAGCCGTATAAGCAGTATGAGAACGAGATGCGGAAGGTGTTTGCGCAGCACCCCGAGCACCCTGCCATTCGGACGCCAAATATCGTGCCACTCTTCGGCCGTGACCAGGAGAAGGACATCACCATACGAGCCCGAGACCTGGATACCGAAACTGTGGCGGAGAAAGAAGCCTACATAATGCCGCTGAAGGATGATCAACGCTTGCCGACCGGCTCACCAGCTGTCGTGCAATCGTTGAAAGAGTTCCGGAACAATCTCAACATCTTCACTGAGTCTTCCCTTGCTGACATGGACTGGTCGAACGTGGTTGCTGCTGGTTCTGCTGTGGTTACTTCTCTGTTGAAAGTGCCAGAGAAGCATGCTGGAACGAAACGTGCACTTCGGCAGTACTATCATGAGCAATTGGTAACGTCTTTGAATCATGAATGTATAACATTTGCTAACATAAAAGACAGGCACCAGCATCGGATGTGGACCTTTTCTTGTACGGCCTGGACGAGGAGCAAGCGCTGGAGAAAATCAAGCAGATCGAAGCCAACATCCGAGACGCCTTGCTGGTTGAGACGACGACTGTGCGTACCAAGAATGCTCTTACTATCGTCAGCCAGCACCCCGTTCGACATATACAGGTGGTCCTGAGGATGTACAAATCCATCTCGGAGATCCTGTCCGGCTTTGATGTCGACTGTAGTTGCGCTGCATATAACGGTCACCAAGTGTATGCCACGCCTCGCGCATTGGCAGCGTACATGACGCAGATCAATACCATTGATCTCAGCCGTCGCTCGCCTTCCTACGAGAGCCGTCTTTCCAAGTACGCCCACCGGGGATTCGAAGTGTACTGGCCACATTTGGACCGCTCTAGAGTTGATCCGACAATCTACGAGAGATCTTTTGGGCGAACCGAGGGACTCGCTCGACTGCTCATTTTGGAGAAGCTACCCAGGAGCGAGGATCGCGATGCCTATCTTGATCAGCGACGTGCTGAGCGCGGTCGTCCGGCCATCAATCGATGGCGTGTGCAGCGACGCAATTTGCGCGGCAACATCAAGGACGCTCACGAAGACGAAGTAGCCGAGTGGGTCGATGCTGAGGATGTTTCTGACTATCATACTTTCACCATTCCGTATGGACCAAAGTACCATGCTCGCAAGATTGAGAAGCTCATCTTCACGAAGGATATTCTCCTGAATGCCGAGTAAGTCGATCGAAGGGCAGGATTCATGCATGCACAGCACCAGCATGTTATCTTAGTTTCAAAACTTCGCCTTCAAGTCTGTGCTTTCGCTAACAGTCTGCCCCTACTCTAGGTGGAACCTGCCCAAAGACCGCGAAGTCCACCTACATCGCCATCCGGCCTTCTTCGGGAGCGTCGAGGACGTCATTCATGACTGCTGTGGCTACTGCCCGGATCCTAAGACGGACGAAGAGGCCGAAGTTGCTCAGGCAGAGAACAAGATCTATGTGTCCGGCCAGATTTCGTTTCTGAGAGATAATCCTGGAAGACAGACGATCGGTTCTTTCCACCCGCTCACGGCCGACGACTGGACTGAGATGGCATACGTTGGGAATACTGCCAGACTGTGTCAAAGCATAGTAGATGGCGACGTGGAGGATGTCCAGACTTGGCTGGAGCAGGATGGCAACGATCCCAACGCACGCGACTTTACCGGACGCACTCCGCTTCATTTGGCCGTCACCAGCTCGACACCAGAGATTGTACAAGTGTTAATCGATAACGGTGCCCGTCTGGTTGCTCGACTCGTGGACGGCAGGACTGCACTTCACTTGGCTGCAATTCGTGGTAGCGTAGAAATGGTGTCAGCGTTGTTGCGTAAGAGTGCAGCGAATGAGGAAGAAGAAGAGAAGAAAGTCGATGCCAGAAGGGCTGCTCGAGCGGAGCGACCGTCGACCGAACTCGAAGACCTCGACATCGACATCGTGAACGATGCTGATGAAGATGAGGACGGCAACATCGACGCCACTACCGAAAACTCCATGGTCAATATCAAGTCGCCTCCTGCTAACTCGGATGACAAAGTACTAAACGGCGACGATGAAGAAGAATCTGCGGATATCTACGACGTCAACGTTCTAGCATGGGACACTGCCATCTCGCCTCTTCATCTTGCGATCATCAATGGTCACCTTGACCTTGTGCGAGTATTGGTCCAAGATTTCGGCGCAGACGTCTTACTACCAGTCAAGCTCTTTCACGATCACGACAAATCTGCCCGAGCAGCGATTCTGACGCTCGTTCTGGCTCTTCGGTTGCCATCCGAACAAGCAGATGCCATGTCACGCCTCTTGATCCAGCTCGGAGCATCTTCTGCGCAGGCTGACATTCATCAAAACACGGCTCTGCTATACTCAATCGCCGAGCAGCCAGCTTTGACCAAAGTCTTCCTTGATGCCGACAAGGTCGGAACAGGCCGAGCAATCAACCACTTGGCTGCCCAGAGCTTCTATTCGTCGAACCTGATTGTCCAAAGTCCATTGCTGGCCGCGATTCAAGCCAAGGACAGCTCGACTGCGCTCCTCCTATTGACTGCGGGCGCCAATTCCGACATCGATTTCGCTGCATACATGAAGGCCCACAAGACTGTATTGGAGCCAGCATCAGATACAAAGACCAACCAGACCAAATTCCGCAAAGACGTGGAGCAGCCTGTCACTTCTGCTGTCGAGTGCGAATTGCCGGAGCTTGCTACATCCCTGATTACGGAGTACGGAGTTGATGTCAATACCATCTCACCGGCGGGGTGGGCGCACATCAATCAGGACCACTGGATGTTCGGTGGTGGCAAAAAAGCTACCAGTTTGCTCGATGAAGTGGAGGAGAAGATTAAGCAACTCAAAACGTGGAAACCAGATGACCAGAAGATCCATGCTCCTATCCCTCTCAAGGACGATTTCGAATACCTTGAGGGCTTGCAAGAAGGCACGTATGCGTTGTGGACCGCTCAGTCTCAGATTGCAGCAGCGAAACGAGGTTACAAGTCCAAGCTTACAACCTACAAAAACCTGACTGCAGAGAATGACGAGGACGCCGGCGTACCCGAGAAGCAAGCAGCTGTTGACGCAATGCGGGAGCGCTTCGAGGAGTTGAGGAGAGTCCTCATTGAGCGAGGAGCCAAGACATTCAGAGAACTCCACTCTGAAGTCAAAGAGTCTGGTAACCAAATTTACCGGCCATACGAATATAGACCGTATGTGGAACCTGCCTTCAAGGTCAACTTCAGTCTCAAGCTGCCTGATCTGACGGATGAGCGACAAGAGAGATACATTGATCTCTTTGAGGCTGCTTGGAACGGTGAGATATCCGCGGTGAAACAGCTCACCTTGATGACATGGAACAACAAAGATGGCGAAACTCAACCTCCTTTACAAGTCGCTGTCAAGGACTCAAGGGACCACTCGCCGTTCTCCATTGCTATCGCAAGAGGACATCTGGAGCTTGCCGCGGCTATCATGGCAATTGCTCAGGCACAATACATGCCACCTGACGAATCTGCCAAGCAGCGCTTCGTTCTCGATGGCGGTGCTGGCGAGAACGATGAATCGAACGATTCTGGTTCGGACAGTAGCAGCGTTGAGCTGGCCAGCGAGTCGATCGATCCAAATTTCACCGTGGAGAACGTTGGCGAGATCTCGCTTCAGGTGAAAAGCCGCGTCAAGCCACTCGCAATGATGATGTGGCGATGCTGCAATCTGAAAGAGTTCCTGCCTGAAGCCGCAAAGCGAAGCACGCCGAGAAAGCTATTTCCAAACACGGTGTTGTCGTTCGCGGTGCACGCTGACGATGAAGAACTACTCGACTTCCTGCTTTCGCTTGGCGAAAGATATTCTGAGTCGCAGGATTCGGAGGAGAGCGACACAGACTTCTTCGACATGCTGGATCACGACTTCCAGGAGACGCTACGCCTTGACCGTCCGCATTTGCTTGCACATCTGATCCAACGCTCTGCGACTGGAGCTCCCATCCGCGATTTGATCAAGCGATCTGGAGTGGAGACGAAAGAAAAGCCAAAGTACTATCAAGGATTGTCAGTGCACGGCAAGAAGCGAAAGGACTGGGCTGCTCGACCTCGCAAGACTCGACGTGATTACGGCGCCGGGCCCATTGACAAGGACACCGCACCCGTCCTTCAAGCTGCTTATTACGCTTCCATTCAGAGCGTAGAATGGCTACTGAGCGATGCTCCTGCACGATGCTACTCCGAATTCGCGGAACGCCACCCGGAACATGTCAGAGTCAAAGCCTTATCCCAGGCCGAGAGCGGATTCGATGGCTCGGTACAGCAGTTCCTCAACGCTCGTGTTCATCTTGCCATTCATTGCGCTGTCTTAGCTTCGCCTACACCCAAATCTGCCGCTGTCCTGCGGTATCTGGTCAAAGTCATGCCAGAAGCAATCGATGCCAAATCGGCCGACGGTCTCACCCCTCTACTCATTGCGTTCCGGCTCGGCCGCCAAGATGCTGCCGCCATCTTGATTGAAGCTGGAGCAGACCAGACCATCCGCGATGATGAGGGCAGGAACCTTGTTCACTCATTGCTGATGAATTCCTTCACCTCGAGCGCCCATGTGCAAAGACTTCGCACGATGTTTGATCTCATCGACGACCGACTCCTGGCGGACATGCTCATGGAGCGCAGCACAGCGGCACCAGGCGCATTGACACCTCTGGCGCAATGGACTCAAAGCGCCATCTACTTCGCGCACAACTGGCAATCCTTCAACGATGATGCCGTACGTCTCCTGCTGCAATATAGCAAAGGCATCGAGCTCAGCATCATCAACGGTGAAGGCCACACACCACTCCACGTCGCTGTTCGAAGCAAGATGAAGTCTCTCACGAAGATCATCCTGGAACACGATCCTACTCTACTTCTCCGCGAAAATACTACAGGCCGAACGCCGTTCGAGATGGCTGAAGACGCGGACATTGCGGCTGCAGTCCAGGATGTTCCCGCACTACCGTCTAGTCGCAACCAAATCTACCGTCGCCGCCAGATTACAACCTTGAGCAAACCGATCTGCGAACGTGAGGCGAAGACATTCCTGCCGGGGTATGGCGTCCAGGAGCTGTCGAAACATGAGGCGATTTTGAGAATGATGAGGGAAGCGAAGGCGAGGCTCGAAGAGGAGGGCAGAGCGAAGAGGAGACTTGTGACGTTGAATGAGGCGAATGAGGTTGCGAGACGCCTGGCGGCGCGCAAGACTAACCAGCCGATACGATCTGATGCGGATGGTACCGAGCCAGAGTCGAGACAAGGTGATGAGGTGAGGGAGTGGCTTCAAAGGGCGCAGATCGAGTTCGAGTGAGCGATAAAGCGGGCCGGGGAGTAGATTGTGAACAAGCAGGCAACTCGAGGAGGCAGACAGTCTGTCAGTATAGTGGTTACAAGTCCATGATCTATATCCTTCTACAGAAGCAGTTGACTAATCGTACCTGGCCCTCGTCGCTTTGCAGGAGCATGGGGTTGTTTTGTCAGGCACAAGGTGGGGAAAGCACGGAAATCTTCTCACCACCTCACCTCTCCAGGCCCACGTCTCTCACATCGACATCACATCATTTCATCCACGCCCATCTTGCAGCATTTTTCATTCTCGTCGTCCACCATGACAGCCATCACTGACTCTCAAATCTTCGGCAATGTCTTCTCCACGCCGGAGATAGCGAAGATCTGGTCTGACCGCCAGCGAACTCAATATTATCTCGACTTTGAAGCCGCATTGGCAAAAGCACAAGCGGAACTGGGCATTATTCCACAAAAAGCATGCGATGAGATTGTCAAGCATTGCACTTTGGATCAATTGGATTTTGATCTTTTGAGGCAGCAGACGGAATTGATCGGCTATCCGGTCTTGCCGGTGGTTCAGCAGCTGGTCAAGAAGATCAATGCGGTGGAAGATCGGCTGGGAGAATGGATTCATTGGGGGACTACGACGCAGGTGCGATAGATTGAATGCCCTCTCCACGAGTATCCAGCACTGATGAGATCTCACAGGACCTCACCGACACAGCCACAGTCCTCCAACTCCGAGACACCATCGTCCTCCTCGAGAAGTCCCTCGACACCATCGCCAACGCTCTAACCAAGCTCTGCAAAGACCACAAAACCACCCCAATGGCCGCCCGCAGCAACCTCCAACAAGCGGTCCCCATCTCCTTCGGCTTCAAAATGGCCCGTCTCCTCGCAACTTTCAACCGCCACCGTCACCGCCTCCTCGAACTCAAACCCCGTCTCCTCGTCCTCGAATTCTCCGGCGCAGCAGGGACCCTCGCGACCATCACGCCTTCCACATCCTACTCCCCCGCTGCGGAAACATCCACCCCTCTCGCTCTCCAATGCCAAACTCTCCTCGCCAGACACCTCGACCTCGCCGTTCCCAGTATAGCCTGGCACACCGAACGCGACACCTTCGCCGAGTTCTCCACTTTCCTCTCCCTCCTCACCGCCACCTGCGCGAAATTCGCAACGGATTTGAAATTGATGATGCAATCCGAAGTCAACGAAGCGCGGGAACCGTACGTCGCTCACCGCGGCTCCTCGTCCACCATGCCGCAAAAGCGAAATCCAATCGGATGCGCGTACATCTGCTCCATGGCGAGTTCAGTCCGTGCCATGTCCGGCGGGATGGTAGAAGCCATGGTCGCGGACCACGAGCGGAGTACCGGACCGTGGGAAATCGAGTGGGTCATGTTACCGCAACTTTGCGCGCTGAGCGTGGCGTGTTTGAAGCAAACGGGAACACTGTTGGAAGGGTTGGAAGTGGACGTCGAGGGGATGGCGAGGAATTTGGAGATTAGCAAAGGTGCGATTGTGAGTGAGGCGGTGATGATGGGGTTGGGGAAGAAAGTGGGACGGCAGTATGCGCATGATTTGGTGTATGGGTTGTGTCGACGGGCGCAGGTGGAGGGGAGGGCGTTGGTGGAGTTGTTGAGGGAGGATGAGGAGGTGAAGAAGGTGGAGTTGGAAGAGGGGGAGTTGGAGAGGTTGTGTGATCCGGGGAATTATTTGGGGTTGAGTGGGGTTATGGTTGAGATGGTGCTGGAGGAGACGGACAAGTAGTGATAGGTCTGAAGGTCTCTCGTCTGGGTTCCCGATGGCCAATGGGTAGGCAGGATGGGTGGAAACAACTCAAGAAAGAGGACGCCCGCCATCGTGCCTCGAACATGCCATCCATCTACTGCAAACTACCTCTGCGACCGACACCCGCCCCTGCGACCACCCCTACCACCCCCACCCCTACCACCCCCACCGATACTCCTCGACACCGCAAACGTCCTATACGTATTCGACGACACCGCCCCCGGCTGACCCAAAAACCAATCCGTAGTCCCAGCATCTTGACTGACATCGCCCGCTCGCACAGTACAAGCCAACGGACAAGACCCATCGCTCGCCAGCGAGACACTGCAAGTCAGCGGCGCGTACGTCCCCGCAGCGATCAGCGACTGGTCGACGACTTCGACTTTCGAGTCCCCGCCCGTCGTCGTCGTCCTCTCGGCCGCAATCCCGCCTTCGAAGACGCCTTCTAGAGCGTCGAGGTTGCCGCTGGCGTTGAGGGCGAATAAGATGGCAGAGGATGGGTCGTCGCGGTATTCCAGGGCGCCGGTGCCTGCGCCATCGATGTCGGTGTTGGGACCGGACTGGCGCGTTTCGAGACCGCTTTGGACTCTTTTTTGCTGGGAGGATTCGCAAGCCTCGCTTAGGAATTCTCCGTCGTCGGTGCCGATTATGATGTCGGTGGTAGTGGGGTCGAGAGTGAATTGTGTAACAGGAGTAGGCGTCTTAGTGGTGGCGGTCCTGACGACAGATGTCGAAACGGAAGTCAATGTCGTGGTCGATGCGTAGACCGTCGTGGTGCTAGGTTTGATGGAGAGACAGCTACAAGCCGCGGAGACCGACTTGGTATCGCTGGGCAAACAAGAGGGCTTCTTGAAAGCTGAGCCGCGACGTTCAAGTTCCTCCGAAGGCAGATCGCGGCGGCTGGGAGCGGCTGTGACTGTGACTGCTGGAGCGGCACAACTTGTGATGGTCTTGGTGATAGTCGAGGCTGGAGCGAGGATCGTGGTGGTGAACGACGTGACGGTGGTTTGGGTGTGCTTGACGACAGTTTTGACTCCTTTGGTTGTCTTGACCGTAGGAATACCTGTGCGTCGGTCAGTCAATGTCAATCGTCGTCAGAGAAAGGCCAGCCTTACGAAGGAACGAAGAGCAGTACGCGCGAACTGGACTTTGCTGCTTCGCCTGCGCGCATTTCTGCTTTGACGCCGAGCAGGAATATGCGGGACGTCCATACAAAGGAGGAGGGGCCCCGTAGGAAGGCGGAGCTCCATACGAAGGCGGAGCGTTGCCTCGTGCCGTGAGGTCTTGTGCTGGCACGTTGGCAGCGTTCACGCCGATGCCAGCTACGCCGACAAACAGTAGCGAGCGGAACATGGTGCTGTGATCTTGATGATGCCGAAGAGAGGTGGAAGGGAATCGAAGAAAGGTAAAGGAAACTCGCCTACCTCAAGGAAGGAAAGGAGCTCATCTTATAAACAAGCCATGTTTTTCGCCCAGGCCGCCATACCAAGACCATCAGGCCATCGCTTCCCGTAAAATGGACAGCCCATGCCCGCATAAGGCGTCGCATTGAGTCCATAATTGTCCACGGAGTCGCCGTCGGTCCCAGAGCTTTGGTGGAGATGAGAAAGGTAAACAAGCGAAAGGCGTCGTGGTGGCGTGCATCTAGAATTGGAGGAAGGCCATGATGGTATGTAAGTTTCCCAGTCAGTCTGTAATATCCGCCGGAAGACATGGATTGAGGTGTGCTCGCGCACTGTGAGGCTGACTTAGACTTTCGATCCGGCTACGCTTGCAGAGTCTAGATCGCGATGAGCTCTGGGGTGGTAGGTTGTAAGTAGTCTTTCTACCTCCTAATGGAAGGCAAGAATCGTCAAGACCTGCGGCGAGGATCGTGAATGAAGGCCTCGGGCTGCGTAATCTTTCCGGACTTTCTGGATATGTGCCGCTACAAAAAGTCAAGATCCCATCAATGCCGCTCAATGCTCCATTCCACTCTCTTCGAATGTTCAATTCTTGCTGACCAGCCATCACCTTCGTTTCGTCTTCTTCGATGCCTTGCCTGTCCATGCGTTCACAAATTGTACCTTCTCCTCAACACCCAGCCCGAGCGTCTTTGCACGTCCCAGACGAGAGAGCGACTCCGTCACGCAGTCTAGCGCTTTCTGTTCGGCCGCTGAGAGTTCCTCTGATTCTGTATCGCTCTCGACTCCGTTCTCGCCGACCTTCTGGGCCGGTGATGATTGTAGACTGTCGAAGAAGTTGGTGTCGTAGCTGTTTCGTTTTGGGTTGCGGCCTCTGCCGGAAGAGGAATCGGCGGAGTCGCCTGCTTGCTGGATCAGAGTTGTTGGCATGCCGATTCGCACGCGAATGCAATGTGTGGAGCGAGAGCAAAGTTTCCAGAGGAAGTTGATGGCTTCGAAGAATCCCGGAATGGGAGTGACTACGTCTGCTGGCGTGTAGCGGAGAGACACCGGGAAGATGGAGGTCCTCCCAGATGCGGAAAGAAGGGACGGCGATAGACGCAGCACACCCCGACCATTGCTAGTTGTGCCTTCGGGAAAGACTACGATCACTCTGCTTGGGTTTTGAGCTACAAGTTTGGAAAGCTCAATAGTGTTGTCTGGCGATGGAGACATGGTGAAGCATGATGCTAGAGCACCTTCCAGGGAGAGCGGTCGAACGCCACGGACTCCAGCATAGCTCTGCGTGAAGATTGGATCAAAGATGGCAGCCAGGTAGATGATGTCCAGAGGTGAGGTATAGGAGGATGCGATGATTGTGCCTGGGCCAGGTAGGCGACCGGACTTTCCCAGTGAGCTGTTCGTCTATGATCAGCATCATATCAAGTCTCAGGAAATCGTGAATCGTACCCTCGTTGCACGCCATCGACTCTGATGTCAATCCACCAGACTCCGGGTATTCCAAGAATACACCACAGATTGGCTTTGCGAAGTAGTCCTCCTGCCGGCGTCCACTGAATGATGAGTAGCCACACAGCCCAGGCAAAAATCAGAAACGGGAGCCGCAGGAAGAAGAGGAACTATATTACTGATCAGTGTCCATGCGAACTCTGGTGACTCTCCGGCACACATACGGCATGATATGGAGCCAGCAAAGGGTTGCTGGCCGGCGGGGCGATAGGGAAGAATGGCGCTATGCCGGAGCCTGTCGTCGCGTCAGCCATGCACAGCATCGCAAAAATCTCATCAGCCGATCACGTACCCTTATCCCTGTATTGCCCGTACTTCTCCATCGTGGTGAAGGCTGATCATGCGACAGTCCGGTGGGAAGGGTTGAGAAGATCGCGAGAGAGAGTTCCGGTATACAGCTGAAAGAGTTGCGGGCCGTGGGTGGGACATGAACCCTTTCAGGGCGCACGCAGGATGTGTGAGATACGTGGAGTCTTTGGAGGATTTGGGCGTATCAAAGGCGGTCGAAAGCGGACTTTCAGCTGCAGTGTGATGCCGGTGGTGATCTCCGACACATGAAAGAATCTCACACGAATCCCAGTGCAGTGGATGCAGCGAAAGAGGAAGCCTTTTCCACCAGATTGACATGTGAAGAACGGAGAGATCCAGCCGGGCGGGATGACGCTCGTTAGATGGAGGAGTGATGGCCAAAAGTCGAGGAGATTATTCAGCAGGCACTAGTGTATTCCCTCACTTCCACGAGGTCGACATCTCCTTTCCTTTCTCCAACGACCTCGAAGAGTCGATACGACGGGACCCATTGCGACGATGAGCGCTATGGAAACCTTCGGTCCATCAAGAACTCGAGTTCAAAGGTCGACCAGAAGTTTGCCTCGTACCTCCACCTTGCAGTCTCCGCCATCCTGCACTGCCTTGCGATACATGACCATCGTCCAGCCATCACTGACCACGATCATGCCTTCGAATCTCCTTGACCGGTCTCAAATTCGTGTTGTGAGTATCACGAAGCGGCCTTTCCGCTGCATGCGCATTGGTCAGTGCAAGATTTGGTCCAGCGCCCATCCGCGTGAAGATCTGCGAGGACAGATAGACGGGTGGTCGACTTGAATGAAACCGCCATCCTGTTTTGCCATGAGCTTCGAGCACGGAGGTTTTCTCTCCGCATGAGACTTGAGGATAGCGTTGTACTTACAACCTAACTGTCGGTAAGATCTTGGTTCGCACAAGAGCGGGACTGAGCTTGACTTTACCTTTCTCGATCGACATGTTCCGGTTTCAGAATGCCGGATCTGCGTGAGATTGACACAGGCAGTCTGTACAGGGCTGATGCTAACACGCTTCTGATCCGGAGCGCTATGTCATCGCAACGGGACACATGAAGTTGCAATGCCTCCACGATCAATGCATCAAGGTAACACATGGCGGTCTGAGTGAAACGAGGCCGCCGAATCGACCATCGCTGTCGGAGTGTGCATGATCAGATACAATGTCTATGCCATTTTGGGTCCGGAAGGGTATATCCCTGTTTTATCGACACGCTTGATACCAGGAAGCGGGATCTCACCTCCAACGCCGATCGAACCAGAGCCCTGTCCTCCACCTCCGATCGAACCGGAGCCCTGTCCTTGTCTATGCCATTTTGGGTCCGGAAGGGTATATCCCTGTTTTATCGACACGCTTGATCCCAGGAAGCGGGATCTCACCTCCAACGCCGATCGAACCAGAGCCCTGTCCTCCACCTCCGATCGAACCGGAGCCCTGTCCTCCACCTCATTTTGGATCTCACCTCATTCTGGATCCTGCTCATATAAGATCTCACCGAGACTCACCTTGAAGAAGAAATGTCGCGCACCTCCTAAACCTACTCATCGCAAAATCATCACCCATTATGAAAGGCCTTTTCACGTCCGCCTGCATCGCACTTGCGACATGCACCAATGCCGCCCTCGCCTCAATGTCCTGGACCGGTACCAGCCTTTACTTCCTTCAGGCTCTTTCGGATGGCGACCAGGACGCCTACATTGACAAGCTGAAGAGCTACAACACCAAGGTCGTCAGACTGTGGGTCAACCGTCAGGGAAAAGGGTGCCAAAAAGGAAGCACCCTCGTCAAGGACATTCCTCCGCTTGAAACCACTCTCGGACAGTACGACGATGCCGCTCTCGATGCAGTCGACCAGGTTTTGGTCAAACTTGTCGCGAAAGGCATCAAGGCCATCATCTCGCCGCATGATGCCAATTCGCTGCTTGGAGATTCCCGAAAGTGAGTGCAAGCGTTGAATGTTTGCGGACTTCTAGCTGATCAATCCAAGGGATTGCTACTTTGATCGCTGGGGTCCAGGCCACTTCTACGAACAGCAGGACGCTTTCGATGCGTACGATGCACGTCTCTCTCACATCTTGAACTACAAAGGAAAGTACTCCGGCCAGGTGTGGAAGGACTGGCCTCAAGCCATCGTGGCCTTCAACCTACAGGTGCGAATCATCCTCTATCATGCCCTCAACATTTCTGACATCCTTCTACAGAACGAACCAATGGACTCAGGTGACAGCCACTGCGAGAACAACGACCCATACGGCTGGGCCTGCGGCCGCGCTCAGAAATTGAAATCCCTCCTCGGATCCAACACGCAAACCCTCGTCACAACCGGCGGTCTCGGCGGCGACATTTCCCACGGCTGCACCTTCAACACCGCCGTAACCCACTGCGACGCCATCGACGCCATCGCCGTGCACCGCTACGCCAGCGTGCCCGGTCACTGGAGCAGTGCTCTCCCCGACTGGATCAGCCAAGCCAACGGCAAGAAAGTGTACCTCGAAGAATGGGGCATCGATGCCTCCAAGTACGACCAGACATCCGCGTTTGTGTCGGAAGTGGAGGATATGAATTCCGTGGGACTGCCGAGTCTGTACTGGCAGATTCTGCCGCCGGGCGAAGGGAGTTGCGCTGGGTATGATCCCAAGACGGACAACGACGATCATTTTGGCATCTTCCAGGACAGTGGCACGGATTTGGCGGGGCCGATGAATGGGGCTGCGGGGGTGCAGGCTGCGCAGGATTGGACGGGGAGTGTTTATTGAGGTGTGAAGGGGAGGAGCAGAATTCGTGACTTTTGAAGGCACAAGAGGAGTCACGATCTTTTGAGAGACAAGACGTTCAAACGCAACAAAACGGTCTTGATAGAATTCAATGGAATTCACAGGGTCTCGATTCTCGCACTCTCTAACGCATCAAGTCCGTCAAAAGGGCCATTATCACAGATTTCGTTCGGTCATGAGGATGAAGGCAGTGGTTATAGCTCGTTCGGGATTATGGACTCTCACATCGGCTTGGTCTCAAAGAGCGGTGGAATTTGTCGTATGTGCAGCTATACTGTGTGAACCGATTTCCATCCAACACCATACTCCAGCCTGCTTCTTCCCATGCTCGACCTGGTTCAACAAAGTGGTTTTGGTGACTGTTTGTGCACAAAACCTGTTCCGTCAAACAGCAAGATTAACATGAATCGCCTTCGTCTGCGTATAAGCGTCCAGAGCATACGATCCCAGCTCCCGTCCGATACCCGACGACTTTGCGCCTCCGAACGGAATGCCGTAGTGCTGTGATTCGCAAATGTTAGCAGAGTCCGAGTCTTGCGGATGAATAGGCCATGGACGAAAACTCACCGAGTCTCCACTGGAGTTGATCCACACCATACCCGCCTTCAGCTTCCGCGCGACCTTGTGTGCTCGCGAGATCTTCTCGGTGAAGAGCGCTGCGGCTAGACCGTACTCGGTGTCGTTGGCCATTGCGATGGCTTCGGCGTCGGAGGAGAATTTGCTGATGGTTACGACGGGGCCGAAGATTTCTTCTTTGATGATTTGGGAACCTTCTTTTGCCTACATGGAATTTCGTTAGCCGGGCATCTTGTGGAACTAGATGTTGGATAAACTTACGTCGACGAAGACTGTTGGCTGCACGAAGTACCCATCTCTGTCGACCTTCGCTCCTCCGGTGAGTACCTTGGCGCCTTCTGACTTGCCCTTCTCCAGATACTGCAGGACTTTGTCATATTGAGCTTTTGATACCTGCGGGCCGTGAGTCGCTCCTTCGTCAAATGGCGCTCCGACCGTTGAGTTCATCTCGGTGAACTCCACAAACGTCTTGAGGAAATCGTCGTAGACTTTCTCGTGCACATAGATTCGTGACGTCGATGTGCAGACCTGGCCCGAATTGTCCATGATACCACCGTGCGCCCACTGCACTGCGTTCTTCAGCTCAGCGTCCTCGAACACAATCAAGGGCGACTTTCCACCGCACTCGAGCGTAATGTTTTTCAAGTTGGCGGCGGCAGATCGCATGATGGATTTCCCGGTGGCTGTGGAACCTGTGAAAGCGATTTTGTCGACATCCATGTGCTCAGCGAGTGCTTTTCCGGTGATGTTTCCGAGACCTGGGATGATGTTCACGACGCCTGGTGGGAATCCGGCTTCCTTGATCAAGGTGCAGAAGTACATCGCGGACAAAGGTGTCTGTTCGGCTGGTTTCAAGACGACGACGTTTCCGCATGCGAGTGCTGGCGCTACTTTCCATGCTAGCATCATGATTGGGAAGTTCCACTGGAAGATGGCTGTCAGCAGTTGTCGCAGACTTTGATAGGGGAACAGCATTTCGAGGCATGCTCTATACCCTCCATGCTCGATTACTTACGGGAATAATTTGTGCACACACACCGAGTGGCTCTTGAACAGTGTACGCCAACTTGTCCGGTGAAGTATCGATCGTCTTGCCATCGATCTTGTCCGCCCAGCCGGCGTAGTATTCGAACACGTTGACAGTCTCGTCTAGGTCGCCTGCAAGAGTCGCTTCGAATGGCTTCCCAAGGTCATAGGCATCAATCGCAGCGAGGAGTTTCTCCTCACGCTTCAAGATTCTTGCGAGTTTCCAAAGAATGTTCGATCGGTCTTTGCCTGTGAAGTCCGCCCACGGCCCAGTCTCAAAGGCTTCTCGAGCAGCTTTCACGGCATCGTTCACATCGTCAGGAGATGCGCCGGCTAATGTCAAGATCTTCTTGTCCAAGGCCGGATCCAGGACATCAAACTTCTCGCCGCGGCCCTCGACGAACTCGTTGTTGATGAAAAGTCCGAGCGGCTGCTCATATTGCTGGCCATTCGGGAGTTTGAGGGAAAGAGAAGACATCCTGGCGGTACTGGAGAAGGGTTGGTAGCACAAGTTTGGTCGAGAACCTTTTGTAAGAGGTTCCCAAAGATGAACTGCGATCTTGCTGCTGTTGTGTGTTCGTGTGGAGAAGTGGCGTGGCTGTTGAGCTACGCCTGGTCGGGCAAGTCGGAAGGCACCAATGAGCCGCTGCGACTGCGACTGCCGCATTCGATGGAGTGCCGGGCTGCCTGTATTCGTCAATAAGGTGATACTGTTCCGCTGACCTACCAGTCGTCGTGCGGATCACTTACCCGTACTCGTGATACGAATGACCAGTACTGATTATGGTCAGAGATACTCGCGCTGCCAATCTATTGCTAGTCGCACTGCTCGATACCCGGAGTGTTATCGAACACAGTGTTCAACGAAGGAAGGAGATACCGGCCAGAAATGGCCCGATATCGGATATGGCGCTAGTATATCGAGCTAGGCCCGATTCGGGCACTCAGCGGGCACGGATAACCGCAAAGCTTCAAATGCTTGCCGACGCTTAACTTGACTTTCCTCTCCTCCTTTCTCCCGTCCAGACACATGTCACCTGTCTGTCCTCACGCGGCGCTCTCATCATCAATCGCGGATCTTCGGCACTTCGGCAACGACATGAGGAGACTAAGCGCACAGCGTCGATGCTGTCGGCATGAGCGCCACTAGCCAGAGGAGAAGAGTTCCAGAAGGTTCATGCCATGCGTGCAGGAAACGCAGGCTCAAATGTGATCTTGGTCGTCCGAGATGCAGCAAGTGCGAGGCAAACTCCACGCCATGTGACTATTCCGAACGACCTTTACAATGGGTCGGTGGGGCTGCCAGCCGCGGACGGCTTAAGACCATAGGAGCGCCGACCATCGCGGAGAATCACAACAAGACTGTCAGTCAAGCAGTGGAGCTTGTTCAAACGGCGTGCAGTTCACCACCGCGCTTGTCTTCTACGCTATCGTCTCCGATGGTGCCGGAGAACTACTTCACCTACTTCACGGAAACTCTATGGCCCAGATTCCAATTATCCGGACAACTCATATCTCTCGATGAAGATATGCTAGTTCACGAAGCAGCTTTGCGAGATGCCGTACTAGCCATCGCGCAGGCTCATCACCATCTTCTCTTGAAGAGCGAAGACAGCGCTATGGCAAGACCAGGTGGTCAGACCCGGCGAGAAGCTCGACAGGTAGCTCTATCGAGGTTCCGCACTCGAATCAGAAGTGGTGCAGAGAGCGAAGAAGAAGCTTGCCAGCTTTTTCAGATCGTCTGCATGTTCTGCGTCTTGGATGGCATGGTCTACCCGGACGATCAAGGCGACGCTTCGGAACAGCATTTACGGGGTGGAGTCGCTATACTTCGTAGCTGGAGCTCGATTCCTTTCAAGATGCTTCTGGCCGGAGGGCTACAGGGCCATTTGCTCAGCATCTTTGCGACAGTTGACCTTGTGCATTCGCTCCTGGACGGCACTGGTCCTTACATTGAGCCAACGACATGGTCCATGTTCGCAGGCGTTCAGGCTTGGTGGGGTCGACTCGACGCCGGAGACCCTTTCCTTGCCATCTTGAAGCTATACTCAGATCTGGCATCCCTTGGCCGAATGGTTTATATCCATTTACCAAGTACCGACGGTATGCGCCTTGCGGAGAGATGCACAGAACCTATCCTTTCAACCTTGAGAGCAGGGCTGCCACGATCCGCTGTTCCCGATTTCGCAAGCCCTGATGAATGGGATATATTCTGTGGCCTCTATGAAGCAAGCGCCACTGTCTACATTTATCGGGCTTTGCAGAATCGCCGAGTTGACGATGAGAACGTCCAGCAGGTCATTCGCAACGCCACTGCAACACTCGTTGATCGGCCGCTGCCCGAGATGATGAATCACTGCCTGGTATTTCCGATGCTGGTTATCGGCTCTCACTGCCTGCGTCCGCAGGACCAGAGTATCTTGATGAAACGTTTGACTTCATCCGCATCTTATCTTGCTTTCGGGAACAGCGCCGTGATGATCAGACTGCTCCAGAATCTGTGGGCTGCACAAGACATGGACTCAGACTGGTGGACGATGTATGACTCGATATCCAGGAGTGTTTTTCTCTTCTAGCAGCAACGACCGACCATCGCGTCCGCTTCGACCTTCCGAAAGCGGCGTCTCTGCCTCCAGATTACCAGTCAAACGATCTTCGTATCACATGCACAACCCCGCAAAAGCATGCAATGCAAATCTGGACCCTCAAACCTTCCGGGGTAGCACGAACAGACTAACGACACAAGCCTCACGCTAGCTCTATTTGGTAGCTATCCTGCCATGGTAAGCACCAGGGATCTGCAATCATACCACCTGTCGACGGCAATCAACATCCACCACTGCACTGATATGTCACTTCCCTTCCAACTCTCACCTTGAACTGAAGCACCCGGACAATCCTCATACTTCACCACAATGTCGACCATGTCGTCCAACAGCATCGACAGACCCGCCAAAGAAGGCGCCTACGGGCTCGAACATGAGCACACTGGAACGGAAGTCGGCCAGATTCAGGGTGCAGATAACGACATTCTAGCCGAACTCGGTTACACACCTACTTTGACAAGAAACCGAACACTGGCAACAGTTCTGTTCCAAAGTATAGCTATCATAGCTGTGCCGTTTGGCGAAGGTACTGCATTGAACACAGCGTTGATTGGAGGTGGTCAGCTTCCATACTTCGTCGGCTGGATTCTGGTGTCGGTGCTGGACATGACCGTGGCCTTGAGTTTGGCAGAGGTATGAGGTTATAGCATATCTTCAGATGATTATACTGACTGCTCGCTTGCTCCTACAGCTCGCCTCCAGATTCCCCACCGCCGCCGGTCCATACTACTGGGTCTATCGCCTGATGCCGGAAAATCGATCCCGAAAGACATTGTCTTTCATCACGGGATGGATTTGGCTAGTCGGGAATTGGACAATTGCGCTCTCCGTCAACTTCGGCTTTGCCTCGCTCATAGTGAGTTGGCCATCGCATCAGATCTCCTGACCGTAGTCGTATTTGCTGACACAGGATCACAGGCTGGCACCGTAACAATGTATCATCCGGACTGGGCTGCGACGCCATGGCAACTGCTGCTCATCTTCTACGCAATCTGCATCGGTGTCTTCGCCGTTGTCGCCTTTGGGAACCGGATCCTTCCTTACATCGACACTGTCGCCGCTGGCTGGAACCTCATTTGCATCCTCGTCGTTTTCCTGGGATTATCGATCTCCGCAAAGGCGGGACGACACAGCGCAGCTGATGCGCTCGCCTATTACGATACTACTCTTAGTGGGTGGGGCAATTGGGGCTTCGCCATCGGACTCCTACCTGCGGCCTACACCTATGCCGCGTTTGGCATGATCACTAGTATGGCGGAAGAGGTCAATGAGCCAGAGCGCACGATACCGAAAGCACTGTGTTACGGCATCCCGTTGTCGGCTATTACAGGGCTGTTTTACATCCTGGTGAGCCTTCACAAATTCCGTTTTCGCAACTATGATCACTTGACTGACGATTTCGCACTTTGTGCATAGCCCATCTGCTTCACGCTTCCACCGCTACAGGACGTCCTCAATGCGCCAGCAGCCCAAGGCTTGCCATATATTTTCCACACGGTGATGGGAAGCCCTGGTGGCGGTCTGGGTCTTATGTTCACTGTTCTGGGCGTCGCGGCTTTCTGCAGCATATCAATCACAACCACCGCATCTCGATGTACGTGGGCATTTGCAAGGTACGTCAGAATCGTCGCCCTTGTCTGCACGACTGACTCTAAAATGCGACAGAGATCGAGCCTTGCCATTCTCTGCACTCTGGGCGAGACTCGACTTCGGCGACACTCCAGTAATGGCTCTTGCCCTTACCACCATCGTGCAAATGCTCCTCAGCCTGATCAATCTGGGTTCCAGCAGCGCATTTGTTGCGTTTGTGAGCGTCGGAGTAATTGGTCTCGCCGCGGCATACGCTATTCCCGTCGCCGTGAGCATGACACAAGGGCGGCAAGCCGTGTCGACGGCATCGTTCCGTCTTCCTCCGATCATCGGCTGGAGTATGAATGGTATGTGGCTCTCGCCTGTGGGTCGGTGGCCGAGATGATGGACAGTGTGCTGACTTCAGTCCTCGCTTTTAGTACTAATGGTCGTCTGGATTCTATTTCAGATGATCTTGTTCAGTATGCCGGCCACGCTACCTGTTACTGCGGTCAGCATGAACTACAGCAGTGTTGTGTTCGTCGGCTTCTTCGTCTTGTCGACAATCTACTATGTGGTCTGGGCACGCAAAGGTATGCATACATCAAGAAGCAACCCGATGCTCGTGCTAATGTTTAGCAGTGTACGAAGGCCCAGCGAAGTCGGATTTGGCATGAAGAGGAATGCTTGTCTGGCTGATATCGCAGTCAAGTCTCCTGGCATTGCAAAGTGGGCATGGGCGATCGTGAAGATGCTGGGTGTTCCCAGGGAGAGGATTAAGCGTCTTCGAGCTCAAGATTTAACCGATAACCGATAGCATGCTTGATATCGATTGCTTGCGAATATCGACATCACAAACAACGTCCAAGTTTCAATATGCTTCGGCTCTCAACATGCAATGCTCGAGTGCGGAGCTAGCGGTCATCTGACGACTGCAATGCGGGCACTTCCAATGCTAGATCGATGTGTGCAAAGTCTATCACTTGCACAGACTCTGTCTGATCACTGCAAGCGATAAGTGATGTGACAGAGGCAGTAAGCTTCGAGCTAAAAATGCATGTCCCATTTACTTCCTATTCCGGAAAGTTTCGATAACTCGTTGCAGATCGGCAGAAGGTACTATCACTGATCAGCTGCCACTTACTTCGTAATCACGACGGCCGATCATTTGGAAAGCACATACATACGTTTATGGGTATCCGTCGTTGGTTCACCGTTCGACTCTCGACAAAGCAGACAAAGACTCCAGCCGATTGAAACACCATGGGTCTTCTACACTCACTCGCCTCGCTCCTCCTAGCCTCTTCGACTGCATTGGCTGTCACTACATCGCCAACGGCCACTAAACCATGTCTTTCGCAACCGGAGGCCGCGAATATCGCTCTCAGATGGTTCAGCATATTCCAAACCGACGGAAACGGCACTGGCACAGGAGCAGCTCTGGTCAATTCCACCCTCTCTCCTGAGTTCCAGTACACCGACTACGGCGCAACCATGGGCGAACAAACACCGCTATACACCAACCGATCGGCAGTCTACGAATCCGTCTCTGGCAGTGGCTATTCCGGAGCCTTGGTCACTGATGTCAAATACACGACGCCTTTTATTTGGACGAATTGTTACATTGTTGGAGCAAGGTGGCAGACGAACTCGTTGAGTGCTAATGCTACCAATGTGTAAGAAAGCCTAGTGTTGTTTGCATCGGGTTTTGTATGTCTGATGATCGAATAGGACTGTGGCCGTTGGTACGCCGATTACCTACTTTGGAACGGACTACTTGGAGGTTGATCTTGCGACGAGATTGATCTTCAATGCTACCTCTTCGTCGGATCTGCTGAACTACTACAAGCAGCTGGGATATAATGTGCTTGCTTGAAGTAGACTCAGTGTCGGCGAGAGACGGGACTGCATTGACCGTTGTCTCCTAACTCTGGGTTCCCACCCGAATGGCACAGCATGTGTTGCACTCCGGTGGCTCGGAGTGAGCAGTCTGCGCAGGAGAACGAAGGAACCTGTCGAGGATGTGTACATGTACGCCAGAACCAAAGCAGCAATAATAAGTACTTTATTCTCCCGGTTAATACGATTCGAGCCATCAGAGTCCTCTCTGCATGCTGTAGATTGAGCGGAGGCATGGAGGCTTTGCCGGCAATGTCTTACAGAAATGAGCAACGCTGGCGATGAAAAGGATTCATTTCGTGAACGCATCATGCCCGAAGGCTCTCTCGTTATTTACAAAGCGTACTGTTGGTCGTTGCCGCATCAAGTTGAATATCTCCAGCCTCGCTCAGCACCAGTATGTTCGGTCCACCCTTCCGCCTGATCCAGCTTCTTGTTCAGTCTGTTTGCCCACCACTTGATCAGCCAGCACAGTCCTGCCGTGCTGAGACAGCCGAAAAGTATTAACCCGCCCCCGAGGCGGTAGAAGGGCTCCTGGCTCGTGGGAAAGAAATGGGGTGAAAACCAATGCGAACACTGCGATACACAGTTCGCAATCGCAACAAGCGCGGCTTTCTTGGATCGTGGGGCTGGCACGAGTGTTGTCTCCCAGGAAAGTTGCAAGTTGAGACCACTGTAAGTTCCGGAAACCAATAAGATGACGCCAAAATAACGGGCGCCGACGTTGAGAGTGGAGATCAGGATCGAGCATCCAATTGCCGAGAAGGCGATAGGCACGACGATGTGATATGTCGATTCCTGGAATCTGCCGGAGGAGTAGGCGGCCAAGCATGCAACGAGGTAGGCGATGGCATATGGAGGTGCCTGGACGAGGTAGGTCTCAAGCTCGCCGAAGCCAAACGTCTTGACGATCTGTGAATGTGGCATCAGTATCGGAAGTCACGATGGAGAGCGGACAGCGTGAGTGCTTACCGATGGGAAGAAATCCTTGAAGCTTTGGGCGTTGATCAGAGAGAAGTGCATGGCGCAGAACATCCATGTGAAGGGGTCCTTGACAGCTTCTTTCAAACCGTCCCAGGTACCTCCGACTTCTTCGCGCTTGCCACCGTTTGACATGAGGGATCGGTATTGGGCCATCTCGCTCTCATCCTGCTTCAGCCATCGAGTGTTCTCCGGCCAGTCAGGAAGGAGGAAGAAAGCGACGATTGCGACCAAGATGCTGACTCCACCTTCGATCTAGAGTGTCACAGCGATTAGCATATAGACTCCCCTGTTGCCCTGAATGTATAAATGACTTACGATAAAGAACCACTGCCAGCTGTGTACGCCTGCCACGTCGCCCATTTTGTATAGGATGCCAGCTGCCAGGAAACCGGAGATAATGTTAGAGATGGTATTGCCTGCGTGCCAAACGGCCATCCTCATTGGACTCTCGTGCTTGTTGTACCATGAGGAGGTCATGAGAGTGATGCCAGGGAAGAATGGAGCTTCGGCCAATCCAGTGCAGAAGCGAATGAGACAGAAACCAGCGCCGTTCGTGACTGCAGGCATGCAGATAGTACAGATGGACCACGCGATCATCATGGATGGCAGGAGGATACTCGGCCGCACTTTGGCGAGCCACAAGTTTCCGGGAAGTTGTCCAACCAAGTAACCCACGTAGAATGTTGAGATACCAGCGTTCCTGTGACAGGGTTAGCCATTGAATAGGCAGTAAGGCTTGATATGCCCCAGAAACAATGTTGGGCGAGTTGTACCACACAGTATCTGTCATTCCAAGATCATCTTGAAGGCCAGCGAGTCGAGCATTTGAGACATTTATGCGATCTGGGCTTTGCAGTCAGCTGCCGTTCAATAGATATGATCTCAGACCTGCGGGAAAAGCCTGAGTCTCAGGCTGAGCTGCAGGCCTTTCGCCCCTGACACGCACCGAGGTAGTTCATTAAGAACATGATGGTTATGGTTGGGAGTAGACGCCAGTCGAGTCGCTTTATGAGGCGCTTCTCCAGTGCAGCCATCTCTTCGGCGTCGAGGTTGATGAGAGTCGGGAATTGCGATTGAATGGCTGCCGGTGTTACGACGGTCTCGATCGTCTCGATCATGGTATCGCCCTTCTTCTCGTCCAGCGACATGCTATGCTGCCGGCTGCCGCCCTGTGGGGACATCGTGGCGATCGTCGTTGGGATCGGTCAGGAAGGTGGCCAATACTAGGTTGTCGGACAATAGTAGATTGTCGGACAATAGTAGATTGTCGGACTTGAGCGATGTTCCAGATCAGACTGGTTGAGGAGATGATGCTCCCGAAGGAAGTTGACGAGTGATGAATGGTTGATGAGCCTTGTCAATGGTGGCCGGGATAGGACTGTGATATAGTCCATGCGCCAAGGGTGTGGAGTGCAGACGGTAGAACATTCACTCGCGAGATCCGCACATGGCTCGCGCGTGGCATCGCTGTCAACCCCGCAAATTTGGCGCGATGGATCCGGGGAACGACCGCCCAGTCGCTTGGTTCTTGGGTTCTGGGCCATGCACAGATGGTGCGGAGTCGTTGTGGCGGCCGAAGGATGCGGCGCAGTCTTCCGCGGAGTATCGAGCTCCGCTCCGTTTGAGACCTCTTCCACGGAGCTCTGGCTGCGTCCACGGAATCCACATCCTCGCAATGATGCTGGCAATGCAGACAATAATACCGCTGAGCCACCAGGAGCTAGACCGTGAGATCAGCAAAAATGGCCATATTAGTCTCTGCACGGCCGCAGCCGCACATATTTCAACATGTCGAAGCGCTTCTTCCGTTTCATGACCTACCTCGCCCCAATACCAAACACAGCACATCCGATATCTCGCTTCTTTCCCTTCCCAGCAATGGCAGTTGACGTCCCAACTATGCGTCACGCACCACGCCGACAGAGAAGGATGCTTCCAGCGGTCTGGATGCGAGCTGGTACCTCCAAAGGTCTCTTCCTCCATCAACGAGACCTGCCACCACAGCGAGAGAAATGGGCACCGATCATCCTCGCAGCGATGGGCTCGAACGACTCGGATCCGAAGCAATTGAACGGTGTAGCCGGAGCGACCAGCACCACTTCCAAAGTCGCCGTGATTGCTCCATCCGAGCGACCAGATTGCGATGTCGAATACACATTCGTCCAGGTCTCCATTGGCAGTCCAAAACTTGACTTTACAGGCAGTAAGTACTAAAGTGTAACAGGCATGCAGTGGCCCGAGACTGTTCCACGACAATACCAGCAGGGTTTGCTCTGCATCGAACCATCATCGTCTGGGCTATGGCTGACTTGTACGCTTCGCAGACTGCGGGAATATATGCTCAGGAGTGGGACCATTCGCGGTGGACGAAGGACTCGTCGTGGTTCCTCCTGGAGCTGAACATGTCGATGTTCGCATTCTCAACACCAACACTGGGCGTGTGATTGTCGAGACCATGGAAGTTGATGAGGATGGACACTACGTCGAAGATGGAGATCTGACACTTCCTGGCACTCGAGCCGCGGGAAGCCGGATCGATGTTGCTTTTGAGAAGCCCGCAGGCTCCATGACGGGACTGATGCTTCCATCCGGTCAACCGACAGAATTCTTGCACATTCCCGGCACGATCGTGCGGCCATCCGCCGACGTGACTGTGAGTCTCGTTGATGCTGCGAATCCCTTCGTTCTTGTTGATTCGAAATCGATACCGGAAAGCATCATGGCCACCGGCGCAGACTCCGCATTTTTCTTGGACTTCATCGAAGCTGTCCGTTGCCGTGGTGCTGTCCAAATGGGCCTCGCCGCAGATCTGGCCGCGGCAGCAAAGACACGCGGAACACCCAAAATTGCCATGCTCTCCGAGCCGGCTCTGACCATCGACAGTGGCAAGGAGATACCCGATGTCGAGGTCACCGCATTCAGTATGGGAAAGGTGCACGGCAGTCTCCAGCTTACGGGCGCCGTATGCCTCGCTTCTGCCATTTGCACACCTGGCACAATAGCAAACACCATCGCAAAGAAGGCCGAGCAATACCGAATCGCAACAGGTTCGGTGGTCACATCCCGTCGGGACAGCGGAACGGACGAAGGCACCACATCGCGAAAAGTGAACCTTCGACATCCCACTGGCACAATCGGCGCTGAAGCACAGTTGCGCGACGGAGAGGTCGAGAGCGTCAAGCTGTGGCGGACGGCTCGACGGTTGTTTGAAGGAAATGTGTGCTTCGTAGCATAGGTCATGGCGTTTCATAGAAGAGTGTCGAAGTCTGCAGCGTTGAAGCCAAAAATCATATCATCGAATCGCTGCATCCCGCCCGTCGGCTGACAATTCGGGTCGCCGTAATTGTTGGAAAGTGCTTGCTCCTGTGCGGCCATTGAGTTGACATCGCTCACGCCTTGTTCTTGCATGAAGCTTCGTATGATGGCATCCACATCCAGATCGGGTGCCATGTTGCCAGCGACAAAGGTTGGCTCCCATCCGGCGTAGTGGTCGTTGTTCCGCGAGACGATCGCATCGCGATCTTCCGTCTGAAAGGTCCGAGATTGCGAGCTCGGGCTTTCTGTCGTGACCTGTGGACTTGCGGCATCTACATGCATCCTTTGCATCAAGCCTTCGATCACGAAGATAGCTTTGCGCACAGCATAATTTGTCTCGCTGTTTTGTCGGAGCACTTTGAGACATGTTCGCAGACACTCGTGAGCTTCCGAAGGTGCTCCTCGTGTTGAGGCTATGCGAACATGGATTGTGGCCGCGACGTATGTGGCGTAGGAGATCAGGTAGGGTGCTCGGCTCACACTGAACGTACGATCGTAGATCTTCACCAATTTGACGATGTTCGTTGCGGCCGCCGCACATTTTTTGAAAGAGTCGACAGCGACCGCAGGCGATGTTGAGTGGAGATGGCCGTCGCTCACGAAAGGCCTGTGAAGTAGTATGCTTATGACATTGGCCATGGCCCTAGTGAGTTGTTAGTAGTGAGGACGGCCATGGCTTTCACTTCAAGATACTCACAACAAGGACAAGACGTGAGGCGGTGAAGAATCTGTGGCATGTCGATCCAGATCCAGGCTCAAATGCACTGGGAGCTGGTCCGTCCAGCGAGTGAGCTCTTGCTCCAGAGAGGCAAGATCCTTCGTCAGAGCATCGGGACCCTCGACCGCTCGTTTCTCCTTGTACAACTTGTTGAGAATTTGGTTCAAAATAATGCACAGGCGGCACAATTGCGTGAACGTGGAGACGCTGTGGCTGCAAGAGCCTGAGAAAGACAAGTTCCCGCTGCTATATGCAAAAGGACTCCAGGTTTCCAGTTCCTCATACTCATCTTTGAAGACTGTCGGGACATCGCATTGAGAGACCTGGAGTGTCGCAGGTCGTCCTTGGTACAATGACTGAATTTTGTCAATCACGAATGCGCTCCAGAAGACTCGTCGCCGAATCTCTATGTCTTCTTCTTGGAGTCCTCGCACGTTTGGCATCAGAGTC
Source organism: Zymoseptoria tritici IPO323 (assembly GCF_000219625.1). NCBI lineage: Eukaryota > Fungi > Ascomycota > Dothideomycetes > Mycosphaerellales > Mycosphaerellaceae > Zymoseptoria > Zymoseptoria tritici. Next base: position 3,077,401 of record NC_018216.1, on the reverse strand, counting down.
GCATCGACATGGATGCCGATGTCGATAATCATGCGGAACGCAAGTCCGGCGTATAACCAGGCTGCACTCTGCTCATCGCCCAATGCGAACAAGGAATTCGTCATCTGCAGCAGTGCCTGAATCGTCGTGATCTTGCTCTGGTCCATCGCCTCGCCTAGTAGTTCACGCACCCGCTGACGAAATCGCCAACCAGCTGTACGAACGTCCTGGGGATCCTTTCGAAGGTCAAGCCTGGGACTGAACTTGGCACTTCCGAAGTATATGGCATTCAGCAGGATCTTGGAAAAGTAAGGACCCTGACATGCCATGTCACGCATGAAGGCTGGCCGATATGTCACGAGAAAAGAATGGTGTTGACGATTCCAGTGCAAATTCAAGAGATGAAGTCCCATCTCCGGGTCTACACCGTCAAAGTCGAGCAGTCCTCGAGCAGCGTTGACAGCTTCCATTTGTCTTTGCCGTGCTGCTTCTGCAAATAGCATGGTAGACATGCGAGACTCTCGCTCCTCGGTGAACCATTGCTGCGTGACCGGACTCTCATCGTAAAGAGTGCTGGTCGGGCCATGATATGTCGCATTCTTACTGATGGACGCCGGTGCACGGTTGCTCGGTGTTATCGGCCTGGCAGTGGCACTGTGAGATGTCGATCCAGTGTCATGGGATATCTCCACATTGTCTTGCTGGGCTTGAGCCGCTGGTGGCGATGGGAATGGCCTGCCATCTGCGGGCTCCGGGGAGATTTGGGAGCGCAGAAGCCGGTTCTCTTCCCGGAGCGACGATATGATCGCGTTGGTGGGCCTCGTCCCTCGACTCCGCTCGGCATATGCACATTCTTTGTCGTACGAGCAGCAGTTACTGCACCGCGGAGCTAGATTGTCGCATCTCAGTTTTCGGCTCTTGCAGAATTGACAGGCCGCCTTGCTGACTCGTCCTCTCCGTGGAGTTGTTGATGACATTGTTAGGGCGTGAAATGATCCGGGATGCGCGGAGAAAGTTGTTGAGAGGCACGGGCATTCGCCACGGAGGGCACAGTCTCCGCGGAGCGGATTTCCGCGGCGATCCTCGCCTGACATCGCTCTCCGCGGCTGCGATGTCAACCGCAGCAATCTATCGTGCACGAGAGCATCGCGAAGGGTCGCCTCAAAACAGCATTCATTGCAGGACCATGTTGCTTCACAAAACGCCTGTCATCCTGTCCTCCAACCCGACGTTTTCCTACATCTACGAGAATGGCTGACACAAAGACTACTACTGTGCTTCCAAAGCTACCTCTCCCCCTTCCACAAGTCAAGAAATCGCAAAACATCACGCCTTTACAATCACTCCTTGCTGGCAGTATAGCGGGAGGCGTGGAGGCCTCAATAACATATCCGGTAATTCGCAATCCACTTACGCTATGGATAAGGTAATGCTGATGCTGACAACCACAGTTTGAATTTGCCAAAACACGAGCTCAACTCAAAGTCCCTTCCAACCTCCCCACAGCCAGTCCGTTCCGTCTACTCCAACAAACGGTATCCAGCGAAGGACTCGCCGGACTGTACACTGGATGTGGCGCTCTTGTGGTCGGCACCGCCTTGAAGGCTGGAGTACGCTTTACAACCTTTGACGCAATCCGAAATGCACTCGCCGATGAACAAGGACGTCTATCATCCGCCCGGGGAGTCTTCGCTGGTATGCTCGCCGGAGCCACTGAGAGCGTCATCGCAGTCACACCGACGGAGAGGATCAAGACTGCATTGATCGACGATGCAAAGGGTGCAAAACGGTTCCGGTCAACGATGCATGGCATCTCGATCCTGATCCAGGAGCAGGGCCTTGCCGGAATCTATCGAGGTCTGGTCTCCACTACAGCGAAGCAAGCCGGTACCTCTGCCGTCAGGATGGGAGCATACAATGCAATGAGATCCCAATACCAAACCCGGTATGGCACGCCGCCCGTTCGAGTGTACGAGACCTTCGCCATGGGCGCCATCGCAGGCGTGGCGACGGTATATGCAACGCAACCGCTAGACACGATCAAGACGCGGTCTCAGAGTGCCCGAGGAGAGCGACTTGTCGATGCGATTGTCGGAACATGGCGAGATGGCGGCGTGAAGGGCTTCTGGAGGGGGTCCACCATGCGATTGTCTCGTCTCGTACTCTCGGGAGGAATCGTCTTCGCTGTGTACGAGCAGATCTCGAGCTTGATGCGATTGGGTTGAGTCGGCGGATGTTGTGGTTGGATATGCATTCTATAATGATGAAATCAACTCTCTCGAGCACACTCCTCGCATTGCCGTACAGATCGGAGGGCGTCACCACGGTCCTTCATTGCCGATAGAGTTGCTGAGATATCGTGCAGCTAATTCGTCTCCGTAATGCGCTTCTTGCACCGCTGCATAGGTCGGACGGCGTGACCATAGTCCTTTCCGCCGCCAGAGAGTCCCGTAGGACTTTCATGCCGAGCTCTCCCGCCAGTACATCCCTCGTTCCGCGATGTGGATCGCGAAACATGACCGTAGTCGTCGCTGTTGCTTTGGAGAGTCTCTCGACTTTTCTGGGCCAACTTCTTTTCCCGGGCGGTCACTGAAGAGGGCAGGTCCGTAGTGTGAAGATGGGATCAATCACATGTAGCGCTCAGAGCGAAGCCTGGAACAGAGGTCGATTCCAGCATCAGGGTTTCGACTCCGACAGAAGATGACAGTCGCGGCCAATCCGCGCTAGTGCGTTTGCGCGCGGTGGGCGGTGGAGTTCGAAACAAGGACGAGCACGAGATCGAAATTCTTCACCAACCTTGCCCACACCAACACAAACAAACCACCACACCACTCACGAAACAACACAACCGCAATCAACAATCGCAACGATGAGCGCTACAATCCAAGACATAGCAGGCGGTGCACGTGCCGAAGAATTGAAAAAGGAGATCGCGGCGCGAGTCGAAAAGCTGAACATTGTGGCTGACGGAGCCGAGGAAAAGGAGGCCGAAGGCATCATGGAGGGCTTGCGCAAAGGGTTGAATCGGGAGGAGATGTGCCACCAAATTGGTGAGATTGATACGATGCTTGGCTTTGACGAGCCCGACATCATAGAGCTGGCGAGGTGGGTGTTCGAGGTTGCGCCGGAGGAGTTTGCCACGATGAAGCAAATAGCGTGCGGTCCTCATGCCGTCGACCTGAGCAGGGCGATAGCGGGGAAGCTCGACAGTTTGTGCATCCTCGTCACCGATGAGGATTGTGCAGAGGAGGCCGAGCTCATCATTGAGGGCTTGCGCGAAGGAAAGGATGAGCGGGGAATCTGCTACCAAGTTGGAATGACGGACACGACGCTGAGCGAAGCCGAGCCCGACATCATAGAGCTGGCGAGGTGGCTCTTCGAGGATGCGCCGAAGGAGCTCACCGATGGTCAAGCGCATCAACAGGCTCGACGACCGGCGCCGGGCCCTCACAGTCTCCATAATCGAGCTCTCAGCGAGACGGACGAGATGCCCCGGTCCACGATCGGCTCCGACAAGGACGGCCCAACGAAGCTGCGATATGAGCCCTTCGGCGGCAAAAAGTAAGGTGGCTCTTCCGATGGACTAGCTGACCGCAGCGTGAAATGTATGCCTTCAACGGCTGCATAACCACAAACCCAACCTGTACGAAGCTCACCCTTCGTACTTCGTGAAGTGCATGCCCTCAACGGCTGCATGACCACAAACCCAACCTGTACGAAGCTCACCCTTCGTACTTCGTGAAGTGCATGCCCTCACCGGCTGTACCAACACAAACATGACCTGGAAGAAGCTCACCCTTCGTTCAGTCTGCGACGCCCTCGCCGGCTGAGCATCCAATCCCTATAAATGGCTCACCCCATGTATAGCAACTTTTTCATCAGCTCCATGGCCTGTAGGGCTGTGGCCTGGAGAAGAACTTGACCTGCCTCGGTGTTGAGACTTCTTGTGCTGCGCCCACAGATCCAAGCTCTTCACCGTCCAGAGATCGGATCCATCGGCCGTCGGCCAATTCGCTTCGAGTGCATGGTAGTGGAAAGAACCAGAACGATCATGGAGGTGTGAACAAGCTACCCGACAACCGGTCAATGCTCGGGCATGTCGGAGCTTGGGCCACAGCTTGTGAGCTACAGAGAGATGCCCACTATCCCGTCCGGAACGGTACGAGGCATTACGTGAAAAGCATGTCATAGCCAGTATAGTTAGGTTGACGGTGATCGTGTTGTTACCTTACATTTTCCTTGTGATCTTGCTCTGTACGGAGGGTCAGAAGCGCGAATGTGCGAATGTCTCGGATCTTCACGGACCGAACCGTCCGAGTCTGTACGCGCTCCAAAACAGATCAACGTCCAACGGCTTTACACGAACATCATCAGCTTTTGGAGAGACGACGGCATTGCGCGCGCGCGGAGGTCATGACTTGGTTCAATACCCTCGCTTCGGCTTGACGCATCTCTTGGAATTCGAACAACGTCCTCACCACCACGACCATGGACCGACCGCATTCGCAGATGGAGAATGTGCGTCCTTCGGGGCTGAAACCGCCTTCGAAGTTGCCAGCGCTGGCAGGATCAAGGACGCTCCAGGAAACGACCTCCAGCGACCTCAACACACGATCCGCAGGGAACATGGCACCGCCGACGTCTTACGTCAACGGCATCTACAAGCACAAGATCACTGGATGTACGTCGTCCGGACCCGACGCTGGAAAGCGACGCCAACTGACCCCAGCAGTGCCCGAGCCGCCCACGAAACAGCGTAAGACACTGGCAGAGCGCGCCGGTGAACCAGTCACGGCTCAGTCTCGCCTCAAGACATTCAGCAACTCCACAGCAGGCTTCGGCACGCGACCTGCCACAAGTCACAACTCCTACCGCACCACATCCAATGCTTCGAATACGACCTCCATTGGCAGCATTCGTGGAGCGTTCAAACAAGTCAACGGCCTACGACAAACAGCACCATCACGACCAGCGAGTGTTGCCAACATCCCTTCATCGGACAATGATCAGGAATCGGATTCAGAAGGAGGGAGTTCAGGAAAGCGCAAAGGTACACCAGTTCTTTCATTCAACTCAGCTACACAAGGCATCACACTCCGCAAGACACGCACAAATGGCGATCTCCACAACAACAAAACGCAGCCTCCGTCTGCAAGCGTCAGAGCTCAACTCTCTGGCGCGTACTCGAGTGACGGCGACAGCAGCGTTCGGTCTTCCGGACAATACTCTCGCCAGACATCTGCCTCGTCCATATCATCCGCGCCATCTCAGCACCAAGACAAAGGAGGTCCTGTTGGCGCCAGACAAACCTCGCGTAATGTATCTCTTATTGCAGCATTCGAGAAGATGTCACTCACACCAGAAGCGCGCGTTCATTCGCGGCATCGACCTTCTCTTGAGAGCATCAAGGAGGCCATTTCGCCGTCAAAGATCCCCAAATTCTCCTGTCAACCTTCCCTTCGTCACACCCAGTCTGCTCAATCCCTTCAGACCCCTTCACCGACCAAGCAGAAACACTACATGTCTGGTCTGCGGACGCCTGTTACAGGCGTGAAGACCAGAGACATGCCTATTTTCTTGACCAAAGAGAAGCTTACACCTATCGCAGCATGGGACACCAAAGGCCGACTCGACGACATGGAAGTCGTCTTTCAGCGAATGGAGGCACAGATGCAATCGAAGTTCGATGGCCAGGCGCAAGCCAAAAATGCTCTTGAAGAGAGCCTCGCATTGTTCAAGACACGGGTCCAGGAGCTTACCGAGGAGAACCGCGAACTCATCTCCCAAAAGCGCACGATAGCCAGCGATCTCGAACGAGCACGAAATGAACTACACACCACATCGACCGACTTGCGACAAGTGCGCCGAGATCAAGAGCGAGAAATGGTTGATCTGGAGAGGAAGCACGAGAGGGAGTTGGCCGATATTCAAGCGAGGCGCGAGAAGGAAGAGCAATGGATAGAGAGAGAGCGTGAGAAGGAGTCCGATCGCTTTACAAAGGAGATGGAAGAAGCACAAAAGGCGTGGCAGAGGAAGAAGGACTCGGAGACGGCAGACCTGACTTCGCAACATTGGGACGAGATGGAGGCTATGCGTGTGGATCACGACCGCGCACTGTCGAGACTGCAGAAAGAGATTGATGGTCTGCAACAGGCTGGACAAAGTCGTGCGAGCGAGTCCGCGACGGAAGTGCAGACGATGCGGGATACAATTGCCAGTCTTCAAAGCCAGCTCGATGCCAGCAACTTGACGACAACCAGTCTGAGGAACAGAATTGCCGTGTACGAGGCCAAGATCACCACGCTGGAGGAAGAGAAGAATGCACTCGTCTCCAAGACGCACTTCTTAGAGGGCAACCAGGAAGCGCAAAGCCACGAATTCACAACAATGCGCGAGAAGCTGCAGGAAGCGGTCGCACAAAAAGATGCCACCCTCGACACTCTTCGCAAGGAAGAAGTGCTACGGCGAAAGCTCAACGCGATGATTCTCGAATTGAGGGGTAACATCCGTGTATTTGTGCGAACAAGGCCTCTCTTGAACGGCGAAGACGATCCAGCAAAGGTTGAGTATGTCGACGAGGACTCCCTAGACGGCTGCAAGGAGATGGTAGTACACGCACCCACCAAGAAGTCGGCCACTGGCAAGGTGATCAACGAGAAGGACAAGTACGCCTTTGACCGAGTATTCACGCCAGGCACCAGCAACGATCTCGTGTTTCAGGAATGCCAGGATCTTATTCAGTCCGTTGTCGATGGCTACAATGTCAGCATACTGTCGTATGGACAGACTGGAAGCGGTAAAACGTACGGCATGTCGGGTCCTGGAGGTATCATTCCTAGCTCGATTGGTTTGCTGCTTGCGGAGATGGCACGCCTGAAGGAGAAAGGGTGGGAGTACGCTGTCGAGGCATCCTTTGTGGAAGTCTACAATGAGACTTTGAACGATCTTCTCGGCGATGCTAAAACCTGGGACGACGAGGACGAACTTGCTGCAAGCGTGCGTGGGAAGAAGAAGGAAAAGCATGAAATTCACCACGATACAGCCACAGGGAAGACCTCCGTCTCGAACTTGACGTCTGTAACACTGTGGCCGCCTCCCACAAGCGAAGCAGACTGGCCGCCGGCAGCTCCCGTTGAAGGAGACGATCCGATCAACGACCTTGCACCGGCCGCGTATACGGAGAAAGCGGTCAACAACCTTCTTGAAACTGCAGCAAAGAACCGCCGAGTAGCAGCCACGAAAGCCAACGAGCGCAGTTCTCGAAGTCACAGCATCTTCATGCTGACTCTCAAGGGTTCATGCGCTGCGACAAATGAAAGCAGCGAAGGCGTCCTCAATCTCGTGGATCTTGCCGGTAGCGAGCGTCTGAAGCAATCTGGCGCCGAAGGCAGTCGGATGAAAGAGACTCAGGCCATCAACAAGAGCCTGTCTAGTCTCGGGGATGTCATCATGGCGCTGGGTAACAAGGGCGGCAATGCTGATGCGCATGTGCCATACAGGAACAGCAAGGTACGCCTACCATTTACTTCAAGGATGATCGATCAACAGCTAACACCGTCTCCACAGTTGACCTACCTTCTCCAATCTTCGCTGGGTGGCACCACTGCTGGCAAGTCTTCCCGCACACTAATGTTGCTGCATCTCAGTCCGCTGCAGTCACATTGGCAGGAGACGAAGAGTAGTTTGGGATTTGGAAGCAAAGTCCATGGGACACATATTGGGACAGCGAAGAAACGCTGAGGCCCGATATAATTCCCCTGTCCATGGTTCTTGCATACTGCACAGGAAGTGATTGGTCGGCGCAGACCATCGCATTGGAAGCCGGTGCACCGTGATCGATTCAGCAGAAAGACAGGGAGCTGAAATGAGATGTTGATATCCCCACATTGCGGCGCCTGGTAGCTGCGCGGCTCTTGACGAAAATCTAGGCCTTTGAGAATGCTGAATCATGAAGAAGTAATCGTTTAATGTCATCCTGGAAACTTCCCCATCCCCAGTTCCCCATTGACGATCGGCTTGTCATGGCGCCTGCAACTTCAGCTGAGTTTGTTTCAAAATTCCACATCGGTCGAGCTTTGGCTGACACATTTCATACTGATGGGCATTTGGAAGCGATTCACAAGGACATTCCCGGCATCTCTAAATGTTCAAGCTAGTACGCTAGTCCACGGCTAGTGCGTGTCGGGGTACTCGGCACTCTTGTCCTTCTCTACAACTCCTCAAGTTCGCGATTCATTCACTTGCAAGGACTCGCTATGCGACGATATCGAGAGCTTCTCCCACAGCGCCTGCTCTTAGAGCTGTCGCAGAATTGACCAGTGTACGACTCGATTGACTGCGATATCATATATGGCGAGGGATGTAATGTCTACACGACGTAAGTATACAGGCGACAGTGGGAGTGTGATCAGCGTTTTATGCCCAAACGCGATGCTGTATGTTGCGATGGAACAGACATAAAAAGAGGACGTTTCTCCCATTGTGTCTTCTCATCCTTCATCTACACCACCACAACAGTTCAGCGACTTCTTCCCCACGCTTCACACAACATTCCGTTCGATACACTCCTTGGAACCATCCCATTTTCAAAACTTCGACTTCATCACCATCAAGATGCAATCCTTCTTCCAGAAAGCGATCATCCTCGCTGCCTTGGGCATGGCTACTGCTGCCCCGCTTGCCTTGCCCCAGGGTAGCTCTTCTGGATCCGGCATGAGTGGTGGATCGTCATCCGGTGGTGGAGGCGGGTACGTGACCAACAGGAAATGAAACGACAAGCTCGTGGCTAACTCGTGCTCTAGCTTTCCTGGCCCGGACTTTGCCCAGCTCGGGACGCAGGCTGGAATGCAATTTGCAAATGCGGGCTTGCAGCAGGCGTAAGAGCTTTGCCGCCAACGTGCGATTGTTACAATCCTGACACACTACAGAACCAAAGCACTAGGAGGTGGCGGAAGCGGTGGAAGTGGCGGAAGCGGTGGAAGCGGAGGAAGCTCTTCGTAAGATCTTCAATGTTCGCACCATGTCGATCGTGCTGACTCCTTCCTTGCAGCGGTGGCGGTAGCGGTGATAGCAGCATGTAAAGTCAGCACATGTGGCATTGGCAACGCGGCAACGCGCACTCTCTCGTTTTGGATAAGGTTGTTGCGGTGGACTTCCAGGCGCACGGTGGATTGACGTGCACGCCGGATTGGCGCAAGATCGTTGCAATTGTTGTGACCTGCTTTTACATTAGTATAGCTTCTGAAACATCAGATCGTTCCCAGTACCCGGCATTTTGTGCAGCCTCATCGAGGACGAGTTCGCCTCAAATTTCTTTGTACACAGGGTTGCCATGTTCTGGATTGTTGCTTCCCCTCTCGGACTGTTGATTCTACAAGGCTCACCGAGGCTCTTCTGGCATGAATCACCATCATGAACTGTTGGTTCATATGTTCGGCGCTCAACGTGGAAAGCTTCGTCCTGCTGTACTCGTTGTGGTCCGTGGACGTGCCTCTTCTTCTTCCGTCATCGAAAATGACACATCACCGGATCGCAAGGATTGTTGCGCAATGAGGCTACCTTTACCACGTAGCTCCTGGAACATGGCGACACCGAGCGTCCTTGGCGTGAATGAGTACGTTATGGTCAGTGAGGAGTTGACGCGTCTGTCGTCACTGTTCCGGTGACTTGAGAGGTCTGAGCAGAAGAAGTTCGGACCGAGCGCCAGATGCGATGCATCAGACATAAAAGCACTGGATTCCGGCCATTGGGTCCATCTTCTCTTCAACGACTCAACACTGCCTTGATCCCCCTTCCACACTCCCTTTATCGTACCTTTCTTTCGCTCCCTTCACAATGCATTCTCTTATGCAGAAAGCCATCATATTGGCGGCCCTTGGCATGGCCACTGCCGCTCCTCTTGCGCTTCCTGATGGCCCCACCGGCTACGGAGGCATCCCTGGCACTGGCTCGGTCGCTCCCAAAGCTCAGAACGGCGGGTCTGCGGGCGGCAAGGACAACAGCGGTACGACGTCGTGGATGCCGTCGACAGACATGAACTCTGGTGCCCCAAAGGACGTCTCGGGCCTTGGTCCTGAGGTTGAGGGAGGCGACAAACCCGAACCGCTTGATTTGCAGCCCAACAGTCCGATTCCGAAGGGCTACAACACTCCAGAGACCCAAACCTTCAAGCCCGACACGAACTCTGGAGCCCCAAAGGACATCTCGGGCCTTGGTCCCGAGGTTGAGGGAGGCGACAGCACCCCATCTCCAAAGGGTGACGAGAAGCCGAAGCCTGAGAACGGCATGCCTCAGAACGGAGGCTCTACTGGAGGCGATACGACACCAATGCCGGAGGGCCAGATTCCGAAGCCTGAAGACGTGACCGGCAACGGGGGTGTGCCGAGCTACGCATATCCGAAGGGCCATAACGCTGACACTCCTGGCCTGCCTCCTCAAATTCAAGGCGGCCAGGGGGATATACCAAGCTTCCCATTCCCTCCCAACCCTCAAGGCGGCAACGGGGGTCTGCCGAGCTACGCATATCCGAAGGGCCATAACGCTGACACTCCTGGCCTGCCTCCTCAAATTCAAGGCGGCCAGGGGGATATACCAAGCTTCCCATTCCCTCCCAACCCTCAAGGCGGCAACGGGGGTCTGCCGAGCTACGCATATCCGAAGGGCCATAACGCTGACACCCCTGGCCTGCCTCCTCAAATCCAGGGCGGCAAAGAAGGATCCGGAATCCCTCCTACGTAAGCATCTTGTGCCATACTCACGAGACAAACCATACTGACGTCTTTGCAGGACCATGCCTGGCGGTTACGGCAAGCCTCCTTCCGAGCAGTAAGGATAGCATGAGCGGCGGTGGCGACGTGTCGCTCTCGTTGCGTATTGCAACGCATCGCGCCGGCAGCGGTGATTTCATGTGGAGTTTTAATGGTATGCTGGAACAAGGGCGGGAAACGTGTGAGTGGGGATAATATTGTCGTTTTCCATGTGTTGGCTGGTTGGAACCTGTATCCTAGGAGTCGGCGTCCTGACTCAGTGAGAACGAATGAAGTTTGTTTCAACTTTCAAGCACACTCCAACGTTCAACTTGTTACACAATCGTCTCGAAATTTGTTCCATCCCTGCGGTGAGCGTCGCTTCTCGCCAGCAACGCATCATCGTGGGGTCTTTCGACCTGACCTGTCACCATGGGGCCGGACCTCGAGGTGCAGGGTCCTCGACCCCGTAACGTTTCCGGAGACTCCTCCGACACGTTTGCGCCCCTTCCGCAAGGATAATGGGTGACCAAACCACGCCGATGGCCATGGAGATCTTCTCCTGTGGAAGAAGATCGTGGAGCTTGCAACTTGAAGACAGCTTGAATGACGAGCTTTCCCTTGATCATTCGTTTGAGGATTCGTATGCTTTCCGGGGCTGGGGGCTGCCTTTGCAATCTTGGAACACGTGCAAAACACGTGCTATTGCGATGGAGTAGACATAAAGAGGCAGAACTTCGCCCCAGTTCCTCGACAATCCACCATCAAACGACACACTCCTTCAAGCAACGGTCATATCAACGCTCCTTCAATCAACCAAAATGTACGGTCTTTTCCAGAAAACCCTCCTCCTCGCCGCCTTCGGTATGGCCACTGCTGCACCTCTCGCCATGCCTCAGGGCGGAGTGCCAAATTTCGCCGGATCTCCAGGTGGTGGTACAGCTGGCGCTGCATCGGGCTCGGGCTTGGGAACATCGCAACTTGGAGGCGGACAGAGCACTGGTGGCGGACAGAGCACCGGCGGCAGCGGCGGTCCACTGTAAGTTGAAAATGTCCTTCCACGAGTATGTTGATGATTGCCATGTTCACACTCTTCTTAGTGACAGGGTTTCCGAGATGGCAGGCGCCGCGTAAGTGATGAGCGGAACTCTCTCGTCAACATCTTGCCGCTGACTTGGCTTTAGCAACAACGTTCCTGGTGCCAATCAAGTGTAAGAGCTTCCCTGCCAGGAGTTTTGATGTCGAAGTACTGACATTTTCCAGTATGAACGCAGCCCAGCAGGGAGCGAGTGCCGCGTAAGGCAGAACTCTTCTCCTCGCCAATTCAATCAAACTAACGCCGTCCAGTCAAAACATGGCCAATGAGGGCATGGAAATGCTGTAAGCCGCAGGAGATCACTGTCCTCATGCTCATGGCTGTACTGACTCTTCCAGTTCTGGGTTCGGCGGCGGCTCCTCCGGAGGCAACACTGGATCCGGAGCTGGCAATGCTGGTGGCGTTTCTGGACCTCCATTGCAGGGCAAGTGAGGAATGGCAGAGCAGGTTTTCAAAGCGGGACTTTGAGCGCAGTTGGCAAACTCAATCGACGGAGCGCAGGCGGTCCGGAGTTATCGTCATCTTGTACACCCCTCAAATATATTGCCTTCCTGAGGGAACCACACTTCCAGCATGTGCCGTGATTGATCACTGGTTGTAGTTGTTGAACTTGTGAGAATTTCCGTCTCCAATTGTGATAGAAAGGGATGTTATTTGCGGCCTGAGGCAGTAAATACCTGACTAAGCGATGTTTGCAACCACTCGACTTTCGTTCTTGACCGCTCTTCAACACTTTAAATACTTCATCAATATGCATATCTCCCTTTCTTGTGCTGTGGGGGCCAGGACGTGCCGGAAGACTCTCAAAGAAACAATTTCGAAGAAGCACGTAGCCATCCGACCTTGCGGTAGTGCCTGCAATCGAAAGTACCGGACACTGCAGGGCCAAACCACCTACACATGGTCAAGCAAGTCGTATGTGACGACATGCCCGCTCAGGCGCTATATGAGCTTCCGTGGGTTACTTTGTGGAGTGTCCTCGGGTGGGCTCGTCATTCCCATGGGCGAGGATATATACTTGGTTGATGTTGACGCCGAGCCAACGTCGACCGGGAAATCTGGCAGTCCGCTGTTACACCTTTGAGGCTCTCGCCCAAGAGAGTGATCAACCCAATCGCAGTCTTCGGAGAAGAGTCCGGCGGATTGGACAAACGCTGAAATCTCGCGATGCCTAACAGCTCGACGGACCCATCTTCGTATCACTTCTTGGTGGTCAAACCTCTATGGCTCCGCTCAAACCGCACCACTCAGCTCGGACTCCAGTAGCTCGATTGGTATCGTATGAGCTCGAAGGACGAAAGTTTTTCCGTTGCTTTCATTCCTCCCGAAGACGTACATCTTCCTCGAACTGTATTTCCGTTCCCTGACGCACATTGCACAGTCCACGCCCACAAAGTCAGACACATGCGGTGCAGTTTGAGCGGAATCACGGAGGAAGGAGGCCGAAGAAAACCTCACAGGGCCTGGTACGACCTCGAGCTGTGCGGACATCCGTTCATTCCTTTCGGTCTGGCTACCGCTTCGCATATGGCACATTCTCGCATCGGTTGGTCGTGGACAGAGACCAGCGATGTCCGGCTTGTATGGCTCTTGTCAAGCCATACAAGGCAGATAGAGTTCAGCTCGGCGATATGTGACTCGGTACCAATACACTCATTCCACAAGCAGAGCGATACCCAACCCGGTCACTGCTTCTCTGGTGGATTCAGGACCCTCAATGGGTTCGCCTTTTGCGTCAAGATATGGTCCAGCAACCCGGCGGCGATGTATATATATATATATAGACCGTAGGAACCGGGCTTCTTTGGTACCGTTCCAGCAATCCAACAATTTTGTGATCCAGCACACAGACAGTCCCAGTATTATGGCGAAAGAGAAAATTTTCAGCTCACATATAAGAACCGTCCGGCACGCCTTCCCCAGAGATCCAGGACTTCTCTTATCTTCACTCAACTTCTCGAATCGCGTCCACTCCTTGGACTTTGAAGACTCCCAACGCTCAAACAGACATCGACGACTTGCCGTTGATATCAGCACTCACCAGAGGTACGGGCAGTCAACCCATTCTCACCGCTTGTGCCCTCTGCTGACTATTCCACCGGAACCAGGTCAAGATGCGGTCCATCTTGCGACCCTTTCGCCGCAGCTCTCCGGTCGCTCCTACGGACGACTCTGACGCTGCCTCCAAAGTCGTCGAGCTAGAAGAGCTCAGCGCACGTGGAAGCGCTGGTGGGAAGAAGATTCTCACCGTCGAAGATGAGGGCGCCGCAAAGCTCCTCGCGCACGGCTTCACGAAGTCGAAGAAGTGGACGATCCTCACGGTGATCTTCCTCGTGCAGATCAGCATGAACTTCAACGCTTCCGTGTATGCCAACTCGGTCACTGGCATGATGGAGGAGTTCGACGTTCCGAGAAGCCGTGCTATGCTCGGACAGTTGTTGTTCCTGGTCACCTACGTGAGTATCGTTCTCTCGTCCTCGTATGGTGTGTACTGACATATCGCAGGCTTTCGGATGCGAGGCCTGGGCTCCCTGGTCCGAGGAGATCGGACGCAAATCAGTCCTCCAAGGCTCTCTTCTTCTCGTCAACATCTGGCAGCTCCCCGCTGCATTGTCGCCCAACGTCGCCACCGTCATCGTCGCTCGCTGTCTCGGAGGTCTTTCTTCCGCTGGAGGCTCGGTCACCTTGTCGCTGATTCCCGACATGTTCCACAAAGCCGACCAGCAGATCCCACTGGCCTTCATCGTCTTCTCCTCTTGTGCTGGAAGTGTTGTCGGAGCCATTGGTGGCGGCATCATCGAAGCGTTCCTCCCGTGGAGATACATCTTCTGGGTGCAGCTCATCTTCGGTGCTATCGTCCAGCTCATGCACTTGTTCATGGTTCCAGAGACCAATCCGGAGGCTCTGCTTGACCGCGAGGCAAAGAGACGTCGCGAAAATGGTATTTCGATGCCTGGTCCTTCTACAACTCCATGATCATCCATGCTAACGTGTGAACAGGCATTCAACCTGACATCTACGGTCCGCGCGAAGTCCACGGCTCTCTCTGGCAACGCATGACCTTCAAGAAGACCTGCACGCTCATGTGGCGACCATACCATATGCTCTGCACCGAGCCAATCGTCGGCTTCCTCTCGCTCCTCTCCGGTTTCGCCGATGCCCTCATCTTTAGCGGTCTGAGCTCCTTCGGCATGGTCCTTCAGCAATGGAACTTCTCCATCCTCGACATCGGCCTGTCGTTCATCGCGCTGCTCGTCGGCTACACCCTGGCTTCTGCTTCCTACTGGTACTGGTACCGCCGCGATGGAGCCGCGCTGAAGAAGAACCCAACTGCTTTCAAGCCCGAACGTCGTCTCTGGTGGCTCCTCTTCCTGGTCCCGCTTCTGCCAATCGGTCTCTTGGGCTTCGGCTTCTCCTCTCTCGGTCCTCCAATCCCGTGGATCGTGGTGTTGATCTTCGCTGCTCTGATCGGAATCGCAAACCTGTAAGTTCATCAACCTACTCATACAGTGACATCAACTAACAGCCGCGCAGCGCCATCTACATGGCCACCATCGACTACATGATCGCCGCATACGGCAGCAAGTATTCCGCCTCGGCAACAGGAGGCAACGGCTTCTGCCGCGATTTTTTGGCCGGTCTCGCTGCAATCTACACGACGCCGCTGTACACGAACATCAAGACCGGCACAAAGTGGCAGCTCGTCGTCCCATCGCTGTTGCTGGCTGGAATCTCGGCTCTGCTGTGCATTCCCGTGTTCGTGTTCTACGTGCATGGCTCGTGGTTCCGTTCACACAGCAAGTATGCGAGGGAAGTGGCGGAGGAGAACGAGCATCACGGAGTGAATGTTGTGCCGGCTGATAGCGGCGCGGCGAAGACTGGCCCTGGGCAGACGGGTGACGTGGTAGTTGAGGCGGTTGCTGCGTGAAGAGCTTGGCGCTGCAATGATGGAGCGAGAATGGATGGCCGTGGCGACCGCTCTGTAGATATCGACGAAACAGCTGGGCCTTTGGAGTATGGAACGGACAAAATGAAGTCCGAATGGATGCTTTTCGAGGTTCAGGTTAGATAGCAAAAGGAAAATGAAACAGTCATTACTGCAAGCCTCGAACACACGACAGACTCCCATTGATGGATGCTTCTCGCAGTAGACAGGAGAATATTGCCATGATAGCGAAGTGCGTTCTTTCGCCACGCAGACTCGTGGACGGCATCCTTGATTATCTTCGTGCGTCTTCCCAGGACTCTTGGAAATGCTCTGCGCGACGCCGCTACTGTGTCGATGGATGCTCGTCACGCCGGTATCGATGTTTGGACGTTGGTGTAGTGGACTCCGAGGCTCGTTCGGTCTGATGTTGGCTGACCATTTCAGGCTTGGCATTTCGCGGCTCGAGACGAGGCAACCTGACCTCGACCATAACAACACCATCGTCCTTGCCATAACTTTCTCCTTCCCTTCTGTGTCGAAGGGCGTATATTGTCGAGTTGCAGTGGTGGCCTATCTGATTGCTGGAGTTTACACGATATGGATCTTCCAGTTTCCTCAGCCAAAATGAGCCGTTTCGAATAGAGCATCGACCTGATTGCCTTCGGAACAACTCCTGTCTATCCATGCTGAACACAGTGGTGGACAGCACACCCGGTTCGGTGCGTTCGGATGATCCAAGACTCTCTTCCTGCTATCAGCCTCGGTTTAACGCTGTTCAGGCTTAAAGACTGCGTCCTCGCGCAAAGCCTCCAACGACACCAACATGGCACCGAAGAAGCATCGAACGAAGCAGCCACGGCCAGATGGAATTGTACCACCGTCGAAAGCAATGCTCTCGCTACGTGCTGCAGCGGTCTTATTGCTCGCAGCAGCGACATCGCCGCTCTCTCAGTTGACTCTGGCGCCAGTCTACGGGTCCATTCCAGCCTCGATCAACCATGCCACCATGATCACGGTCTCGATACTCACGGGAATCTTCTTGCGATTCTTCTACAAGACCAACTCGCCGCATAGCGTGGGTAGACTCGTGGCGATCTGGATGTCCTGCATGCCGGTGGTCCAAAATGCAATTTCTCGGTATAGCGGCGAACTGGGAATCGTCAGAGGGCCGATCATCAATGGACTCATTACTTGTCACTCGATCTTGATACCTTCTGCATATGTCCTGGCGGAGCTATGGGAGAAGTTGAGCGCTCGCACTTTTCTCGACCGGCCATTTGGGTACCTGGCTGGCGCTGTCATGATAACTGTATCCTTCCGGATGCTAGAGACGTTTCTCAGCACAGCGGCTTTACCCTCTTTACGACCAACCATCCCTTCTCTGGATCCTATCTCCATGCAGCTCATCGTCTCAGTGGCATACTCACTCCTATACCCAACGTACATCGCACTACTGAGCATAGCAGCTCTAGCAGCCTACCACAACCCCCACCTCTCGCCATCCACCATCAACACCCACCTCCGCGCCCACAACTGGACCCTCCTCGACCGCGCCTGGTCCAACACAGGCTACATCTCCGTCCTCGAAAGCTCCACAAACCAATACCGCCTCCTCCGCGCCGACCACTCCCTCCTCGGCGGTGAATGGCTCCTCACCCCCTCCCGCAAACTCCAAGGCTGGCAAGTCCCCGAATCCATCTACGCCGTCTTCTCCATCCTCGAATCCGTGCGCCTCATCGACCTGTCCCCTGCCCCTCCCATCCCCGATCGCTCCGCTTCCGCCCTCGTCATCGGCCTGGGAATCGGCACCGCACCTTCCGCTCTCATCACCCACGGCATCCACACCACCATCGTCGAACTCGACCCCGTCGTGCACGCTTTCGCAACGAAGTACTTCGCCCTTCCACCAAACCACACTGCCATCCTCCAAGACGCCGTCTCCTGGGTCCACCACACCTCCTCCTCACAACCCGACCACAGGAAAAAATACGACTACATAATCCACGACGTCTTCACCGGCGGCGCCGAACCCCTTCCCCTCTTCACCGCCTCCTTCCTCACTTCCCTCCGCTCCCTCCTCACACCCAACGGCGTCATCGCCCTCAACTACGCCGGCGACCTCTCCCTCCCCCTCACCCGTCTAGTCCTCCACGCCATCTCCAAAACCTTCTCCCACCAATGTAAACTCTACCGCGACAGCCCACTCGAGTCCAAGTCCCACCTCAACGCCAACGATACAGAGGAAGATTTTTTAAACATGGTGGTGTTTTGTCGGAATAGTCCCGGGGAGATTCGGTTTCGGAAACCGGTGAAAGGGGATTTTGTGGGCAGTCGGACGAGGGAGGCGTATATGCTGCCGAAGAAGGAGTTGGAGATTGAGTTTCCGAAGGGGGAGGAGGGAAAGGGGGTGTTGGAGGAGGGAGAGGTGGGAATGTGGGAGGGCCAGCAGCAGGAGAGTGCGATGCGGCATTGGGGGATTATGAGGAAGGTTTTGCCGGGGGTGGTGTGGGAGTTGTGGTAGATTGTGGTATGGAGCTTTCGGTTTGTAGGGCAGGTTTGCTGACTGCCACCACCAAGAATAGGGTATCGGAACCGGAAATTCTGCATAGTTATGTACAATGAAAAACCATAGCGATCGGTCGCTTCGTCGATCGCTCCCAGCCATCCAGACCGCTGGACGATCAAGTCCATTCAATGAGAAAACCGGATAAGCTTATGCTCGTCGCACGCCAAAGCTCGCTCGATGGAAGGTCTTCTGTGACCTGTGATGCGGAAAAATTGTAGACGGCCCACCCATATCCTCACCCCTCCCTGTCTGCGTCCCATCGACTCCTGTTGACGTATTTCCCTGCTGGTGTTGCTGTGATCTCCAATCCCTCGTGATGCACATCGCCTCCCAGGTCGAACGTCCACCACACTCCATTCCGTGCACTCCCTCCACAAATCAATGCGTAAAGCTCGGCTTCAAAAACTTCGGACCCTTCGGATCCTTCGGCGGAACATGATTATGCAACGCCTTCTTCTGCCTCTTCCGGATATCATCACTATACCCTTCCTGCTGACAACACGCATACTCCGTCACCGTCTTACTCTCCAGCGCCTGCGCAATCGTCCACCGCTTCGTCGGATCCGGATGCAACATGCCAAACATGAGAACTTTCGTCGACGCATCGTCCAATGATTGAAACTGCTTCGTACCCGCGAAAGCAGGTAACTCTCTCCCCTTTTTGATTTCACCGTCGGGGTACTTCTCCAGCCACTGGTCCCACGTGTCGCAGTATATGTTAAAATTCTTGCACTCGAGGCTGGCGGCGTCCCAGGGGTTGCCGCCGAAACAGAGGGTGAGGTATACGATGGCGGTGGACCAGACGTCCACGGCGCGAGGGTCGTAATCGCCTTTGCGTTGGTAGACTTCCGGTGCGATGTAGGGTCGGCTGCCGACCCAGCCGGGAGCGCAGAGGCGGATGGGTTCCTCTGGGTCGATGATGGATTGTCGTCTGCAGTTGCGGCAGCCGGGATGTTGGCCGGAGAAGACTTCGCCGGTGCCGAAGTCGGCGATTTTGAGGCAGCCGTCTTTGTTGACGAGGAGGTTCTCGGATTTGATGTCGCGATGTGCGATGCCGCGGCTGTGGAGGTAGTCGACGCCTCGGATGAGTTGCTTGAACATACAGTTGCGGTCTTCGACTGAGAAGTAGTTCTTCTTGATGAGGTCGTTGAGGTCGCCCAGCTCGCAGTACTCCATGACGTGAAACCACCGCTCGTGTGAGATGCAAAGTCGGAATGTGCTGACAATGTTTGGGTGTTGACATGATTTCGAGATGGCGTATTCGGATTTGATTTTGCGGACGTAGTCGTATTCTTCCTCCTCGGTGGTATCTCGTGCGCGGAACTCCTTGACGGCGAACAATCTCTCCTTCGTCTTTTCCGTGCCGGCTGTTTTGCTCTTCATTAGTCGGACAATCGCAGCTCCACCTTCACCAATGTCCTTTTGACTTAGACGTGACATGACATTGAAGTGTTGCTCCAATTGACATTCATCGACTTCCAAGGTCTCCGGCAGATGCACGGACAAGCGCCGCGCTTTTGAACCAGCACCTCGATCGACACCTTCCAGATAATCGCCCTCTGCAGCTTTGGAATAGATGGACGACCTCCGACCATGTGTCGCTGCTGAGCTGTTCCGACGCGGTCTCCTTTCGGGTTCATCGCCGAAATTCTCGGCCCATTTGATACCACCTCTGGAGCTTTTGGTGCTAAGCGGGGTCGGCAATCCGTCCGGATAGACCACTGCATCCTCCGCCTCAGCTTCAGCTTCAGCCTCGTCGCGAGCACCATTCACCAGGATTTGCGGTCGGTCGGCAGCTACGTCATCTTCGGCTAATTGGGGTGACCTTGTATTGCGGATATTGTGAGTGTTGGAAGTGGGTGAGGATGGCTGGCGTAGCACGGATTTGGGCGCCGCGGCATTTCCGTTGCCATTTGTGAGGGTGGGAGGATTTGTCGCATTTGTCGCATGATTTTGGCTGGTGGATCGTGGATTTGATGATTGTTGCAGTTGTGGTGGTGGAATGGAGGGCGAAGGTGGATGTGAATGTGAATGCGCAACGGCGGGGGCGGCGGCGGGAGAATTATTGATGCTGCTGGTCCGTCGGTGCGGGCCAAGATGACGTTTGAAGAATCCCGGTTTTTTCTCATGCACCGGCGGCGACGACGACATGTCCGGCATGTTGCGCGCGTGTCGCACGTCGCTTTCGGTTGTCATGCTGGTGGGTGAAGTGTTGTTGGTGTAATTCGAGGAAGTCGAGGAAGTCGAGGTGGCCGGGCGCTTTCTGGAAAGGATTTGTTGGAGCTTCTGGGATCGAGCGAGTTCGCGCGTGCCGGGAGCCGTGGGAGCGCCGTGGGAGGTGTCGAGGTACAGCCCACGGTTGTCGTTGTTCGCATCGACACTATCAGCAGCAGCAAACCTGTTCCTGGGTGATCGTGAATTGAAATAGAGGGATTCAAGTGTTCCGGCCTTGAAGTGCGGCGGTGTTAGGTCATCGTCGCGAGTTCGCAAATCCTTCGGGTCAATCCAGTATTCGTAGGCCAATGCGCCGTCTGTGATTGATGAATTTGTGTGAGCTGATACTCGTCGTTGTAGTACAGTCTCAGACAGATGATCATGGAATAAAACATGCAAGAATCAATTCACGTACCCTCGGAATATTGACGACAGCCGAATCTGGTCGTGGCATAGCGGGTTGAAGAGCTCATGATGCAATTCCGAAAGCGAGGCCGACCAGATAGCGCTTGCCCGGCCCGGAGCGAGAGGATGGGAGGGGAGGGGAAATAGAGGAACAGACGACCGACCGGCTGATTAATTAACGGAGAGAATGCTTGGACGACGGGAAGACAACCTTGGAAAATGCTTCAAATGGCTGTCCGAAGAAATGCTGCGACCTCAACATCGGGGAGAGTAGGGCCCACTCGGAGATATATAAAACCAAACTCACTCCACGACTAGGAGGGATGATGCTACTCGCCCTGCTGTACGATGAGGCTATCGAACCGACGTCGTCCAGACACCCGTCTCCACTAGGGATGGATTTGATTGAGAGTTGCGCAGCCAAGCGAGTCTGATGCCCGCGCCCAGCGATTGCCAAGTTCAAACACTTCATCTGTGCTGGGATCAGGACTCGGGAGACTGCGGATCTTTGCCCTGTGCCATCGGAAACACCAGCATCCTAGTTGCATCTCTTGCGGGAGTTTTTCAATCGTCATACTGCGACGTCTGGCGGCTGTTCTGGATGTCGTTGCGGGCTGGCTGACTATGGAGTCCTCCAACGTGTGTTGAGAGTTGAGACATTCCTCTCTGCCAGACGCAATCTGAAACGGGACAACAACCACCACTGAGCACTCTGTCGTCTTCGGCTCATGCATGCTAGACCTAGACGCACTGGCCCTGTTCAGGTCAGACTACTACATTGACTTTCCACTACTGTCGATGCACGCGCTTGGCCTTATCTTCTTTCACGGCTTGGATCTTCTTCCGTCTGCAACCGCTACGAGCGGTCTCTTGACTCCTTTGCGTATCCAGCGTCTTTCGACTTGGCGCATATCCCGGGGACCGACGGATCGAAGCGAATGCACGAGCAGGGCACATCCGCCGAGATACCGCCCAGTCAAGGCTGCGATAGTTTCTATTTGGATCTCCATTGCCAAGCGGACTGATTTCCTTGAAGTTTGAGCTTGCCAGCGATGCTGCTTCAAGTGGACGTGGTCTCTCCTTGTCCGACAATTAACACGTTGCTCTCACTCTGACCGACTACTTGGAGAGCCCTCCACCGACTTGAAGGGTCCTACTACACATGTATGCAATGCTGCAATGCTGCACTGCTGCACTGCGACCTCCGACCGTTCTCCCTTGGCGGCGTTGGCGCGCCGTGCACCCCGACTGCCGATGCATACACGATCGTCATTTCTTACACTCCAGTTCACGACCGGACGAGTCTAGTAGATGCACGTATTGCGACTTACTGTCGCTTACTCTGCAGGACAGGGTATGTCGCGATCGCAGCAATGGATGGTAAGGGTCCAAAGGCCACGCTGCAGTATGTGGTGTAGCAAGGAAGCAGACTCCCTACAAGACCGGCGTATCCGACATTCATCCTGCGACGGCTGCTATGCGTTGGCGGTAATCTGACGTTGCGGTGCGCAGTCTTGCGGGTCATACACGCAACACCGTACGCGGATGTGCAGCGTGCTTCGAAGGCGGTGTTATCATACTGGCAGCTTGGCCTCCTGGGCATCGCGAAAAGCATGATCATTATCGACGAGCATGAGGCAGACTTGCACCTTGTGCAGGCTGATGCTGATGTCCTATGCTCGCTATATCCTCCTTCTTGGCTTCCGTACAGCCAACAGCATCAAGCCTCGTCGTCCAACGTAGCTCGAACATAAGCACAAGTTTCTAGAAACGTCTCTAGCATAAGCGCCTTCTTCATCAACATCGGCATTTGCTTGACTGGTCTTCACCGACACGAAGCCAACGCAGCGCAGTGTAGCTGGAAGAGCCCGCTTGGCATCATCGCGGCCCAATCAACGGGGAAGAAACTCCCACAAACCTTGATGAGACCAGCTTCCCGGACCACCACCGCATTACCATTTCCATGATTCGTTTCACCCTTCTCTGCATGATCTCGTTTCGATTATCCTCGGAGTCTTGCTGCCGGCTGCTTGCGCTACCTTACTTGAAACCCCGCGTCCCGCCAAATCATGCCTCAGTGTCTTTCGGTGGTGGCGGAGGTGCGCTCCTCCTCCGAGCTTCTCATCACACTCTCCAGCTTCCAGCTTCCAGCTTGCTGTCCTGATGCTCTTGCCATCGACCCTACTTCTTCTACTGAACTTCAGATTCGCCTCACAGTCCATCAGCATTTCACAATGTTGCCAGCAAGACGAGTGAGAATGAGGCCAGATTGGTGGCAATGATATCGCTGTCTGCGACCATTTGGCAAAAAGAACCATGTTGGTGCCTCAGGCATCTCGTGCAAGCTCGAAGTCGGCTTTGGCCTGATCTCATCGCGGGCCATGGGGAAATGCTGTTGCGCGAAGTCCAGTCCACACCACGCACCGCCTCTTCTCTGCTTCTCACCCCTCCACCACTACAACGACGACATACACCAGTTCTTTCAATTCTCTTCCTCGTCTTCACTCTCAGAAACTCTCTACAATTTCCTCATCACATTCTCTCGGCTGGACCACTGCCTGCTGATCACGCTCGGAGGAAGCTCAATCTACGCGAGCACACTCCGCTTCATTGACTGACCATTGACCATCCAGTCCGACAGCAAACTTGATCGGCGACTCTCGGATACAAATTCTCAACATCGTCTCCTGCAATTCCGCTGATCTCGCCGATTTTCGACGAGCCCGAAATCCACCATGCCGCCGTCGCCGCCGGCGCGGAGGAGCACACGCGGTGCTGCTCCGGCAGCACCAACATCTACTACATCCTTCTCTCTGTCTTCCAGCCGTCAAGACCGCAATACGCGCGGAGGAAACGCACAGACATCGGCGACACCCCGTTCACTTTCTTCAGAGGACATCAGCGAGCCACCACGACGAAGTCAACGAGCACAACTCCTCCAGAAAGAGGACAGCCCTGGGAAGAGCGCAGAAGCGATAGATGATCCGGATGAAGAGGCGATAGATGAGGAGGAAATTACACGCTGCATTTGCGGACACCAAGATTATCCAGGCCCGCCTCTCAGCGAAGCCTTTGACAATATCCCGGATGCACAGTCAGAAGACGCTGGTGGACTGTTCATCCTGTGTGATGGATGCAGCGTCTGGCAGCATGGAGGTTGCGTTGGAATTGTCGAGGAGAGTCAAAGTCCGGACAAATACTTTTGCGAGCTGTGTCGTCCAAAGCAGCACTCGGTGCATAAGGATGTCAACGGGTACGTTCATTTCTCATTTCCTTCGCAGATAAAACCCCAGTATTCGTCATCGGTCGGTCTTGTCATTTGCGGGAGCTCGCGATAGCTCCAGTCATGGCAGGCGTCACCGCTGTCACCTGAGCAGCTCCGCCGCGAGTGAAGGCAAGCTTGCAACACACTCACAGCGACATCGCTCTCACACACCTACAACATCTCCACACCACATGCGACAGCGTCACCATGGCGCGCTATCACGACGCACCCACCCGACATGCAGCAGCTAAAGTTGAGAACAACAGGCAGAAATATTCCCTCTACCTACCACTACATCCGAAAGCCTCGCGAAAGGGCTCCGTCAGCAAGCATGACGACAAAGCGAAGAAAGAGCGTGATTTGGCAGCTTCTCGTGGGAGTGTCGATCCTACTACCGGTAGGAGGAGGGGTACCATGAGGAGTAAAGAGCACGACGATGAAGAGGAACAACTGAAGCGAGCGATTGAAGAGAGCAAGCGCGCGGCAGATGGTGGTACGGGTACTGGTAGGAGGGTTGGGAAGCGCGGTCGCGACGATAGCAGTGAAGAGTGAGTGAAATCCTGAAGGAGACAAGAGTCACAGGCTGATGATTCCACAGCAAGCATGAGAGCAAACGTCAGAGGACGGCCTCAATGTCGGTACCATCAGTCACCAGAACCGCCGATCTCGAGGACGACACAGACGGAGAGGGAAATCCCACTACCAGCAAGATCAAGAAAGCCAAGGCAGAGGCAGCACAATCCGCGCGACAAGTCAAGCAGGCTGAGCAAGAAAAGGAGAGGGAACGAGCAAGAGCCGAGGCCGCAAACCGTAGATTGGACAGAGCGAGAAGTCGGCGAAACGACGGTGAGATCAGGACATTGAGTGAGCGAGATCTTCCACCACTAACACAACTCGCAGAAGCAGAGCTGGACGACGATGGAGCTGAGGTAGCCCCCAGCCATCACGACTCCCCACCACCACCGTCCTCACAACCTCCATCACCACCCGCACCCGTCGAGAAAATATCACACAAGAAAGGACCCGGCAAGAAACCAGGAAAGAAGCTCGGAAACAATCAATACACAAAACGCAACCTCGAACAAGCCGCCTCCAGCCCCTTTGGTCGAAAGAGAGGACTCCAAACCCAAGCCACGACCGGCAGTGGCGATGAAGGACAAGACAGCGCGAACGCAGACACCAACGGCAACGGCACGAGCAAGACGAGTCCGAGCGCGGCGGAGAATGGCAATACCAATGGCAATGGCACGGGTCGGAAATTTGGCCGACCAAAGAAAAATGTCGTGAATGGGAATGGCAATGGGAGAACGACGATCAATGCGGGTGAAGAGGTCGAGAAGACATTTACGAATATGAGCTTGGCGCTGAACAATATGAGTGCGTATATTGCGAAGCAGCAGGGTGAGCTTGGACTGCCGGCAGTGGCGAGTGGTGTCAGTCCCGGCAGCGGTGGTGAGGAGTCGTTGTCGGCGGGTGGAGCTGTGCAGCCTCCTGGTGGTGGTGGGGACGGGGAGGGTGTTCATAAGGTCGAGGTGGAATCGAAGTTTGAGGAATTGAGTAGTGCGGAGATGGCGGTGAAGTTGCAGGAGAATATTGCCAGGTGGCAGGCGGAGTATGGGCATTTGGTGTCGTGAGGGTGGGAGTCATGATCTCGAATGAACAGCGGCTGGTGAAATCGGGAAGGAGGAATGGGAAAAGCATTGATTGATAAGAATGGCATGCGAGTCGCTTTTCAGGAAAATCGGCTACGTGTGGACGCTTTTACTGGGAGTCTACTGATGCGCTCAAAGCAAGGGCTCGAGGCGCAATGCCATTCTCTCCTCTCTCTCTCTCTCATGAAATGACATCGCCAGTATTTGGCTCTGGACAGCATTGCCGATGATCTTCCTCTATTGTCACGGCGTCACCACTGAACAACTCAGGTACTCTCCCAGACAAGACAATTTGGCGAAGCTTTCGGCCATGCCTCACACAGAAAGAGCTTTCCATTCTTCCAGCCCAATGCAAATTGTCTCGATGATCATACACTTCCCTCATCTTACGTATGTATCGTTCCTCCTGGTTGTTCGTGCTCGCTCAATTGGGCATCTCAAACCCTTCAAATATCCATATCGATATCCCCGGCACCGCCATTCGCTCCGTTGCTCGCAGCAGTCGCCTCGCCATTCCCAGCCGGTGCATCATCTCCTCCCTTCGAGCCCCAATAGTCCGCCATCTCAGCGTCCAGCTCTTCCGCCGTCTTGCGAGGTCGTCCACCCACCAATTCATGTCCCTGTTCATCGGTACGTGGGCGGCGTCCTCCTCTGCCTCCACGTCCACCTGTGCCACTCTCCTCTCTCCTCGCGCCTGGTCGTCGGCCGCCTTCACGCGGTGTGCCTCTGCGTCGGATTGGGGATCGCTCGCCGCCGCGGGCTCCTCCGGGTACGTAGCGGTCGACGTCTGATGCCGCTCGGCCTCCACCTCCTCTGCGAGGGCTATCGCTTCGCTGTCTTCGTCTGCGGCTATCGTCTCGAGGGTCGGGACCATTGTCGATCCGGTCGAAGAGGCTGCGTGGTGGCTTTTCGATGCGGTCGAAGAGCGAGCCGCGTGGTGCGGAAGGTGCTGGGCCGGCGGGCAGGAGGGTCATGCGAATTGCTTGACCGTTGGCATTTTGGCCGTCGAATTGCTGGACTGCATCGGATGCGTCGCGTGGGTCTTCGTAGATTACGAATGCGGTTCCTTGGGAGCGGTCGGCGCGGTCGTAGAGGAGGCGGACGGAAGCGACTGGGCCTATGCGTTCGAATAGTTCCTAGGTGGTGTTAGATCGTGTGGAAGGAGGGTTTCCGATTGAGGGCGTACGCGAAGGTCGTTCTCTGTGAGCTCGTAGTGGATGTTGTCGACACGGATCTTGCTTCCACCAGTGCTGTGGCTAAGAGTTAGTTGGCGTCGCAATGGACTTTATGGACATTGCTTCGTACGTTGCGGCACCACGCGGAGCATAACGATCGTCTTCAACTGGCGCATGTCTCTGCGAGCGGTCTGCAGTAGTATCAGTTTGTGCCCAATGCCTCTTTTGCTCATCTCCACCCACCGTATCGTTCTCCCTCGAATCGATCGTGTACCCAGTCGCTACGCCTCGTCAGCCCATGGTCCATCTCTCTTTCATCAAGACATCCGTACGAGTCGAGGTTGGCGGGTTCATCGCGTCGGTACTGTACGGCAGGAACGCCCTGTTAGCTCGGTCTGGCGTTGTCGCGAGTCGCTATCCATGGTTCGACAATCGAGTCCTCGGAAAGGGTGTTCGGCGACCGGATTACTGGGGAAAAAAGGCACCTGCGTAGGGATATTCGCATCAGCACAACGGATCCTGGTTCATGAAATCATCCGCTTCATACCTTTCGTACGCCATCTCTGGGATACTCCTCTCGACGAGGCGCTCTCGGTGGTGGTGGTCGTCTGTCACCTCCGCCGCCTCCACGGCCTCCTCTGCCTCTGCCTCCGCCGCGCTGAGTCTGTGTTAGTGAGAGTCTATCCCTCGTGGTGTATTCGATTTGTCGTACCGGGCGCTCGGGGCGTTCGCTGATGATCTCGTCAAGGCTGCGGTCCATGCTGTCGGTCGTTGTTGTCCGGAAGTGAAAGTCGGCAGCCGGTCGCGAGATGGGAGGTTGTATGGATGGAGCTTTGACGTCGCTTGGCAGGCAGGCGGGACTGCCGCGAACGCCGAAACTTTCGGAAAGTCCAAGGACAATTCATTTCTTCTCCTACTTTCTCCATCAACATGGATGCTCTCGTGGAAATTCATTCCGCGGCATCGCACAGGATGTGAAGATGGACAGGAGATCGTGCGATCGTGCGATCGACAAGGCAGCGATAGCAGGTCTCGGACAACTTGATCCTGCAATGCTTTGACAATCAGAGATTGAAAGTTGTGGTCAAATAACACAACTGCAGAGGTTTCATGGTAAGCATCACCCTCGACATCCTCCCTCCCTTTCATGATGACAATACTTCGTTATACCCAGCTCACTCAGATGCTACGGCAATTGCTGCGAACGCGATTATCTGACTACCTTCAACATTCATCATCCATTCATCTCCTCCTCGATGATAGACGCACATGCTGACCTGTCTTCAGATTTATAGCTTGCCAATCCGAATGCATGCTTCGAGCTGTGTCAGGGAGTGTGAGCGTACGCGAAGGAGCTCAATCTGCTCGCCAACGGTGGTGGGTATTCGGTAGGTTCATAGTTCCCAATACAATTATCATTCTGCACGTCTCTTTTGGCACAGTATCGATCTTTTCGGTGTCCAATATCCGGAACGCACGAATGCGGTTGGAGAATGCCTCTGGAAATTGAGTACTGTAACGATTTCCAGCATGTCCGTGATGCTCGAAGGTCTCAGCCTAGACCGGTCCGTCGGAATCTACGCCTGTAGGACCCGAGCGAGCAGAAAGGTCGATCCTTGGCCGAGAGTACGACCCAGGGCGTGAACATTGGCATTTGGGCTTCTCTCGACTCGTAAGCTCGTCAAGGATCTCAAGCTTCGACCCGGTTTCCTTCGCTAGCCACAAATTCGACCGAGGAAGCGAAGTCTCACACGCTCTCCGCGCGGCGAGGCACTTCTGGAGTGACATGCTGGAAGAAAAGGGCATGGTCGGCGGAGGGCGGCGCAGAGGGAGCCGGGGAGGAGTCGGACAATTTGCAGCATCTTCAATGATCGGACCGAAGATGACGATGTTGTGTATCCGCACACGGAGCCTTTCGCCAGTTTCACCAGCCCCTGCTCTCGGCAAGCATACGCATCAATAGTGCCAACAGCCCGGATATCGACGGTCTGTGCCAGGACGATGAAGTTGAAGGCGATGAGGTCTTCGTGCTGCGCCAGAGAGCGCAAGCGTACGCGCAGGAGTTCGTCGAGGACCCGTGCCGTATACGAGTAGCCCGTTGGCAAGACCATCGCTTCTTGTAGACGAGCAGCTCGTCAAACATTGTAAAGAAGGAAGACGGTAGACGAGCTGCTTGTCCAAGCGGGTATTGTTTCTCAAAGATTGGCGTACTCAATACATCAGAGCCGGGCAGCAAGGTCACAGGAATCTGCACCTTCTGCCTCCAGATTATCCGACGTGACAAGCTCCCAGCTCTGCAGACATCGGCCCGTTTTGGTCGTCCAACGAGCACACGTTATTGCATCCCGGATGAGCCACAGGGATCGAAATCCTTACATATCAGATCCGTCTCGCCGATTCATCGAACGCGAGAAGCCTGCCAAATCCTCTGGATACACAGATATTGGCATCTTTCGAGATTACAGCTACGACACGCCGTCAGCGAAGACGAGCCACTTGTTGGAAGGCCTGGTCTGTTACAAGGAGACGACCCTGCTGTCGAAGGCTACCTCAGGCGGCCTTGCGCTGGTCAGTCTGCTGGAATCTCCTCCTCCAGCCACTGAGCTCACTGTTTCCCAGTAACGACGCAGCCAAAGTCATGTGCTCACTTTCGTTTGTCGCGGCATTCGGTGGTACGGAGGTGTACAACAGTCTTCCACTATCCGCTGTCATCTTTCTCCAAAACATCAACACTCACTGCTTTGCGTAGTAAGGCAGACCGGCAGGCCTAAGAAGTTTGGCAACAGACTTTGCAGCATCTCCGATACAGTGCCATATGTCTGCGGCATTCAGTGCTGGCGCAGATGGGAGGCAACGCGGGTATGTACAAGCGGTCAACCGGTTCATAGGGATCGAGGCCTACTGATGCTGACTTTCTTGATCAGTGTCGGATCTCCTAGTCGCAAGATGCTTCTGCGAATGTCTTCAGAGGGCTGATCCGGCAAACCTCCAATTTTCGACCCCAGAACATGCATCATCTCCATCGTAACGAGGTGTCCAGCGGTGGCACAGATAGGAGGGTCTTTGAGAGAGTGGCTGCCAGCGATTCACGAGATCGAGGTCGTTGTGATGCTGATTTGACCGAGTAGATTCAGGGCATGTTTCACGGCGAAGGCCGTGGTCGGAAGCGCGTCCATGCGTGCCTACCTCACCTCACTAGATGGACTCGAATTCCAGGACATCTTCTATAACGATTAGTCATCTTCCAACACATGTCGGTGAACCGGTCTGACATCTCACACTATCTCCTCCACCTCGTCACCATCTGGGGCAACATGACGGGATCCATGCAGCCAGGACATGCTCCGATCTCGAGAGTCAACCAGGTGAGGGACAGCGGTAAGGGCCATCAGGTGCTCTCCACTTCCAGCAGCAAGCTTCAACCGATCCGTGGGACACGAGCTACTCGTTCGACCGATGCAGCCGGCTCCGAAGGTCTTCCCATCGGCGTGAGTGATGACGAGGATGACGACCCTCCCACCAAGAGACAACGCACCACGCGATCTGCATACAGCAAGCCCTCGCTCTCTTCCACAGCACAGCAAGACAGTGCCAACAACGAGGACATTGACCCATCGATCCAGCACAGTGAGACTGAAGACGATGAGCCGATCAAGTTCATCCGACGAGCCGCCCGTCCTGCCAATCGATCAGTTTCCGTGGATTTATACGAAGTCAGCGAGACAGAGGTTGAGGATCCAGCTGCAACTGATCGCTCTCCGAAACATACATCACGATAGTGCCAACAAAGCGGATATTGGCGGTTCGTGCCATGACGATGAGACTGAAGATGACGAGGTCGAAACTGTTCACGAGAAGCGTGTCGTCCGTCCCGCACACAAGCCGAAGCATCTCTCCCACGACCTGCTCTCGACAAACGACACCCATGACACTGCCACCGTAGCTGATGATGACGGATCAGAAGAAGATCGTGAGAACGAAGCAGGCGAACCGGATGTCTCGCCTTCAATATCAACCAGCCATGGTATCGAAGACGAAGACGCTCTGATCATCTCCATCGAAAATTCAGAAGACTTTTAGGGCGACTCTCAGCCTACTGTAGGTGACACTGTGGCATGAGACTCGTTCACCGATGCACCAGATCCGTGAGACCTCCTGGAGCGTATCCTGCAAGGATCCATCTCGCAGTGCTGGGAGAAGAGGCATCTGGTCTCCTCGCTCATTCATTATTCCCTGCTATGGACATACCATGGCGATCTCGACGGCGATGTTGGTGACTCTGGCCGTCGTTCACCAGGCAATACTCTTATATCAATTTCAAGAATGGAGATCGTTTCTTCGATACGGATGTGTTTGGGAGAGCTCACGCGCTGTCCTGCTATGTTGCAAGACAAGAGTCCACCGTCTTAATGACAGCATCATGGCCATCCACGATCGGCAGGCTGATATCGGCTTCTAGGTCTACATCGAAAGTCATGGCAAGATCTCCGTGTACAACGAGCTTGACCTCACTAGAGGTGCCGAGACAGATGAGGCGACATTGGTCGTGCGTTGCGGCAAGTGCAACGATCCGGACACCGACAAAATTGATACTGTGCCATGCTCCGAGCGCTCGTCTGGCAAGTACATCGTCAATAAGTAGACGTGCGATCTGTGTCCACCGACCAGCAAGGAGCACGTAGCCCGTCGTTGCGAAACTTCTAATGCGAACTACGATCGAACGACCAGCCGATCATTGACTCCGATATAGCAATACCTTCGAATCCAGACAACTTCGGCAAGACAGGAGCATATGATGAAACGGAACGGCGTGGGTCTTGATCCAGGCTAGCAGGAAGAGCTGACGGATGGCGTTGGCACAGCAGAAGTGGATTTGTACTTGGGCCTTTATATTGAAGCAATGCATGCGAAGACTCGGTGCATTCGAGCGCCGCTTCATTGATTTCACAGTGTGCACGTCACCGTATGTGGTCGTACGTTGCGTTGTCCATGTTTGAAGTTGATAGCTTGAGAAACTGTGTGTTCGACAATAGCACTTCGACACTCCAAAAATCCAATGCCTCCAGACATTCCCACGATCATTGATTTAATTGTTATGCTTCTTCGTTTATGATCTCCTGAACTACGGCAACAACCTCGTGGTCTCGGAATCTCGCTGCGTCCGCAGGCTCGAATACAATGGACGATAGAGCAATATCTAGACCGACATGTTGGTATGGACATAGCGACTTCGTTCCTTGGTCGATCAGTACGTTTGATAGCTCAGAAGAAGCGCAAAAAGAAGATCTGTCTTGACGTCTAGGACATAAGTGAAGCACAGCGTCGTTGCGCGACTCCTTGCGGGTGTCCGTCAAAATGGTAAAAAAATTGAGGTATTGAATTCTCGCGACTGGTGAATGTTAGATGGAGGATGAACCTGTCAGAGGTAGATGGTACGGACCGCCTGTGTGATTCGAACACTATTGTCACTGTTAATAGGGGATTGATGATTGGATTGAGTTGTTTCGACTCACCACGCTCCCGAAGGAACTGCCTATCAACTCTGTCTTGCAACATAGCAGGGCAGCGCGTTAACCACTCCGCCAAAGCGCCCGATTGGTTGATTTGTGATGAAGAGAGCATGTTCTGACGTAATATATCGCTCAAAACATCGTCCATAGGCCAGGGGAGACTAAATTCAGCTTCTGAATTCTCCGACTGGGGGACAGCAGACCCAGACCCACATCGTGAGTCTAATTATAGAACAGAACCGCTGTATTCATGCTGGGCACTCGTGGGGTTGCTGTCGTCTTAGTTCGTCAACACAACTTCGATATTTGCTTCCACGCTGTGGTCACTCGATGGGGGCATACTATTGCACTCAGAGACGTACAACAGTTGCTTCATGGGATGACGATAACGCACGGCGTTGAGCCTCTGTCTCCCATCAGAGTTTACTCCAGCGTTTGTTCCGCGGAGTGTGAGGTCCCGCTGTCGATGGCCTCTCCAGGGAACAAGCTTAGGCCAACGCAGCCGAACAGTCACACTCGGTCCGTCAATTCTAAACATATACTCTGTTTCTACTCTGAGTTCCCTACCGGAATATCGATCGATCCACTCCACCGCACACAATTTCGCACTCACGATCAAGCTCCGCGGAGATGTGGTCGGTACATTCACTCAAGCCGTCACGCGCGGCCCGCGCCGACTAAGCCGCATTGGGAACTTCAACTCACAGCGAAGGAAAGAACGCAGACCACCTCAGCCATGCACTCCACCAGGTCGACATGCAGAATGTCGCAGACCTCCAGCTCCACCGCCGGCCTGTGCGGACCGCAACAAATGATGTCAGTATCTGGTCCGACATCCCTCAGAACGACTTCCGCGAAAATCTCGTCAAGCTCGAGAGGCGCACCAATGCCGTGCCAATGGATGTCCTTATCGCTCCTGTCATCCACGACAGCTTCACAGAGACAGATGTTTTACCTCTGAGTGTCGAAAGGCAAGTGGCCGATGATCTCGCTTACATCGCGGCCGTGACAGAAGGAGCTCAAAGCGTTGCCGCCGTCTGCTTGGAACAGCACATTGGAAGTAAGCTACTCGTGCGAGTTGCAGGTATGGACGTCATGGATGCAAAGATTCGAGACATGCTGGACAAGACGGCCCGGCTACTAGAGAAAGCTGCGACTTTGCTGCAGCAGGCCGAGACGTGTAAGGAGCGGATGTTCGCCCTGATCACTGAGCAGCATTCACAGAAATTGCTCGGCCGCATGCGTTCGGCGAAATGGCAGAAACCTGCCTACTTGAGGAAGACACACAAGAAGCCTCTCGTTCGGGACTTCGAGAACCTGTCACACCGAGTTCAGCACGCATATCCATCAAAGGGTGAGGGGCATACCCGAAAGACTTTGGTCGATGCCATCACGGTGCTGAGCAAGGAATACGAGCGTTTTGAGAGCACGAATATCGAAGACGAACTAAAGAAGTTGAAACTTCTCGTAAGATCTACCCACGACTGGTGCCGAAACCCTGACGTGAGAGCTTTTGCATCCAAGCTCGACGGTATCTCTTCCCCGACTCCCCAAGTCGCGGCTGCGGTGAAGACATTGCGGCAATTGGAGAAGATTGGCGCCTACTGGAGGATCGCGAGCAATCTGGTCGACACCGCTACGAAGTTTCCAAAGTCATTCCGCCGGATCGAGATCAAGCATGTGGTGCCGTACGCGGAGACGCCGACCGAGATCGCACATGAAAGCTGGGCGAAAGTGATGCACGTTCACGCTGAGGTACAACTCGTTGTTGAGTATGCAATCAAACAGCAAAAGGACAAGGAGCACGACCTACAAAAAAGTGAAGGATCAGACTTCATCATCTGGCCCAGGACCATCGGAACAAGCAAATACCTCTGCTATCTCTGCTACCTCTTCTTGCGAGAATACGGTGGATTCGGACATGCGCTGAGTTCGCACGGAAGACTATTCGACCAATGGACGGTACCAGATTTGGAGGACTACGATCACGAGACGAGAGAAAAGCTGGCTCAGGTTCTATTCAGGATGAATGGTTGTGTTGTGAGACACACCGAGAAGCTAGGAGAAGCCATTGTCTGGAGACCTGAGCCCATGACGAGTCGTCAGAATCTATTGGCAGATCTTGACATTTCAAAGGAAGTTGTTGCAGACGAGGAAGTTAACGATAAATTGTCCAGTATGTCAGTTACAGCAGCTTGAGTCAGCAGACTCTTCATACGCATCCAAGTATACAATCGCTGCGCCAGGTTTGCGGCTACTCTTGAGCGGCCGGCGGCATATATTTCTTGGTCAACGCTGCCAGTTCTGCAGTGCTCTGCCTGTTTTTCTCCGCCTGGTCTCTAGCGCTCTTTGCCTCTCTCTCCGCCTTGAAGTACTCCGCCCCCATCGCGTATCTCTCGTCAGGTTCGGGATATTTAAACGCTGCGTGAGGTCCATCCTCATCAGCAGCAGCGCCATCTCGAGCCAGCCGCAGGCGATCCGCTTTCTCGTCATCATCAATCGCCCGGTCAACGATATCCAGCTTCTCACGAGCAGTTCCTCTTTGCGCAGGCTCGTGCATCAAACAAGTCTTCACGATATCCACCAAAGCTGTGCTGTAACTGTTCTCGATCGACGGGTTCCATTTCACCCACATGGGATCGTTGGGCTTGGTGTAGTATGGACGCTCGAAACTCACATCGCTATGCATAAGCTCGTAGATGATCGCTCCGACTCCCCAGAGCTGCGGATGGTTAGCTGCGATTCTTACTCGAAGACAACGGAGACTCACGTTCGCTGCCGCCAGAATCTGCTCATCGATCAAACTCCGATACTCTTGACCCGTGTCTTCCTTCTCTTTGTCCAGTATCGCCTTCTGCTGATCATCAGTCCTGAGTTCCATTGGTCGCCAGCACGCATTCCCCGCATCATCCCTTCGCAAAACCTGCGGATTGAAACCGTCAGTTGTCGAAGTCTCCACAGCGAATTCAAAGTCACTGAGCTTGACATTCGGATAGATCGAGTCGGTTGTCGTGGCAAGGAACACATTGTCCGGCTTGAGATCTCGATGCACCACCTGCCGCCATCCCTCAACTGGACCATCAAGACTTCCTTGCTCCATGACCAACACGGCTCTGAGCAGCTGCTCCAGCATGCGCCACACAACAGGTTCTGGGACGATTGGCGTTTCCGCGGGCAGGACCTTAGCCTTGCGTATCGGTGGGATGGTATCTTCATGCCGGAACTCGCTGTGGTATTTGTTCATCATCACTTCAAGATTGTCCGCATCGTAGTACTCTCCAATGACCCGGTACTGATGGTCCTCCGGAAAATTCCTGTAGCCTCTGAGCTTGGCAAAGTTCGCGCCTCCGTTGGGTACATCACAAAGTCTCTTGTGAAGCACATAGTCCATATTTTGACGATTCTGCACGTCCCTGATGTCTCCGGACCATTTGGTGCCATCTTTCCAGTCGGCGAGCTTCTCCACGGTCGTACGTTTCACAACGGCGCGGTCACGGACGAGACCGGCAGGATCTAGTCGCACCCAGACTGACACGTCATTCACACCACCGCGGCCTCCGATGGCCAACCCTCCCTTCCAGAGAGTGTCTCCTCTGAGCTCATCCGCGGTTGGCATGACTTCGTCATCTCCTTCCCTGCCCATAAGATCATTGTCGATTGCTTGCGCTCGTTCCGCGATTGCTTGAGCTTGTTCCGCGTTTTGGGCGTTCCGTGTTTGAGTTAGTTCCGCTAGTCGGCGATTATTTTCTTGCCTCTGTGCCGCTCGTTGATCAGCTTCTTCTTGGATCCGCGCCGCTTCTTGATCAGCTTCTTCTTGGATTCGCGCCGCTTCTTGATCAGCTTCCTCTTGGACTCGCGCCGCTTCTTGATCAGCTTCTGCTTGGAGTCGTGCCGCCTCGATAGCTTCAGGTCGGTTTCGCGCCGCTTCTTGAAGAGCTTCCGCTTGACTTCGTGCCAACTCTTGGAGAGCATTCGCTTGAGCCTGTGTCCGTTGTGCCTTGGCCACGCGCCAGCCTGCCGAGACTTCTGCGAGTGCTGCAGCGTAGTTGCCATTGTTATTGGCTCTGGCTTGTCGAATATTGCGCTTCAGAAAAGTGGTCCATTTCGCTGGCTGGGCCATTTTCGCTCGTCCGTGGTTTGAGGATGATTGGATCGAGAATACTGACAGTGCGACGTTGAAAGGGTAGGCAAAGGATTGCCAGCGAACATTTCGGACAAAGAATGCTGACGCCGGATCAAGAGTTTGTAGTCCGGCCATCGAACAACGACGGCAGAACGAATCTGTCCCGTCGCAAAGGAGAAGCGGAACAAAGAGGACGTTGTTCTAACGTCTCCCAACTGAGCAGACGCCCACTCGAAGTTGTTTGACAATCGTGCTCTACCTCAGAGAGCATGACGAGTATCCTAGGACGACGTTCTGCAGTGATCGCTCATTTTCGAACGATTCTCCGCCGCAAAGTCCCGCGTTCTCGTAATGATGAGGTCGATCTGGATTCCTGCTAGCAACCCGCCTTACGTTGGTAGGCGACAAGATCACCGACTGGGTCGTAGAGAAAGCCGTCGATAGTATGGCGCTCCATCGGCAATTTCGCTGAGCTTCGCGGATGATTGCTTGGTCCCAGAATCGCGAATTTGTCGTGCGCGATGAAAGCCGAACTATCGACCAGTCAGTGAAATGCTTGTAGATGACCACGACATACCTTGCACTCAGAGACAAGAGGAATGCTGAGATCGAAACATATGCCATTTCGACTTTTCCCATGCTAACCACGGCGATCCAGATCCCATGCCGTTCGGAACTCCCAAATGGTATCTCGCACAACAAAAAAGAAAACAAAAAAATGTCTCAAAAACTCCCAGCCAGAATATCGGCAACACAGCAATCAGCACCAACGCCCACAAAGTCCCAATCCACACCTTTCCAATCAATCAATCAATCTCCATCCAATCCTCCTCCCTCACCTGCAACCCACCCTCCACCGCAATCCCACTCTTCACCCACTCCAACCCCTCAATGACATCCAACCCCTTCCTCCCCATCCTCACCTTCTTCAACAACCCCTCGACACAAGGCCTCGCGCCTTCCCACTCCTTTCCTCTCCCAGCATCCCAATCGCCATCGTCGTCTCCAAATCGGCACCAGATCCAATCGCACCTAGCGATGCGGTGCGTGTTTCGACTCCGATCGATTTTGCCGGGTGGTGCGTCGAAGGGTAGGCGGCCTTCCATGAGTGCGTAGAGGAGCACGCCGAGGGCCCAGCCGTCTGTTAAGCGGCCGTCGTAGGGTTGGCCGAGCAGGATTTCGGGCGCGGCGTAGTCTTCGCTCCCGCAGCGGGTGGTCAGGAGAGGTGATTCGGGTGGTTCGGGAATGCGTCTGGACAAACCGAGGTCGGTTAGGATGACGATTGGTGTGGGATGCGTGCGTGGATCGGGGAGAGATTGAAGAGCGGACTCGGGGAGGTTGACGAGGACATTCTCGAGTTTGATGTCTCGATGTACGATGCCTTGAGTGTGCAGATATCGCACAGCGCTGACAAGTTCGGCGAACATGCGCTGCACGAGATGAGGAGTCAGGAGGTCTCGTTTTTGACTGGCAAAGTCGAAGAGGTCGCCGCCTTGACAGTAAGAGAGAACGAGCAGAGCGCGGGAAGGTTGATATTCGCAGGCTTTGAGGTGGACGAGAGAAGGGTGAGATATGCTTTTGAGCATTTCGACTTCGCGCTTGAGGCTGATTTCAATGCGCTCCTCATCGGCACCTCCAGCAGGTCCGTGCTCGACGATTTTGATGGCGACTAGTTGGTGTGGATCTAGGTGGTCCTCAATCTCAGGCGTGGGATGCGCGGGAATGCGTTCACGGGTTGCCAGCATGACGGTTGAAAAGGTACCTTGACCGAGTTGACGAAGCGGCCGGAATTTCCTCCGCTTATCGTGGATGCCACAATGAACCTCAAGTATCTCAGAAGCAGTACCATCCTCCAGATGAGGAGGCTCCTCCTCCGCTTCGTCACTCCCCGTCCCGCTCGAGGAACTCGGTGGTGGTGTGGGAAGATGCTCTCTCTCGGCACCAGCAAGTGCTGGAGGAGCCGTGCTTGTCAATCCTCGCTGAGTCGCCAAGTATGCCTCCCTCTGCATGTGATACTCTGCCGTATCTTGCACCGCACCACCGCTTGCACCATATGTGACGTGGCGAGGTCTGACGTTGTGCAATTGATCAGGAACGAAATCTGATATACTCCTGGTCCGACCATGCGCTTGTGTGCTGCCTTTGCTGTTATCCTGCGCTCCCGCCAGACCCGCCGCATTGGCTATTGCAGCTTCTTGCATCAAACTCCCATAACCCTTCTTCCTCCTCGTCGACGGCGACTCCGGAGACGTGGGCTGTGATGTGGGTTGCCGAGGAGTCTGTTCGCCCAGAGAGTTGTCCCTCGATCGACCCGATGCTGTAATGCGTCGCTTGCGCCAGAACGAGTCGGTCGAAATATTGACTGAGGGTGAGGGTAGTGGAGTGAGGTCCGTCATGGCAGCAAGATACGGAGAAGGGAGATTCGATCCGTACGATAGCGAGGAATTGAGGCTCGTTGTTGACATGTTCGATCGGAGGGAGGATGTGGTCGGCGGCAGGTGGACTGGCGATGTTATTGAAGTGATTGACTGGAGTGACGCGGATTCCACCGGCGGACTGGCATCGTAGTTGATCGTGGGAGTGTCGCTAGCACGAGCAGCTCCCGCCTTGGTTGGACTGTCCAGATCGGTCTTCAGGGACAGCCGAGCGCTGCCTGGAGGAATCGGCTGAGTACTCCGAGGAGGCAGTAAGACGACGGATGTGTCGAGTGGAGGGAGGACGACGGCCGCGTTATTCTGAGCAAAAGCCTTGTGATTTCTCACCTGGGGCTCAGCGGCAAGCGCAGCGCTTCCTTCATCAGCAACACCCGGCGGCATGAGATCGACGACACGGGCATGCGTGCGGTCCTCCACGCCGGCAGATGGTGCATCATCCGTCGATATCCGAGAAGAGATTTGGCCGTCATCATTGTCCTGGGCCTGCCCTTCACCAACAGCAATATCGTGCGGGGCATCCCCATGAGGGCGGGAGATTGAGCTCATGGCGCGGACATGGGTAAGGCGGTGGTACGCGGTACTCTCAAAGGGTACACTGCGGGAGGCACAGCAGGACCTTGAGAGTTGATGTTTGGATCGAATTTTTGGAGGCCAGCTGCTTGGGTCTTCGGCAATGCAGCAGCGAGGACTGCACGTCGTCGCTTATCGAAACCAGCCTCTCCAATGGACGGTCGCTGTCATGGGCAAAGTTTCACAGGGATGTGTTGACTTGTGCATGCGTTGCTAGGGATTGGTCATTGGTGGTCGAGATGCGGGCAGCTTCAGAGAGTGTGAGGCCTGAGGCATGAACAGAATGCGAGGAAAGTCTTAGCGGACACGAGACAGAGCGAATGGCGTTGCTTTCATTTGCAAAAATAGATGAAGATCTGGGCATTGCGATGCTGCCATGTGCTCTGAGAGGAGAGATCGATCGTGTTTCCACGATCGATACGTTCTATTCCTATCAGAAAATGTCGAGACCCACGTGCAATGTGCACCTCATCTAAATCAAAGCCTGTCCCTTGAACATGCCCTCTCGCACTTCCTTGACCACATCTTTCCGATCATGCCGTCCGACCAATACCACACCCCTCCCTCTCCTTCCCATACGTCCCACTCTCCCTAATCGGTGAATGAAGTCAATCGACGTATGCGGCACATCATACAATACGACGTGCCTGACCTGAAGGGTGTCGATTCCTCGTGATCCCAAATCGGTCATGACGAGGACTTTCGTATTAGACAGCAGTTGGGTCGGACGAGACAGCGTTCCAGGGTCGGAGGCAGATGGGGGAGCGTAGACAAGTGTGTTCTTGTTGTCAGACGATCGGGAGGGAGGCGCGGGGCCAGTAGCAGCTGTGTTGCGAGGCAACGAAGGCGAGCCGGTGAAGGCAGCAAGTGTCTCGCTCATTTTACGCTCGTCGCTGTCTCTGCTTAGAGCTGTGGCATCAATACCTTTTGCGCGGAGGTATGCTGTGAGTTCAGCAGTCTTCTCCCGTTCGTTGACGAAGACGACCACTTTCTTCTCATGTTCGGGACCTTCTTCCGCGGTCTCCTTGCCGATGTCCCAGATTGTTTGCGCGCATGCAAGATCGCGGTTTCCTTGGTAGGGCACTTTGTCGATGTCGACTACGGAGAGTTGGACTCGACGAGGGATGGCGTGCAGGTTTGGAGTCACTAGACGGCGGACGTTCGGATAGCGTTTGTTGAGGTAGGAGTCTAAAGAGCGGGGAATTGTGGCAGAGCAGAGGATGAGTTGGTGTAAAGAGGGCGTGGCGCGGTCGATGATGCCGGATGTGATGGGAGAAAAGGAGCGGTCGAGGAGGGAGTCGGCTTCGTCGATTACGAGATGTGTAACCCGGGAAAGGAGATTTGGGTCGGATTCCGTGATGGATTGCAAGAGGTGAGGAGTGGAGATGACCACATCGATGCCCGCGGGAGAGAAGAGTCGGTTGCGGATGACGGTAGGAGAGACGGAGGATGAGATGGCGGCTGAGCGGAACTTGATGGTGTGGGAGAGAGACTTGAGGAGTGCGCCGACTTGGGAAACGAGTTCGGCGGTCGGGAGAAGTATGATAGCTCGTGGACGCCCAGAGCTGGTATGGTTGATGTCCGGCGTTTCGAGGGCGAAGTTCGCCGACCATGCGGGTTGACGAGTGGCTTCTTCTGCTTTGCGGGCGTCTTCCACTGCTAGCTCGGATTTTTCAACAGCTTCGGCTCGTTTGATGGCATCTACAACAGGGAGGACGTAAGCTAACGTCTTTCCAGAACCCGTCTCTGCGGCGAGCAGAATTGGTTCCATCCCTGCTTGAATCTCTTGTATCGTTCTGGTCTTCTTCTTCTTCGTCATGTCCTGTGTCCCCAGAATCGCAGGTATCGCAAGCCGTTGTATGGGTGTAGGCGAAACGTCCTGCAGTCCTCCCAGTGCTTGCGACGATATCGATCCCTTGACCAAAGGTAATAGATCAAATTCATCAAAGCTGTCCCTTTCCGCCAACTCCTGCTTGATCCGTCCACGCTTTTCATATGACACATTCGCCAACGCCCGCTGCATCTTCAGCGCCTTCATCGGTTCTCTCGTCTTTTCCGGCTTGCCACTATTTGTTCTCGCTTTCAAAAATGCTCTCGCCTGCCGTTTGTGATCCGCCGCTGTCATCTTCTTCTGTGCCAACTCCACCTCCCTCGGTACTGTCGTTCGATTCATTGCACCCCATGGACTATTCCGCGATCGCCTCGTCGTGCGTCCTTCTGATTGTGCTCGTGGTGGTCCTTGGGCGACTTTTTCGGAAAGCACCATTCGTGATGGCTGTCGTTTCTGCACGGTGGCCATGGATCGGGTGGAGGTTCGCCATGATGGGTAGCAGGACTTGTATAATGCGCTGATCTCGCAGAATGGGCAGATCGATGGCGATGCAAGGCGTAGCATCTCGTCTGTCCGCTGATGGCAGCTTCAATCAGATGACATCCAATGCGACCACGCGAGCATTTGAAGCTCGACCTGTCGAGAATAGTTTTGTGAGCGCTCCCCGGTTCGTCACATCGACTAGGGCAATGAAGGTTCGGTCCGCTCCACGGAAAAGACGCCATCTTCTGACGGAAACGTGATCATCGCCATAGCAACTTGGCGGCAAAGCTGGAGCTCCGCGCTGTGCTGCGCGCAAAGCAGCTCGGCACGAGAGCAAAAGCTGAAACCCCAATGTTGTGAGAGCTGCACAACACTTCTTCCTCTTCGACACCACAACTTCCATTCACCAGCAGTCTTTCGCTTCGTCAGCTCTACGCGCATTTCATGTTCTAAAAGCTGCAGAATTCACCACTTCGGCTGGTCATTCACCATCTTCATCGGTTTTTTTGGTTTATTGGCCCGCACGCACCTTAGCCGTTCAACGGCGTGCCCGACATTCCTGGCTGTTTATCCTCCGTACAGCGCACGAGACATTCCAACTGTACCTGGACTACTGCCACGCTGCGCATTCACTGCTCGGCAGCTCCATAATCATGGACTCTGTATGTTGACCTCTCCTGCACCAACTTTCCTCATCTTTCACTCGACAATGTCGTTATCCATCTTCCTCTCGATTTGACTCCCGCTTACACAATGGTTCGCCAGGTGGTCCGACCTCTACGCATTAGCAAGGGCACCCCCAGCTCTTCCCCAAACAAATCTCGTCCACTCTCCGAAGTCGGTAGCAACGAGCATAGGAGAAA
This sequence comes from Zymoseptoria tritici IPO323, assembly GCF_000219625.1. Lineage (NCBI taxonomy): Eukaryota > Fungi > Ascomycota > Dothideomycetes > Mycosphaerellales > Mycosphaerellaceae > Zymoseptoria > Zymoseptoria tritici. The sequence goes on along the minus strand of NC_018216.1, from coordinate 3,034,561 downwards.
CAGTCCTTCCTGGAATCAGGTCACCAAGGTTAGTCCTGCACAGAGCTGAAGCTTCTCCACCTCATTGTTATGATTATCATGACTTACTAACACGGTCCTTCAGCAGGCCGATTCCTCACCAACCACAGACACCTCATCTTTCATCAAAGACAACTCGCCGCGCGCATTCTTTCGCGGCCGCGATCCAATGTCGCCCTCTCGCAACGACGAGAACACCTTCAGTACCCCACGCGATGCATCGCCCGGCGTATCACCAAAACGACGTGCAAGCATCGAGCGACTGAAGCAAGCCGGCCGGGTCAAGACCAGCAACATCTTCGCCATGGAGACACGCGATGCATACGATCCACACAACGTACCAATCGTCGAGCGGCCGAGTGCGAACCGACCAAAGAGCCCGGGATTGTTGAACAACAGCTTCACTCGTTTTGACAGCCAGCGCAAGGAAAACAACCCTCTCTCGAGCCCAAGCCGTGGCCACAAGCGCACAGAAAGCCAGACTACACTGCCAATCACCTCTCCATCATGGGAGACACGGACAAACGGCGCTTCAGCACCATCCTCACCCACAAAGTCTGCGCTTTCCCGCAGCAGCCAGTTTGGATCCCCTCTCGAGCAGGACAGCATCCACCAATGGTCCGATGAAGACCGCGCACCCACACCTCGTGCTCGTGCTCTTCATCGTCACAACAAGAGTGTCACATTTCACGAAGATCCGGAAGTAAACGAATACGAGAACCAGACACCAGAACCATCAGTCTCCGCCACATCTGGATCGCGAGAGGGCAGCTACGACTCTGATATACACTACGAGGATTACAGCTTCGAGCGCGGAAGTTCAGCAGACCAGCACCGCGATGACAGCTTTGATGAAGATTTGGAGAATGCGGACAAGACGCCGGTCGTCCTTCCAGAAGCATGGTCGCGCATGTCTCCTCAGGCTGCTCGTACTGAGCTGGTTGATGGTGATGATGATGTGTTCGAGGGCTCTCCAGTCCCGCAACGTCCTGTGCTGGGTCGTTCGGAGAGTGTCACTTCAGATTCAGACTCTCGACCTCTGCCACCACTGCCAGGCGTGATGCGCGCGAGACGTGAGTCCGACGCACTGTTCGCCGCTGCAGAGCGCGCATCCAATGCTGCGCGTTCCCTTCCTGCTCCACCCAAACGTGCTTCCTGTACCAAGGAGGATATCATCAAGATGCGCAACGGTCGCCCGTCTCCAGGACATGCGCCACCTGAAGAGCTCATCGTGAAGAACCTCGACACTGGTGAGACCAAGGACGTTCGTGTGGATGAGAGCGAAGTGGGCGAGGACTCAGTCGTCGCAGAGTTGGCCGAGTTTGCCAATTCGCCTCCTAAAATCTCCCGCGAGAGCATTCTTCGCAATCTCCGCAACTCCAGATACGAGACGGATGAGGATGAATTTGACGCTGAAAAGTCCATCTCTGGAGACAGCCCGGAACGACCGACTTACGAACAGCTCGCCAGAATGCATCCTGATGAAGCAGTTCCATCACGCGAGAACAGCCGCGATGCGAGCGGAAGATACTTTGGAGGATACGATGATGACTCTGAAGTTCAAATCAAGGAGGAGCCCGTGGACGACAGCCAATTCGATATGGGCTCCGTGCCAGCTGTCGAGCAAACACAGACTCTCGCACCAGCTCCCTCTGGCGACTATGACCGTCAGTCGTCTGTCCTTAGGCATGACATTGGCGACGATCGATCTCCCAGTCGTGAGTCCTCTGTCGGACCCGATGCAGAGAGCACCAACCTCGATATCCACAGCGCCAGCCAGCCCACAGCAGAAGTTGACGATGGCAAAGAGAGCCTGCAAGACGCCATGCAACTGCTCACCGTCAAGGACTACTCTCTCAATACCAAGAAGTCACTTTCTTCAAGCGGAGAATTCGAGCTGCCGACATTCCTCAGCAGTGATGGCTTTGACTTTGGCATGAACGACTTTCTGACTCCACCAGCAACCACTTCAGCAGCACCCACGCAGAACGAAGTCATCACCAAGGCACCTTTCCTCCAGCCAGCAGCTGAGATCAAGCCAGCTTACAAGGATTTGCCTCGACCAACTTATGATGGAGCAGACTATTCTCCAGAGGGCACTCCCGAATCGGTCGTCCACCACTCCAGCACCGAGGAGATCTCAGGTTTGGAGGACCACTCTGAATTCTTGGAACAGCCGGAACCACCACAGCAAGCCGTTGAGATCCCGGAGCGTCGCGCTACCATTCGCACAGGTGGCCAGCTCAAGGCACGTCCATCTGCAACACCAGCTGATATGCGCATGATGGCGGAACAGCGACGTCTCGTTAGTGCCGAGCATCCTGTCCCTCCGATCCCTTCAGCATACTCTGCGCAGATGGAAGACACCACCGAAGCTGAGGAAGACGTTGAGGCGACCACACACTCCTCGACGAGCAATGAGTCCAAGGCAGATTCCGGCGTCGAAGCAGGAGATGAGCACACCACCTCCAAGGGCAAGAAGATGAGCCTCAATCTGGACATTCCCGTTGACGACAACGATGATTTTGAATCGGCATTCGATCGCGTGATCGAAGGTCAAAAGGTGCGAGAATCATTTCATTTACTTAAACCCTTCACCAGGTTTGGTCCTGTTCTCAAGCAGACCGTATCTGAGCAAGAATCTGCGGAAGGACGTGTCCGCACTGCGGGCTTCGTCCCTGACGCGCCTACTCCATTCTCACCGCACCAGCATACTAACGCATTTACTCGCACACAGAAGGGTTACCTTATGCGACAGAACACCAAGCTTGTCATCGCTTCAAACAGGAACTTCTCCGGAGACAGCAACGGTACCGCCAAGTCGAACGAGTCCGCTCAGACGACAAGCTCTCGCACAAGCCCTTCCAAGGGCGTCAAGCACGGCAGCAACTCCCGCAAACCGAGTGCGGAGCAATTCCTGCAAACTGAACCGTGGAATGGCAAGGCTCGCCGCAAGAGTCAAAGGCAGGCATCCGCGCAGCAGATGAACGGAGTCGCTCCGCCTCTTCCTGGCCAACCCAGCGCTCTCGGTGTCGTCGACGAAGACTTTGCTGCAGGCACTAGCAGTCTCGAGGATGATGTTGGTGAGGGCGTTGAACGCGGTCGCCTCTTCGTCAAAGTGGTCGGCGTCAAGCATCTTGATCTGCCCATGCCCAAGAACGACCGCCTCTACTTCCAGCTGACTCTCGACAACGGTCTGCATTGCGTGACGACGGCCAGTCTCGAGCTGGGCAAGACGGTACCGATTGGCCAGGAGTTCGAGCTTGTCGTATTGAACGATCTCGAGTTCCAACTCACTCTTTCGACCAAGCTCCCGCCACCACCCAAGACTGAAGCACCAATCTCGCGGCCCTCATCTCCAACCAAGACGCCCAAGCATGGCAAGACGTCTTCCCTCACCCGCTTCCTGGCATCTCCAAAGAAGCGTGCCGCCGAGAAGGAACGTCTGGAGCGCGAGGCCGCCGATGCCGAGAACCGTCGTCGCGATGAAGAAGAAGCACGCCTCCAGCAACGCAAACGTCAATCCGCCCATCCGTCCGCCTGGGACCTGCTCCACACCCTTGTCAATCCCGCCGATGGCTCCTTCGCGCGTGCATATGTCAACCTTCGTGCGCATGAGAAGCAATGCTTTGGCCGTCCTCTAGTTGTCGATATTCCCTGCTACAACGAATGGGCCATTGACGCCGAGTCCGGTAGCTCAAACAACACCTCTGTCCGCTCCAAGCGTGGTACCACCGGTCCCGTGCGCAGGCCACCATACATTGTCGGCCACCTCGAGCTGCAGCTGTTGTACGTCCCGCGTCCCACCTCCGCCACCGACGAGGATATGCCCAAGTCCCTCGGCTCTGCAGTCCGCGAGATGACCAAGGCCGAAAAAGTCATCGAAGTCGAACACGAAGGCCACCTCTCCCAGCAAGGCGGCGACTGCGTACATTGGCGAAGACGATTCTTCCGTCTGACCGGCCCAAAGCTGGTGGCATACCACGAGCACACGCAGCAGAAACGTGCTGTCATCAATCTGAGCAAAGCGAGCCGGCTTGTGGATGACAAGAGTACGCTCGTCTCGGACCCCAAGTCAGGCCATCCAGGTAGCAAGTCCGGCCGGAGAAAGAGTGCTTTCGCAGAGGAGGATGAAGGGTATGCTTATGTCGAGGAAGGGTTCAGGATTCGTTTCGCCAATGGTGAGACGATTGACTTCTACGCCGACTCGACAGCAGAGAAGGAGTTGTGGATGAAAGCTCTCAGCCAAGTCGTTGGCAAGAAAGACGGAAGCAGTTCTGATAAGAAGGGCAAGTGGACCGACCTTGTTTTGCGAAGAGAACGAGCGGGTGGTGGACGGCCGAGCGCGATGTCCACCATGTCGCTTGCTGAGCCGGAAGCGATGAAGAGTGGCACTGAAATTAGAGATTTTACGAAGCCACCGCCACCGCCGAAGAAAGATGGCAATGCGATGAGCAGTCCGAAGAAGGCTACGAGACCGACGACGCCGCCTATGAATCCGAGACGAGGGCATCGGGAGAGGAGCGAGGTGAAGAGCATGATTTTTTGAGCGAAAGATGAGAGAGGAGGAAGGAGAAGGAGAAGGAGAAAGAGTGGTGTACATCCAGACGAGATTCGTTTCTTTCATTTTGTCGATGAGTGTCCTTTCGTTGTCATGGTGGATGGCGTTTTCGTGATGGGTTCGGACTGACCGACTGTAATTACATGACTGACGGCTCGATTGACATGTTGATTATGAAGTGAAGAGAGCTGTCAGTACTGTTGATCAAATGCAAAGACTTATATATCTTACTCTTGTGCTCCTTTGTCGTTTCTGTATCATTGGTTAGGAGTCTTTTGATCACTAGAATGCTTGAACTGTTGTGTTGTATCATCATTACGAGAGTGTTCTTGTCGACGATGTCTCGTCGTCATAACGGCTTAGGGTTACGATATATCAACCCGAATCATCGCCATCATCGACCTCCCATCTATCAACAACAACATCTTCTCAGAATTGCAATGCCTCATCCACGCACAATAATCGTCACCGGTGCAGTAGGTCAATCACCTCAAGTCCAGCTCCAATCCACAATCTAACAACAACCAGAACCGCGGCATCGGCCACGCCATCTGCCAATCCCTCCTCTCGCATCCAAACCTCTCCAACTCTCCCCTCAAACTCTTCGCCGCGAGTCGCAAAGGCGCCAGTCTGGACTTTACAATCACCAACTCCTCCCATCAGGTCTTCTACCCGAAACTGGACGTGACTTCTAAAGACTCCATCCGTGACTTCAACAAGGAAGTCGAGAAATCTGGCATCGAAGGCGAACTCGTGTTGGTCAACAATGCGGGCGTGAATCTCGATAATGAGTATGGCGTGGAGAATGTGAGGAGGACGATGGATGTGAATTATTATGGGACTTTGCATGTAAGTCCATCGCCACCACATGTTTCGCTGCTTGAGAGCACCGTACTGACGACGATAAACTACACAGATGTGCAACACGTTCCTCCCACACGTGAAAGAAAGCAAAGGCCGCATCGTCAACCTCGCCTCCATCGCCTCCCAACTCAAATTCTACTCGTCCGCCATCCAAGCCCGTTTCCGCGACGCCTCCTCCGTCTCCGATCACGAAAGCATAATGCAAGACTTCATCTCCTCTGTCGAATCCTCCAGCGAAGACGCCGCCGGCTTCGGCCCTCCTGCACGTTCCTACTCCGTCAGCAAAGCCCTTGTGCGAAGTCTGACCGCCATCCTGGCAAAGGAGAACCCGGATGTGATTATCAACTGCTGCTGTCCCGGGTGGATCAACACGGAGATGGGAAATTTGGTGGCGAGTAAAGGACGGACGGCGCCGAAGAGTGGAGAGGAAGGAGCGAGGATTCCGGTTAGGTTGGCGGTGGGTGAGGATTTGGGGGGTGTGAGTGGTGGGTATTGGGCGAATGAGAGTGTGAGAGGGACGGGTGACGGACAGGTGGAGGAGGGGTGGAGTTGAGGGAGGTCGTGGAGTTCGCGGGATGGGAGGGGACGGAGGGCGGACAGGATCAGGAAGAGACCGACCGATGAGTGTACCGAGCCCATTGGTCGAATCAAGGGTCGGGATGCTCGCCATTTTGGGCGAAGTTGGTCGGTGTATGCGTCGACGCGGTCCGCCGCCTAAACACGGTAAGCTGGCATGGCAAAGAACCTGTATGCTTGCCAACCCAGACATGCCAGCGTACTTGTACGCCTAAATAAGCTAGCATGCCAAAGTACCTGTACGGTGATTCAGGTCGACATGTCTCCGTACTTTTACGCATAGAACAATCAACACGATGTATGCCTGAGGCATGCATCATGATCTTGACCCCGTGTGATGCGAATTCTGTGCATCATCTACGTGCTTTCCTCTACATCAAATTTGTTTTCTCTGCTTCTACACCGACTCTGAAGACCACCTCTCGACGACTTGCCGGCTACCTTAGCCTTTTGTCAAATACGATCATCCCAGGGTCGATCGCCCGAATTGCCTCACTGCCTCAGACAACGTTTCGATAGTGTCTCCCACAATGGCACCGGCGGATATTCACTTTCTCGTGTTGCAGGGATGCCGTTCGACCTCATGACTATACAGCCACAACTCGAAAGCGATGTACGAACCACCAAGCTGAGCAGTGGCTCTCCACGGACTCCATTAGATCAAATCTCATGACCAAGGCGGGCAGGACGATGAGCTGAATGGACGCGAATCACAGCGCCTGGCGACATTGTCTCGCACACAGCTCATCTATTCTGGGCACCCGCAGGAAGCGTGGACCAGCCAGACAAGCGTGCTCAGGCCATGCAGGCCTGTCTGTCGGCAGATGTGATCATGTGTCAAACTCCAACAATTACTCCGCCCGGGGAACGTGTCGTGCGAACAAGAGTACCAAGCATAAAGATAAATGAGAGTAAGCATGGGTGGCGCCTCACGAGGCAGGTGACTCTATGGGTCAGCAGTAACAAACACTACGGGGAAGCCTATGCATTGGTGGAAAGCATTTACCCCGTGCACGCGTCGGCATCTCCAGACCAGACGGCTGCCGAACTTTGCTACTGCATACAACCATGGCGCTGCCTTGTACGAAGTGCTATCACACGAGCACGAGGCAGTATTGGTGGAATTGGATGTCTCGGTTATAATCTTCACGCTACTCATCCCAGCTTCTTCTCCGTCTTCTCCGCACCAGCGGATACCGGAGCAATGTACCCCAGACGACGACGGTCTGGACTCGCGAAGAGAGCGGCGAGCCGCCACTGGCAGAGATGGATGGCTATTGTGCTCAGGACGGAGCATAAATAGAATGAATGCCCTCGACAGTGACAAACATCATCCTCAAGCACCTGCTCCACCTTGTCGTATCTCCTCCTTTACCACCTCATTACCTTCAACATGATCTCCAAGCCATCTCGACGAGTGGCCGTAGGTCTTCTCGCCAGCAGCGCTCTCGTCGCCGCCGGACCTTGCGACATCTACGCCTCAGGAGGAACACCCTGCGTCGCCGCCCACGGCATCACACGAGCCCTATACAACAGCTACAACGGCGCTCTCTATCAAGTCCAACGCTCCGACGGCTCCAAGACCGACATCAAACCGGTATCCGCCGGCGGCGTCGCCAACGCCGCTGCTCACGACTCCTTCTGCGGCGGCCAGACCTGCACGATCGCAACCATCTACGACCAGTCCGGACGTGGCAACCACCTCACTCCAGGTCCACCAGGAGGCGCATCCAAGCAGTTCGACAACCCCGGCACCGCCACTCCCGTCCACCTGAACGGCGCAAAAGCCTACGGCGTCTTCATCCCTCCCAAAGCCGGATACCGCAACGACCGACCCAACGGCATCGCCACCGGCGACCAGTCCCAGGGCATGTACGCCATCTTTGACGGCACGCATTACAACGGACAGTGCTGCTTCGACTACGGCAACGCCGAGACCAACAACCAAGACACCGGCAACGGCCACATGGAGGCCATCTACTTCGGCAGCTGTACCTTCTGGGGTAGAGGCGCCGGCAACGGACCCTGGATCATGGCGGATCTGGAGAATGGAGTTTTCGCGGGCCAGAGTTTCGCGCCGAATAACAACAATCCGTCGATTAGCCACCGCTTCGTGACGGCGATTGTCAAGGGCCAGCCGGGCAGCTGGGCTATTCGTGGTGGAGACTCCACTGCTGGCGGGGTCTCTACCTTCTACAATGGACAACGACCGAGTCCTGGCTATGTAAGTCAAGCAAAGAGCAGAAGGCTTGCAGCGGTTCAAGACCGTCTCTCGGTCTATGCCAGCGGGCTTGAATCCATCATGAACTCCTCTGAATCTGAGCCATTGCTTACCCATTTTAGAACCCGATGAAGAAGGAGGGCGCTATTATCCTCGGTATTGGAGGAGACAACTCGAACTCCGCGCAAGGAACTTTCTATGAAGGTAAGTCTTCGAAGAGCGTGACCCTTGCGGCGCCCGAGAACCTCTTAGTCCATCTCCCCTTGTTGTCTGAGCGTCGCTAATCCTTTCAGGGTGCATGACAAGCGGATTCCCTTCTGATAGCACCGAGAACGCTGTGCAAGCAAACATCGTCGCTGCGAGGTACTCCACCTGAGTGGCAAGGAAACCGGCATTCCGAGGGCGAGACAGTGATGTATTCGACGCGGAATTGGAGGAGAGTGGACGAAAAGACGACAGTGGAAGCGATGACGAGATACGATTACTTTGTAAAGCCTGGGAGATCATCGTCTTTCCAAAAAAAATTGCTCCCCGGCCTTTCTCCAGAACCAAGTCTCGCTGTGCATCGTAAACTGCAGAGAGTCGTAGGACCAGATCTAGACCTCCGTGATCCCGCTCAAAGTGTACCGCATGTGTCCCAATCCGTTGGCTTAGACTGTGTAGTCGGCGGCTAGGGAATGCGAGGAGGATGTGTACCTAGGAGAGGAATGAAAGCAACGACAATACGTTCGTGCTTCAAGCTCACACCACACCGCCCGAGCCACTGGAGTCCGAGTTGCGTGGTTCGGGTTGAGAGGAGCCGTGGAGGTAATGCGTTCTTGGATGTCGCTGCTCGCTATCACTGCCGGGCAGCACCTCGCAAGAAGAACAACGACATCACTTTAAGAAACTCATCGGACGTGAGTGCCGACAAGACTGCATGATAGTGGTACAACTATCAATCTTCGATTCTCATTCGTTTGATCGTTACATTAATTCATGCTCTCGTGATAATCTATGCTGGGTGTTGTGTCTTCTTATCTCATATTGGTCCAATTCGACCTGGTCGTCATCGCATGTATCAATGTAGCCTCTCCTTATTCCCAGTTAAAAGACGAGAAACCAGAGAAGCCACCGCTCCTTCGTGATCCTTTCGTCGTTCGCAACGCCTGCGATCTCAAAAGCCCACCAAATAGCATTCGTAACAACGACAGCAAGCAGCAGAGCGCAATCCATCATGTCCTCGACGATGTCGCTCATCCGCCGCCTGGAGAAAAGAAACACTCATCTCCTCTCAAAGTCTGGCACGTCCCACCCCTCCTCGTCTTCTTCCTCTCCACTCGACTCGACATCCTCATCACTCTCCATACTTAGTCGAACACTGCCATTGCGACTGCCATGCCTCATTCCACCTCCGATGCCAGGCAAATCCGCCACATCATCGGCATCCCAGTCCGCGAATTCCGAATTTGCATTGTGCAACTCGCGCAGTCGTCTGGGTAATTCTCCAAGCTCGACTTTCATGCTCGTGTCGACCGTGCCATCCGCGTTGCCAGCTTTGATCAAGGCGCTGGCTTCGGTGTAGATGTCCTGCAGCCACAGCTCCGCCTCCTTGAGGATACGGATGATGTGTTCGAAGTATTTGCGAGCCCGCTCCTTCTGCCAAGCGTCTTCCACTATGCGTCTCAAGGGCTTGACGAGGTCGCAAATGGCGCGGAGGCGGTTGAAGTTGAGCGTTGCATTGTCGGTGAGGACGTCGCCATTCGACTCTTGGGCGAAGACATACTCCTTCAGGAACTTCTCTGTGTGCTCGCATACAGTGGAACTCTTTGAGCAGAGACTCTCCACGAGCCAGGGCTGGAGATGCGCCACGAAAGCGGCTGGGTTGACATCCATTGCCTTCCTCGCAAATCGTACAAAGTCGAGCTCGCGAGTATCTCCTTCCCAATCGTGGATATTCCTGGTGAGTGAGCCGAAAACACGGGCAGCGTTGTGTTGATCGGCAAGCGAGGTGTAACTGAGAACGACATGGAGCATGTTGTTGAGGTTCTGATTTTCCTGCTCGACGAAGTACAGGACGCCTTCGTCGATGGCTTCTCGGAGCCGGATAGGCGACTTGTCGGGGTCCATGTACAGACGGAGGAGTTTGCCAGGCGGGAACTCTGGCCAGGTGTGGAAGGCCGACGGATTGCGCGCGTGTCTAGCGTGCAAGAGCCACATGTCCATGTACTCTTGATTGTGGCCATTTCGGCGAAAGAACCACTGAACTTCGACCTGATGGAGCTGAACGGTGCCGTCGTCGCGAATGAGGTGTACGCCTTCATCTTCACTTCGGCCGGTCGGCTCCATGTCAGGGAAGCTGGTATGTCCATCCAGAATCGCATGGATGAATACGAACAGCGCGGTGACCTTCGACGAGTTCTGCTTGATATGGTCACTCAAACCCGGATACTTCGCCTTCAGTTGCGGATCTCCGGTTACTCTCAGCATCTCCCAAGCCCACGTCAAATAGCCTTTGTCGAGCACCGACGCAGTCTCTGCAGGACCCAGTGCCGCGAGCTCTGCAGCAAAGCCCAGGTATTGTGCCCAATCGACGTCGATAGCATTGTAGAGCTCCTTGACTTCCGCGTGGCTTGTAAGAAGGCGATCGACACACTTGCGGTAGAACGTCCAATCCTGTTCGTGGACGTTGTGGAGCGTCGACATGATGAACTCACAAACAAGAGCCCGGACGGCGGTGTTTGAATTGCGACCGACAACCCCGCGGAACCAATGCACGTCGGTGGTGAGATCGTCAAGAAGGTAGAGAGCAGACCGAGGCTGCTGTTCGATGAGGCTTCGAAGCTGTTCGAAGCACCACTTTGGCTTCACGGCACCAGCAGAGTCCGCAACGGCGACGTGCTGGACGTATGCAATGGCAGTGTTGCTCATCAGCTTGATAAGATGATCCGACGGAGTGCCCGGTCTCGAGACAGTTCCCGCCTGGTTAGCCTCGTCTGCCTCCTGCGATCCGGTCTCTGACTGCGCAGGCGAGCTCACGCTGTGCTTCCGGTAGGTCGTGAACAAGAACCGCATGAATGCATCCAACTGATCGTCGAAAAGCTGAGCGACTCTATTGCGAAATTCGTTACTGCCGTGGATCTCAGTCCTCAAACGCTCGGGAATGTCCACCTTTGGCGGCAGCAGCATCCCCGTAGCAGAATCCCAAACAGGTCCGGGCAGGGCGATCTGCTCTTCCAGTGATGTCTTCCGCTGGTAGAACAGAACATAGGCATTGTCAACCCGCTCATTGCCGTTGTTCCAGAATTGACCACCAAAGCATTCGCCTTGCACCTCCTGAACGCCACCTTCGACTGGCGAGACGAAACGATCTTCCAACTTCACCCAATTGCGGGAGTCGGGATGTCCAGTATTTCTCAGCAGAACATAAGACCAGTAGTGACCTAGGTTGAGCGTGCCCTGATGCACAATGACTCCAACAAGCTCAAAGACATCCATGTCGATTTCGGCTTCCGGATTGTCCAAGTGCTTCCGATGGTAGCGCGACATGTCGATCGACTGTGGAAAATCGAAGCGATCGTTGACTTTGCCGTCAATGCCGAGCATGGCCTCGAATGTGAACCTCTTCAGACAGAATGTCAGGTTGTCGGGCATCTCCTCCGGACACGCACGCTTCATAGCATTGACGAGGCGGCCACCATCGTCCGCGTCGCAAGCCATGCATTTGTACTTGTTGGCGCCCTCCATCGGCTCTCCTTGCACAAACTCTTGCAGGCTGTCCTGGAGCGACGCCTTGTTCTTGACGATGATGGGGAGATCGACAAATGGCTCAGTCTTGGGGGAAACATGTCCACACTCTCCTTTGATCTGAGAAATCAGCTTGCCAGTGAAGAAACCTTTCAAGGTAGTCTTTGACACCTCGTCAGGCATACTGGCTTCCAGCTTGCTGAGGAAGTCCTCGTAAAAGCCATGCACATCCTCCTGGCTGTCGACCTGCACATTGAGCACTTTTGCGAGTTCGTTCGTTGCGCTGGTCCAATTGTAGTCGTTCTGCATGTGGGCAAATAGGTTCTGCACATGGCTCAACAGCTCTTGCTTTTCTGGATCGACCAGCTCTGTATCGAAGATGAACTTTCGAAAATGTACATTGCCGTATAGCTGTTGCAGCAGAGAATTCATGTAGCAAGTCATGCCAAGGTTTGTGAGGCCGCTGCACTTAGCCGCGGGACGCAGCCACTCCGAATGACCAGGATATCTGTCGTGAGGATCCGGCGCGATTTGGAAGACCGACCCGGTTGCTTCGAGAAGAGCCTCAAAGTCATCCGAGGATTCGCAAGCACTCTCAACGAGGTAGAATGCGAACTTCCGGGTCGGGCTCGAGATCAGAGGATGTGAGTCTGGAAATTGCAGTGGCGGGAAGAGAAGCGTCGTGAAGATCCTCAGCGAAAGTCCATCGAGGCCGAGGGGCTTCTTGAAGCTGCGCACGACAGTCAAAACTTCGTAGATGAGCTTGAGCAGACCGCGCATTGCCATATCAGAGACAGGCAGATCGACGGACTCGGTATGCCGATGAGCCCACATACGATCAAGAAGAGTGGTGAGAAGTGCGCGAACTTCCTCCTCGTTGTTTCGAAGCTTCCTGTTGACGAGCATGAGATCGGTTGTCAAGTCGAAAACAAATGAATGAGAAGGTGTCTTCAATGCTTGCTCCAGGCAGCCCATAAGAATACCCATGTATAGCTCGGCAACTTCAGCATCAGAAGTGTGGTCCAGGACGAATGATTTCACGAGCTTCGCGGTGAAGCTGGCGATGGCAACTTCGTCATGAAACAGCATCTGCTTGTGCAGTTCATTCGTTCGAGGGTGAATTTTGAAGGTCGTCCACACGGAGTTCTGACGGCGAAAGGCTTCGACCAGAGTCTTCATGGTCATCTCCAATAAAATCCTGCGTTCCGCCCGTTGACCACTTGGGAGGCTCAAGGCAAGGAAGCAGATATCGATCATGCGATCAGTGAATCGAGCGGCGTCGTCGATGATGCAAGATGTCATAGCTTCCTTCGGCCGCTCTGGTCGATCATCAGCATCGAAGGACTGAAAGTGTTGAATGCTGCGCCACACACCTTGCAAGAAAGAAACCAGGCACTCCATGGTGCTGATGAGTTCGCGAAAAAGTTTTGGCCGCATCTTGTCTGTGATGACTTCGACAAGTAGGTGGATGCCTCGAAGAAGAAAGGTCTCTTCTGCGACACCCAGGCGAGCAAAGTCTGTCAGATGTGTTTTGAGGACGAAGACCGAGAAAAGCGTGCGCCACTTGTTGTCAGGCGGACATAGATCTTGTACTGATAGATCCGTTGACACGACCCGATCTCGTGGCTGAGCAGGAACTCGGACGTGGGTGAGGAATTGAAACATCTGTACTGGGTTAGTGAAGTCCTTCTTTCGAGGACAGTCGGATGCTACTGACCTGGTTCGCAATGGCAGCCGGGCCGTCGATGAGTCTCTCCAAATGATCGTACTGTGCCAGAATCTCCTCTTCCACAGCACCTGAAGACGTCAACACGACTTCCAAGTCACTTTGCAGAGTATGTTTCGGGCAGACTATGATCACACCTGTAGAATGCAGTCCAATTTCCGAAAGCTCCTTGTTTGCGCAGACAGTCAAGTCAAGTGCCTGGCCACCGAGAATGACACGATTCTCTGCCGCACCAGTGATCTTGGGCAGTTCGGCAAGCAATTCGGCCACCGTTGAAGTTGCGGTGTATTGAAGTCGACAGATCTTGGTGTGAGGCTGACCGCCCCCATACACCTGCATCGTAGCGAAGATTGACTCCTTAGAGTCTTTGTTGGCCAGGCACAAGTCTAAAGGAACATCGGCAGTGGGAGCATAGGAGGAATGCTTGCTGCGAAGTAGGACAGCGTCCAGAAGAGCGATTTGCCGGATGATGATGTGCCCATTCCCGTCTCTGAGTTCCTTGGACGACGAGCTCGCATACAAAGAGCATATGCGTTCAATCTGCTGACGTGCAAAGGTAGCGTGGCACTTCGCGACGGACGTCTTGTTCCAATTCTGTGAATCATGCTCAAAAAGAGCATTGCACAGAGCATCCGTGGCCAAAGTGTCAATCTCCGGAATGTCGGTGCTCTCCGCAGCTTGCACGAGCTTATGCCATTGTGGTAGCTCCAACATCTGAGAGAACTCATTGCGCAGACTAGGCGACATTCGACCCTGTTCCTGTAGGGATGATCCGAAGAGTCTCAGCGACGTGCGGGTTGTGTATTCCAATGGCAGATGAATCGCCTCCTCCGACAGCAATCTACGCAGCAGATCCGACGCGATGGATCCTGGTCCGTCGGCCTCCGCCCAGTAGGAGAATCTCTGCCAGGCAAAATCTCGACTGTGGTTGTTGAGTGCAAGCTCACCAATAGTGTACTTGGCCAATGTATCCAACACGTCCATACCCACGTCGATGTCAGGCAACGACATGAGACGCATGAGTAGCCCGAGCCTGACGTTCAATGCCCCAAGGTGAACGCGGTAGTCTCGTGTGCTGTCGTCGCGCACTCTGTTCACAAACATGCTCAGCTCGCGAAGGACGGCATGTAACGGTAACATGTTGAGCAGATCTCCCGGCGCTTCAGCAGGATCAGCGAGGCGATGTACGAAAGGCGTGAGGATCTCGGCGCTCGTGGATGCGCGCTCATTTGCCTCGAGGATGTTCGGTACACATCGCTTGAAGATCTGCAGGCGGTCTTCGGCAGTGAAGTGATCGCTGGTGAAACGCTGCAACTCAAGGCTAGCTGTGGTGCGTAGTTGCATCAGCAATGGATCATTGTCCCAGATGTCAATCTGCGACATGATGTCGATGCTAATGAAAGCTGTGGCGAGGCGTTTCTCCGGGTCACTGCAGAGCTCGGTCTTCGGCTGAATGATTTCGAACAGACCGCGCAGCAAGTCAGCGGCGTCCCTACCTAGCTTCGACGGTGGAGTGACCGTGAATTTGTTCGCGAGGTACAGCAGATGATCCAAGTCCAAGTAGCGACGAACATCAGACAGGACCAGAAATGAAGCCTTGGAAAATTCGGCTTCCACGCTGTTAGTACACGCATGCCAGATGACGTCCGTGTCCAGATCGGTGTACGTGCAGGTTGCGGCGAGAAAGCCGATGATGTTCTGGCTGTGACTGATCAGGGTGGCGTGTGAATTGGGCCCGAATATGTACTTTGTCATCTCATTCTTCCGCATGAAACGCGCAGCGTACTGCAGCACCGGTTTCTCGCAATTTCCGTTCTGGTTCTGCTTAAACAGCTTGAGGAGGAGGAGGCTGAGCTGTGAGATTCCTGTATTGCGTACATCCATGATCTCGCTGAACACAAGCTGTTTGAGGGCTTGAAGGACGTAAGAGTATCTCATCAACGCCACGAGAGTTTCTTGATCGCCATTGCTGAGGTTGCGCAGGAGACGTGCGATTGAAATCTCGCCATCGGCCTCTACCAACAAGGCATCACTTTCTGACTTGATGAAGACGTTGTACAGGCTTGCAACTCCATCGTCGTCGCGTGTCTTTGCTAGGAAGGCCAGAGCCCTGCTAGCGACCATGATGGCGTTGAAGTGAAAGCCATCAGGCAGTGCTCGAGGGTGCTTTTCTCCAATAGCGGGAAGGATGTAGGTATGAATTGTGTCCAGTACTTTCTCAAGCTGCTTGGAATCCTCCAAACCCATGGTGGAGAGCATGCGAAGGATCGAATCGATGGCAGGCCAAGCATTCTGTACAGCGACATGGTTGACTGCCAGCTTCTCCAAGAGTGTCGTCAGTGCCGGCAATGCGGCAGGATCTTGCAAAAGGCTCCGCTGCGTGAGTAGTCGCAGGTCTGCTGGTTTCACGTCCAGAGCGAGGTCGAAGTATGCGAGATCGGCATTGTAGAGCTGGACCGCCTGCACCAGATTGTGCACCGAACCTAGAAAGGGAATGAACTGACGAGTCTGTGCGATTTGCCCGGAATCTCGTCGCGCAACGGCGGAATCCAGGATACGAGGTAGAATCGTCACCAGTCTCGTGCTCAGCTCAGCAATGTCAACGAAGAATCCTTCGACGATTCTGCGCAAAGGCCGGATCCCAAAGCGGCGTGCCAAGTCGTCCGCGAATCGATCCTCGGAGATGGCAAAGAACATGTGCGCAAAGGTGATGATGCAGGTGAAGAGTTCAGTCTCATCAGTATACGCTTGTTGCCACACGTCCGATAAGTTCCGGGTTTGTTCAAGATGGCCATGAAGCCACTGTTGAAGGATGGCCACCCAGTCTGGCTCCAAGGCTTGACCTTTGTGAAGACGTGCTACACATTCCTTCAACTGATTGTCACTGGACATGTTACTGCCAGGTGACAAGTCGGGACCGCCACCGAATGAGAAATCCATACTTAGGCCAGTCTCATCGTGGAGCTCGATCGCGTTGTGGTAGGTTGCGCCGACTTCGTCCGGCGGAAGAGCCACGATTTCGGGACTCTGTGCGGTGGACAATGATGATGTCTCGGCGTTGGTATCGTCGACCTCCTCGCTCAATTTCTGTCGCTTCCGGGTGAGTTCGGGGTTTGCGTCTGCGACGGAATCGCGGGACCAAGTGGTTTCGTTGTTGACGGCGTCCGCCATGGTCTTGCGCTGGGAGTGCAAGATCAAGAAGTCACAAACATGTTGTTTGCGCTGGTGACATGTCGGGTGTAGCAAGCATGGAATATGCGTGGCGGTGTAAGGATGGGAATATGCGGTGAAGTGAAGTGTTGAAAGTAGGTGGTGAGGTCGTAAGGCTGTCAAGAATGTCGCTAGGATGGGCTGTGGCGCAGGCGTGTTTGTGCTACGCGATCAGGCAAGCACGGTCTGACTTCTTTCTTCGTTGGCGAAGGTCGTGTACTCTGCGGAGTCGATGTCGTATGAATCGACGGGTTGAGCTGAAGTGTGACGAGAAGAAGACGCAGGCAAACGCGTTGAAAGATTCCGTTTGCTGTTCGTGACTTCTTAATAGAGGAGGACGTGTCTGGGTTTCGGAAGTGGAAGCTTGCAAAGTGTACTGTGGATACCGCGGATAGCTTCCGAGCCAATCAGAGAGTAGGCATGCCGCGGGGCACAACGGCGATCTCTCCACAAGCGCAACTTAACCAAGTGAATGAATCAACATCTTGTGCAAATTACTACGATGGTACAGGCTAATCTCAATGATGGAGCTGCACGATGAGACATGTGTATTAGCAATCGTCGTACTTCGTGAAAAGCACGGACGATGAAAAGGTTGAAAGGAGAAATCCGAACATTCCGCCGACATATGACGTGTCACAAAGAGAGAGATGAGACAGCCATTCGTAATCATTGATTCTCGATGTCGACATGCAAATGCTCGATAGGGTTGCAGTCCCCAACCCAGGCCGTAGTATGAAGCACTGGCAATTGTGCCTCACTCCACACGCCCTTTAGCTCTCGCTGGCCATCCTGCCTAGCAATCGTTCGGCCAAGATGGCCGAGCGCAATGCCAATTTGAAGCTTCAACTGCGCCATCTTCGTGATCCTCAATCAAGTCCATCTGTTTTTCCGCTCCTTGTTCTCTCTCAATCTTGTTCATGACTGACCGCACCAAAAAGCGCCATCTCCATCCCCTCCTTCACCAAAACGTCCGTGAATGTCTTCTTCTCTTCCTCATCGTCGGTGTCCATCGCGTCGGCACCTTCATCGTCAGTGACACCACGCTTCATTCCTGGTCGATCCACATCCACGCCGTCGACGCTGTACTCGATTGGCCTCAGCGACTTGAGCTTCTTGCGCCTCACAGCTTGTTTGCGCTGCTTAGCAGCAGATAAGGGTGCGCTCGCAGCAGCAGGAACGGTGAGAATGTCCAATGGAGACACTCCGACTTCAGCGCTGGAGTCGAGATACGCGCGAGGGGCGTTGATCGGCAACTGCTTCCCAGGTGCGCGACGTGGAGGCGGAGCAGACATGCGAGCTATACCGTTGCGCTGGCGGTTGTCTTGAAGATGACCACGATTCTGCTTGACTGGAGCCGCGCGTGCGATGCTTCTCCTTACTCCGCCAGTACGATTGGCTTTCTCGGTAGTGTAGGTGCTGCGCGTGACCCATTCGTTCAGTCGGTCGACCGTGGCGCCGGCCTTCATCTGCTTCTCGACCCGAGCCTTGATATTTTTGGCCTGTTGCTCGCTACCGCACCATGTCGTGGGTCCGTGGCCGGCTTCGGTGCAGGTGGGACAGAAGAAGTCCTTGATGGCTTTGATGTCGCTCGCGTTGAGGGAGAGACAGGGCGCGTGGTACCAGGTCTGGCACGGTCCATCGCAGGAAATCATCAGACCGGACGATGGAGTGCGGCAGACGCAGTGCGGAATGCTGAGGTCTTCTTCGATGGCTTCTTCGAGTTTGATGTCGTTGTCTGGAACGAAGACGCTGCCTTCATCGGAGGAGGCGGAATTGCTTTCGTGATCGAAGGGGAGGCGGCCCTGAGATGCGCTGTCGGAGTCTTCATTCATGAAGAGAGCGCCTTGTTTCGCCATCCTGTCGGGTGGATGGGGTTGGAGTACGTGACAAGAAGAGCTTGCAGTGGGAAGGGTGCGTTCTTAAGGGAAGAAGGGAGCTTGAGAAGATGAGTCGCCGTCTGGTGGGGCACAAACAAAATCTCTGCTGAGAGTGAATTGAGACGGCGACGTCTTAACGGCACGTCCCGTCTTTGCAGGTCGATTGCGCGACTAAAGGACAGACATATGAGAGAGACTGTAGGATTTCGACGAGAGAGTGGAACACACTTACACATGCTCATCAAGACAGCACGGCATCAGAAGTACTGCAGCGAGAGGTCCCGGGACCAGTAACGAGACGATCTGACAAGGTCCAGGCCAAGGCACAGATACGCTTCATGAAGAAGATCTGCCATCTTTCCTGTACATCTCATCAGCATATGCGGCCAAATTGCATGTATGTCTTGTCAGGTCGTCCTGTCGTACTTACCTGTGCTCGCCTGAGGTGTCCTGGACATTGTCACGGCAGGCAACGATTGACATGTCACGCATTGAACATGGCGAAGATGAGAACGCCTGTGCGGATCCGAGACGTAAACATCCAGAGCCCATACATATTCCCGGAAACTTCTGTCTGAGCGATCCTGATTCTTGCCTACTGGTAGCGATGTGTCTTCGTCAAGCCGTAGGCCCACGAATTGAGGCAGAATAAATATGGCTATGTGGAGGGCAAGTTTCGATGGACGATGGAATAGTATTCAACGATCGTGTGAAGATAGAAGGTGTATGAAAAGAGGTGAGGTTGACGGAGGAAAGGAGGATCTCTGGCGATGGTGGAGATGGAGCTGCCGCCACACCCGAGCGATGGGGCCAAGTTGCTATTCTGAGGTCCCGTACGCGGATCTCGCGAACCTCGATATTATTGCCTTCAACACATCGACATTTGAACGGATAACGAGCTCTCAATAGGCGCATGCACCTCAGAACGAGCCTCCGACCACCCGACACCGCCGCGAAACGAACTACACCCATCTCACTCTCCCGACACGAATCCGCATTGACACGCGATCCCACCTCACCCGCACGACCCATGGCCCCTAGAAGATGAGAAGGACTTCTGACATACTCTGCCCACCAATGAGACATTATCCATGAGCTGGAACCTGCTCGAACGCTTAATCGAGTCTGAGCACTTCAACAGAGACCCATCGTTTACGGTAGCATACCTCGCGTAAGGAACACCCTGGTCTGAGCACTCTGAGCACTCTCAGCTGCCTCGAAAGTCGCTGACCATGTGCTCTTGATCACAGTCGGTACGCTCAGCATGTCGGTATCCACTATGTCCTCTGTTCGAAGCTGCGAGGCTTTAGCTACGAGGAGATCGAGTTCTTCCTCCCGCAGCTATGCCACCTGGTCATTTCGATCGACAACGAGTCCATGGCGCTGGAGGAGTTTCTAATAGACTTGTGTGAAGAGTCGGTCAACGGAGCATTGCTGGTAAGTGGAAGCACGAGAGGATATTGCAACCAAAGGAGCTGCTGTTGACGGTGTACAGACATTCTGGTTGTTTCAAACCTACCTCCACGACTTAGCGAGCCAACCGACTTCAAATGCTTTCCAGACGTGTCGACGGATATACAACAAGGTGCAGAGGATCGTGTTTGGAAGTGGAGAGGCCTTGCGAAGAGAAAGGATAAAAGAGAACGTGCTACCGGTCACACTTTTGGCGAGTCTGGTGCTGGGAGGAGTGGGACTGCCCTTGTTACCACAAATTGGAGGACCGCTCGCGGTTGCGCAGGCAAGAAAGCCACGTCCAATTGAGGATGTCATATCAGAAGGTGGGACGGCGGGACAAAAGCTTGTGCGAAGCGCTACAGTGACGGGAAGCCCTGCGGCGAAGAGAAGGCCTCGACCATCCCCTGGCGACCCGGAAGCTGCACCGCGACGGCGGCCTAGGAGGCCTGCAGACGTGCTTCTCGATGGCGAGGTGACTGGTACCTCGTCTGTACCCGGCTCTCCCCTGGTCGACTCGCGAAGGGTCTCTGCGCATCGCCAATCGCTGGCTGGAACTAGAAATCTGGAAGGTTTCACGAGCTCAAGCTCTCTCCCGGAGCAGCGAACTCGAACTGTAAGCGCTCATTCATTGAGTTTACCAGCTTTACCCGGAGTGCCGAGAAGACTCGCGGGCGAGGCTGTCAAGCGCGTAGCGACTCCTGTATCAGCGAGCACCATGTCACGAAGTCACAAGATTCGGATGCTGCGACAAAATTATTTCCGCAGCGAGTCTGATTTTCTCCTCGCTTTGGAGGGCATATCTTCTCGCTTGGTCGCTGTCCCAAAGGCTGCACGACTGAGTGCGCTCCGTGCAGAACTCGGCTTGATCGCCCAGGACTTACCAGCAGAGGTCGACATACCCTTGATTTGCCCTGCAACGCTTGTAGATGGCTCGGCGAGTAGAAGTCGGCATCACAGGATTGTTAGGTTGAACCCGGCGGAGGCGACGAGCCTGAATAGCGCGCAAAAGGTGCCTTATTTGCTCATGTTGGAGGTGCTGAGAGAAGACTTCGACTTCGACCCAGACAGTCGGCAGAATCAGGATCTACTCGCCAAGCTTGTCTCGGAAAAGAACAAGCCCAAACGGAGATTGTTCGACACCACGGATGCAGCCAGAGAAGCTGCAATGCGATCACCGCAAGAGGAAGCCCAAGTGGACAGCGTTCTGGAACCTGCTAACGGTGACTTGGCCAGTCCGCAGCTACTACAAGATTTCGACTTCGCTGCGAAGTCTGATCCAGACAGCCCGCAGGCCCGTTCTAGCCACCTCGGCGGGAGGGAAACTTCGCGGCTGTCCAGCGCAGTGAGTACAGTGTCTTTGACAGCAAGCTTACCAACACCTCGGGACTCAGAAGGGAACCAAACACAACCAAGCAGCGGTGGCCGATCGCCATATCTGAAGCCTCAAAACCCCAATCAAGCGGACGTATCAGCATTGGCCGACCACATGCGTACAGCTTCGCAAATGCTCGCGCAGCTTGAGCTGAGTGCTGCGAAGCGACCTAAAGCAGAGGTCGCTTCCATTCGGGCGAAGATTATCGCCAGCATGCAGTCTCTGGAGGAGCAGAGTTTTCTCAATGATGAAACAGTGCAAGGACCGAGCTTCGAATCGATCATGGCCAAAGCAGGCACTGCCCCAGCTGAGCCAGAAGATCTCGGTGAAGGCATAGACGGCATCGCCGATCCAGGACTGACCTCGAGCAAGGGAGCTGCGCGAATGGAGAACGATGCCATGACAGCAGGAATTCAACGCAAAGGCGACCGCGATGACCCCTCAGCGGCCACGTTTGGAGAGGCCTGGGAACAGAAGAAAGAACGCATCCGCCGCTCTTCTCCTTACGGCTGGGCCAAGACCTGGGACCTCGTCTCGGTCATTGTCAAAACAGGCGACGACCTCCGACAAGAAGCCTTCGCCTGTCAAGTCATCGCAATCTGCTCGAAGATCTTTGCCGAGCACCACGTCGATGTGTGGGTCAAGAACATGCGTATGCTTGTGACTGGCGAGACATCCGGTCTCATCGAGACCATCACCAACGCTGTGTCCCTTCACTCCCTCAAACGCTCCCTCACCCTCGCTTCCATCGCCGCGGGCACCAATCCGAAGAAACGCATCGCCACGCTGCAAGATCACTACACGAAAACCTTTGGCGCTCAAGACTCGACAACCTATGCTAATGCGATGGATTGTTTCGTACGCTCTCTTGCAGCGTACAGCATCATCAGCTATGTTCTCCAGCTGAAAGACCGCCACAACGGCAACATCCTCATCGACTCCGATGGTCATGTTATCCACATTGACTTTGGCTTCATGCTGTCCAACTCTCCGGGCAACATGGGATTCGAAGCGGCGCCGTTCAAGTTGACCGCCGAATACGTCGAACTCCTCGGTGGGCCAGAGGGCGAAGCATTTCTCGAATTCAAAGAGTTGATGAAGGATGCGTTTCAAGCTCTGCGCAGGGAGGCGGAGAGGATCGTCACGTTGGTAGAGCTAATGGGCAGGGAGAGTAAGATGCCTTGTTATGGTGGTGGGTTGGTGAGCGTCGTCGCGGCGTTGAGGGCGAGGTTCGTCCTGGAGAAAAGTAAAGAGGAGGCGAGGGAATGGGTCGAGGATCTGGTGGCGAAAAGTGTGGGAAGTTATTACACGCGGCTCTACGATACGTTTCAGTATCGGACGCAGGGGATCTATTGATGAGGACGATGATGAGGTTTTGGATTGGCAAAGCGAGGCGTGGCATGGATGGCATCGGGCAGCGAGGTCCCATTTAGAGGTGTTGATCAGGTCGGGATGAAAAGTCAATGACAGCGAGCTTGGTTGCAATGATCGGTATAGGAGAGAAAAGTTACCTTATGTACGATTTATTGCGACTGAATACCTTACATGAATGGCCATCGTCATGATAGCATCAGTCCCGGAAGCAACCTCAAGCTGAGTCAAGAGCGTTCCTGTACCAGATCTGACTTCACTTCGTTTCTGCCTCTCTCCCACCGCGAGTGACCTTACATATTCCTTCTCGCCATACTCCATCGTATGTACACAACAGCATGGTATCCGACACAGCAGTATAGTCTTGCCCGTACGGTAAGAGCCGTGTGAGGCGCGGCACAGGTGACGAGTCCCGCAGATGGATCCTGGCCTGCACCGCCCACGTTCCTGGCAAGTTTACAAGTTTGTTCCACACCGACCCCACTCCCTCCAGCTTCTTCTGTTCACGACATCATCTATTCCTTGTCTTGTTTGCTTGAGCATTGTATGCGAACTTCCTCGTCCTCACCAGACAGCATTGGAGCAGACCGGAGAGGCATTGGCTCCAAACTCATCCTCCCAGCTATACGCTCCTCAGCCTCAATCAATTGCTCTCCCTAACAACCGCCAACATGAACTCCATTAAGCGCATGGGCGGAAAGATGATGAAGCGGTCCGACGATCAGCAAGATGTCGGCGCTGTCATTAGCGAGTTCAAGTCGACGGAGAACATGCTCGACCGCGTGAGCAATGCTCCTCTCGAATTTGCTTCACAACTCAGCTAACGATACCTCCCTACAGCTTGCCCGCGACCTCAAAACCTGGCGCGAAAGCTGGGAAGACATCCTTAAATACCAATCAGACGCCGCCGAAGCATTTGTGACCCTCTACAAACCCATCCCAATTCCTGCCGACGTGGACCTCCCACAACACTACACTCCCGTTGAGACACCTCAATCCACCCTCCAACGTACCGTTGGACTCCACAAAGCCCACGCCGATTCGAAGACCGACTTGCAGCAGGAGATCGCGCAGATTCAGTCAAAGCTCATTCGACCGGTGGAGGAAGCGAAGATAGCACTTCGAGGATTACAACGCACCCTGAAACATCGGGAGAATATGAAGCTGGATTACGAACGATACCTGAGCCGTGCGGAACACGCGAGGAAGAAGGAGGCCAAGACGGTCAAAGATCAGACGAACTTGGCTAAGTGCGAGGGAGACTTGGTGCAGGCGAAGATTGATTATCAGACTGCGGACGAGCAGGTCAAACAGACGTTCCCGCCAGTGACGGATGCGGTGCTGGCGTTGATGCCGTATCTTCTGGCGGGTCAGGTCATGCTGCAGACGACGCTGGTTGGGCAGCTGTATACCGTTCTGGACGCTTACTGCAAGAGAGAGGGACTGCCTAGTCCGGCGCCGAGTGATGCGGAGATCATATCAAGGTGGGATGCGGAATACACGGGCTTCAGGAAGGAGGTTGAGAGTGGGTTGAAAGTCCTGGCGGGCGGAAAAGCGGTGCATATGAGCATGACATTGCCAGTGCAGGACAGCAGTACGGTGACAGGTTTGGGAATCAGGAACAAAGCCCGCTCAGGCGTATCGGGTCTGCCAGGCCTCAACAAAACGAAGAGCGAGCAGCCTCTAGCCCATCGTCCAGCGGCCGCTTCCTCCCATTCTCCCGCTCGAGACGAAGAAGAAGAACTTGCTCCTCCCAAACCTCCACGTCCAGGCCAGGCTCAAGACATCATGGCTAGCAAGCCCCGCCTGCACTCCGTCAACAGCGCCGCCTCTTTCGACCGCGACCGGAAGCCCTCCCCCGGATCAACGGGTAGTATTCACAACCAACTCAACCAAGTCTACGGCAACCCGCCTCCATACTCCACCACCGCCGGCGGCGCCTCTTCCCCCTCAATCTACCACACTCCCGTCGCCGGCCTCTCCCCCCCCGCATCCCACACCTCCCGCAACGACTACTTCGACCGCAAAGTCTCCCAATCCTCCCTCACCCGCACAACCAGCAATCAAGCTCAAGCCACCACTCCCAACGGCACAGTCTGGGGCGTCGCAGCCGCCGCAGCAGCCGCAGCGAAGAAGAAACCTCCACCGCCCATTCCCGCGAAGCGGCTCGCGTCGACGGGTGCGACGTTTGTGACGGCGCTGTATGATTTCGCGGGGCAGAGTGATGGGGATCTGGCGTTTCGGGAGGGTGATCGGATTCGAGTGGTGAGGAGGACGGAGAGTACGGATGATTGGTGGGAGGGCGAGTGTGAGGGGAGGAAAGGGCAGTTTCCGGCAAATTATGTGCAGATGTAGATACAGCTCGGGAAAGTCAGTCACGTCTGGGTCTGGCTTTCATTCTCTACGAGGTGGTGGCTCTTGTTCACACGTTCGGCTGTTATTCACAAGTGAGATGTGCTTGCGAAGTCGACTTATCCTACAACCGGATATCTTCTCCCATCACATCCATCCGCAAACCTCTTATATCTGCAACACATCACTCACCATCCAACTACCTCGGCTTCTGCCACTTCCCCTGCTTCATCTCCGCCATCAAACTATCCTGCTGACTCGGCAACGGCGCACGCTTCCTCACTCCACCACCACCGCCCGCTGCACCATTCGCCATTCCAGGCATAGGAGGCATGCCCGGCGGCATGGGCGGGAATCCCGGCGGCGGCACAAACCCAGCTGGCATGGGCGGCATACCAGCCGGCATGGGCGGAAAGCCAGGCGGCATACCTGGAGGCATACCGGGCATTCCACCGCCTTGTTGCTGTTGCTGTTGAAACGCCTGTGCGGCTTGGCGGAGAGTCTCCATGTCCATGCCTGGAGGGAGGTTGGCGGGCATAGGGAGAGGGATATTGGATGGGAACTGGTTGGGGTTAAGGACTTCCGCGACTTGGCTGGGTGGAGCAGAAGTCGCGAGACCTGGAAGACCGGAGCCGAAACCACCTGCCAGACCGGGGAGGAAGTTCGGTCGACCAGCGGGGTTCTGATCTTCGAGACCATCGGCGTCGTCGTCGGCTTCTTCTTCCTCTCGAGCGCGCAGCTCGTCTTTCCTGCCCCAGGTTCCTTTGGCTTCGGCGGCGGCTTGCCCGATGTGCCATTTATCGTTTGCGATGGTGTGGGAGTCACCGGGTCGCGGACGGGTCCAGAATCTAGTGGCGCGGTCATTGGAGCCGGAAGCGAGGATGTGGCCCATTGGGTGCCAGTCCATGGTCCAGATGTTGTATTCGTGAGCGTGTTGGATTTTGTGGGCGGGGTAGATGGTTTGTGCGGGAGCATCGGCGGGGTTGGGAGCGTCGTAGGGAGGGATCGTGAGAGGTGTGCCGGGAGGTGGATGTTGTTCGTCGAGGAGGTAGTGGTAGAGAGCGCCATCGGCGCCACCCGTGGAGAGGAGGTTTGAGTGGAAGGGATGCCAGACGAGGGAGTTGACTTCTTTCTCATTGCCGCGGAGGAGGAAGACGTCGCGCATCATGTGGAGGTCGAAGATTCGTACGGTCTGGTCGCGAGCGCAGGATGCGAGGAGAGTGCCTCTGCTGGGCTCGAATTTGGTCATGTTGACGGTGTTCTTGTGGCCGTGGAGTGTTGTGAGACATCTGCCAGAGCGTGGGTCCCACAGCTTGACTTGATGATCTTTTGAACCGGATACAATCAGGCCTTTCGAAGGATGCCAGTCAACGCATTTTGCGTCCCACTGATGGCCGGTCAATTGGGAGTCCTGCATTCCTGTGGCAAAATCCCAGATCTTCAAAGAGGCATCGTCTGAGGCTGTGACGAATTTTGCGTCATTCGGTGAGAAGCATAACCCGCGCACAGCATCTCCATGCGCCTGAATGTCGTTCACCGGGTTGAAGTTGGGCTGGAAGTACTTCACGACACCGTTATGATCGGATGAGATGATCCATTCGCCACTGTGCGCATATTGGATAGCTCGAATCGCCGATGCATGATGACTATTGATAGTCTCGAAATTGAATCCAGTTCCATTCCAGAGAGTGAAATGACCTTCCGCGTCTCCGCAAAGTAATCGACGACCTTCCGGTGTCCATCTTACCACGTTGACGGGTTGTCTGAGTTTGTTGAAGGATGAATGAAGATGCTTGGCCGGGATCGTGTCGACAGCTCTGGTCCTTCGAGCAGCTGGAGGTAAGATGTTCGCTACATAGCTCGGGCAGTCTCTCTCGGCTTCAAATCCTCGTGTGCCTCTGCCTTTCGCCTTGCGATCGTGTAGAAAGTGTACATATGTTGTCCCGATATCTGTGGCATTGCCTGTGTTTCGTCCATTATCAGCACATTTCTTGAACACGCAGACAAAACGCTTGACCAGCATTGGCACAGAACAGCTTGATCTGCGATGTGCCCGGTCCGGGGAGGCTTGCTGCGGGCTTCACTCACGTCTACTTGGCTTCCCGCGCGGTCGCCCTTGATCGAAGTCACGACCTTGATCTCGAGAGTCCATCTCACCAACTCCAGCCAAAGGGCTTCGCGCAAGGCAATACGCGGAGCGCGCGCTCCTCACTCGCTGCTTGGAGCTCTAAAGTCCCAATTTAGTGCTTTCAGGTGACGTGCATGCGCTTGAACTGGGCGCTGTAGTTGTTTTAGATGGCTGCTTCAAGATTCTGTCAAGGCTTGGTCGATTTGTTTGATGTTGTTCGCGCGCCCAAAAAGCTGTCAGGAGATGGAGTCCGGGTTGTGCCAAAAGTCGGCACCTCCGACTCGAGACTTCTGGCCGCAGATGATCCTTGAGAATAACTCTCCCGTCAGTTCTCAGGTTCACGTCTACGAGTTACCACCATCGATCCGACATTTCCGCTCTACTTTACGAGGCCACAAGGCTCTGACCATAGACGTGTTTCCAGTCTGATCTGGAAAACGTGGACAGATGCAATTCCAACCATTACAACTGCATGCCCGCCTCCTACTTCAAGAAGCTACCATTCGTCTTCGCCAAAATCTCATCATAATATGGCTGAAACGCAAGCCAGCCTTTCGAAGGCAATCCAACCTGTGCAAAGCTGTCGGCAGCTTCTTTGTCGTTGATGAACGTCTTCTTGTGGCCGCTCCCTTGCGCCGCTGCGTCGACGAGCAGCTGTGCATGACAGGTCTTGTCCAAGCTCAGGAACCAGAAAGCAGCGGCATCGATGGTCTCGCCGACCTGGAAGGCATCAGTATATGGATGAGACAACTCAAAGGGAGGGACTTACGGTGACCAGTCCATGATTCTGGAGGATAATCGCTTTGCCGGTACCAAGGTGAGAAGCGATCCTCTTTCCTTCTTCGCGGTCGAGGACAACACCTCCGAATTGTGGGTATACGGCGTGGTCCTTGTAGAACCTCAAGCTGTCTTGAGTGATCATATCTAGTTCTCGACCGAAGACAGAGAACGCCTTGCCATATACGCTGTGAGCGTGGCCTGCAAGAGTGTTAGTACAGTCAAAGGCGACAAGACTGGATCGGTACTGACATGCTGCGTGAACATCCGGTCGAGCTTTGTGGATCTCTGAGTGGATGGCGAACGCTGCAGCGTTGATCGGCTCGTTCCCTTCGACCACGGCGCCGTCCTCGTCCACGAGAATCAGGTCTGAAACCTTGATTTGGGAGAAGTGCATCGACAGTGGATTCAGCCCTGCGAATTGAGGTTTGATCAGCAAGCGACCATGAATCTCTGAAATCGACTCAGTCATACAAAAGTGGTCTGTAAGAATCGGATCTCGCACACTGATATGGCCTGCAACGCCCTCATCGAAGCCTATCGCCCTTGTTAGCCGCCAAACTCAGCCGCGACACGATTACAACTAACCTCGCTCAGCGAATACGCGGAACGCAGCGGCAAGATGCTGTTTCCTGTACAATCTCTCCTCTTCCAATGTATCGAACTTAGGATATGCACGAACTTTCAACGACCTCCCGTCCTTTGTCTTTCCAAGCGCGCCAACAGAGGCGTTGCCTTTCGATTCTGAGGAGGTAACGGGTGCCTTCTCTTGTGACGGAACAACGATTGCGGATGGTGCCATGACTGTGATTGACGAATATTGAATCGAGTCCGGGCTGTATAATCGATGGAGATGCTCACCTGAAGTCAGGCATATCTCACGCACATATTCGGCCGACCTCGGTGGCGAACGACATGCCCCGCACTGTTGCTGATCAGATGCTGTTGAACTTTTATCCGCTAGATATTGCTGCGCAAGCTTCGATCACTGAAGGTTGTCTCTGTCTGGTATTCTCCGATTCTGGCAATGCCTTGTGATAAGCTGCTTTTGGGCCTCTCGGACTTTCCGACAACGATGCCATGTGTAATGCTAGTACCGCTATCCTGACAGTTTCCGCCGTCTGATCGCCGGTCCCTCGTCTCCTGCTGCAACCTCTCCTCTGTCCGAATCAAGTCTGCCACGACGGCGTCTCGTTCGTTATTTCGTCCAGTAATATGTTGCCTTGCCGGGCCAGTATAGGTCCGAATGTATGCCTTTGCCAGAAATGCGAAGATCATCCTTGAGCATGCGAATCTTATATTGGACTCCTTCCCACTGGGCCGCTCGGCCAGTATACTTGAACGGGCCCACGACGTCAACGAAGTCACTGAAGAAGTCGTTCGTTTCGACGAAGTCGTCCAGTGAATAGTATGTGGGACTCGTCTGGAATTGTAGCTCCCCGTATGATTCGAAGAAGGTGCGGAACGAATTCTGCGCAATCTGGCTGCATGAGAACTCCTCGAGCTTACTGTGATGGTGTCGAAGGTGGTCCAAGTTTTCTGAGTACCCAACGCTTCCAACGATGTCCAAATTGTTCAGAGAGATCGAGCGAAGTCCGTTGTGGTTGTCCAAAAAGAGGAGGAGATCCGCGCCTCGACACCGAACGAAGTCGAGATTGAATATCTCCAAGTCGACAAAGATCGCTTTCTCAGCGATGTGATGGAACACAACGGCGGTCTCCTCCCAGTCATTGCCGAAAGCAAGCCGGAGCTCACGCAATTGCGAGCAAGTCGATAAAAAGGTCGCGGCGCTGTCCATCCATTTCTTGGGATCTGTGGTAAGGTCAATGCTATGGTCAGCCTGGCATGGCAGATGGTTTCTGATGCAGTACTCACTTCGATAGCGCTCGCCATCCTTCGTACGCAATAAGAGCTCGAGGACTCGCAACTCAGAGAAGCAGGCCAGGGAACGTTGAGGCATGCGGAGAGTTTGCAAAGAAACACCACGATTGGAACATGGCTCATACCACGGGATCGCGAACTTCTGCAGCTTCGCGCCTGCAGAAGGCAAGCATCCACTGATGACAGAGAATGCATCATTGGGCGAAAAGTCAAGGCGCCGTCGTTGTTTGCGATTATCTCCTTCGCAGTTACCGGTGATCTCTTGCAGGTTTGGCAGAAGTGGTAATGAAGTCGCCAACAAGATGGCAATAGTTCCTGATCTATGACCAGTCAGTAGTCGAAAGATCCACGCAGTAGCTGCCACCCTGCAAGTCTATCGAGGCGGAATGAAATCACCCACCTCTCAATGAACTCTCTGTCGTCTTGCTCGTGATTTGCACGCCGAATGAAAGCCCGAGCATCTCGACGCTCGCGGCTCGTCAGTTCTGCCGAAACGCTGTCCCTCTCGGCGGCCGAGACTTCTTCCTTGGACATCCCATCATACTGTGACAGCCTGATAGAACGGACTTTATCGGCCATCAGGGGACATTGCGAGATTTTTCCCAGTCGGTTCAAGCCCCGGGGGTCGACCTGCAGGAACAGGCGTCCAAATGCAGCTTTGAGGTAAGCGTCATGCGTTTTTTCGTAGACGGCTCTGCACGTCAGACGCAAGTCGCGAAGTTTGTATGGCCAAGAATTGTATCCGTCGTACATCAATTGTGTGGCGATGAGAGCGATAAGTTCGGTTGGAAGGCCTGCGAGACCTGAGGTGTTCTTCGGCTTTCTGGACGGACAGATAGCCGCGACATGACCTGAAATGAGTGAGCCAGTTAGTGAAGTGATCGCAGACATGGTGAGCTCTGCATGGCTTACGCCACGTTTCACTCACCCTTCTTCTGGCACCGAAAGCAGCGCCCTTTGGTATGTGGCATGGCTGCTGGCTGCTGTGGTGTGGTGGTACCACGTCCTTGTCAAGATGTGGATGGCCTCCTAGCAGAATGTAGGTGTTTTTTGTTCCGCACAGTGCTTTCCTCGGGAAGTGCATGACGGGCGTGAGGGAAGCTGCCACCTCAGTAGGAGAGCGGAACCTACCTTGGGGCGTGTCCACCGCGAGATCTACGGACTGCTACAGAAGTCGAATACATGCACGAGTTGAAGATGATTTCATTGCTTTTCAGGGCGTGCCATGCTGTGTACGACGTGCGTGTTTTACAAAACGGTGTTTCAACCCACCTCATTGGATCCCCGGCTGACCGCTATGACTAAGCATTAGTGGCCTTAGGCAGAAACTTGGAATACTCTCACCTCACCCGTCTTGCCATCGTGCAACGACGTTTACCAGAAACCACGTCACGGATCGACTACATTGTGCATCAATGTTAGCACGCACATTGCAGCATATCATCTGCCTGTTTAGGTTCTGCCAGTAGACTGTCCAAGACGTCTGACTTCCGTTGATCCCGAACAATCAACGTCTTCACCCGACGATCATCACAATCAATCCATCATGAGGTAACGCGACCAACCCTCCCATCTCGTACATCAATTTAACAGTCCTCTTCACAGCAACCGCTTCCTCGCCTACATAGTCTACCCAAAACCCCTTACGACATCCCAACCACCCTTTCCCTCCCTCTACTGGCCCTTTCCCGTCAATGGCCCACAATTCGTCTACCTCTACGACTCCGAACCGATGTGGCGCTTCACCCTCTACTGGACGCTGATTTGCGTGGGAGGCGTGCATCTCGTGGCAGCGCTGTATGCTCTGGCTATCCAGCGGCGGAATTGGAAGTTAGTTGGTGGGGTTGTGTTGCCGCTTTATGTGGTTATTGGAGCGATCGAGGCGCTTATTGCGGGCAATGTGGTGGGCGGATTGTGAGTGTTCTATGAGAGGTGTTCTGGGAGAGCGACGCTGACGTTTGCTGATCACTGTAGGCTGAGTGCCATCTATGTGGCTGGCTACTTCCGCATGTCGACCTGGATTCCGCTGACGTGGGGTATCACGAATGCGCTGGTCCTGATCACTTCTTCCTTCGCGATTCAAGGAGGTCTCTGAAAGCTTTGGTTCATGTCCCGTGGTCATTGGGACACCACAAAACTTTACATACATCCCCTGCGGCAGCCTCCATCTGTTCGTGAACGGGTGGACCACACGTTCCGGTACAGACCCATACTCCGCCGGTAATTCGAAGCATCGAGACCTACGCATGGCGGTCCACGGAAGCTTCGTTTCATGTCGCGATGGCGCCTCAGGCCCAGATCCCTATCGCGGACCTACAATCGATCGCCTTCCGGAGTGCTCCCGCTATTTGCAGCGCATCTGCTGGTCGGAAGACGATCGTCATCGTCCGTGGAACCGGTGCCTGCAGCAGGCAGAAACGAATCCACGGACATTCTTCTCTTCAGCACGCCGTGCTTCTCTCGCGCGAGCTGGACAGTCGAGGCTTGCGACAGAAACGGCTCCATGCCACCGCGGGACAGATCCGCGATCGAGGTGCTGCTCTAATATTCGAGAGCAACTGTGCAACGTGCTCGAGCATCGAATTAACAAGGTGCGAAGAGGAGGACGAACCGCTCTGGGGACCTCAAAATAGGAATATGATACATGTGCACTGAAGTCAAACGGCTGTCGTCAACTCATGATCGAAACCTCACGGCGAGATTTCCACTATTGCCAGTCCACCTCCGAAGAACACCCTGCAAAAAACATTACCTATCCCTCAATCTCTACAACGTCACGCCAGGCCTCTCCAACCGCCTCCTCGCCGTACCAATACCATCATCACCACCCTCCTGGTTCTCGCCCAACCACGGCTTCTTCGCCTCGCCAAGGACGCCCTCAGTACCATAGTACACGAAATGCCCGACCATAATCAACACAAACGCAATCGGATACAAATAGTGGATGGTGTACCCAAACACCTGCGTTCCGACCACGACACCCCAGAAGTTACCCGTCAACAATCCAATGTTGAAGAACGCCGCCGAAGCCATGCGCAAAACCACCGGCACGGCCGAGTAGAACCACGTCAACAGCAGAGTGTAGCCGGTCATGTATCCGCCCACCTTGGCATTCCAGGTCGCAGCACGGAAAGCTGCTCGATCGAAGATGCCGGCTTGCACGCCGATGATGAACATTCCCCACCACGCGAGCTGGCCGATGACTTCGTACAGCGGCTTCTTGCTGACCAGGAACTCCTGGAGGACATTGCTCAGTCCATAGCAGGTCGCACCCAGCAGTGCGAACAAGTCACCCTTGACCGCGTCCACCGCCTTCCCGCCGTTCGAACCGGTGATGTGATCCGAAGCGACCAGGAGACCCAGTCCACCGCAGCAGATCAGGATACCGATGTACTGGAAAACGTGGTACCGGACCTTGAGGAAGATGAGCGAAATGACGACCACGACCGCAATCGCCCAGAAATTGATCAGCTGCGCAGAGAGAATGGTCGTGTATCGATACGCCAGCACGGTGAAATAATTCCCCTCGACGTCAAAGAAGGCGAGGATGAAGTACCGCCATCCATCGGTGTAGAGAAGTCGCAGCCACTTTTTGAAACCGTACTTGTAAATCGTCCAGGAGGTGTAGATCAAGTTGAGAAGGACGTAGTTGAACAGCGACTGGAAGGCTGGAATGGAGGTTCCTTGCATGGAGAGGAGGGTCGAGAGGGTGTTGGTTCCGGTGATGGTCACGGCGAGAGCTTGACTGAGGAGTAGCACGAGCCAGAATTGACGGTTTTTGAGGTACCCGAAGCGGCCTTTGGAGGCGTCCATGGCGGCGGCGGTGGTGACGATGGGAGGTTGGCCGCTGTCGGAGCCGACCATTTCGACCGCGCCGTGGGTGTCGTATCCACGGGAGGAGGATGCATCGGGAGAGCTGTTTGCGGTGCCTTTCGGGTGGACGATCACTCTCTCGGTAGCGGCTTGCTGCTCGATGTCGGCGTTTGGGTCGAGAGGACCGTACCGCTCGTCGCCTTGGGTTTTTGACATGTTGGCGGTAGAAATGCTTGGATAACAGGGTTCCTGATGCTGATCCTGGTCGGGAAGAGTATGGCGGTGCCAGAGAGCAGAATTGAAAGTGGGAGTTTTCCAACACACCGCAAGCGCAAAGACTCCCAAAGTCGCTCACGTGTCAATCCCTCGTAGCCCAACGAACGGTATATGTTGTCGAAAATGGAACAAGACGAAGAAGAAAATGGTAGTTGTAGGGCTAAGCAGGGTCCTCTTTCTAGCTTGTGAACAATTTTCGGTGGCGGCCGATCTCAACCCCACCATTGCTGACCCACGTGCGGCTAGAACTTTTGGCGCATTGTTGGGGCGAGACCTTTCGCTTCGTGCTGCATCGCTTGGTCTGGAACTTTTGGTATCGAAGACATCGCTGGAGGTGGACGTTGATGTATCCTGGCGCTCCATCGCGGACGGCTCAGTGAGTGGAGGCGGTGGGAAGCGGCGAGTTCATTATGGGTGGTTGGCGACAGCGAGGTCACCCTGTACCTTGATGCTCTTGGCTAGCATCATGGTCATGCCAGCGCTCACCAGACGGCTGTCAGCTTGGTCAATGGTCATTGACATAAAACTTTTCCCCTTCTCTGTCCCCCCGTTTCCTTCCCAATTTCCAATTCGTCCAAACGTCGGTCGACATGCCTTCCAGGTTATCTCGAATTTTTGAAAGCTCTGGGACATACGCGGATAAAGAAAGCGATACTCTTGCAAGGAACGGGAGTCGGAAGTGAAGTAACGCACAGTCATGTCGTCGTTGTTCCTACAAGGTATGCCAGGATAATCTACCACGTGCGAGACAAGGGTGTCTACCGAAACGCCTTTCCCTTCTTGAGTCCTCCTTCCTCTCCACGCTCATCTCAATCTCAACCTCACTTCCTCTCAACCTCCTTCACCCTCAGAGAAGCAATGCAAACATATCAAGAGCCGTCACATACCACCCAACCCCAATCGCTAAATCCAAATCCTCCCAAGAGACAAAAGAAAAACTGCGTCTGATCACGACGACATCATAAAGACAGTCCATCCATTCCCGAATCCCATCTACTTCTTCTTCCCAAACAGCCTCCTCTTCTTCTCCGGCTCCGCTACGACGACTGGCTTCTCTGCCTCCTGGTTGACCTCCGCCATCATCGGTCCCTCCACCGTCTTGGACTCTTCAGCCTTGATCTCCTCCTCACCATCCTCAACCGCCACCTTTCCCCGATGCGTGAAGTAACTTCTCGGCCTCCCTGTCCTGCTGCTCCTCAAACTGCTCGGTCTCGAGTGCGCACCATACACACTCAATCCTCCCGTCGGGATCGCCGGAGCAGGGTACATTGTTGCCCAATCCGTGCTGGCGACCTCGCTTGCCTCGGAAATAGGTGTTGGCGGAGCGGTCGCTGAAATGGAAGAGGCGTAGCCGTGGAGCGAGGGTGGGCGGGCAGCGCTTCGGGGTGGGATTGCGGGTGTGTTGGGTTGATGGGAGAGGCCGCGCAGAGCATGAATCTTGGGGTTGTTGAACGCTGATGGCGCAGGATTGTGGTTTATCGGGAGATGACTGCCTGGCACGAAGGCTGGTGCCGAGGCGAGCTTTCGCTGGATGGGGAGTCCGTCCCCGGTGGGAATCTCGCCCTTGTAGGAGAACATGCCTCCGCCTGCGGCCATGTTGCCGGTATGCCTCGGTGCGACGTTGTTCTCTGGCACGGGCGACATCATGCGGCCGATGGGAGGGAGAACGGGAGCCGCGGTGTACCTGGAGCTAAACGGGTTGCGTTCGCGCTCGACGCTTCGTCGATCTTGTGTTGGCCTGGATACGGGAGTCGCGCTGAACATGGTCGTAAAGTCAGGTAATGTGCTCTCGCCGCCATTGCTCGTGCTGGGACGCAGCGGAACCTGAGGCTTCGCTACTACAGAAGAAGGTCCGAGGGAACTGCGAGCAGAACGGATGGAATTCTGGCTGCGAGGAGCGGCGGCAGGTGTCGTCATTATGTAGGGAATGGTTGCGAACTCAGAGATCTGGGAGGATTCGGTTTGTTCCGAGCCTCGACGCTGGCCGGTACATAGAGCAGCGGCGGAGACTGA
The DNA here is from genome assembly GCF_000219625.1 of Zymoseptoria tritici IPO323. Lineage (NCBI taxonomy): Eukaryota > Fungi > Ascomycota > Dothideomycetes > Mycosphaerellales > Mycosphaerellaceae > Zymoseptoria > Zymoseptoria tritici. Next base: position 2,998,341 of record NC_018216.1, on the reverse strand, counting down.
GGAGAAGGTAGAAAAGGTCGAGGCCTGGGACGGTATGCGTCGGAGACTAGGGTTCGGTCGTGGTGGTGCGAGTCGCGGCTCTTCGAATTCGCGGTTGGCCGGGTGCGCATTCGTTGGAGACGTTCGCCGGTTCAGGGATTGTAGGCTCGGTGTCTGCTCCCGCTTGGGCAGCTTTCCGGCTCGCTTTGCTGACATCGGAACTTCGAAGACAGAGTCTTGTGCGGAGATTGGGCTGGCGTTGACCGCTTCCTCATGTGTGTTGGTAGCCTCCGCCGCTTTCTCTTCGGGCTTCTGCTCTTCCTCGGACGCTGCGCCTACCGGCTTGACGGTTCCGACAACCTTTCCTCGATCGTCCAGAACTTGTCCATTGTCGTCGACTCTCTGCCGCACGCAGTCCAGGATATCGCCCGACACTAGCTCGCCGATCACTTCTCCCTCCTCGTCCAGCACCTTGCCTTTTTTGTTCACCTTGTATCCTTGCAAGACAGAAAGCGGAGTTGACGACGGTGCGAGGATCGGGTTTTCGACTTCCTTCCTCGGAGAGGCAATAATCGGCGATAGTGATGGGACGTATCGAGGGAGAGCAGTCATGTCGGCTGAGTGCGCCTGTGGTTGGGTATGAGGTTCGAAATCCAGCTCGTTGGGGAGAGGTGCCGAGCTGGTACCCCGTTCGCTCTTCGGCTGCTCATTGCACTCAGACAACTCCATCGGAAAATCGTCGACATACTCCTCTTCCTTAGGTAATGGAGAATCGTCTTTGATGTCTCCATCGGTGTAGACGGAAGACGACAATGACGAGTTGGAGTCTACCGAAAGGCCTGCTCCAGCGCTCGACACCATACCAAGGTCATCGTCACTCGCCTTGTGCGAAGGAGTGCGAGAGTCGTAGCCGGAATCGGAGGCCGAGTGATGGGTGGCATAACTCTTCCCGCGAGAAGCTTTGGGTAGTCGGACGTCAGGCATGAGCAGATAGTCCTCAACGGAGGACTCGGGCGTTGGCAACGAAATGTGCACGTTGGATTGAGGAAGGGCTGTAGCCGCATTGGCAGTCCGCCATTGCGCTAGGACGTCTTCGAAGCTTGGTCGAATTGGAGATGCGAGCGGAGAGGCGGGTATTGTGGGCACGGTGAGAGTGTCGTGACTTTCCTCGACCGGGGTCTCGGGTGTGTTGTAAATGAGAGCGTGTCGTCGTTGCTCGTTGCGCTTCCTCATGCGAGCGAGAATCTCCTCTCGACCTTCCTCCTTCGCTGGTCCTTGATCCGAGGCCTTGAGACCGGCAAGTCGAGGAACGAACTTGGGCGTTGTGGTCTGGGGCTGTGGCTCAACTGTCGATGCCGTTACCAACGGCTGGTCTGCCGACTTCTTTTGCTTGCGAAAGTTGAATATCGCCATGTTGGAGAGTGATCCTAGTTGCGGGTTCTCTCGGTATGTGTTTCCTGCCTTGAGCGGCAATGCGACGAGAAAGGACACAAAACAGCAAGCTCAAGCAACTTTGAGAGAGATAAACAGCAAAATCAAGCTCGGTTGAGCTGCAAGGGACGGCAAGCTACTTGTTCAATGGTGGAGGATGACAAAAAGACAAGAAGAGCTCCAAACGAGAACCAACGTGCACCTCCGTCACGTCCAGCAAAACAGCTTCCTTTTCCCTCGACGATCGGGATTTTGGCTGCCGCTCGATGAGTCCAGGTCCCGAGATTAGCGTTGTCGTAATGGTATGAACTCAAAAAGTGGTAGTCCAAAAATGAGGTGTGGCAGTCGGCACGAGCGCGGCCGTAGCGTCTCTTGGTCGAGCTTTCACAAGAAGAAAGCACAAAGCAAATCTCGTCGCTGCAGAAGCAGAATGGGATACATCTGCTCGGAAGAATGGGGCGGGAGCCTTATGCCAACAGCATCCACCATGTCGTTGCTTTTTACCTGCAAAGCCCGATGACCGCGTGAGGTGTATAACAAGGTCATGGTCGGTGGGCAGCTGTAAGTCATGCCCGCACGGCTCGAATCAAGGCAAGCCACGTTCTTCATTTTTCCTGGCCTCGCCCTACACACTATAGCAAGTCCTTGGGTGCAGCTTCTGGGCAAAGAGCTTTCCTCTCCCACGATTCGATTTTCTGAGACAGGGATTCCCACGATTCGGCAGAATCTGAGACATCGCCGACGCCAGCGACTCGGTGAATGGCAGAATTGCCAACTCGACGACACCGCCTCGTCGGCAGGCTTTTTCCCTGAACCGCGTTTTCGCCTCATCCCACGCTGCGTTTTGCGAGGGACTGAGACATGCCACAAGTAACAAGACGGCTTCATCATGCTGATGTATATGTCTTTCGTGCTGTGCTTCAGAAAAGTGTCGTGCATGCATCCAGAAAACGCCATACACTTTCTCTTTCCGGCACGACCTATCGTCCTCCTGCCTATTTGGGATCTCATCGCCAATAGTTGAATAGCCAATACCCTCGGTCCGCGCCCGCGAGGCGGCCGTCAGACGGGCCACTCCACTGCAGAAGATTCATGCAGATCAGTGACGGTGTCCACAAAGGTGCGGGATATATTCCACCGACTCCCACTGACGACCGACTCTCAAATCAAGCAGAGTGCGAGTTCCAGACTCTTGGTTTTCGTCGCGATCGAAGCGATGGCTTTTGTCGTGGCGAAGAATGTCTTACATTGCCGCGAGGGGTCTCGGTGGTAGCGGCCGCGGTACTGGTAGTTCCCAAGCCCAAGGGACCGGCGGATAAATGTCCGTCCCACAGTTGCGATCAAATTATGGCTGGACAGCGTACCAAACTTGATCTGACAGGGCAAGTCTGGACTGCACGCCTCGATCCTTCGCCGAGAACCACATCTCGATGATGAGTTTGTTGGCAGACACGGGCGACCGCGTGGCAGAGGTCGCTGTTGTGATGAATGACTTGGTGTTTACTTCTGCCTTGGTCAAGATGCCAGCTGTGATGCGGTGTACTGACTTGTGGCACTATCGAAAAGTGCTGCTTTTTTTGCGGTGTACAAAGTCTATCTCCTCCGCTATAGCCATCTTGTGTGAGGTTCCTGCATGGCTCGGCAGTAGGCATAAGTCTCCGACCCACTACGGCAAGGCGGCATCTGATATGTGGGCCAGCTCTTGTTTCAATTTGTTTCTGATCCTCTGGCCCTGCCGTTAGCTTGGCTCCTCCACTTGCCATTGCTCGATTTGTCGGTTTTTTTTCATTGCATTCGCGTACATGTGGATCTATTTGCTTCGTGCATGGGCGCCACGTTGGTTTCTAGAGCCATGCGTTGGGAGATCGATTGGCTACTGGTCGTCGTCGTCGCCGTGAAGCTAGGTATTGTACTTGATTGTCTCACTTCCCAGAGCCTTATTCCATATCTGACCTGGAGACCCGTTTGCATCGCCATCAGAAACCGAAACGATAGACTGACGTCTAGAGCTATGTGTCGGGACATCGGTTGGCTGTTGCTCTTCTTCATTGTCATGAAGCTAGGAATTGTACTCGAGTGTCTCACTGCTAGGTCTGTATACCACGGTCTTCGCAGAGCGGTCTGCCTCGCCATCCCAAAGCGAACCAGCAGTGAGTCGACGCGCAAGACGGGACGACTGCTGTATCGATGTCTAGAACAATGCTGCCCAAGAACGATTGGCTCTTGACCTTCTTCCTCGCCATGAAGCTAGATGCTGTACTCACTTGTCTCACTCGAAGCTCATATGTCGTTCCAAATGCGCGGCTCCAGCTTCCGTGCCAGAGGAGCTTCTCCATGAATGTATAGAACACTGCTTACTTCGATCACTCGGTTGTCAACCTTCTTAACCGCCGTGAAGCTAAGTCTTGTACTCACTTGTCTGACTGCTAGATGTCCCTCCATATCAAGAGGAAAACCAGCTCGATGCCTAGATCAGTGCCTTTTCGAGCCGATTGGCTGTTAGCCTTCTTCGTCGCTGGAAAGCTAGATACTGTACTCAATTGTCTCACTCGAGCACCGGAATCCATATCATAAGAAGCAAGATCAGACTGCATCGCGAAGAACTAGTGCGCCAGCGATGGGATGCCGCTCTTCTTGTGGTCCAGTTGTCTGAATAAGAGGTGTCTAGCCCGCAAGGCCAGAAATCGCCCCTGCGCCGCTCGATGTGCACTCCTCGCCGCAAATGTATCGAGTGCACTGTTGTCTCGTCTTGTTTCTATATCGTCTTGCTCCCGAACACAACAGCTGTCGTCGAAGGTGAGACCGCTGTAGGGCTGGCCATTTCATTCAACGCCCTTGTCTCATATCTCCACGTTCGGAGTCCGGCCCATCGCCAACGTTGCGCCAGCCAAGAAAAAGACATCCAACCGTTGTGAACGCCCAACGACAATCCATAACGGCGCAGAACATGCTTCATCCTACGCTCTGCATAGTTGTCCGTTGTCCTGTTGCAGCCAGCCATCACTGCCCACACAAGTCGGGCAATAGAACACACCCTCCGGATCAAGCAACCTCTTGATGCTCTCCAGCCGGGCATAGTGCGTGCCATAGAAGTTGATCTTGTAATCCGGATCCAGCTTATTGGCCTCATTCATATATGAGCCCTGAGAGATGTCAGCGTCATACATCCTCCTCTCTCCTGTCAATGACCATTTCACTCACCGTATCCGGCGCCAACTTCCTCAAAGCACCTTCCTTGACCAATAACACATCATCCTGAATACTCTTCACATCCGCGGGGGCGGTATCCAGCTTCCACTGCCTTGACACGATATGATTGATCACCATCTCTCGCCACGCAGGGGTCACGCTTGACACACTTTCCGCCCTTCCATCCGCTGCAATCCGACCGTACGGAGCACCGAAGATTTCATTCACATTAATCGTCGCCTGCTCCGGTGTGCCCGCTAAAATGTCCAACGTCTCTCGCAAAGCAGTGCGGTTGCGACATAGAGCTTTCTCGTCCAGAAACCGGCCTGATTCCGAGCCAACTCCGCCAGCAGGTGGCTCGATGCCGGAGAAGGCACGGTAGTAAGCCGCGTAGGAGGGTAGCTCGGTGTAGGCGACTGAAACTGTGAGCGAAGTGCCATTATAGGCTTGCAATTTCTCCAGCGTGGGTGCGAATGCAGCCGTGCTGGCGGACAATGATCGATTGAATGTCGCCATGGTGTGACTGTATCCGATCGTGGTGTTGGGAAAGGGGAGGACGCCTGCTGTCGACCATTGCCCGTAGCCTGACCAGCCGGCTTGGGTGACGTATGGGAAGGCCTGGTAGAGATCGGTGAGAGCGGTCATGAATGTATCGAGGTCGCTCGAGTTCCGCGGGGCAAAGTAGAGCGTCTGCGCGACGGCGGTGACGATCGGCCAGGCTTTGATGGTGGTTTCGACGACGATGCCGTATGTTCCTGGTCCGCCGCCACGGATCGCGAAGAAGAGATCCGGGCTTTCACGAGGAGATGCTGTGACCAAGGAGCCATTTGCGAGGACAACTCGGGCTTGAAGCACTTCTAACAGAACAGGTCAGCGGTCCCTCGCGAGATGCAAGAAGGGGTTATACACTCACGGTCAGCTCCCAGTCCAAAATCATGTACGGGCGGTCCATGCCCACCACCCTGCATCCAGCCGCCCAGACATCCGACCGACGGCGTGCCGCCTCCTACGACCACCACTCCTCTCTTCTCCGCTTCAGCATACACCTCCCGCCAAACATAGCCTCCTCCGATTGTCACGGCCGCCCCGGTCCATTCACTACCCTTCTGACGGAAGCTATCATGGAACGTAATGCCGGTTCGCAGATACCGGATCCAGATCTGAAGACTGCCAAACCCGACACTTCGATCGAGGAGGTCATGGCCCGTGTTCCGGACTACAAGACGGAGATTGTATTTTCTCGCGAAATCAATGCCGGCGGAGACGTGGGACCCATCAGTGGCGTTGACCGTGTAAAATGGGGCACTTCCAATGTCGCAATGGCTCGTGCTGACATTGACGACTGGGCAGGCATCCTCGTTCGAAGCGCTATAGCCGATGGGAAATTGCTGCAGAAAATCGTTGTTGGTGTAGTTTGCGGTTATGGAGGCACATTCGGTGGAGTCAGCGGCAGGACCTGGATAGCACGACACAGCGACGGGGTGGTTGAGGACAAGTTGCCCTGAGATGGTCGTATTGAGATCATTCCATAATTCGTTCGAAGGCCAGCATGGAAGAGATGGGACCTGGGCAGGATATTAGTCTCGGTGCTCCAATCGGATGTCTGCTACATGAGGCATTGCCCTCGACTGACGCATCGACATCTCGAGCTCCCAGCTCCATCAGCGGCGCCCAGAGCGCGTTCCAAAAGCAGGGCAGCTAGAAGAGTGACTGAGAGGATCATGTCGCTGTTGGAGTGCGAGGAAAGACGATGGCCTCAAATGGGTGCTGCGTCTACAAATAAGAAGGACTCCAACAACGCTCGTCATCCGTCAGTGCGAGGCTGTTCGTGGGTTGTACAAAGCCATCGGCCCACATGAACCTCTAGGATCACCGCCACAAATCTTACAGGGAGGAATGTCGCAGAAAGCGGGCAGCTTTAATGATACCTCCGTGCTCCCGCACAAACTGCACGCTCCAAGCCACTTAGGATTACTTCGTCCGGTGCAACTCCAGCGGCAGCGTGGAGCTACATTGCCAAAAGATCCCTGTAGATTTTCGAATAGACGATCCGAATGCGCGACTCTCGAAATTTCTGTGCAGCCTTGACCGCACAAGTTTTGCGCAGGTAGCTGGGATTGTGCAGTTTGAGCAGGGGAACGGAGGTACAGCTTGTCTGGACGTGCTGGAGCATCGCTTTGTTCTCACGGAAGGGAACGAAAGACTGAGTGGTTCATCACTCCGCTGTTCCGCTCCTGCCGAAGGTGAAGGATGAACAGGTCATTCCTGGCGCAGAAACGAGCTAATTCCTCCTGCCGTGGAACCCACGAGCCATGTAGACTGTGGAGGGTGCCATCTCTCAACGTATAATAGGCGTTTATGTGAGATCCCATCGTCTCCTAGAGTTCATCAAGCTCCAGTCTGATGAGATGAGCTTGAGCATGCGTGCGTGTCGTGCAAAAAAGGCGAGAGAATCCACGAGTGTATCGGCGGCCAAGCTGCGATATCGTCGTTCATCATCGTCCTGTCTGTCGTGGGGAGTCATTACGATGTCCCTTTCCGCAACATGCTGTCGTGTTGCGGTATGATTTGTTTGTGATGATGAAAAAGAAGAAGATGGACAAGATGAAGTCAAGGAGAGAGTTTCGATTCGTTGTAAGAAAGGGCATTCCACTCCCGGCCACTCACAAGCCGACATTCAGCCGAGCCGAGGACCAACGCGAACCTCACGTCAAACACAACGCCTCTCTTCTTTCAATGATACATGTGTGTATAGCAACAACCAGGAAAACATCACCTTGGGCTGAAATTGTCATATACGCCCAATATGCCCGGCGATCGCATGCTAGGGACCCTCCTAAGGGCCTTGCAAACTTACACCGAGCAAGAAGACACTCCTCGGTTTGTCCTCCCTCCTTGCGAATCCCCCAAGAACCACCATCTAACACGCCTTACAGCCTTTTCGGCACAGCCGCCTCTCTCCTGACAACCCTCAACAATCCACTCAATGTCACTCTCCTCACTAGTCAAATCCTGTCCGCTCCCGCAATCTGGTCTCGCCCCTCAGGCCTCCAAACCTGCATGCGCACACTTTCAGTCTTCCACTCCGCCGCCCAAGCCCTGCTCAAACACGAACTTGCCCTCCTCAGCAACTCCCCAGACGAGGAATACCCGGGAAAACTTCAACCGGAACGAACTCTTCCCAAAGACGACTGGATCCGCGCGGCGGTGAGTGGAGCCGACGAACATTCCCCACGATGGCGGCATTTACTCGCTATCGGAGGGATGTTGTTGGGTTTTGGGCCGGCGGAGGATGAAGGGCTTAATCGGAGTATGCGGGCGACATTGGAGGGTGCGCTGATCACAGCGGCAAATTTGGCGCTGGAGGAGACGTTGGATGACGATGAGTTGGGACTGGCGACGATCACGTTGGTATTGAATCATTGTTTTCCGGTGTTGAGTGACAGGGAGCGGGCGAGGTTAGAGTATGATTCGCTGTTGCCTGTGTTGATGCGGAGTACCCTACATTCGATGTATGGCCTGCGGTCAGGGTATTTTCTGGGAGCACTGGATCGGGATGTCAAGCTGGAAAGCGATAGGAGGTTGAAGTGGAGCGAGCGGTCAGCATCGTATGGTCAGATCAAGGAGATGCTGGGCAGTCCATTGGTGACTTCACTGGGTCCGCTGTCGCGACTGATTGGACATACGGTGGAGCAGGTGAGAGAGTCATGGTTGGTCACCTCAGCGGTGGACGACTTGGAGAAGTTTGCACAGACACTGCTATTGCAATGGCGGCAAAACAAATTGTCCGGGATCGAGCAGTCGGAGCAAAAAACACAGCTGGACGAAACGACATTCAGAAAGACGCTGCCGGATCTGTGGAAGCTCCTACAGCCGATCATGTTCGCCAGCGTGATCATCCTGCGGAGTGCCATCGGGCGAGTACTGGGAGATGCCTACCTCGCCAGCGACAAAGGTATGTCGGTCTCGACCAGTGTCCGAACCCTCACACTAATCATCCTTCCAGTCGCTCCTCACCTTGCCACTCAATCCCTCCTCATCCTCCGCAGCCTCTACTTCATCACAACCCACCGCTCCGCAACCTCGACTTTCTCTCAATACTCCTTCGTCAACTACACCGCCCTAGACATCCTGTCCGCATACCCTCTCCTGCTGCCCTCATTTCTGGCTACCATCGCTCCCGCCACCCTCGGCCAAGCCTCCACCCACCCACTCGACCGCACCCTCGACCTCTTCTTCCTCAACACAGCCGAGCATTTCACCCTCCTCCTTCCACCTACTCCGACCGCCTCCCTCCTCGTACCAACCATAACAGCCTACCTCTCCGCCGGCGGTCGGGGCCCTCTATTACCCGTCTTCGAAGCCGCTCACTCGGTCACTCTAGCCATCTTCTCAGCACCTCAAAACGCCACCGCAACGATCGAAAACCTCCCCTTCTACGTCGACTCCTTGTTCCGCGTTTTTCCAGCCAGCTTATCTCCGAGACAATTCCGCCTCGCCTTCAAAACTCTCCTCAAACTCACCTCTCCTCCCTCCGACCTCGCTGTCTCGCAACCCATGATGCCTGCGATTCTTCTCGACCTCCTCCGCCATCGCGCCGCGAATGCATCCATGGAGCCTTTACCGCCGCATCCCGACTCACCGGAAGAAGCCACCGACGCACCTCTGCTGTCGGAAAAGGCACACCTTACCGTCACCATCCTCTCCACCCTGTCTCAACTGCCTCTTCCGCTATTACGGGAACACCTCCCGTTAGTAGCTGACATGATCAACGACATTCCAGACGCGCGAATGCGGGAAGTCGTTGTCAAGGAATTCTGGGGCGTACTGGTTGGTGGTGAACTCGATCCAGAGAGGAGTCGGGTCTGTCACGGGTGGTGGAGTACAGGTGGTGGGAAGGAGTGGGTACTTTATGGACGGGTGCCGGATGGAGAGGGAGAGGGAGTGCAGGGAGAGTGGGAGATGAGTGGAGGACTTGGGTCAGACGAGGATGATGAGGATGAGGCGCAAAGGGCGGGGAGTAAACTTTGAGAGGGCAGAGACCGTGGAGTAGGCTGGAGTACGATGTTGTCTGCATGTTGAGATGCAATTTATGTGGCCATGTCTTACGCGGCTACGAGTTGTATCCATGACGGGTGATCAGACCCGTTGAATACCCACGCTCTCCACCATCCGGTCATTTGAGCGTTGACGTCCGAGCACAGTCGACGTACAAAGTAGTTCTAGGTCCGTCGAGTGGTGAGTCGATCAGAATATCGAGGTTCCACCAAAAAAAAAAAAACGAAATGATGCCATTGAAACCAAACAACGCCGCCAGCTCCAACGCTCAAATGTTCCAAAGAAGCCTCTTCTAAGACCAATGTATTGCTGTACATGCGCTCTGGCCTGCCACCGAAGTCAATCCTCCCTCTTTGGCCGCCTTCGACCTCGTCTCATCGATCCGCACCAACGACCCGTCGACAGGGCGTGCTTCGCGAAGCACGTCAGAACTCCACGTCCGCACAGCCGCCAATCTGGACTCTTCGGATTCTCAATCTTTGCGCATGCTCCTCCGCTCGAATCGACTCCACCTCCCTCTCAAGCAACATTTGACCTCCATGTTTCCACATTCTCCACACGACGCCAATCCGCTCACCCACGCTTGTTTTCCATCGGAGTCCGCGACGTCCGTTTGCCCTTCGTTGTTCACTCCACGCCGGCGTAAAGATCCACCAAAATATTAATCCCCGCCACCAAAATCTCCGCCGCAATCAAGACAATCACAATCCACTCCAAATACTCCCCATGCGAGTGGCTCAACTGATCCTTGAGTACAGCCAACAGGTCCGCAATCACGCCCACTCGCTCCTGCAACAAGCTCACCCGCTGATCCATCTCCAAGTACGACCTCACAGCGACATAGACGGGTTCGAGTTGGGGTTCCGCCCACATGAGTTCGGGAGCGTCGAGCACGGAGCCTTGAAGATGGATGTTGATGCGCAGGATGAAGAGCTCGCCGATTTGCATGTTGATCTCGCGGCGGGTGAGGTTGATGCGGCCGGTGGAAGCGATTTGGGAAGGGATGTGTTGGGTTGTGGTGATGGTGGCGTCGACAAGGGACTCGTAGAGGGAGGTCTGTGGGAGGTCGTGTTAGCTTTTGTTTCCGCTCAACATGCTGCCAGGAATATATGTATACCTTTGTGCTCTGCGCCAAAGCGTGGCTGATCGCCAGCTTGGTCATGTAATTCCTCTTCTCCCTCAGGGAAATAAAGTCGTTGTATATTCTTGCCTGATACTCCCTTGTGTAGTAGAAATTGAACTCCTCGGTCTGTACATCATCCTTGCTCAATTTCTCCTGCTCGAATTTCGCCAGCTCTTTCAAGAACCGCTGTTCTTCCTTCAACGACATGCCCCAAATCACAACAACTCCATATTCGAAGAGGAACACTTCGGGAATGTGCACGGTCGTGTCGAGGTCGGGTTGGTGCGAAGCATCGTCGTTGGAGAGAGAGGTGTCGGCGCGCGAGAGGGACGCATGTGTCGATTGTGAGAGATCGCCGGTGTCGAGGGTGGTGTCGCCAGCAGCCGTACTAAGGTCGATGAGATCTTCTCTTCTCCGATCAGTCGTCTCGTCGATTTCGATCGCACTGTCCGAGAACCGTCTCTGTGGTTGAGAATGTACTCGACCTATATCCGCCGTCTGTTCATCCTCTTCAATCTGTACCGCACTGCTTTCCTCTCTGCTCCTCTCTTCCTCCGCTTCTGCACTCCCTCTTCTCCTCTTCCTCATCGCACTTGGACTTGACATCCTCCCCTCCTCTTTCCGATACGAGTACGGCGAATAGATACACTCGTCGAACAGCTTCGGCGCCGCGCCCTTTGTCTTTCCTTTCCCCTTCAAGAAACGCATCAGATCGTCAATGCGGTATAGACTCGCCGTGCAATACGCCGTGACTCTCGGCAATTTCGCACGATCCTCCTTGCCCAGTCGTGCGGCATCTCGACGCGCAGTGGGATCTTTGATGCGTGTGAATTGGGAGTAGACTTCCCTCCCACTCTCTTCATCCGGATCATTGCCAATGTCCGGGTTGGGTAAGAGTTTCAATTTTTGCGCAGTACGCGTTGTACGTTGAGGTCCAATCTTTGCCGCGGGATTCGACGCTGGAAATTGTATCGCTGCGCCAGAGGAGTTTCGACGGCGGAGTTTGCTGTTGAGGGCGGAGAGGGTAGATTGCGAAGAAGAGGAGATGGCATTGCTGGAGCCCGGACCTTGGGGAAAGATGGGCCGTCGCCGAGGAGGTGAGGCATGGGAGATGGTCGGGTTGAAGGTTACGCTGCGGGAGGGTTTGGTGATGGGTTGCGGCGCGGAGGAGGTGGGGAGGAGCGGAGAGGATTCGTCGGCGGCGGCATTGGGATTGCGCGAGGAGGACGCCATTGTGTGATTGAAGATTGAGCGTTGGTGGCTCAGGGTCTTCTGTGTGTCGCCGTGGGAGAGTGTGGAGGAATTGGCGTTTTCTATGTGTAACAGTGTCAAGAAGAGCGAGAGAGAGAGAGTTCTCGGTCGCAGCTGTCAGAGAGGAGTTGGCCTGTGCTGAACAAGAAGAAGATGAAGTGCAAGTTTCAAAGCTCCGACCGAACGATGATGCAACCAACCAACCAACCAGCGGAGAGCCAGGATCCAACAACCACAACAAGACACTTTGTAACCAGATCATGGGTAGGGATGGATGCACATTCATTCACTTGAGTGCTGTCACATGCATTTTTGGCAAGTACTTTTGACCGCAATGTCCCGCCGTCCTCCACACGCTCAACTGCCCTGTACTTCATCACTCGCCCACCCATTGCGCCGTGCGCCACGCTCAAATCGCAGTCGACTTTTGATAACAAACACACACGTGCTCACGCATCCACCAACGCATCGTCATGTCAATCCACATCTGCCACTCTATCAAAAGCCCGGCCGCCAGAGATGTTTCATTGGCTGCTTCCCTTTCCGTCGACTCTGGCTCTGGTATGGGAATTGGCTGGACCGCCGGTTCTGGCTGGAGGGTGGAGGTTCCGATGCGGCTCGTCTAACATCAGCTGAACCCTTTCTCTTGTCCTCTTCCCGCTTGCTGCGTAGCGATTCTGGATACTCGGAGTAGAAGATGGGGCTGCCTTGGAGTCGAGGTGCCGAGCCAGTGCTCGCAGGGCGAGGGTTCTATCCTCCGCCTCCGCTTCCACTGTCGTTGTCACCGTCACCGTCAACACCATCGACGTCCTCGCTCTTGATCCCATTTCCATTCTTCTGGCTGTCTTTCGCTTGTGGTGAATCTGTTGGCGTGCGTACACCGGACAGATTGATCGGTTTGATCGCATATCTGCCATTATTTGCACCACTCTCGTTCTTGACTTTCAAGCTGCCCTTTCTCCGCAGCGCGTGGGTTGGTGTATACTGTCCCTTGTCCACAGCCGGAGAAGAGACAGGTTGTGACTTTGGAGATAGCGGCGCTTCATCGTCATCATCCTTATCAGGATTGGATACGCTCATCGGGCTGCCTTCAACTATGGGTGATGAGGCGAGCGTGGGAACTTTGTTCTCGCTGGCGACGCTTCGCAGGGATGCAGAGCTGTTCCGACGCTTGTTGCCACCTCCCATCATCTTGCCGAGCTCGTCGTCATCTTCTTCTTCTCGCCTGCGCTTCGTGGCGATCGACTCGGGTGGGCTTTGTTGCGAACCTGGAGAGCCGTCCTTGGCGACGGGCGTGCGATTGCGGCCTCGTTGGAAGTCGGAAGGATCGGTGGAGTGATTCGGCTTCTTTTCGCGAGTCACAGGATCGGGCGAGCTGGCGAGTATGTCCTCCATTGGCAAATCTTCGTCGTCGTCATCGGGATAGTCCACGAGAGGTTTTATGGGACTAGCATGGCCGTTGGGTAACCTCGCGGTCGCCGTTGTGGGTAGTGTGCCTTCTTCATCATCACCAAGATCATCGTCCGCGTTGAAGTAATCATCCTCAGCAGCGTCGGGCTCTCTCAGCCCGCTAAACAGTTGCCTTCCGTTCATCATGCGGCTCCTCAGCGCATCGGGTGTGTCTGGCTCGGTGGTGAAGCTCGTGTCTCCGAGTTCTCCATTTATGCCAGTGTGCGGGTGTTGGAGTTGGTCATACCTCTGAATCAGAGCATGGAATGTGCTGACGTATGTGATGCCCATGAGCCGTTCCCGATAGTTTTCTGCGAGGTGGTAGATCAGGCCCTTGATACTTTCACGCTTGATGTATTCGAAGAGCTCCAAGCACGCGCTGTTCAAGAGGTTATCTCGTGGCATCGTCTCATACACAATGTTCAGGATCGGGTTGAAGAGGTGGTTCTTCGTGATCTGTCCGTTGTGGAACTCGTCCTGCAGGCCAATGCATGTCCGGAACCATTTCAGCGCAATGAGCTTCATGTACTTCTGCGGACATGCCAGGAGCTGCGCCACTCGTGCGTGCAAGTTTTCAGCCAGTATGAACATCTTACTTTGATACGGGTGCTGCCGCACGAAGAAGCACAGCACTTCAACGAGATGTGTGTAGAGGCTGGTCTCTTGCACTGTTAGTCCTGCCATGGATTCTCGGCCTTCCAGATCCTTGAGAGGCTTGAATAGCCGTTTCGCTCCGTCGTCGTAGAAGTTCTGGATGAAAAGATTAGTTTGGGTCGGTATTCGAGATCCATGATGACCTTGATCGGCTACCATGCCGCCGCGCTGTTTTGCCAAATGGTTAGAATTTACCTGCAAAGAGACTGTTCCATTACTCACATTTGCTGATGCTGGATCAAGCAAGATCTTGATCGCATCCGCCATCTGGCTCTTGACACCGAGGTCCACCTCGACAAGCAGAAGCTCGATCAACGTGTCGGTCAAGGGCACCACTTTCTCGTTGATTGCTCGAGCGATATGTGCTCGCACCAGATGTGCGTCGTGGTCTATGAGTGCAACCAGGATGTCAGTCCCGGCCACTCGCACAGCAGCATCTCGATGCCGTAGCGCAAAGGTGATGACTGTGAAGAGGCCGTGGTTGATGAAGTTCTGGTACAGCGCTGCTCGTGACGGCGGCTGAATATTCTTCGACACTGCGCAGCAATTCTGGATGAACAGTACAGCATTCTTCTTCCTTTCCAGCTCGTCCGAGTCGTCTGTAAAAATGGCGAACAGCTCCTTGAGAAAGCCCTGATTTGATTGGATGTGGTTGACAATATCAACCTGGTGGAAAAAGATGAGAGAGTTGAGGACAGAGAAGGTCGGATCGTCGAGAATGCGTGCGAGGACAACATCTTTGAGGTAGAGGAGGCGGTATGTGTAGTGTATCTTCCTCTTGATATCGAGATGTTCGAAAGCAACCACCTCCTTGAATTTTGATGTGTCGGAGAGATATTGCCGGTGGTTCGCGCGATGTGAAGGGAAATCCGGGTCATCTAGTAGAAGGTCAGCACATAGTGATCAGCTCGTCAAGAACCTGCTCTACTCACACTCTAATGCGCCCACGACACCCATGATCGCCTGGTCTGTGACCACGAACTCAATGATCGAGGTGTCGTTGAGCAGAATGAGCAGCTTCATGATCGTACACAGCCGATGCAAGTCGTACGCCGACTCGAGCCGCTCAGCCTCGTCCACCAGAGGCGCGAGCTTCAAAATGTACATTTGCTCGGGACTCATGACGAATTTGGCCACAGCGTCTCTTCCAGCTGTTGTTTGGGATGTGTTGCGAATCGCCTCGACAACCTCGTCCAGTTTGCCCAGAGTCGGGTCAGGCAGTGTGACGGAGTGGACGGGGTCTAGCAGGTCGTCTGAGATTCCATCCTCGGGCACGAGACGTGACTGGACATCACTGACAAACTCCCAGATCATCGCGCAGCCGTCAGCTTCCTGGAAACTGAGGGCCATGTCCACGCCGCTGCTCTCCGTCCAGACGATGAGCGTCTCCTGCTGTTTCTGATAGCCATCATCCTTGGCGATTCTCGTTTCCAGCAACGTCCGCGTGGGCTCTTCCTCGCTCGTGACAATGATCCGCGCATCGAGCGCTTCGGGTGGGCCGTTGGGAGCGCTGCATATGTTGCCCAAGCAGAATCCCGTTCCGCGGTCATACCAGTCGTTGTTTTTGAGCTCGTAGACTTTCACCCGCTTCTTGTCGTTGGCAGGAGCGAGCGCCATACTCGTCGCGCTGCTGTTCCTGGTCGCGGCCCCACCAGCGCATCCGTGACGCGATGCGGCTATGCGACGATGCGGATGAAAGCGCAGTGGGCGCGCGCGCGAGGATGGTGACCTTCGGCTGCCAGTATGCGGATCGTCGACGCGTCGCGAGTTCGGTAGTCGTGGTGGATGCTGGGGTATTGCTGCAGTGCTCGTATCTGTGTTTGCGCCGGGAGCGCTTCGGGGGAGCCCGGAGGTGGTGTTTCGAATGTTGGAAGGTGTGGCGAAGGTCCAAGGCCGCAGCCCGGCGGTGGTGAGCGCTTCTCGGTCAGGTCGGTTAGGATGAGCCTACTCCTGCGCGGTCGTTGTAATATGGAATATGACGCAATCTCGTATGGTGAAGGTAAGGTAAGTAAACGCTTCACTTCAAGCGTAGGTTCGTTCTCCCGCGCAGGTCGCGTGGGCGGATGTAGGGGACAGGGACCGTTTTACTTGGCTTTCGGTGATCGTCCGGTTGCCGGGAAGGATAAAGTCTGCCGTGGTTCGTGGAGTGGCGAGATAGAACTACGTCGAGGCGGAAACAGACGTCGACTTGGAAGCAGGTGAAATAATAAGCTTATTCTCACCACCTTCGTGTCGTTGCCTTGAGAGGGACTGGCAACGTACCTGCGGGAGTACAGAATCGGTCATGCTTGAATAATGAAGAGCGGCGAACGAGAGAATCGCGTCATATGCCGGTAGTCTATTTTCGGCACCTAAAAACCTTCGAGAAACAACACAGCAAGACCGCCACGATCCCGTCTGTTTCATAGCAAGTGAATGAACGGGTTCGGAGAAGCATCAAAAGCCTTCCATATTACAACACTCGGCATTGACTGTTACAGAACGCCCCCAAGCGGCAAGAAACGCCTTAACTTCAAAGCCTCCCAATCCCTACGTCTTCGTTGTGTTCCAACTCATCGGAAGATCAGGCCATTCTGGCCTCGAACCCGCAGCGCCATACTTTGCCTGCCACGCGAAAAAGTACATCAACGCCGCCAGCGGCTGTCCGAAAATACAGAAGCTCAACCAGAAGATCAAATTGCCCACGAGCTTTGCATTCTGCCCCTTTCCTCCAAACTTCTTGATCATGTCCGTGAGGATAATCAGCGGAATCTGACCCATCATTCCGAGAAAGGCGACACCGAGGATGTTGTGCGTTGGGATTCCAATGAGAGCTTCGTGGAGCACGCCGGAGAACATGAATGTAAGGAACTGAGCGAGGACGGGTGGTACCCCACGGCCGACCATCGGAGCGTAGACATGTCGCTTCATGAAGTGTGAGACGGGCTTATTCCATGAAGTCCAGTAGCTTCTGACATCCGAGCTGTTCCACCAGTCACTGTAGAATTCTCGATCGCCAAACCTCATAATCTCCGCGAGCGCGTTGAGGAAGCTCTGGAAGAGTGCGAAGAAGCCGGCAAGCCAGCAGACCAGACTGATCGTACTCAGCTTCATCACTCGCTCCAGAATGTTGTATCCGTGCAACTTGCTGATATCATCCAAGCTGTTTTGCAGTAGAGGTACCGCATATTGAGCGCATGTGAGCCAGACCAGGACGCAAAGGAATGAGAACTCGCAACAGCGTCGGAAGACGAAATCCCATCGAACTCGTGGCGAGCGAGGGTAGACTGGCTGGTATACCAGGGTTGGGGCCCACCAGAAGTACGTGAGATTGCTGAAGTTGATGTTTTGCGGGTACGGGCAAGATTCGTAGAGGAGAGGAAGCTTTGATACCCCAGAGGGGTCTGGGTGGAGAAAGGCATGACGAAGGTCGCGGTTCGTGAAGGCATATGAGCTGGGAGCACATGTCAGCTAGTCGCTCTTGGACTTTCCAGCGAAGACACTCACCAAACTTTGAGCCAGACAATCACAGCGTGAATTTCACTTAAGGCTCCAAGTCCCGGATTGTGTATCCCATAGTATACCACATACGTCGCGAACGCCAGCATGAACGTTGCGTTGACAGCATGGCACCACGCAACCATTCTCCACGTCGAAAACCAGGACTTGTTCGCCTTCTTCTTATCGACCTCTTTCTCCTCCTTCGTCTCGTGCTTCCTCTTTGCTGACGCTTCCGCATACCTCGCAGCGGCCATTTCGATCAAGTAAGCCACAAATAGATGGCACGGCGTAAGGGCATAAAGTATCCAAAACCACCTCTGATCGCTCTGCGAGACTTCTGCTCCACTGATCGTCACGAGTATGCCGTACTTCTTGAAGTTCTCCACCATCAACCGTAGGTTTGAGATCACGATGATCAGACCCATCAGGTTTCGAAATCCATGATTCGACGGCGAAGAGGTCGCATCTTTACTGAAGATAGAGGCTCGGGTGTCGGCGTGAATGGCGAAGACGTGCTTGTATTTCTTCGAGGTTCGAACGTCCGGGGTAGAAGCGTTCTTGACCTGTTTCGTGGTCGTTGAGGGCGATCGAGCGGGCAGAGGAGAGCCATTGGGCCTGGCAGAGGTGTGAACGGGCTGCGTGTGGTCGTCACTCGCAGGATGCACTGCTGTCGTCGTGGCGGTATTCATCGTGACAGTCAAGTAGTGTGTTATTTGCGAAGAGGTCCCGTCAAGAATGTGCCAAGTTGCCCGTTGAGGAGTACCAAGGCACGGCAAGATAGCTGATGGTGTCGTCTCTGGCAAGTGTCGCCGATCAAGGTCGTCCTTTTCACGGGCGTTTCAAAGGTCGCACTGCGTCTGCATGATGTATGTGCAGGATATGAGAAGAGGAGTGGATGGCCATTGGGACGCAGGTGGTCGGTAAGGTTCGTGGTCGGATGAGGAGGGCCCAGAAGGATTCAAGTTTTGTTGAAGGTTGTGACGCAGGGTCCTTCATTCATTCCTGGGGAAGGGTCTGATGTCGTATTCGCTTCACCTTTCATCTCGCAGACATCTTCCACTCCAATGCTACAATAAACTTTCGAGTATGAGGTAGTGCAATTGATTTGGACCGACCGCGTTGGCGTCGGGTCAGTCCCAAAATCCGAGGAACGCTCGCGGAACGCTCGCGTCAGTTGTGGCTAATCGCAACACGACTCAAATCATGACATCTTTACAAGGCTCATGGGACAACACGACCTTGTTGGGTATGAACTTTGACGAGGCAGAGTCGAACTCTCTAATAAGCAGGAGCAGTCGAAGCTCCGACGTGCGCTACCACGGTAAGCACGGGAGCACGATTTCGCGGAGCGCATGCCACGATGCCTCCTCCCCGCCAGCGCGCTGACAGCATTGTGATCCATCTCTTCTTCAAGTCACGCAGCGATGCAGACATTCTCCCTTCCTCATTGGTGTGACCACTCCAAGGAGTTCTCGACGTTTTTGAACGCACGTCCGAGACACTTTCGCAGCTCAATCGGACGTCAAATCAACGACCTCAGCTGCACCTGACGGCTTACGCCGCTTGCTGTTGCCACTGCCCACGACCTGCAAATCGTCACCATCTCCTACGTTGTCGTCCATATGTGGCGAGCGGTCGCGTTTCTCTTGTTTCACTCTGACTGCTTGCTTCGCCTTACTTGCGCGGAATTGCTCAAGGAGCTCCCGGGCTTCGCTTTCCGTGAGACTTGCGGGGTCACGATCTTCGAGCGGAATGGGGTCAGGGGTCTTCTCGATGATGCCCTCGACCTGCAGATCCGCTGTCCAATAGCACGGTCAGCGAGTACAAGCTGAACAGATCAGCAAGATCGCATACCTTGGGAACGATAGAGAAACTGGAATGTAGCAAAAGCCTCCTTACCGTACGGGTAGCTCGTGTCAGCAGTCACAGCAAGATCCCTTCGCGGTGCCGCGGGTTGCAGCCTACTGAGAATGAGCGATCATAGCAGACGTTGAGCCGAGCAGCACTTACTTTGCTTGGACTGATTTGGCAGCACCCTTCAAGCACTTCTCCGGAATGGCCGTCTCGACGTGTGCTTTACTCGATTTCATGGCTGATGGCACGATGTTCGACACCATGCGCCCCCAGCTGCATGTAACCTTGATAGTTCCCAGATCTTTGAAGTCATCTGGCTTCTTACGGATCGAGGCTTCGTCAGCTGTGCGATGTGCGGTCAGTAAGATGCAGCGCTTGTGGTGAGTTATAGCATACTCGTCTGGAGCTTGCCAAAAGCAAACTTCTCGATCCATGGTCCTTCCGCAGTATTGAAATGTCTGCCCTCGCACTTTCTCGGCTTTCTCAGACCTCCGTCCGTGAGCTCGAGAATCGGGTGCCACATGCTCTTGCCGTCAAGGTGGATTTTGCAGATGATGCAGTCTTTGGAAGATAGAGCGGTGCCAAACGGCACGTGCACCTCTACCTCGAAGGTAGTGTCTTCAACAGCCTCAACATATTTGCACATACGCTCCTCCAGCATGTCTGAATCTGCGGCCGAATCATACTCCTGCATTCTGACTCCTCCAGCGAGTAAGTTGACTTCGACGCCCGTGGGGTGGAGCATGATGATATTGCTGCGCGTGTGTCCAGGCGGTTGAGAGTACTGCTGTCCTGCTTAATACAGGATTGCAGTAGGCCGATGGCCGTTATGAAGTTGAAGTGAAGGTGAGGAAGACGGACTGGAGTGAAGTGAAGTGCCGCTGCAGGCAGACCACTGGCGCAAAGGAAGTCGCGGTCTGCAGCCACTTCACTTGCAAGTTTCTGACACCAGCATCATCATCCATGGCAAGGGACCCAATTACTTCACTCCCGAACAGGTTGACACACGATGAAGAGAGTGCAGTGCCAGATTCCCAGCGACAAGGCGTGTTGCTGGACTCAGATGGCCGCGATTTCCTTTACTTGCAATATCCACAAGTGCGAAACCGCCGCTTTGCACATCGTTTCAGCCAGAGACACTCATCACGGCATCATCAGAAGGCTGCTCGCTGGCCTTAAATGCAACGCATGTGCGATATATTCGTGCGCGCAGCCATCAGCTCCGCCGGGAGAATATCGGAAATGGCATAGCGGCGAGATCTCCTTCGTAATGCAGCGTTCGCGGCGCAGCCCACGGTGATGTGGTGTAGACCAAGACGAGGAAGACCCAAAGGCGACCAGTCCAGACTTGCCAGGCAGCAAGGCCATTGCTTGCGGCGTCGGGACGACTTCCTCCTCTTGTCAGGGCCTTCCAGAAATGCGCTACGGCATCTTCCACCATGATCGCAAATGCCTGGCTCAAGAAGAAGAACATGGAACGAGATTCTTGAAAAGGAACACCAAAGCCAAAGTCGTGCATCATGTGAAGCAGTCCGGACACGGCGAAGCTCAAGACGATGAGGGTGTATCTCCGTATGGCACTACCTCTACGAAGGTGGAGCATATCGTCTGCAACAAACTTGGCAGGCTGATAAAGCATGTCCTTGATGCACAGATGCCAGTAGTGGCTACTAACCATCAGCATACAAGAAACAGTCGCGCTCGGATTATACTCGCCTCCAGAAACGTCGGATGGAGTACGGCATACCATGTTCGAAATTGAACACAGGCCGCCAGTACTTCGGCTCAGACAGGCCCAACAACACCAGTACCCAACCGGGAAAAGCGAAAATCATCGTCAAGTAGGGGACAGCGGCGGCCCAGAGCATCACAGCGATCGCGACCTGCTCCATCGCCGTATCTGCTGATCCTGGGTCGTTCTGGGGCTTCAAGGAACCAAGATAATCCAGGACAATGTATGTCGAGAAGTACAGTAGTCCCCTTTCGATCAAAAATCGGCGTCGCGAGGGCACAAAATCAGGATCCTGCTTCCGAAAGTGTGGGACATTGTCAAGCTCGAACGGCTGCCCACAATGTCGGCGACTGATGGCCACCGACAGGCCAAAGGCGAAGCGATTCCACACCGTGTCTGGTACCGCCAACCGAACTTGCTTCTTCCCAGCGTCGCGAGGCTGTGGTCCGGCGGAGACAAAATCCCATCGGCGGAGCAGGACGATGTTAAGATGATGTAGCACCAGTACGGGTGTCGTGGCGACCAATAGCAGAGTGAGCATATCATTGTCTTTCTTAGAAGAAGACTCGGAAAGCAGCATCAGGGCGACTGAGAGAGGCAGAGATAAGGCGCGGAGCATCGATCCAGGTTTCGTGAAGCCGACCGAAATTGCGATCAGAACATGCTGCGCGACCACAACCAGAGCGAGATCAAGGGTGGAGAGATACATGATGATCGGCTTGAACGATGGTGATGGGCAGATTGTGTCCGTCCAGAGATGACTGCAGATTAGCAGAAGAGAAGAGGAAAGGTCTATTGTGACAAACAGGTGTTCGCTCGAGATGCACGGGCTCAAAATCGCCGGACCGGGATGGGATTCTCGGATGGAGGCGGAACTTCTTCATTTGGTTCAGCTCGTGCCACGTCACCAGAGATGGAGAAGTCGTTTCCGAAGGCCGCCATAACATCCGCAGGAGGCCCTACGTCCGCCGAACCCGAGTACGCGGCATCCCCATTCGCGTTCTCAGCGATTCCCCTGGCCTGCGGCTGTCTTCCGCCCCGTGCTCCAGCCGAGCAACGACGTCGACATTGTGTTGCGACCACGCGCTCCTCGCCTTTTGATCTTTGAGCACACACGGCCTCGTCTAGCATCCAACTTTGACGGTCTGTCCAGCCGTGGTAGATGGCATCGTCCAGGGACTGGAAGTAAATCAAAGACACCAGCTCTGCCGCACCTCCCTTCGCAAGGATGAGCCGCCTGGCAAAGTCAAGCCTTGTACGTTCTGCATCGACCGGCATGATACGGAGGCACTGTGCTCAATACCGCGATGATTGACAAGAGCAATCCCCCTGGCTTTGGATCAAGTGTAGTGCGACGAGAGGTGTCCTGGAAAACGCTTTCACGTGTTGTGAGCTTGGACCACCTGCTACTGCCGACCTCGGAAGTATGGGGCCAGGGTGTGAGAGAGGTGTGAGGGGTTGTGTCAAGAGGGGCATCTCTATCGTTCGCGATACAGAACAGACCGCAAGCTACTACCACGAGCAGGAGAGCAGTGAGACACCAGAGAACCGTCGAATCTCCGTTGACCCGCGAGAGAACATGTCCGCTCCAATTCAACACCAGAAGCTCGGCTTCGAACTCCCAGCTGAGATTCGAAACCAGATTATGGAGTATGTCTTCGCCGACTTCGACGATGAAAGAGGTCTCAATCGGTACAACTCTCGTTGCATCGACGAGAACCACAGCGCGAGTCGATCGCTACAACCCCTACTGGTGTGCAAGCAAATGTACCACGACGGGAGACTTCTGGCTTTCAATCGATCGACCTTTCTCGTCTCCAACTTGTTCTTCCACGTTCCCGACCGACTGTCGGTTCTGTGCGAGAAACAAACCCAAGCAATAGGCAGCATTGCTTTCTTGGCCGATGCTCGCCATTTCAGGAAACTCGTGCGATGGGGTGAACATCCCTTTGGCCTCTCCACTCTGAACCTGACCACTCTCACGATCATTCTCCATCGCTCCAGCTTCTGGCACTACCTCTTCGACTACACCTCGGATCTCGTCAAGCTTCTTCGAAATCTCACCTCCGTCAAGCGCCTCGTCTTCATTCGCAACGGAGCTCGCGTAAAAGGTAGTTTCAAGACCTGGTACAATCGGCTCGTCGGCCTGATGCTTAAAGTGGACCACTACGAACGCTACGAGAGGGCAACTCCGAACTTGGAGACGACGTGGTGGACGTGGTCGTACGACGAGGCTGGAGAGAGTTTCTGTCTGGAAGCGAGGCCGAGTAAGCCGTTGGTCAGCGAAGAGGAGTATCTGACAGGAATCCTGCCGTTGATGGAGGGACTGAGGGTCAGTATTGAGTCGGAGGAGTGGAATCCGGATCCGCGGGCAAGGAACGGAGCTTGATGGCGATACAATGGCTCGGTACAATCTTTGCTTTTGTCGTTGTATCATAAGCACTATCGTCAGCTACCGCTCCTATAACTCCCCGGTCAAGAACTGCGCCCTTCCATTCCCGAAACTCCAGTCTTCCTTTTCATTACGGCTGACGGTCACGATCAAATCGTTGCCTTCCACGCCACACTCCTTCTTCAGCTGTTCCGCCAATGCCGCGTACAATGCCTGCTTCGTCTCCGCGTCTCTGCCTTGCTGGAAGACCTGGATGAAGACCAACTTGTCGGTTCGTTCGAGTCCGAGGTTTGTGTCTTCGCAGATCATCTCGCCGGGCTCATGTTGGGTGATGATCTGGGGGAGGTGTTAGACTCGGAACTCTGGGCGGGGATGGATACAGTGCCGATAGTACCTGGTAGCGATCTTTCGAAGGAGCATGAAAGTGCTTCAGACTGCACTCTTGCACGACATCGGCCAGTTTGCGGATCTCCTCTTTGCTGCGCAATCCCCGGAACGTGTGGATTTGAAAGTAAGGCATGGTGTACTTCGTTGTTGTTGCTTTGAGCACCGTGTGCGATGGCAGACTTCACAGTCGTTATATGTTTCCTACGTCGTCTTCCGAAGTCGGCTTCGTTCATTGATGGCACGTCATGGCTCTTTTTCCAAAAGTCTAAGGGAGCTTGCGGATGTTGATGTCACCTCCGCGATCATTATCTGATCTTGTAAACAAAGGAGACTTCGTTCCTCAGAAAAGTCACTCGCACGTTGCCTTCGGGGTCCAGATTAACACCACTGCGAGAATTGTCAAAATAACTTGCTTCGGACTGACAGAAAGACCTTCGGCAGTGGGATCGGACTTGATCGAGAATCTCCTCACTTGATTAATCATTGGGTATATACAGTGCATCTCCAACTCAGCTCATGATGCCACCAGTCTCCACAGCATGCATATCGGACCACTGTCCTGGTCATGCTGCATTGCTCTCGCCCTCTGCGAGCAGTCCCTCACGACATGGTCGGCAGCTCATTTCCTCTGACCTTGATTCGAGCTGTCGAAGCACCTCCAATCCCCCTCCGGACGGGTCGACAAGACCACGCCTGGGCTTATCCAGAAAGATGATTTTCCGAGAACCATGACCCGATCCAACTCCAAGTTCGATACCAACTCTTCTTGTCATCATAGTAGCGAAATCATCGAGAACGTCAAGGCCGAGACCAGAATCATCGTCGAGGTGGTGTAGGATGCGACGCCGGCCGAGGTGATGTCGCTCGTGGTGAACATCTTGTTGAATTTGATGTTGGTGGAATTGTAGCTAAGAAAGGCTTGTCAGTATCTTGCTCCTGGGTGGCAGAATTGGAGATGAAGACTCACCAGTTCTGCGGCGTGACTTCCATTGCTGGATCTTCGGAGATTTCTTCCGGCTCCACGAGAGTGACGTCCACGCACTATTGCTCGAGTCAGCATCTCACGAGTCTCAACATGCCAGTTCGAAGGTGCAAAGGGCTTACACTGTACAATGCCGCTCCATGCTGCGCCGTCTCGATGACTTGGATTGTAATGTTGTCTCCTACCTGCAACGACAGATTCGCAGGCATGCGTACTTGCGGTAGGCAGACTTGACCGTTGTAATATGTATTGGTCGGTCCGACGATCTGAAAAGGCGGTACGACGGGATGCGAATAATTCGGCGGCGCCTGCATGTTCGGTTCTGTGATACCAATGTTCACATAGACCAAGGCTTTGGAGTGACCGGGAAACCAGCCGGGTTGGAAGGATAAGGCGCCACCGCCGACTGGCCATTTCGTTCGATTTGTGGTCAAGGGCATGCCGCCGCATGGGTAAATCCATTGCATCTGGAGGGAGGGTCAGTCATGGAACATGGAAGATGCATTGCGGTCGAGCTTACGCCGAACGGGAAGCCGTGTGTTCCATTCTCGTAGGTATCAATACCGACCGTGTCCTGTCATCGATTGTCAGTTCGAGCTGCAGAGCATATGGCTCGAAAGCGGACATACGGGATTGAATTGAGGTAATGTGCCGTTCGTGTGTAGATTGTTCCCTCTCCAGCCCTTCAGTCATGTCAGTCATGTCCAAGATCCATCAATCTTGTCGCCAGACTCGTTCATACTGGATATGTGATGACTGTGTGAGCCACTGCGGAACTCCACGCCGCCGCAAAGGCGCATAGTCTGCCGATGCCAACCATATTGCTCGTTGCTATTGCTGTGCCGAATGCACACGGCCGATTCTTCCTGCAAAGCTGCGCCGTGCGGCCAATCCTCCCGACTCCTCAAAGCAATCTCTCGTCGTCGTCTCCAGCAGTACTCCGAAGTCAGAACGGAGGCGGCTCAAGTCTCCTCGGTCTCAAGGTCGGAGGTCTTCCTGAGAGGTATGCTCGCAGTATCGCAGTCGCGAAGGCAGTAAGAGCGAATCACCAGGAGGTGTAAGAGGTAGATAGACACGAAACAAGAAACACCACAGGATCACCATCAAGGCGAAAGGAACACCCACCCCATCCTTAAGCAAGCACCAACAAGTAAGCGCTCAGCTCCATGACCCACGGCCGCAAGTGGCACAAGCGGGCACACCGCATAGCGTCTCGCCGGGTGAAAGCACGGCACACCAAGCCCTGCATGTGGTCGCAGCGGAGTCGCCGTCGTGCAGTCTCACACGCATCTGCGCGCTGATTTGTGAGCGGACGCAGTGTGAGAGTGCAGCTTCTAAGCGCCCGGGACAGCTGCAGTGTGCTGGTGAGGTTCAGGGTTGGTGGAGGTGGAGATGTGATCCGAAGTCTATTCCAGGATGGTGCAGATGGAAGCCAGCCAATCACTGGGCCTGTACACTTTGGCGTGGATGCTGTGGCTTACTGTGCTTCGGATGTATGGCCGACCAAGGAACGAATGTAATAATGGGCAAAGTCTAGACTTGTGGTCTCGAATACGGTGAAAAGTGTATATAGGAGTAGAAGCTTCCCTCTCCTGTCAGGAGAGGGATCTTTGCCATCATTTCAGGACATCTTGTCGGACCGGAACATCATTGGTATTGCGAGCAGGAAAGCGGAAGATATTTACATATACGACGTGTAATCCATCGTCAACCCATCATGCGTCTTCAGAATGGCCCTCGGGATCTTTCATGTCTTCGTCCTGAATCTGAAGCGGCTCAATGGCCGGCATGGCCGCAATGCCCTGAGACTCTTCATCAGACCCCCATGTACTGTCTCCTTGCATCTTCTCTGAAGTCAACATGATGAAGCTCGGCGATCTGGCGACCTTCAATCGACCCATCGAGTCTCGCTTTCTTGCACGGTGCCAGCATCGTGTCAAGAGGCCGGCCGTAGCTGGCATGCAACAGCAGATCATGCTCACGTACACTTCAATCAGGCTCCAGAGTCCAACGGATGTGAAATCCCAACTTTACAAGGTGTCAGCGGGTACTCGGAGAGCCAGGTCTTGAGGCGAAACTTACGTGATGTTTCGAGCGGTCGTGAGGCCGTAAATCGTGAACATGCGATAGATACTGCAGCCCGTGGCGACAATTCCGACCAAGAAGCAAGCAATGAAGCTACACACGCAGTCAGTTCGGTATCCATTGAAGGGTCAGTGCTGAAATTCGTTACATACCCGAGCTTCTGGGTTGTTGAGACCTTCAACCTGAGCAGTCGCGTGATAGGCAAAGCCAAGACGATGATATCGTATGAAATGTTCAGACCGCCGTAGGCGTAGACACCGGCAACCCGATCCGTGCATGTTCCTCCTGCACGATTGGCGTAACGCCACGCATTGTGGAGGGGATGGCAAGCAAAAGTCGTGGCCAACGTGATGGCGATGGTCGTTCCGATGAGCGCAAAGATCATGATGCAGCAAGTCACATGAAAACTGGTCCATCCCTTGCCTTTCTCTCGCGGCCAGATGCGAAGGTAGAGAAGCACCAGTGAGAGCTTCGTGCAGAGTACAGAACAATTGTACAGTGGTTGGGTAGCGTAGAAGTACTAGGATGCTGATCAGCGACGCTGTTTCCCAAGGCAGGTGATGGTCTTACTTTTGCGTATGTGAGAATTGTATCGATCTCCAAAGTCCACATGTCTTTCCCAACACCATAGTGCATCATCGTCAATGCCATGATCGTGAGTCCGGTCACAGGTAGAAAACAGAATAGGACAACGCCTGCGATCCCATCAGCTTTTGCAAACTTTCCAGCTCTCGGCGACATCGATACTTACCATCATCCCAACTCAGCCCAGCACCTCTCAGTCTCGGCCAGCGGGATATGAAGCGAGCGATGGTGAAGAAAGTCGCCACCGAGAACATCGCAACTACGATGCTGAACATGAGTGGCGTAATGTTCCGATCCGTCCGATAATTGCAAGACAGAGCCTGGAACTTGAGGCCGGCCAAGGCATCGCCCAGCGACGGACATCCTCCAATGACACAGGAAGCGAGAGCGTCCTCGAGCGGCCCCGTACGCGCGCAATAGCAGTCCTCGCCGATTGTGCAGTTAAACTGTGGCAGAATGTCGAGACCGCATTTCGACACGCAGGGTGGAAGATGGAGCGCGGCTTCGGCAGCTTCAGGGCTCAGTTGTATCTGCGCCCAGGCCGTCGAGCGTAAGAGGCTTAGGATGAGGATGAAAAAGATGCTGGATGCCATGGTCGGCGTTCGTAGAGCTGCGAAGACATCCGTAAGGAGGCGTGCATAGCAGCGAAGGACTGGCGACGAAGGGATATATAGACAGTAAATGCCGCGATCCTTCGCGTGCTGCACTTCGAACTAGCTCAGCTGTCGCAAGGTGTCGATCGGTTATGAGGGCCGTGTGTCCAAATGTACCGTGACGCCGTCCGGAGGTTGATAGTCCAAGCGTGGTCGAGAACTCTGTCTGACCAGAATCGACAAAATCGGAGGATCGCATTGGTTCTGCAGACGACACTCGCATTGCAACCCAAGACTCAAGTGAGAAGCTGCTTTCGATAGCTAGTTGCTAGCGCACGTCAGTCAAAGCTTATGATGAGCGGCCCCTTGATAAGTGGTTCCGGTAGACCTAAATCCGGTGCCCCGCATTGATCGACACCGAAGAGGCGGATGGCGCGGCGGCCAAGATCCCGGGAGGAACTCTCGAATGCGGTGCCTGGATCCAATAGCTTGTCGATATGAGCGATGGACCAAAAGCAGCATGAGAGCGGATCGTCCATTGGCTGCACATTTGCAATTGCCCAGTCTTGACGAGCTACAAAGAATGCTGTTGCATCTCCAACAATCTGCAGAAGCGTGAAGGCCATTCCTGATTCCCCACGGGGCTCCCAACCTTAACATACCTCCATGCACCCCTGACTCTCGAGGCATGTCCGCGGACCGCGAACTTCTCGGATAGAAAGACGCCCGTGCCAAGGTAAAACACCAGACTGTGATGAGGTCGCCGAGCCACGTCGAATGAATGTAGGCAGTGGTGTTTTCGCTCAAGACAGAACCACAAAGGTAGTCTGTGAGCAGCTCCAGACCCTATCGGCTCGGAAACGTGTAAAAGATCTGATTCTTTGGAAGTTGGGTCCAGAAGAAGCCCAGCCACTGACGAAACGAACTTCTTCGACGTGCTCCACAACGTCACCCTGCTTCTTCTTGAACGCCAAACACCAAGTAAAATCTTGCGTATAAAGAGTGAGCAAGAGCAAGCTCCAGCGCCAGTCTTGTTGTCGAAACTCTAAAGACAGTACCTGAAGCCCTTGCTTTCTTTGTCCGTACGATCTTGGAAGCCTTCGAGGATGGCTTCCTCGATACCGTGCGCCACAGTCTCATCCGCGGCCATGGCTCGATCTCGCCGTCTGTTCTCCCACGCCATATGTGCGGCAAGAACACCAGCAAGTACGACCGAGCCGATCATGCAGACCACTAGACCTGTGATGGCAGACTGATATCTTGGTGCCTCGCGGGCAAAGAAGATGTTGGGACCGATGATGTTGCCAGCGGCATAGAAAGCAAACCACAGTCCATTCGTGACTGATCGCTTGGTATGCCCTGCGATATTCGTTGTCATTAGATTCCAGCATAGAATTACAGCGCCGCCGAAGATGAACTGAAGCCAGCATGATCCGACCAGAGACCAGCGATGGTCGAGATTGGTGAACCGAATGCCAAGCAGACCACCCAGTCCAGGCAAGCAGGCCACTGCCAGGAACAGACAACGAGTGTTTCGCCAGAAGCCAGCAGCAATTCCTAGGAGTGGGACGAGAAGGAATTCTAGAGCACCAGTTGGCAATTGTAATAGGGTCGCATTAATTCCCGAAAATCCGAACCCTTTGATCAGCGCCGATAGGAAGTTGGACACTCCTCCATTGATGATTCCCATGGCCAGCCCGATCAATGTCAGACACCAGACTTTGATGTCCAGACACGCCTCCACGGCCTGAGCAGCGTTGAACGCACTCGACTTGACTCCGGTCATATTTGCTGCGATGCGATGCACAGCAACGACCTTCTGCTTGTGCGTGAGGAAGCGTGCGTTCGCTGGAGAGTCGGGCATAAAAGCCAAGAACACAAAGCTCCAGACGAAGTTCATGAGGCCGATGACCACGAAAATGAGCTCCCAGGAGGTGATAGCTTTGCTGTTGACATGGCCCAGCCCGAAACCAAGTAAAGCACCCACCAT
The DNA here is from genome assembly GCF_000219625.1 of Zymoseptoria tritici IPO323. Taxonomy (NCBI): domain Eukaryota; kingdom Fungi; phylum Ascomycota; class Dothideomycetes; order Mycosphaerellales; family Mycosphaerellaceae; genus Zymoseptoria; species Zymoseptoria tritici. Next base: position 2,968,127 of record NC_018216.1, on the reverse strand, counting down.
CGTTGCCATACCGTTGAACGCCAGGAACGTACACATCCGCAATGGCTGCTCCTGCCTCGTGTAGAACATGGCACAGATACTCATGATTGCTGGAGAAATGCCGGCCTCGCATACACCGAGCATGAATCGGATGACCAGCATGCCGGCATAGTTGTGAACGGCGGCATGGCAGCAGAGTAGAATACTCCAGACCACGAGACAGCCTCCCGTGAACTTGCCCACCGGTACTCGTTGGAGCAGTAGATTGGCTGGAATCGCGGCTCCTAGATAACCGAAGTTGAATATCGCGGCAACCCAGGAGTATCGTTGGCCCTGGAGTCCTAAGTCTGCGATGAGGCCGTATGCAGAGGCGTACTGTAGGTTGATGTCAGCTGTTGCTCGATAGCTGGAATGTCAAAGCGAGCTTACATTGAGTGAAAGCTTGTTCAAGAACTGGATCATGTACGTAACACAGATCTGCTCCTGATTTAGTGTCATTCTTCGTCCAACTCAGGTAATTCATACCAGCGGCATGATGACCCGGTCTATCTTTCGCAGGACAATCTTCCTCTCAGCCTCGAGCTCTTCGCCTGTGTAATCCTGGATCTCAAGGTAGAGATCCGCGCCAACATCTCTCAGGATCGGTGCTGCTTTCTTTGCATCTTCATTTGCCACAGGAGAGGAATCTCTGACCACTTTCTCATTCTTCATGTCATCCATTGTGAAGATTGTGGTAACTGAGAAAACAGGGTCGAAGATGCTGCGAAGAGATGTCTGAGAACTCGCCGTGACCTGTGTTCAGGACATGCTGAAGAATATCCTGTGTACCATCAAAGGTGCGTTGATATCAAGACCAGGCCTATCGCATGCAGGTCCAATATACGACATGAGCGGTACGATAAGGCCGACTTTCGCCCCACGATGAGGCGATCGTCGGCTTGGCACGGGAAGATGCATTGATGCTTCTCGATGTTCAAGCGTATCTGTCGCAGTGCTTGGTGCTGAGGATGAATGGAGGGTCAAAGGTCGATGGTTTTCTTAATCACATCATCAGTACCTTGTCTCGACAAGGCGGCGACGTCCAGACTCCAATCCAATGCTGCCGGCATGTCTCGGCAAATGCGAACGAGCAGTGGACATGAGGTCAATGCTGGCCTATCGGAATGGCGGCTCGTCGTCAAGCGGCAACTGCAGTCCCGCATTGAATTGTTGGTCACAGCCAGACCAACAAGTGATCGGCTTGGATGGGTCTCTGTGGCATCAGACTTGCCATTCTGCATGCGTGTGCCGCGCAAGGTCAGTCTGCATTCATTCGTCCGCAGCGGATTGCGATAGCGACATTGCTGGTCGGGCAAGGCTCAGGGCATTTGTCGCTCGCTTCGTCTCAGCAATCACACAGAGCCTGGCTCGCAGGGTCGTCGATCATTGGAGAGGAAGAGAGGAAGAGTTCGTTGCGTGTTTGTGCTGTGCCTCAAGGATTTTTGACACCAGCTGGCGCTCAGCACAGCCGAGCCAATCGGCAGGCCTGCAACTGCACTTCGCAACAACGTATATCCTTGTAAACCACAACACACACCAACACTCGAGATCCACCTGCACTGCGCCCAACATGGCACAAGTGTGAACAAAGAGTCCACATGGCACATGCTGTCCGCGTGCCAAAGTCGTTTGTGCGAGGACGCTGATCTGTGTCGCAGCGCGCAAGAGGAAGGCAGGATTGTATCTGAGGCTCACAGGTCGCTCGGCTCTGTGCGGTTGGGGAATGCAGCCCTTCATGAGTGCCGTTCAAGCGCTATGGTACCTCCGAGCCTGTATATCACATGCGTCTGCCATGGTGCTACGTTGCAGACAGGCTATACACCGGTCCAGAGCACGCTCCGGGATATCGCAGCATCTGGCCTCCGCAATGCTCAGTCTAGCATGCAACGTTAATCATCACATCTAGGTAGCTTTGAGCTCAATGCCTGCCCGTCACGTCTCGAACTTTGTTCGTACGTGCCGCACACTTGCAGGGCACTCCAGAATGGGGCTACCCTTGGTGTTGACGAGGAGAGCACACAGGGAGTATCAAGGCAGCTCTTATACCACGACACTCGGCCGTCAGCAGAACATTACTCTCATGAATCAACGCTCGACACCCACACGAAGCTATGAGGTCGAGCGGGAGTACCAACGACCACCATGCGCACCACCGATACGCATCTGAAAACATGCATACTCCGCCATGGGAACTCACCGCCAAGATCGGCATAAGCGACGCCACCAGGACTCCTTCGTCAGCCGCTGATCGGGACGTCTACGCTGATGACAACCATCACGCATCGGTTCCAAGACAACAGTATTCCGCGAGAGCACCGACTTACCATGATATCCGTCGATCGCCAACTTTGGCTTCTGAGTGCTACAACGCGAATGCCTCGGTGCCAGATGCCACAAGACCTGCCTTGACTGGCCCTCCAAGTTCGAGAATGTCTCCTCACTTGTCCGACTCCTCTGGCACTTCGTCCGGCTCGTTTGATCCTCAGAGGATTCAGGCATTCCCCGGTACAATGTCAGCTCGGCACGAGAGCCAGGAGTACACACATATCCGAAGGTCCAAAGGTCACGACGATGTCGAAGAGTCGACGGAAGATCCTGACCGCCAGGATACTGGCAAGCTGAAAAGGATGAAGTCGGCGTTCAGAAGCTTCTTCAAGAAGCGGCACGTGGATGAAAGGCAGTTTGAGACGATCTCGGGACGACATTGGGCGGATGATTCTGATTGAGCTTGAGGTGGAGGAAATATTGCACGTAGAAGGCGCTCCTGCGATCGCTGCGTTACGGCTTACCATGGTATTGTCGCACTGAAGGCTTGAGGAGTACGGTGTTTGAGGAAGGGATTTTGGATGGGTTTTCAAATGAACACATTGTCAAATTGCCGCCGCTGTTGCATGTCACCATCAGATGACGACAATTCCAACTTCTTTCGGTCAATATTGTCTTCGTGCTGGTCATTCATCAATGAGGCCAAAAGCTGCTGGCATATACACACTATAGTCCCGCCAAGTCACACCGCCGCGTTCTGCATTGCTTCTTTACAACAACAAAGCTTGTCAGTATCTGACACGGTAACACCAACAGCAATGGCTTGAATGAGGCATAGCGAAATCTGCAGTCATCATCGCTGCCGCCAAACTACGGTGCAGCTCAGACACGGAACATGTGGTTTCAGTGGTTCAAACAGAAGACCCCTGTCGATTCACCTGGTTCCTCCTTAGCGCGGGCGCTTCGTAGCCGTACCCGAAAGTATGGCATCCACTCACATCTCTTCACCCACCTCACCTCTCCACTGCGCGTCGTCCTCTGCCGCTCGCATCCTTTGTCGACGCCTTCTCCGTTGCAACATGATCACTGGGTATCCTTGTTGGTACCTCTCGGTCTATGGCCGGCAAATGAGAGGAAGCTCCTCGATTGGACAATCTCGACCCACGAACACCTGCTCACAGCTGCGCCCAACCGCACGCCGCACGCCATCTCACCCAAATATGTGTAGACATGGGTACCAGAGTTTCCTGCTCTGCTGAAACAAGCTCCAGCGGCATACGGAGATCGCGTGTCCACGCAGGCAGGATCCTTCCAGGTCAGCCATCTCACCATTGCTGGTGGTAGCGCCGCAGATTCTGGTGTGCATATACTCACGGATCATGATTGCCGACTGCGCCGCTGGGGGAGCGAGATATTACTCAGAAGGTGCCCGACGATAGTGTAACGTCAGCCTCACCACCATTCCTTTCCGTCATCTTTTGTTTGAGCTTGGGTTTTGCTTGTGCTTCCTGATTTCGGCTCCTGCGATTGGCGTTTTGTTCACCTGCGAAGCGACTTTCTCATCAAAGCGAACATACTCCTCCTCGGCAGATCACCGGACTAACGACGACATCACTCCCCGCTCGCTGTGCAACGAGCACAGCTGCAGACCAGGATCTGTCGATAGCGTGCCTTCGAGCTGCAGGCCAGCTCCTCATTCTAACCCAAAGCCTCCCGAAGTCATCAATCGACTGCGCCGCACGGTGCTACCCTTTTGAAGTCATCCCTACAAACCTTCCTCCCTGGACATTTTGGCCTACTTCATCTCCAAAATCCGAATGAATCAATGTCGGGCTCCTCTGGCAAATCTCACGTACCAGCATCCTACGATGACAACACGTCACAGCCGCCATGGGAACAGCGCAGCGTAGCTCGCGTGCCATACCTGACCTCCAAAACCGAACCTCTGACCATGGCTGAGAAGGAAGCCCTGCCTGCTTACTGGGCAGCCGATGGTCGGCAGAACGCCGAACAGCACCGACCACGCACTCACAGCAAGGGTCAACGATCGACAGACCGGATGATGAATCAGCTTCACCACGAGGACAGAGAAAATGACTGGCGTCACTCAATTCCCAAGACTGCTCCGCCCTTCGCATCGGGGTCGCCGCCGGAACTTCCTTCAAAAGACTACCATCGTGCGGTCCAGTCCGACCCAAAACTTGATTCGCAACTACCAGCATGGGTCAAAGGCCCGCCCTCTCCACCAGAAAGCTTCAGCAGCTCCGCCGGATCCGACAAGACTGTATTCTCGACCGGCTCGCAGCCTTACGCATCCGATCAAGGTCCTCCATCCGCTCCCGTCGCTCCCTCGCAATTTCCCGGAACGATGTCTCACCACGATACTCCTCACCGTCGAAGTCGGACTCAATCCGCCGCAGACCGTCAGACTGCACCTCGTAGCTGGTCGGACCCTCCCATCACGGACCGCGAAGCTACAGCTCCGAAGAAGGAAAACATTGAGCGTGGCAAGTTCGGGTCGCGATTCAAGTCTGCGTTCAAGTCTGCATTCAAGCGGGACCCGATTGATGAGTCGCAGTTTGAGCGCATCGGCGACAAGCATTGGACGGACGAATCGTGAGGTTTCGCTGCTGCCTGGTCTGCATGGACGTGGCTTGACATGGCTTTGGACTATCGAACATTTCATTCGCATGATGGCTGTGTGTCTAATGTATGGACGGAGTTGTGGTTCTGCGGACAGAGGCGTTGAGAGAATGAAGTGCAAAGGAGAGGTCGAGGGAGGTGGAAGACAGTCTTTTCGGCTGTCAAGACTGATGCAATGCTTTCGTTCAAGTTCGAGATACCCCATTGCTCGCATTGTTCCGCTCATTGGGAAAGCGCTGTACGCTATGGAAGCTGATTGATTCTGTTGAGAAGTGAGAGTAGGAAATCTAGAAGGAATCAATGGCTTCTTATTACTCACTCTTCCGCTGCTTTCTTTGCTTCGTCCTCGAGCATACTGAACTGCCTAGCCGGGCGAGCAACGTCGATCTGCCATCGCAGCTCCATGTCTTTCGCTGATCATCGAGATCGTTTCTCAGAACGATCGACCACACACCAAGTCGCTCCTCGATATGCAACTCACCTGATGGGCAACAACAAGACACGCAAGACTCGAAAATCAAATCTTTTTGATTCTGCCTCTGCTACATCTATGTAGTATGCGTCGGATCAATCCACTTCACCGTCGTAGGTTTCTCAATCGGCTCCAAGTCCGGCAAATTCACCGCGATCGCCTCGCTGTCGCTGCGCATCAACACGCACTCCAACTTCTCGTCTGCGCTCGCGTTGATCTCCTGGTGGGGAACATATGGAGGTACACTGAGATGGTCAGTATCCAGCTGTGGTCGCTGTCAGGGCGATGGTCGAGCCTCACTAGATGAAGTCTCCGGGACCTGCTTCGGCTGTGAACTCCAACTTCTCACCCCAGCGCATGCGAGCTTTGCCTTTGAGAATGTAGATGACAGATTCGAGGTGTCTGCACGCAACACATTGTTAGCCAGCGGCTTCTTTGCAACAACGCTCCAATCTCCATCATCTAATCCCAGTCCGCCGTCTGTATGCGTCCACGATTTCTGCGGAGCTACACTATAAACGAACATCACACCCCGCATAAACTCACCCATGATGATGCGCCCCCGTCTTCGCATCCGGATGAATATTGACCGTCCCCGCCCAGATCTTCTGTGCTCCCACCCGAGCAAAGTTGATGGCAGCAGCACGATCCATACCGGGCGTTTGCGCAGTGTTGCTGTCCAGCGAGTCGGCGGGGATCACGCGGACGCCGGTGGTCTTCCAGTCGTCGTTGGGGGGAGCGGTATGGTCGTGGGAGTGGGAGTGGCCGTCATCGTGGGTGTGCTCGTGAGAGTGGGAGTCGGACATCTTTGTGGACTTCTGGGAATCGTTGATCCTGCGAGGAAGAAGAAGTTGTATGGGCAAGAGGGTACGTCGTGGTATATATGAGTGGGGCGAAGGCGTGATGGGAAGGAGTGGAGTTGTGAAGCCGAGCTTGAGAGGTGGGTAGTCTCAGACGCACAGACTATACTTGGCGGCGCTAATCCCCTTCGGGGGCGCCTTCCTATATAGTCTAAGAGCGCAACAGCCGAACTAGGTAATAGAGGGTTAGCTAAAATCTAAAAACTTGTATATTAGTCTAAACGCCTGTCTAATACCCGTAAACGATTCGTATAACTTGTAGAATTAATCTAATGTAATTTGTTTACGCCTAATCGCAATAGCCGTACCTTAGTCGCCTAAAAGGGAATCTCTAGCCGCTCCTAGACCTCTAGATGTATTATATCCTCCCTTTATGTAATACTACCTCTACCCGCCTTTGCGCTGCTAGTCGTCTGTACCTATCCGGCGAAGGTAGCTATTATATAACTTATACTTAGTTATACCGTAGGGTACTCGACTAAGCCTATGCGTTTATACGTGCTATTAGGGCTTCCCTCTTCTGCTATCTAACCGCTCTATCCTCTACCTCCCGCTAAGCGCGGGTAGCTATACTAGACCCGCGACCTAAAGAGGTTAAAACGACGTTTATATTAGCACTTGGGGTTAGGTCTCGACGCCTAGTAGCCGCCGGTAGTACAGTAACTAACTAACGTCTAACGCTTGGCTCTCGTCTCTCTCTATGCCTAACTCTACTGCCGTCTAGCGCATTTCCGCTATACTCCGGCCTCTACGATACTAAGCTGCCTAGCTAAATAGTATCTACCTTCTTCTAAATGTTCCTAGTATGCGTAGGCTTCGGTTCGTAGTGCGGAATCCTAGGCGCGAGGTATCTGCTTATAGTCTCGCGTACTAGCTATGCTATAGTAGCATAGTAGGATAGCGGGTTTCGGTTGCGGACGTCTTCTAGTACGGCGCTACGCCTGTCGCCGACGCCTACGCGGCTGCCGTATATTCCCCTAGGGCGAGGAGCTGCTATCTCGTATACGTTGTCGTACTCGTAGTCTAGGAAGGTGCTCGATAGTAGTACTTCTATCTAGCGTCGGACGCGCTAGCGTACTCTCTAGAGAGTTCCTTTATAAGGATTGCGCTCGACAGTCTCTTTATATTACTAGTATATACTAATCTTTAGATATTAGTAGCTGCGAGCGACTAGTTAGGCTCGATACGTACCTAAATAGGTAGTAATTAATAAGTAGATGCGGAAGAGGATAATTAGGCTAGACCGGTAGAAGGCGATCGTTGTTAATGTCGATGCGATATATTTAAACGTTATTAATGTCTAAGAGATAAATGCTTCGCCCTGTCGCGTCTGTTTTATCTTCGCGTCGTCGTCTTGTTTGCCTAGTAAATGTGTAGGTCTACGCGGGCGTTACGCGTGCGTAATGTCGGATTATTTCCTTAATCTATGTTAGCTATCGTATAATCTCGCTAGACGATCCGACTAATGTGCAGTTTGGCTATTAGTCTACTGGTCGCAAATATCGTAGCTAATACTCTACCTAACTACCTATATGCTGCGTGCCGCTCCGCCTATCGATTGTAGTGTGAGGATCCCCTCACGTGAGCGCAGTCTGGCCTCATCTCCCCTAAGCTGGGCTAACCTGGTTTCGAAGAACGCAACAACGAGCTATCCTAGTTACGAAGAGCGCAACAGCGTACGGATTAAGGCAGTCCGATCTAGCTTGCCTCTTAATGCCTAACGATAAGGATCGAAGGGCTACGAAGGGACAGACGATCCCGCTTATAACGAGAGAAGTAAAGGATAGGGGAATAGAACCTAGCAGTAGCTATGTATATAGCGAAGGAGGCTCTCCTCCTCTATTCCCTCCTTTAACGAATCGAGTCGTTACATTCTAAAACCTATTGTTCGATACTTCCCTACTTTAGTCTTTCCCTACCTTATTATAAGGCAATCCTAACACGCGATTCGTTTAAACTTATATACTACAGTATCGAACCCCCGATCGACATAGCACCTAAGGCCACTCGCAGACGCGAGGAATCTCCTTCCGACACCTCCGCTCGCTAGCAGGGTGCTATACTAGCCGCTAAGTCCGACGCGGACGCCGCCGCCCGCTAGCTAAGCGCTACCTCTATTGCGGAAACCGTAGACGATGCCGGAACGACCTAGGAAGGCACCGACTCGACTACTTAGGCTAACCTAGTTCAAGGGGACGCACTAACCCGTAAGAAACGGAACTAGGAAGCCTAGGCGGAATACGAATTCCTCAAACTCTAGCAAAAGATTAAGGAACTCTAGAGCGAACTAGCCTTATATAGCCTAATTACCCTAAGGAGGGAGAAACTTGCTAAACTCTTCGTAGAAACGGACTATTTCGACAAGAACAAGGACAGCCTCCCTAAGTCTAAGGAACTACCCGTATTCGAAGGGAAGACCCGTGCTAATTACGAAGACTAGCTCCGCGCGGTAGAACGTAACTTCCGCAGACACTATAGATTCTCTAACCGGGAGGACCGAAAGGTCGACTACGCCGCCGACTATATAGGCAAGCTCTAGCAAGACTACTAGGAGCGCTACGTAGATTAGCTCGACGGCTAGACTACGCTAACCTAGACTATAATAAAGGGAGTTATGCTTAACTCTATAGGGACAGAGGCGGAACGCTACGAGAAGGCCTACGAACAATTGCGGAAGGCCTCCCTCGGAGACCGCACCCCCGACTAGCTCCTCGAAGAGCTAAAGATCCTTTAGAAGGAGTTAGAAGAAGAGAACGAGGGGCGCAAGATCCTTAACTTTAAGGCCTCCTTGCTATAGAACTACCGCTCCCGCCTCTCTAATTACCCGGCTCCGGCTACTACGCTTATTAAGGCCTAAGAGAGGGTTAACAAAACCTATAGGATTATCGAGGGTTAGAAGCAGGAGTTAAGGGACAACCCGGGCCGTAGAAGAGGTAAGGGCAACCGAAAGAGACGTAGAAGCAACAGTATCGACGACTAGGACCCTAAGAAGTCTAAGTCGGAGGACGGATCGGACTAGAGGGGCCTAGCTAAGGCTACTTACTATAGTTGCCGCTAGGTCGGGTATATTAAGCGCGATTGCCCTAACCCTTCCCTCTAGAAGGACTCGGAAAAAGAGGCGCCCCCTAAGTAGACGCTGCTGTCTTAGTAGGCTAGGTTCTCTATACTAAGGAGCAGCGCAGGATAGCGGAGCCGGGTCGGCGCCGCTATAAGCGTAGGCGCCTTATCGAAGTTACGCTAACCTTAAATAGTCTAGGGAGGACTAGAACGGTTGCGGGACTAATCGACAGCGGCGCGCAGGATAACTTCTATAACTCCTTATTAGCAAAGGACATAGACTAGGTTATCTAGGAGCCGCCCGCTAGGGTCGCGTACAAGACGCTAAACGGGTAAAGCCTTTAGGTCCTTAGCGAAACGCGGAGCTTATATAAGGCCCGGGACAACTTAGGACGAATACACAGATACATCGACACCTTTAGAGTAGGGCGCATCTATAGCTATAAGGTCGTCTTAGGGATGCCTTAGCTCGAGAAATACAATCTAAACGTAGATTTCACCCTAAAAAGGGTCGACTAGAGAACGAAGCCCCGAAAACGATAGGCGATAGCTGTTGTTAGGCTAGAGAGGTTCTATAGGGAGTACCTTAGCGAAGTAAATGCGGCACTTTATGTTATAACGATCTAGGACGCGTCGGAAGAAGCTAGTCCGGGTTAGGGGGGCGTTCCGAGCGCCTACTCTAACTTCGCGGATGTCTTCTCGGAGGAACTCGCAGGCGAGTTAGCTCCCTACGGTCCACATAATCTAAAGATCGAGCTAGTAGAAGGAGGAAAGGTCCCCTTTAGTCCGATGTACGCCCTATCCGAGGTAGAGATAGAGGCTATACGGACCTAGCTACCTAAACACCTGAAGAACGGGTTTATTAAGCGGTCGACGTCGTCGGCTAGCGCTCTAGTCCTCTTCGCACGGAAGAAGGATAGTACCCTCCGCCTATATATTAACTACCGCAGTCTAAACGCGGTAACAGTTAAGAACAGGGGGGGTCTACCTCTTATTAGCGAGTCCCTCGACTAGCTAGCCGGTGCTAGGTACTTTACCAAGGTCGACCTACGCTATACGTACTATCGGGTGCGTATTAGGGAAGGCGACGAGTGGAAGACGGCATTCCGGACCAGGTACGGCCATTTTAAATATACGGTAATACTATTCGGGCTTTATAATGCCCTAGTAGTGTTCCAGAACTTTATTAATAGCGTCCTAGTAGGACTAGTTAATGTCTTCTGCGTTGTATACCTTAACGACATCCTGATTTACTCTAGAACGCTTAAAGAGCACGAGGATTACGTCCGGCAGGTCTTAGAACGGCTGCGACGGCACAAACTATACGCTAACCTAGCTAAATGCAAGTTCTACAAAAGCTAGGTCGAATACCTAGGCTACGTAGTTACCTAGGATAGGCTGCGGATCGACCTAGAACGCATTAAATTAGTCTAGGAGTAGCTAGTCCCTACGTCTATCTACGACATAAGGGTCTTTATTAGTTTTACTAACTACTACCGACGCTTTATTAAGGGCTTCTCGCAGCTAGCAGCCGCCCTAAACCGCTACACTAAAGGCAAGAAGGCGGCGAACTAGCGCCGAAGAGAGCGTGCTTATCTCGAATTAGACGACAGGGCGATCTAGTCCTTCTATAAGCTACGCCGTAAGTTCGCAGAAGAGCCCGTTCTGCGCTACTATAACCTAGAGCTCCCTTGTTAGGTAGAGACCGACGCATCGGGGGAAGCAATATCGGGCATCCTTTCCTAGCCTTATAACGAGGGGGGCAAACTGTAGTAGTTCCCGGTCGCCTACTTCTTAAGGAAGATAATTACGGCAGAAAGGAACTACGGAACAGAAGATAGCGAGCTCCTCGCTATAGTAGACTCCTTTAAACACTTTAGGCACTACCTCGAGGGCGCCCGCTACTAAGTAGAGTTGCTAACCGACTATGCGAACCTTTAGACCCTTATAACGACGAAGACCCTCTCGAGGAGGCAAGTTAGATAGGCTAAATAGCTGTCGCAGATCGATTTTAGGACTACGTATAGGCCGGGTAAGGCGAATAGCGCTGCCGACGCACTTAGTAGGAGACTAGACCTTACTAAGGAGTCGCATTCGGGCTAATAGGCTACCGAGGAGGAAGCAGACGCTAGCGTCCGCCTCTTCCGAAAGGTATTTGCACTGCCGACAGGGCAGGATAGCCTAGTCCGGTACGTTAGGGCAGCGGTAAGGACCCCGAACCTTCTAGAGCGGCTTAAGAAAGCCCTTAGTAAGGACCCTACCTATAAGAGGATAGTCTAGGAGAAGGCTATCGCCGAGCCTGCCTTCTAGGCGGAGAGGTAGTCCCTAGAAGAGGGCGTTGCGTACATAAATAGCAAGGCATACGTACTAGAAGGCGCTATAAGGCTCTAGCTACTCTAGGAATACTACGACGACCCCCTCTCCGGACATTTCGGCTTTACAAGGACCCTAAAGTTGCTTTAGCGTAGTTTCTACTAGCCCAGGATGCGGAAGTATGTTAAGGAGTTCGTAAGGACCTGCTAGGCGTACGAAAGAGCGAAGCTACGAAGGTACAAACCGCACAGCCTACTGCACCCCGAACCCCCCTTGCTAACTCCCTAGGCCGACATTACGCTGGATTTTATTACTAACCTCCCGCCGAGCAAGTTCCTAAGCTAGTCTTACGACTGTATACTAGTAGTAGTAGACCGCTACACTAAGATAGTCTATTACGTACTATGCCGGAAAACGATTACGTTAGCTGACCTCGCTAAACTTATAATAAGAGAGGTTGTCCGCCTCTATAGCCAGCCGGCTATAATTACGTCCGACCGCGGGCCAATCCTTACCTCTAAATTCTAGAGCACCTTCTACTACTGCCTCGGGGTACACCGGAAGCTAAGTACGGCATTCTATCCGTAGACGGATAGTTAGACGGAAAGGCAGAACTAGACACTAGAGCAGTATTTACGGACGTACTACAACTATAAGCAGGACAACTAGGCCTCTCTGCTGTCGACGGCGGAATTCGCCTATAATAATAGTATGCATACGGCAACCGGGCTAACGCCGTTCTAAGCATACACAACGAGGGACCTACGAAGGTCCTACTAGCCTAGAATGCGCTAGAAAGATGGCAAGGCGCTAAAGGCTATCTAACTCGCGGAGCAGATAATTACTAACTAGAAGAAGATGCGCGAAAGACTAGCTAAGACGAAGAAACAGATGGCTAAGTAGGCGAACAAGTATAGGAAGGACGTCTCCTTTAACGTAGGTAACGAAGTCTACCTAAACACAAAGAACATTAAGTCTATGCGGCTATTACCTAAGCTCGACTATAAGTACATCGGACTATATAAGGTTAAGGCAATAGTTAACTACGTAACATATATACTCGACCTCCCTAGCTCGCTAAGCATCTACCCTACCTTCTACGTCTCGCTCCTTAAGAAGTCTATCCCGGACTACTCTAGCCGTAAATAGGACAAAATAAAGCGGTACGACGTAGGGGACGGGGACGAATAGGAGGTAGAAGACATCTTAGATAAAAAAGAGGACGACCTACACAACTTTAGTTACCTAATTAAGTAGAAGGGCTTCGGGGAGCACGAGAACTCCTAGGAGCCTAGATATAACATAAGCCCGGCGGCAATAAGAGCATTCCGCCGCAAGATAGGCCAGAAGGAGCTAAAAAGGCGTAGGAAGATGTAAGAAAAATCCCGAGGATTTCTAAGGGACTTAGATAAAATTACTTAAATTTAAAAATTCGAAGGGCGGAATCGGCTTTATTCTAGTCTAATCTAGTCTAAGTTAACTAACCCTGCGCTATTTAACAACTATCTAGGCCCCGCTATAGTCTTAATATGCTATGTCGACGTTATCTGTTATACCCCTAGTCCCGGAAGACCTACGCCCGCTATTCTAGTCTAGAATAGCTTAATTAAAGTCGGAGTCGCCCTAGTTCGGGTCCTCTACCTTACTACAGTCCTTAGCGGTCGTCGGAAAGACTATCTTGCGCAACTATCCCTTCTTTAGAGCCTGGTCGCTTATAATAATGCAGTTAAACGCCTCTAAGGCAGTGCTAACCGCGATTAGGCGATCCTCGGCCTCCTTAGCACGCTTACAGTCCGACTTGCGGCCGCGCACGTCTATTAAGCGGCGCTTCTTGCTAGGGGTGCTACTAGACTGCTACAAAGAATATTAGTAAGGGCTAGATTAAGCTAGGATTAGTATATATAGCCTTCGCTAAGATCGCACTAGCCGAGCGGTCCCTCTTAGGCACCTTCTGTCTAGTATCCTCCTAGGTAGCAGTGCTAGGGTGCTAGGAGAGACCGTCCTCGCTATAGAAACTGCTATCTAACTTCCTGTTTAACTATCCTAATTAGCTGCTAGTCTAGAATACGCTAGAAAGGGACACTTACGCCTCTACAGAGCCTGTAAAACACAGAACACGATCTAGCAAGTCTTCCTTCTTAGCCTTAGACTAGGTAGTGCGGCCGTAGACGGTGTCGATGTCCTGCTTAATAGCTTTCTAGGCGGGCTCCTAGTCGACCGGTATCTAAGTAGGACAGTTAGCGGCAGAACACGCTAGAATTAACTAAACCGACCTACCTAAAGATAGTCCGCATTCTTGCTAGTTAGGCATCCGGAACACTTAGCCAGGATATTGCCGGGTAGGGGCTTCTCTGCCGCAATCTAGCAGATCTTAGACAGGTCCTAGCCCTCCTTAACGCTAGAGAGGCATAACGAGCACGGATTCTCGTTCTACCTACTAGCTCGGACTTTCTTGTAGTACTTGTCGCGAAGATAGTAGAGTGCGCCGGACATTATGCTAGTCTAGTCGCAATGTTAGCTAATCTAGCGCTAATCTAGACCGTTCTGGAGCTAGCTGCTAATACTTACTTTTAGTAGGTGTTTGTAAGAAGAGAAGAATTCGAGGGCGAGAAAGAGTAGTATATGCGCGAGGGACCTACTTTTATTTCCTAATCGGGATACCGAGCAGCTAGCCTAGCAACGTTAGCAGTTAGTAAATTAAACCTGTAGCTAAACGCTGCTAAAGATTCGCGCACGTAACTAAGGTTAGTTGCACCGGGGGGAGGGGGGTAATGTAAGGATCCCCTTACGTAAGCGCAGTCTAGCCTTATCTCCCCTAAGCTGGGCTAACCTAGTTTCGAAGAACGTAACAACGAGCTATCCTAGTTACGAAGAGCGCAACAGCGTACGGATTAAGGCAGTCCGATCTAGCTTGCCTCTTAATGCCTAACGATAAGGATCGAAGGGCTACGAAGGGACAGACGATCCCGCTTATAACGAGAGAAGTAAAGGATAGGGGAATGGAACCTAGTAGTAGCTATGTATATAGCGAAGGAGGCTCTCCTCCTCTATTCCCTCCTTTAACGAATCGAGTCGTTACATTCTGAAACCTATTGTTCGATACTTCCCTACTTCAGTCTTTCCCTGCCTTATTACGAGGCAATCCTAACATGTAGCCTAGGGCTCTAGGCGATGCTGCTTTAGCTGCTTGCCGTTCAGCTGCTTGCCGTTCAGCTGCTTGCCGTTCAGCTGCTTGCCGTTTAGCTACTTGCCGTTTAGCTGCTTGCCGTTTAGCTACTTATCGTTCTACTACTTGTCGTTCTACTACTAAGTCTGCGTTGTTAGAGGCTCTAGGTAATAGTCTTACGTCGGATAACGTGCGCCTATCTAGATGCTCTACTTCTTAAGTAACCTAGCGAGGTTATTAATAAGTTTTGCCGGCCGAGGACTGTCTAGCTAGTATTGTGTCGGTTCTGCTATTACTACATTGCTATACGGGCTATACAGGTAGCCGGGCGCTCTACTACGCCGAGGCTAAAGGCTATGTTAGACTCCTTAGTCCGGTTCTTTGTATTAGGCCCGTCCCCCTTACTATCGGCTATTAGGCGAAGGTTAATATATCTAAGTTGTCGTCGTAGCCTAGCTTAGGTTATATTACGGTATATAATACTTTTAATAAGAAACTAGTAGACATAAGCAGGCTTTTAGGGTTTAATTAAAATCCACTTAACTAAACGCTCGAGCTATCGCCTATAGGGCTATCCTAACGACAGGTAAGCAACTAATAGTAGTGCTAAAGGTTCTATGCACTTTACTATTAAAAGGGACTCGCGAAATAAACACTAAAGCTAACACCTGTAGGGCTATCCTAGAGACAGGTAAGCTATAAAGAATGCTCGTATCGCATCTTACCTAAGTGCTACAAACATGCTTATAAAATTAGTTAAATGCAGTTAACGCTCGCGCTCGCTACCTCTAAATTATTTGCCTCTACGCCTATCTAACTTCTTTAGCCTACTACTAGGAGGAACCCGGCTACTATAACTCTAGTCCTAGTACGAAAAGATGCTTCGGACGACGTGTCTATCTAAGTCGATCGAACCCTCGTTTCGCTTACGTCCCGGGCTTAGGTTAACCTATCTAGGCGAGAAGAACGTGCCGGTTAGTTCGCCGCCCTCTAAGACGTATCTTCCGCCGGAAGGGCTATCCTACTAGACGTCGAATCCGAATAGGGTAAATAACTTCTTCCCGCTTCGCTTAGTAGAGTTAGCTATTAGAGTATGCGGATCGTTATGCCGGGACTTCGTAGGCGTATCCTTAGGCGTCTGCTTCTTCGCCGGCCTCTCCTTCCGAGAGGACCTTATTCTAGCCTCCTTGCGGGCAGCCTCCTCCCGCTCCTCCCTAATCTCGTCCGCTAACCGCGCCTTGTCCTCGCGCACTTTATTACTTATGCGGCGAGTTGTCCTACGACCTGTAACCTTAGGCGCATCCGCTATCTCTACGTCTAATTATAGAGCGCCTATCGAACAAGTGCTTATACGCCTATTATATATAGGCGTCTTTAGCTAGATAGAAGGCGGCGCTATCGTTACTAGAGGACTATCTAGATCTAGAAGGTCGCGACGGGAGTAGTCTTAGTTAATTACTTTGTTAACCTCTCCCTACGCTTCCTTTAGGGCGGTTTTTAGGCAGTCGGTATACTCTTCCGCGTCGAATCGAGCGTCGTATCTAAACGGGACTATAATACACCTATACTTCTTATGTTTGCCTAAGACGCGTCCGCTACTATAGTGCGTTACAACCTCGGGGACATTCTCTATACTTATAAAGAGTAACATATCGGAGATCTTTATTTAAGCGTCTCCTAAGCTAGGAAGACGCTCCGTCTCTTCGTCCTCCTTACTCTCCTTATAGTCTAGCGTCGCTTCCTTCGTATACTTCGTAGCTAGACTATTCGTAGCTAGACTACACTTATTATAATTGCTATAAAGTAGGTAGTTAGTATAGGCACCTAAGAAGAGGAACTCTCTATCCCTAGCCCTCTCCTATATAGGATGTAGCTAGACGATATAGTCGTTTGCGAATCTATTCGGATCGTTAGCTAGGCCGCACTTCGTGCAAGTCTTAGTAGCTGACATAATAGCACCGCCTATCTAGAAAGTAGCTAGAATAGCTACTAGCTTCGTAGCAGAGGTGCTAGGTACGAAGGTACGTATCTAATTGCCGAAGCGCCTTAGAATCTCCTTACTAGATACGAGCGCGTATAGACCGGTTCGGGAATCGTCTACTAGTTCTATAATACTAGAATGTATGCGCCCTTAACGCCCTACGCGCTTGTTTACGTCCCTAATTACCGAGCCGGATTTCTAACATACTACGCGGTAAAGCCCTTAAACGAACTTAACGATATTGCCCTTATAGAGCGTAACTTTTGCCTAGCTGTACTATTCTGTCTAAAACTACTTAGCGTATATATCGTATATATCTTAACCCTCCGCCGAGATGCCCTAGTCGGCTAGCTTCTTCTACACGCTAGGTGCTATAGTAAAACTATTTACGTATTAGTAAATCTCTGTCTTTATAGGCGTAGCGAAACTTACGCTTAAATATAGTCTACCAACGAGATTCTCCGTCTATCAAAAGCGTAAGGTAGTTAGTAAGGATAGATAAGTAGTATAACGAGTAGTGTAGTAAAGGATAGATAAAGTAATAGTTAATAGAGGGATAGAAGGGCAATCGGATAGTATAAGAAGGTTAATAAAGAAGGAAGGAAGTTTAGTAACTAAAGTCGGGTAGAAGTAGGCGTCTTGCTGCCTCTACGAGCTGTACAATTAACGTCGTCGACGTAGTACGTATATAGGTGTATAACTAATCTGCGTCTCGTAAAGGGCGTCTATACGTAAATTAGTCGTGCTAATGCCTAAAAGGGCGGTTAGTAAGTGCCTAAATATAATGTTAAGGGCGTCTAACGTATACATATGCGAGGTAGGTAATAGTATAGCTATTAGCAAGTAAGGTTAGTCGCTATCGAAGTAAACATTACCTGCCTCGTCTTCGCTATTAGGATCCTAAGGCGTCCTTATTAGTCCAGGAGTAATGTCTATCGCTGCTATGCGGCGGAGGTAAGGATCCGTTATTAGGTCCGGTAGTTCTATATTTACTAGGATTAGATCTTAGTCTACCTGTACAATCTAACAGTCCTTTACAACTACATTCTTATTAAACCTCTCTAGTCGACTGCTACCCTTTACGTTAGTTACTAGGTTCTTAACACCTATAGCATATAAGTCTATAGCGTAAAAAGGGAGGACTATATTCGCATCTAGATCGACTGCCTTCGTCGGCAGTGTTTCCTAGTAACAAATCGTTACGACTGCATATATCTCCTCGACTAACTTTAGTAAGGTATGCTTAGTATTCGTTACCTCCCCGAACCTAGCCTCGATAACCTCTCGTAGGTAGCTAGTATAGGTCGCTAAAAGCGCGGCTTCTTCTAGTTAGTTCTCGACGTCGAACGTGCCGTTGCGCCGGCTAGCTATTAATGTCTTTAGATACCGGTTAAGAAACTTATTCGCCCTGTCGATCTCGAACTAACTATCGTCCGCACCGGCTATATTTACCAGTCCGTTAGCTAGTATAGCCCGCTGCAGTATCAGATAAGACGTCTCGGTGTCCGTTAACTACTTTATCTATAGTATAATAAATGCGTAATTCTTGTGTAATCTAGCGTAGAAGATTAAGATGTATTAGTTAATTACCCGGCGGAGTAGTCCGATATCCGCATACTTTACGGCTCGCGACAGTATCTAATACGTCTCGACGACATAAAGGAATCGGATGTAATTCCTGCGCTCTTCGTTGCCGTCGGCTATAGCGGCAGCCTTGTTAGTCGCACTAGCCTTCTTCGACTAATGCCTCTTTAATAAATACGAGTTCTTTGCCTTAATAGTGTCTCCCTCTAGGTAGTCCGTATCTAACAAGCGGGCCTTGTGCGAGAAGGCCTTCTCGTAGACCTTATCTATTAGACTAGTAAACCCTTAGCGAGTAAGTGCGCGAATGTAGGTCGATATCGCTATCCGACTACACACGACTAGCTTAAGCTCTTCGTATACAAATGCGAGTATTCTAGCATTAAAACTATCTAAGGTTAGACGCTCTAGGTAGCTATAGGGTGCATAGAATAAGGGGCATATCTTCCTTTCTATTAGTCCTTAATAGACTATTAATAAAGATTTGGCAGCGCAGCCTTCCCGCCTATTAAAGTTATTCTCGATTACCTAAATAAGGTATATCTTTAGGTAGAACAAACCTAGCAATAGTAGTACCTATTGCATCTTGTCGAATGCGTCGTCGTTCTCTCGAGCCTCCTTAAGGCATGTCCGGATGTTCTTTACTAACAACTAGTCGCTATACATTAGGAAGATAACATTCGTCCGATCGTATATATAGTATTCTAGCTTCTCTCTTAGCGACCGCGTTCGTAGAATGTATAGTACTGTACCCGGCGACTATCTAAGCGCCCTCGGGGGTCCGCTAGGTGTACTATAACTACGTAGGGCTAACAAATCGCGTCTGCCGTATAGAAAACTACTACTCGTTGCCGCGGATAGCTGTTAGGAAGTCGTAGGGGTACTCTAGGCGGACGTAGAAGTCGACTATATCGCCGGATATAGTAGTTAGGAGGTTATAGGCGTGCTCTAGGATAGCTAAAAAGTAAACTAGGTTGCCGGATATTACTACTAGGATAGCTAGAAAGTCGACTAGGTCGCTAGATACTACTATTAGGATAGCTAGAAAGTAGACTAGGTTGCCGGATACTACTGTTAAGATAGCTAGAAAGTAGACTAGGTTGCCGGATACTACTATTAGGATAGCTAGAAAGTAGACTAGGTTGCCGGATACTACTGTTAGGATAGTTAAATAGTAGACTAGGTCGCTAGGTATAACTAATAGGGTTGCTAGGAGTGTTTAATAGGACGACCTTCCGTATCTTAGATAGCGTCGCTATTAGCGGCAGGATAAGGATTCCGGTAGTAGATTTGCTAGCTGCTAGTAGCGCCTTAGTAGTTATAAATAGTATCCCCTCTAGCCCTCGAGGATTGTGCGTCTTAGTACCGTAAGAACTCGTTATATATGTCTCTATATCCGAGTTAGCGCTCGAGAATATGCTCGATTACGGCATATATGCCTTTAGTCGTACCTTCGTATTCGAATATAAGATTTAGTATATACGTTACGCTTTTCTGCTTCTCTAGCCGGTTAATTGTAGGAAATGTAGGGAAGCTAGTAATATTATCCTAGTCGATCTTACTCTTTCTATGCTTATTATATATAGCGGTCTCCCTACTAGTACCCGGGTTAGTACTAGACACTCCTGTTCGATTACCGCGACGCGGAGGATCGTTATCGGCAGTAGTATCGATACCTAAATAATACGCGACTACGTTAGGATACAATCTAACGATAGCCGAGGCAATAAGGCTGCGTAAGATTTGTTTCTAGACAGCGTCGTATTAATTGCCGTCTCCTTCGAGTACGTCTACGAGCTAAAGAGGCTTGTCCTTACGAAAATACTCCTACTTTAGACTAGTCTGCAGCACCTCGATGCTTTTAAGCACTATGCTAATCGTAATATGCTTTAGTTTATCCTTACAGTTATGCCTATACTCCCCGGTTTTGCAGTAGATGTCTAGGTTATCGTGGATACTATATATATAGCAATCTCGTCTAAAGCCGGTAATACAGTCCTTCGCTAGGGAGTACAGTTGTCGATTATAGCGGTATATGCTTTTTGGTAACGCGTAGACACCTATTCCGGACAGCACTACGATTACCCGCCGCTTTACGCCCTAGCTCTAGAGATATAATCCTAGCTAGTTCGGGAACTAACTATAGTATCGCGGATGCTATGTCCGTCCGAGTAAGCTAGCAACTAGACCTACGCGCCTAAGCATATAATTAGCTAGGACAGCCTTCCGTAGCAGACCTAATATCCCCTTAAAGAGTGCCTATATTAACAGTACGCACTCTCCTATCGACTAAACTATACTCTTATAATCTAGATCTTCCGCGGGCATCTTTTAGTCCTACTACCTAAACTCCTAAAAACGTAAGCATGTATCTGTATATATACCGGACCTCCTTACCTAGCGCCCCCGCAACATCTTTAGTTCGTTATATACTGCTTCCGTATTTATCTACTTACCGGGAGGCATATGCTTAGATACTCTTATATATATCTAATCTTTCTACAACAGACTAGCTAACCTCTTAGTCCTAGTAGCTGCCGTCTCTGCCTAATTAGACGACGAGGCGCCCTTCTTATATAAGATATATAGCTCTATAAAGGTCCCGAATGTTATCCCTAACTCCTTTATTTAGGCTAGTAGGAGGTCTACCTTCTCTCTCTTCGTCTTGCCTTCGCCGTAACGATTTCTCGGTCTCCGGATACTAGCATCCTAACTCTTGCTCGATCTAGACCCGCTAGCATTCGACGTCGACTAGGAGGGCGTTCGAACTAGAGGCGCCGGCTTAGGTAATTTACGTTTACGCTACGGACGCCCCCTTTAGGCGGCTAGAGTCGAGGCTTCTATAACTGTAGACATATATACAAGGACAATATACTAGTAGAGAGAGATAACGAGGCGATGTTAAGGGCTCGAGTAGGGCTATTATTATAATACGCTAAAATCTGAAATCCTTAGCAAAACAGTCTACATCTTCAACTAGTCGACCTCTTTATAGATACTATCGACACCTTAACCCTACTAACTAAACCGATGCTTTTAGGGCACTGCGTTCGCTACCCGCGTCCGACCGCGCAACGTTATTACGATTATCGGTTCGGGCGATACTATAGCCGGCACTAGAGAAGCTAACCGACGTCTAGCTAGCCAAATCTAGTTCGGATTTAACATAGTGCCGAAACGACGGCCGTCCGAACGAACTCTATTGTCGGATGCTTTAGGCGTAGCCTTTAGATAGCTGGTAGAAACTCTAGAATACGCTCTAGGCGGCGGGGTAGGACGGCGGACGGAAGAGCTAGGCGCGCGATTAGGAGGGAGGACGGCTCTACTAGATTGCGCCTATATAACCTTTAGCCTTTTAGGGATAGGCGTAGGCGGCTTACCGACTAGAGGGCTAGGCTCTCGTACCGGACCGGCGTAAGGACTATAGACGGACTAAGTAGCAAGCTTATAGTCTAGCTTACTAGCAGCCCTTATATCGTCCGAAGCGGACCTAGGAGATCGCTTAGGACTTATAGAGAGTTCGAGACTTAGATAGCGCTTCTACGTACGAATACGATGCGCCCCGACGCGTTCTTAACTCTCCTACAATTCCTAGGCCTCGACTAATTACGCTAGCTTAAGTAATACCGACAGCTTTAAAACTAGTATAGTTACAAGCTTAGGAGACGGTCGGAAGTCTACGGCAGAATAGGCTAGCTCGACCTAGCGAGCTATTACGTCTCCCTTCGTACTAGGCGAGCCAAATATAGAAGCAAGATGCGCGATTACCGTCTAAGGCAGAAGAGAACTAGGCATACTAGGGAACAGTGCCTTTTTATAATACAATTTAGCGGCCGGCGACGAGGAACACCTGTACGCGGTGCCGGCTACGAACCTGCGATACTATCGCAGAGCTAAGTTTCCTCCGGAGGATTGGAGAGGCCGTCGATCCCTCTTCCCTTACAACAACAACACAACCTGGAGGCACGCCTCCCCTCGAAAACACAAGCTACAGAACAATAGCACGATTCGAACGAATAGCTCTCTACGCTACGAACAAGAAGAAGAAGAAGAAGAAGAAGAGGCAGTCTACTCTGTCCTATACGCGCACCTCCTCGAAATCCGAATCGAAATCGCATGTCCCTTCTCTAGTAGAGACGTCGTTGCCCTCGAAAGGAAGCATATATACACTTTAAAGAGCTAGAACTCGGTAGAATCTATAACTCTGCGATTAACCTACGTAGCTGTATGCGTTTAGAAGCGGCATACAGTTCTACAAAGGCATATTAAGGACAAGAGAAAGAGACAGCGGGTTAGATAGCTGCTTGCGTAGCTGCTTGCATAGCAGCTACGTCGCTCCTGCACTGCTTTCTGTACTGCAATGCATTTCCTCTCTCTCTCTCTTTCGAATTCGTAGCGTGCGTACGAAGCGGAAGGATCCGCTAAAAATTCTGCAAAAAGCTTAGCGCGAAAATTCTGCAGCCCTAGGCTGCAACACTCGTTTGATTTCCTTTGTCTTGCGCTGTTTTAAAGTCCTTCGGCAGATTCTACTTATAGGTCCTGCCTTAGGCACGGGGTTTCCCCTAAGGTCAAAGAATACTAAAGAATCTAATTGTAACTAGATCTACTGCTTTGCCTTTAGGGCAAAGCCGTCCTACATAGTCTTAGACTCCAAAAGGACGTAAATGGAACAAACAAACAAACAAACAAATACAATTTAGCTATGCTAGGCTCCTATTTATTTAGACCCTCGCGGATTATCTTCTTATACGGGCGTCTAGTATAGGCGGCATCTAGGTCCGCCGAAGACAGAATCTATTCGGAAAAGCGGTCGGTAGGCAATATTATATCCTAGTCGTAGATATCGTAGTAGTTCTTACGGATACGCCCTTTAGGCAGTAGCTCTACGAAGGGCTTTAAAGCAGCGACGCGACGACAGTCGACCGGACTATCTACATTACGTCTAGCGTTTACAAACTCCTACACGGAATAGTTTATATTATCGCGCTTCTACTAAGGACCTAGTTTCGCCCTCGGCTTCTTACGTGCCGCCGACGGCAGTCCGACAGGCGCCGGCTCGTTAGCATCTAATCTAGCGTCAGATAGCGCATCGGCGAGATTACTAGCCTCTTTCTCCTGCTCCGAGTTTAAGAATCTGTCCGGGACTATACGAGTCTAGTTTAGTCGGGCCGGCGACCGGGGGCCTACGATCTATTAGTCGTAAAGGAAGGTAAAAGTTCCGGTGCCCTACCGCTTGCTGTTACGTATAGCGCGCCCGGCTCGCTATATAATAGTCTGTATGCTAGCGTTCTGCGGAAGGCGGTATTAAACGACCTGTTTAATGTTAGGCAGGTCGACGCCTAGACTAAGAGCCTTAGTCGCGAACAGGATCCGGATCTTCGAGTCTAGTTTCTAGAACTCCTTAATTATATTCGCCTACGTTCGCCTAGCCGTCCTACCGTAGTAGGTTCTTACTATAGTATAGATCTAGTTAATTGTTAGGCTTCTAGAGAATTAGGTATGTAGGTAGGACCGGAGGCTAGACGCCGCGGTGTAGATACCCGAGCGACTGTCGATAAACACTACTATTTTCTTAATCGACTAGGGATTCGGTACGCTATTAGCTCCGGTAAGGCGATCGGTTAGATATCGAAGCGTCTTGTAGTTCCCGAGCATACTATCTAGAATAGCGCAATATCGTATAGATATCTTAGATTAGTTAATCGAATCCTGTACGACAACTGTATCGTCGTAAAAGCTAGAGGCCGTCCGACACTTTATAAGGGTATCCGGCTTAAGAGTCGCTAAACAACTAAAGAAGCGAACACAATTAGTTAGGGTAGACCGAAGATTCTTTAGACGGGCATATTCTTTCCGAAATCCTCTACCCTCTATCCCCTACTAGTAAACTAGGTAGAACTCGTCTAATATAAAGAGGCCGAGCCTTTGCCTTACCGCCGGTTTAACTATTAGTTTTATAAACTACGACTATATCGCTATCTTAGGAGACAATATTAGGTAGGTACACTTCCCGGAATATAGTAGCTTCTACTACTAGTCGGTAAGCTCCGCCTTAGTGTTTAAGTTTAATACTAACGGTTTTCCCTTTAGACACTCGATCTTCTTAAGCTGTTCCTTACTAATCTAATTAAGTAGAAGCACTAAGATCGACATCTTCTTCCGTATTAGCGCCTATAACTAATATGCTAGACTCTTGCCCGCCGAGGTAGCCGCAATCTAGACTAGGTCTTTCTTCTCGAAGAGTAGGTGCCGTAGTATACGGACTTGTAGCTTTCGGGCATAATACGGATATATTAGACGGACCGCGCGCTTAGTTATGTCTACCTACTCCGCTATACTTGTAGCTTGTTGTCCGTCTAGAAGTACGGGCGTTTCGACGGTATAGTTAATCTAGCGGCACACCTTATCGAACGCGCGGCGGCGCGCTATTGCAACTAGCTAGTCTAGCATATTAGCAGGTAGAGAAATAGAAGGTGTATAGTATTGTTTGTTTGTTTGTTTGTTTGTTTGTTTGTTTGTTCCATTTACGTCCTTTCGGAGTCTAAGACTATGTAGGACGGCCTTGCCCTAAAGGCAAAGCGGTAGATCTATTTACAATTAAATTCTTTCGGTATTCTTTAACCTTAGGGGAAAACCCCGTGCCTAAGGCAATGCTATAGGACTTTAAACAAATGCAAGACAAAGGAAATTAAACGAGTGTTACAGCCTAAGGCTGTAGAATTTTCGCGCTAAGCTTTTTGTAGAATTTTTAGTAGATCCTTCCGCTTCGTACGCACGCTACGAATTCGAAAGAGAGGGCAAAGGCGCCTAAAGCAGCTATCTAGACTCGCTATCTTCTCTTATCCTTAATATGCCTTTGTAGTATCGTAGTAGCAGTTCTATCTACGACAACGCAGGTTAATCGCAGAGTTATAGATTCTACCGAGTTCTAGCTCTTTAAAGTGTATATATACTTCCTTTCGAGGGCGACGACGTCTCTAGGGACATACGATTTCGATTCGGATTTCGAGGAGGTACGCGTATAGGGTAGAGTAGACTACTTCTTTTTCTTCTTCTTCTTCTTCTTGTTCGTAGCGTAGAGGGCTATTCGTTCGAATCGTACTATTATTCTGTGCTTATATTTCGAGGCGGATTTCGAGAAGGATTTCGGGCGGATTCGAGAGGTTTTCGAGGAGGTTTCTTCTAGACTGTCTTAGTTTCCCTTCCGAGGAAGGTACTTACGACGGCCACCGCGTGAAGGTGCAGTCTGTTCGGCCGTCGGTGTATAGTATTCGTTAGGGGCCCCGACCTAAGCGGCTTCGACTGCGTCTACATTATAGGCATTCCTCTACGCCGATTAGAATACCCGCTCTAGCAGCTGCCTAACTAACACGTCGTCTTCTTCGACCGGAATCTCTTCGGTTAGTACTAACACTATCTTCTCTAGCTATCCTTCCTGCCGAATAAAATGCACTTTTATACTACCCCTATACAAAATCGTCTAAAGGGCAATGTCTAATGCTAATAGTTCTATAGGGTTTTGCAGACTACCCTAGAGGTCCTCGCTATTATCGTAGTTACTTAGGACGTTAGATAGACTATTACTGTCGTCGTCGTCGTCGTCGTCGACTACCCGAATGCGCTTAGGTACGCTAGTAAAAGTAGTAATTTCTATACGCGAAAACGACTCGTCCGATCGATCCTCCTTATTAGTCGCCTTATCTAACGTATTGCTAACTTGTCCGGACTCGCTAGCGCCAAAGCTGCTCGAGGTACTCGTCGCGAAAGATCGGGTTAGGTTAGAATTTAACCTAGAAAGACGAGATTTATAGCGCGGCATCCTAAAATCGGCTTTAGTTAAGTTAGGGAGCGGACAGCTAGCTATCTAATAGACAAATTTTAGTTAGTATTAGACAAAAACTAAAGGAGGAGTAGGCATTGCCGTCTCGCTATATAAACGCGTCGGTTAGACTAAAGATACGCGAAAGCCTACTCTTTGTTCGTCTAACGCATTAGGTTAAAACAAATAGTAGGAGGTTGTAGAGCACGTTAATCTGTATTAGATAACTAAGCCGGATTTTCAGATTTTATACCTAGTAATGCTGTCGTCGCCGTTAGTCGTATAGACGCGTTTAGGTGCTAACACTCTATGTTAGTGTAATTTATATATAAAGCTAACACTCTATTACCAAAAAACACTAGTTAGGCCCTCAGACTACCTACAGTAGGGCCAGGTGCTTGCACCTGATTAGCCTGATACGCGAGGTGGTCTGAGCGTCTGAGACTAAGAGGTGGGGTTGCTGGGTGTTGTTCGGTTCATCGCTCTACACGACAGACCACTTTACGATAGACATTCTGGGAAGAGCATTCGATGCACTTGCTCAATGGGGAAGATCCACGACTCGACAGGAATCTACGACCAGTCTCACGCTACCAGAACGTTATATACGTGTCTTCCAATCCTCGCCTACATCGCAGCTGCACGGCAGATACCATTGTCCGCCTACTCCCAGATATACCTAACCTTCTGCCAGTTCCTGAACACCTTTCTCGGCCTCTCATCGGCAATCAACTCATCCAGACCCGTAACCATGTCCACCTGTTCCGAGGGGATAGCCCACGGATCAGACCAAGCGTAAATCTTATGTCCCACGAAGAAGCACAAGAAAAGCGGAATCCCAACATAAGCCGTCATGAAGTTGCTGACACTCCACTTCTCCGGCCAAAAGACCGTGAAGCCATTGATGATCAACAAGAACGAAAAGCCGACGATGGCACACCAGCTGCCCCATGGTTGCATCCACGAGCGATATGGCAGCTCTTCGAGCGGGATGTTCTGCGCTTTGACGGCCGCGCGGAAGCGGAGGTAGACGATCCCGCAGCAGATCCAGGAGATGAAACCGGAGGTGTTGGTGAGGTTCACGAACCAGTTGAAGACGACGGCGCTGCTGCTTCCGACGTTGAGGTAGGCGAGGGCGCAGAAGAGAGCGCTGCAGATGACGGCTCGAAGAGGTCTGTGGTTGTTGTGTCAGCTGATGTGGGTTCGGGAATGAGAAGAGGACTTTGCTTACACTCCGCCCTTCGTGCAGACTCGGAAGAATGCCGGTGCATTCCCACCGAGAGCGAGCGCATAGAGTGATCGACTGGAAAGGAAGAGGAAGGAGTTTCCAGACGACCATGCGGAGATGATGATGCCAGCGTTGATGATGTGGTCGAGCACAGGGATTCCAGCATCTTTCTGATGGTGAGAAAAACAAAAGTCAGCAAACTCTCGAACGACCCGCAAGCAGGACAGGACTTACGATAGCCACAACAAATGGAGAAGAACCAGCACCAGCTCCACCACTAGTCAAGCGCGGCTCGTTTGACGGGCAAATGACACCAATAGCGAACACGGAGAAGATGTAGAAGATGACCAGACGCCAGATGTAGCGCTTAGCCGCAGTGGGCAGGTTGCGACGTGGGCTCTCCATCTCGCCACCTGGAAGCGGAATGTCAGCAGATGTGTCGAGAACTGTTGATGCTCAGAAACATACCAGTCGCGATCAGGAGCTCAGGAGCGAATACGAATGGGAAAGCGCTCAAGACGAAGGTCGAAAGCAGCGCCACGAAGCGACCTTTATCGCCTGTCTCGAGATATGTGTTGGCGGCTCCAGGATTCTCCCAGTCTGGGATTGATGTTAGGGTTTGCTCAAGATCAGAGTGGGATCGAGAACTTACATCGGAATCCAAGACGGTCCTTGTTTGGTCCACCGCCAACTGGAGAAGTGTTAGGTTGATTGAGGCCTCAGCTCAGAAGATGATACTCACAAAACAGCACAACAGACATCAGCAAAAGTCCCAGCATCATGATGACTTTGAGCCCGGCAAACCTAACGGAATATCAGCCTTGACTCTCGACAGTAACACCAATGTCAAATGCCTACCAGAATTCCGTTTCCTGTCGTGATTGTTAGCTAGAATTCTATCGTGCAAAGCTAACGACATGCTGACTTACGCCATAGAATTTGACAGGCAGCACATTGAGTCCGACGATAACCACGATCATAATCGAGATCCATACGGCGATGCTGATGTTCACTTGCCAATACTCGATAACCAATCCAGCGGCAGTAATCTCGTATGGCACCAAGATTCCCAGGCTGTAGAAGTACAGCCAACTAGACATACGTTAGAAAACGACGACTGCAGCAGACGCGGAGCACATCTCACCCCATACTGAAGCCCATCGTGCGACTCACGTATCGATGGCCGAATCTAGCAAATTATCAGTCCTCTCGATCATCACCCTCAATCTTCCAACCAAGAATCTCAACTCACAAGTTCATCGAGCAACCCGGCGTGGGCACCCAAGCGGCCAATTCCACGATCCCACTAACAACACACCAAACCCCAAAAGCCATGACCGTGTAGCATCCCAAAATGAACGCCGGACCACCTCTCGCAAGCGTCTGGCCAGATCCAACGAACAGTCCCGTGCCGATCGTCCCTCCAAGGGCAATCATCTGCGCATGTCGACTCTTGAGACCACGCTGGGTGACACCATCGCGCTCCACGTCGAGGATGAGCTCTCCAGCCGCGACGTCCGGGACCTTGTCTCGTTTGGCGGCATCGCTTCTCTGGCGGAGTGCCGACTTCTCCGGGTCTGGCTGGTCGTTGTAGCGAGGAGGCGACTTTTCGACAAAGTCTTTGGAACCCGTGGTCGGGTCCGGACGGATGGACATCGTGACGTCTGCTTTGATTCCTTGTGGACGTTGCCTCTTTCCGCTGAGGTGGAGGTTATGTCTCTCGCTCCGGCCTCCTTTTGCTCGCTCCGTCAGCGGGCAGAGGGAATGAAGACAGAAGCGTAAACAATGAGGCGGAAAAGTCAGCGGGGTCAAGGAGTAAGACGGCAGGGTGTTCGACAGAGTTCGTACAGCCCCAGGAGATTGTAACACAAATGATGAACACGAGGAGAAAGAAAGGGTTGCGATCAGAACAGGCTCGCCGCGGTCTTTTAAGCAGAAGAAATACACCGGGCTTGGTGTCGTCGAAGGGTTGAACCCAAGCACTATTTACCCCATACCCATCCAATCTTACCTTCAGCTATCAGCAATCGGTGCACGATCAATCGCTTCGCCCACGCGACGAGACACCAAAGCCAGGTCGAAAGCGTGAATTACATGGATCTGGGATCGTATCGGTGCGGTGATGGCGTAGAAGGGCCGGCAAAGTGTGGAGTAAGTTATCCTGGACTTGCCTGGAGAGGGCCTGTGTTATCAGTCGCCAAGAGATACCACTCCGCCTCGTCAGTGGACATCTGCCGCTGCGACAGGGCTGTGGATGCAGGGGATGCAAAGACTAGCCTGTCGAGCGTCCGACGGGTGTTCTGCGGTATCGCTGGTTGGGCCGTTGCGGAGTGAGACTCGGGAACCCGTGCTCGGTGGTCGATATGGAGAATCCATGAGGGTTAGGAAAGCTTCGGGAAGATCGAGGTCAATGGTCATGCGCTGAAGGCACTCTTGTCACATTTTCTCCGTCCTTGACTTAGTTCTGGCTCATCTTTGAGTTCCTGCGTGGCATCAGAAAGGTCTGTCTTACAGAGGACGATCCCTGCAATCTTCCCAGGAGATGCATGTCCAGCGTCGAACTTCCCCAAGTGGTTCTCAGCTCCAGCAGGATCGATAAGAAGTCGGGGTTCCTGTTATATCGCGCTCGCGCATGGACGCCGAGAAAGAGTTCCTGCAGCAGCAGCTCACCTGCATCAACAGCAACCAAAGTATCATGCCGCCGCAAAAACTTCCGATGCTGATGATGAAAGCCTCGGCGTGAGGTCGATCAATTTGTCGAGAAGCAATGGACGAGCGGAACGGTGGGCCAACGCCCAGAAGGCTAGAAGGAAGTATACGAAGACCGACGGCAAGATGACGATTCGGTAGGCGGGGTTGAAGTTGTCCCAAGGGTACAATCTGAACACTGAGGTAATCGTCCATTACAAAGCTCTCGAGCTCCTCGGACGTCTTTCGAGGAGCCAAGTAACAAGATATACGCAACAGAAGACGGCAAGAATACTCTTCCAGTTCCTATCATCAAAAAACTTCGAACAACCCACGACACAATGGCTCAATCATTCCGCCAGCTCATCGGCGCTCAGCCTTCAACCGCCAGCCCCTCCGACTCGACCCTCGTCATTATTGATGCTCAGGGCGAGTACGCCGACGGAGCTCTGCACGTCTCCAACATTGCCTCCTCTCGCAAAGCGATCGCCAACCTGTTGCAGAAGTACCGCGATGCGAACGGCAAGGTCGTCCACGTGCAGCACATTGTTCCGGACGGCACGCCGGTGAGTAGACACCGAGGACACCTGCATGACAGAGAACAAGCGACTGATCCGGGTTATACCAGATCTTCACGCCCGACACTCCCCTCGGCGATATCCTCCCCGAATTGAAGCCACAAGGCTCCGAGGCCGTCATCAAGAAGAACCACCCATCGGCCTTTGCGGACACCAAATTGGAGGAGACTCTTGAGGCCAAGTCGAAGATTGTGCTCACGGGATACATGGCGCATGTGTGTGTCAGCACAACGGCAAGAGATGCTGCTCGCTTGGGATACGATGTCGTGATTCCGTTGGACTGCATTGGTGATCGGGACATTCCTGGTGCTAAAGGTGATGAGGTTGTCGATATGGTGGCCAAGGAGCTGGGTGATGCTTTTGGCACGATTGTGCAGAGCAAGGATATCAAGTAGATTGTCTGATGAGCCAGAGTCGACAGTCTTGAGTCGCTGCATAGCAAGTTCCAGATTCGACAATGGACAGAGGTCTAGAACCCTCGCAGCGGAGCCAGTAGCTCTGTGTCCAATATAAAAACAAGACTCTTCATTCAATCGTCCTGATCATCCTTCTCCTCGGTCCAGTAGACCTGAATCCCGTCGAAGACATTAGGATCGACATCGAAAGTCGGAAAGCGCAACATCTCGCGACCTGCACGAAACTTCTCCACCAATCTGCTCGCCTCGTTCTCACCTCTTCTCCCTAGTATTCCACCGATCGAGCTTCCAACGTATAATCCCACTCCAGCACTCACCATCTCCTCCAGCATGACAGCGTTCATATCGATGAAGGGCTCATAGACCAATGTTCCCTCTCCAAGCTGTTCCTTCGCCGGCCCCAAACCCATTGTCCCGTCTCCCAATCTCGTCTCCAGCACTTTCACTCCCAGAACATCAAGAAACTCCACATCCAACTCCGTGAACCCCGGCTCTTGAGCAAGAACCTCCAGCTCTACGCCCTCTCCTCGCATCTGCTCCACCAAGTCGCAAAACACAACAAACTGCCACATGCTCCTCCTTCTGCACTCGATATTCTCCCTGCTCAAACTCCCAATTCCTAGACAAAGTGCCTTATCGAGCTTCCAACCTGAGTCCGGACGTATGCGGTTGAGTATGTGGGTGACTGTCCTGCGGCAGGTCGTTTGTCGGTATGTTTTGGTCTTCGTCTGGAATTCGAGGTTGAGTTTCTGGAGTGTGAGGTCTCGAGCGGGCGGATTGGTGGGATTCGAAAACGCGGTGGATTTCGCCTTTCGCTTGCCTTTGGCAGGAACGTGTGTCCAGTCTTCATTTTCGGCATGGTCCATCGTTCGTTGTAGATGCTGTGTGGTGACTCGTGAAAGGTGAGACTTGAGAGAAATCGAAAAGTTGGGAGAGAAAGAGAGAATTGGTGCCATCCAGTCCTACCATCACGGTCTCTAGGGACACGGCTTCGGTCACAGATCACTGTTTGTGCCTAATAAGGTATCGTATGTCATACGACTGTATCGTCTCCAGAATCCTGCAACCAGAGGACATTGACAGTCGTGTGTTGGGAATGTAGACGGTCCGAGTTCTTTCTCCAATCTCTTCGTCTGGGAAGGGATGAGTCGGCTTAGTCAGTATGCTTGACACCTCTTGACACAACTTGAACCTCACCTTCTTCGTCCGTCCAACAACAAATCAAGAATCAAACAGACGCATTCCATTCCATGAAGCCTGCAGCATGTTGTTGTCATTCGCATGTCGCGACTCGCCTGTCAGGCTTCAAGGCCGGTCATAGAACTTGACTGGAACATGCGAAGACCCCTGAGACTTCTGACCATTGCAAAGGCGTCAAGAGGACTATGGCCACGGCGAGCACGTTCAACCCTATGCATTCGGATGGATATCATCCTGAGCCGCCGTTCAACAAGGCGCACTCCGCCACGTGAAGACCGTACTCACAACGGAGGAAGAGGTTGAGGTACGAGCGGGCCCGTCCAGCCCTCCATTCGCCCCGGCGACCTTGCAAGCAACCGCCATGGGACGCGTGACGTGACATGCAAGCACGCAACGAGCGATGGACTTTGCAGTCGCGGCTCACAACAAGCCATAACGGTCCGCGGGGCTTTGTAACTCATCAAGGTGTATTCACTGCCCACCAAGATGTTCCATCAAGGTCAAGTCATGACAACAATGAGAACATCACGAGGAGTAAGGTATCTTTTCAGCCTCCATATCCCTAACAAAAACACCCCATTACTCTTCCTCCTCAAAATCACATCCTTGCCACAAATTCATTCACCACAATGATCGCCATCCGACCCCCACCCACCACTCTTCAACAATACGCACCACTCGACCTCCTCCCAGCCGAGCTCCTCCTCGAAATCATCCCCTACACCTACACCCCCCACGCCCTCCACTGCCTCTGCCTGACCTGCACCCGCCTCAACATCCTCGTCAAAGAACACGAAAAGAGCCTCGTCCTCTCCATCAAGCAATGTCAAGACTACACCTCCATCCTCCGGCTCTTCCCCTCCCTCGACACAACCACCTTCTCCGGCCTCACAGTCCTCCACAAACGTCTCTCCAGCCTGGAAGACCTCCACACCCAATGGCTACACATCACCTCCCACGGCCCCGAACTGCACTGGCTCAAAGGCCGGTGGGAGGGGATCCACAAAGCCGGTCTCCTCCTCCTCCACCGCCTCCAAGACACGGGATCGTACGCCTACAAAGTCGCGTTGATCAACGGTCTTCCCCTTACGAGTCTCGCCTGCCTCCTCTTCAAACTCATCTCCTCCATCAAAA
Organism: Zymoseptoria tritici IPO323; assembly: GCF_000219625.1. Lineage (NCBI taxonomy): Eukaryota > Fungi > Ascomycota > Dothideomycetes > Mycosphaerellales > Mycosphaerellaceae > Zymoseptoria > Zymoseptoria tritici. The sequence continues at coordinate 2,934,708 of NC_018216.1, read as the reverse complement.
TTCTACGAATCTACGGTCCGGATCCCATCAACGGCACCCACGCCGCGGGAGACATCCTAACCCGCAGCGACATCGAACTCGCCTGCGAGGAAATGCTCCTCTCCCACGGTCCGGATTTCTTCACCACCCTGCTCAGAACGGGTAAATCCTCCCCCTCCTCCAACCCCTGCTGGGCAACAACGTACGTACCTCCCACCCCACCTCTCCCCTCCCCCCAACCCCTCTAACCTCCCAAAAACAGCGCCCTCACAACCGAAATCGCCGGCATGATCTCCCGCCAACTCCCCTCCCCCTCCGGCCTGCCCAAACCCCCCACTCTAACCTCCTGTCTACGCCGCGCCTTTGCCGCCCGCAAAGGCTGCCACATTTCTCAAAACGTCAATAAAATGTGGGAAATCCTATCCTCGACCGCTTTCGACGACATGGATGAGGGCAAGATGGTGAAAGTCGTGCATGGGGAGGAAGTGACGGGGGGGATGAAGAGGATCTTTTGACTGAGACGGTGGCAGTTGGATGTCTTGGCTATGGGGGGTTGATTGAGATGGAATAGGGTGGAGGTGGACTGAAGGGTGGATGGGTGAGGTTGAGATTGAGATTTGTGCTTCTCTTCTGCGACAAGAACGCAAGTAGCAGTAGCAGAACTTGTTTTTCTTCTCTGTCGTATACATGGTCTGCCTTGTCTTTCCCTCTCTCTCTCCTTCTCACTTACACTCCATTCCACCTCAACTCAACGAAAAAATGGGAGAATTACACATTAAATAAAAACCCCCCGAGGCCCCTTCTCACACCACTCCTTCACATATCCCCCCCTCATTCATTTCATCCCTCAGCTGACCTCATCCCCCCTCATCAAATCAATCCTCCAACCCAAAAGCCTTCCTCAACAACCCAAATCTCTTCTTCTTCCCCGTCCTCCGACTATAAATCACACCTCCCCCAGCGCCAGCCTCGGGACTTCCAAAATCCTGCACCCTCACTTTCGACCCATTCTCCTCAACGAACCTCACCCCCGTCATCGTCCCATCGCTCGTATCCGGTCTTCCATCCCGGTCGAAACCCGCCGGGATTTTCGGAACCGCCGGAATCGACCACTCGTTCGTTTCCGCGCGTTCGATGGAAGATGCAGGAGCGGTGGCTGTGCTGAACGACGAGTCGCCGCGTTTCAAGCGGGTGGTGGGGAGTTGGGAGGTTTGAGGTGAGTCGGACATGGCGGAGGAGCGGCGGACGAGTTTACCTCGAGATGGGGGCGGAGTAGCGACAGCGCTGGGAGAGGTGGGCGTGCTGGGTTTGGAAGTGGTAGCTTCTTCTCGGGGGAGAGTCGGGGTGGGTGGGACGACGACTTCAGAGGAAGGACGGTAGTTGGACACGGTGGAGACGGATTGGGTGGAGTTGCGGTTGCGACGGAGGATGGAGCCCATGAATCCTCGCTTTTTGGGCGTTGTGTCGGCTGCCATGTCTTCGGGGCGGGACTTGGGTTCGGGACGTGAGGAGACGTCGACGGTGGATTGGGCCTGGCGGCGAAGACTACCAGTCTTGAGAGCGGAGCCTTCTTGGGGGATGTGGGGAGTCGAGGCCGATGGGGCGGGCATGCCTAGTTTCTTGCGGGCGGCTTCCATGGCTTTGTCAATGTCGGATGGGTCGGGTACGAGGGGAGTCTGCATCTTCTCTCGGCGGGCGAACATCGCGGCGTCTGGTTCTTCGCCTTCGAGATCCGTCGAGTCGCCGTCATCGCGGCCTTGGGTTCGTGGAATGCCGCGCACGGGCGCGAGCTTGGAGGGGGTGAAGACATCGTCGTCGGAGTCGTCGGAGTCTGCGAATCGGCTTTGGAAACGACCGCCTGCTGGTGCATCGTCGCCCGAATCCGAGTCGTTGAAGCGTGATTTGAACTTGGATGCGCGAGGAGCGGACTTCGGAGCCGCTTTGGGAGCAGGCTTGGGAGCTGGAGCTGGAGCAGCACGTAGAGTGCTTCGCTTTGGTTCGGGAGGTGCACCGCGCAGAGTCGTACGGCCACCAGTGTCAACAGACTGACCACGAATTTGATCCTTGAGCTTCTTCCTGCCGAATAGCGATCCAGTGGGAGATAGAGATCGAATACTAAACGAGTCTCGTCCCTTCTTTCGGATTGGTTCTGGGGAAGGTGCACGTCGCTGCTCCTGAGCGGGAGGAGCGCGAGCCCGCATGCTCGTTTTCATGGTGTTTCCACTAGAACGCGGACGACGCTGTTTCTTGAAGCTGCTGTCCGAGTCGGAGTCGTTGCCGATTTCCTTCTTCAATCTCGCAGTCATGACTGGCGCTGGGTGAGGTTTCATGCTTGTAAGGCTCGTCGTGCTCGTCATCGAGTTGCGACTTTCCTGCCGTTGGGCGGGAGCAGGTCGCGCGGCGGCGATTGGTAAGCCATTGCTGCCGACTTGACTCGGTGGACGCGAATCACTATTCGTCTGTAGCGCAGTCTTGACGGAAGTCTGTCGTTTTGGTCCGTCGCGGAGAGAAGATGCCAATCCGCTTCCGCCACCAGCTCTCATCGAGCTTCTCAACTGCACTGGCTTCTCAACAGGCACAGCCACAGGCTCCGGCGCAGCGCGCATAGTCTTCTTCAAAGCCGGCTTCGTGGGTTGAGCATTAGACTGTGGAACAGACTTCTGCACTGAGGATGATCTGTCGAACTGCGGTGTGGAAACCTTCTTCTTGGTCTTCCTAGCCTGGGGCGTCGACTCGTCATCGGAAGAGAAATGCTGACGCTCAATCTCCTCGCGCTGCTGCCGGCTGAGGGTGGACCAGTACGCAGTAGCTTTGGACCAGTCGCCAGAGGCATCGTTGCTTGCCGTCGAGTCGATGCTGTCATTTTGGCGGGCAGCACGCTTGCCGGTAGGGGTGTCTGGAGGCGAGGAGGCAGCTGCCGCAGCCTTGGTATTCTGCGTGGCTTGCACGACTGGACTGATGGCAATGGCATCGAGTGAGGCGAAGCCACCATTATCATACTCGGACAAGTCTTCGGCAGCGTCGCTAAAGGCGTCTTCGGCTTCACTGTCGGTATACTCATTGATGGGGTCCAGAGTTGGCGACGTTGGTCTTGCCATTATCGGACTATCCATCGAGCTCGGTTCCTCGTGTATTGTAGGCTCATCGTCAACGTCACCTTCCGCATCGGGAGCGCTCCAACCGCCAGGTACGACTACCTCATTGGAGTGTCTGACATTGGCTACCTGTGCGTCTTGCTCATTCAGGCGTTTGCCTTCCTCTTCGACACCTGGCGTTGGAGGCGAGAGGTTGATAGCAGGCACATCGCCGTTGCCATCCTTGGTCGCAATAGCAGCGAAATCTCTCGTGGCCGTTTCCGACCCGTCCTGCTGTTTGGCTCGAGTGTTGTCGACAATAGACATGTCACTACCACTGTTCTCCAATTCATCGTGACCATCGTTTCCGCCTTTGGCAATGCCATTTGCCTGGTGAAGCATTCCACCAACGGCATGATCACTGCTTGAATCCTGACTTTCTGGCGCCATCTCTGTGACTTTTTCTGCGAACGCAGGTGTGGCACGTCCTTTCCTCACACTGCCAAAGCTCGGTAATGCAGGTCGAGGCTTTGAAAAGTCCTCATCATCGATATCGTCCAGTGCGGGTCTGCTAGGAGTGGATGCGGCGCTGACAATCGGTGCCACAGCTGGGTTCTCATCGAAGCTGACGCGAACAGACCTCTTCTTCTTCGCACCATCGTCGGACGCTTTCGATGGCGTCTCGGAGGTCTCACTGGCCGGTCCCTTGTAGTTGTATAACGGCGAGGCGGTACGTTCCGAAGGTGCTGGAGAATGCTTCATGGCGGACTTGGCTGGCGAAAGAGCGCGGGTCGGTGGATTATGGATGGTGGTTGCCACGACAGGCGAGGCGGAGAAATGTGCTCGGTGGGGACTGGGAGATGCAGACACATTACGCACGTGGTTCGCGCTCTCGAGTCCGCCGCGTGGGACATCAAGGCTGGAGGATCTCGTATGCCTCAGTGTGGTTTTGAGCTGCACAGCATTATTCCCAGCAGTACTCGGCCTGGTTGGTGCAGCAGGAGTCTGCGGTTCGGCCGGGGAAGTTCCGATGTAGGAGTTTCTTGGGCTGCTGTTCGGCGACAGACGAGCTGGATTGCGTGGAGGTGGCAGCATGTCTGGACGAGCAGATTGTTGCGACTGAGGACGAGGTATCGGCTGTTGAGTAGCCTTTTGCGCAGGCTTTGCTCCAGGCACAATTGTTCGAGTGTTAGGATCGTAAGAACCCGGGGCGAGTCTAGGCGCCTGGGGTTTGATGGGCGATGGAGGTTCATCGGGCGTCGTCTTCACTCGTTGTTGCGGTTGAAATGTCCTCGTGCCCGCATCAAACACCATGACCGTCTCGTATTGTACCGGCGCAGGTCCTCTTGCAGCCGCAGCCGATGCTGCCTCCAAATTCGCTTTTGTGAGATACGCGCCTTGTTGTGACTGAGTGCTGTTTTGCCTGCTCGACGCGGGTCGTCCTTGTCCTTGAGCAGCTTGTATCCTCGCAATCTTCTGCTCGAGAGCAGTCGGGCTGGTAGGCTCGTCTCCATTTGCCGCCTTGTTGCCGACAGGTTCGGAGAACCAAGCGCCAGTCCCGTGTGTCAATCCTCTATCTCCTGCCACAGATCCAGTGACCGATCCCGCGACCGAGCCACCAGGACTTCCTGGCCGCGGACGTGAGAAGTTCATCTTCCGTTGGCTTTCTCCTCGATCCAGCATCTCTTCTGCGACATCCGACAACCTCGGCGGTTTGCGTGTAGACATGCTGCTCGCTCGATCCGCACTGACGCCTCTTGAACGTGACGACGAAGGCGGTGTGGATATCACGCGTCGTTGAGACGGGTCCACACTCGCTGCGCGTCGATGGACGCTCGCTGGTATGGGTGGGACGGGCGGCGCGTAACGATCCGGTGATCGTGCGCCGTTCAGGGAGGTGTTTCTTCCCGGTGATGGAGATCGGAAGGTGCGATCGGTCATAGACCCACTGCTAGTTTGCCTAACCAGACCGCGTTGTGAAGGTCCACCGCGATTTATTGTACTGATGACGCTCCCGCTGCCAATGGAGGATTGCGAGCCTCTCCTGACCATGCGCTTGGTTTGAAGGCTGCCTACGGGCTCGGGAGAGGTGGGTCGAGAGCGAAGGGCGGCGGCGGCGGCAGCGGCGGAGAGATTGCTGGAGGAGGTGTTGCGTTGTGCAAAAGCAGTGTTGGCAGCGAGGGCGGCGTTGGAAATGGTGCTCTGGTCCATGGATTGGGACTGCAACAAGCGAGTAAAGCTCTCCGTCAGCCGGGTTTATCCTTACCAAGACCGGACAGGTCTCCAATAGCAATAAGCGGGAAAAGGGAAGAGAACTGGATACGTACCCGCGTGCGACTGGTGGAGCTGCCTCGTTGACGCGACGAGGAGCGCGAGAACATGCTCATGCTCGGCATGGTGACGGCTGGTCGGTGAGATCGCTGTCGCTCGCTGGCAAACAACAATAATACAACTCCGCTGCAATAATGCCGGGGCGGACGCTCTAGACGGTCTTAAGGATGATGCGCTGCAGGGATGTTGAGATGTGCACGTATGCAAGACGGTCTGGGCGTATGGCTGTGCAATGGGGCAGCTGCTCCTGAAACTATCGGGAGGATCGGACGTGCATTCTGACGAGATTGGAGTGAGTGCAGGCCAGAGGAATGGACGGATGAGAAGAAACAATGAGGGTGAAGACGCGGAGGGAATCAACGAGAGCGTCGCGGTGGGCGGGAGTGCGAGGAGGTCGAGGAGCGAGGAATAATAACAATCGTCCAAGGTATGGTCCGTGATGGGAGTCCAGAGGAATCGAACCGGATGGCGGGAGCGCGGTCGGTGAGGTGGTCTGTGTGTGATGTGATGTGGCTAGTGCGAGGAATCGGAAGCCGAATGAATGACGCCCGGCCGTGGGAATCGTGGCGCAATTGATGGATGATTCTCCAGAAAATCTCCACACGTCTTTGTCCACGTCAAGATGTGGGCCGGAGATGAGACAGGGACAGGGGGTGGAACGGACGACAATGTCGACGACGGTGAGGTCAAAGGAGGAATGGAAGCAACAGGACATGTCTCGAGTATTTGACTCGTGATTTCGATGGCATTTGCTAGACTAGATGGGACGTAAGGTAGATCCGGTTGGCGGACGTTGTCGTCGTCGTCACTCTTGCTGCAAGAAATAGTCACCAAACCTAAACCTTCTCCATTGCACCACCGAGCACCACACACACCATGCTCTTGAGTAATAAGCGCCAACCCCCCGATTCCCGGTTCCAACACCAAACTCCAGTGTGCACAGCTGCCCTGGCTCCCGAGTGTTGCCATGTGTTCCCGCGAGAGTCACGATCACGCATATCTACTGTACATTTCGCACGAGCCACGAACATTTCAACGACCGAAAACTCGCCAGACTCCACGCGGCGATGGACAAGCACAGATCCAACAAGGATCTCGCTTAGTTCCATGCCATTGCCATCTACCGAACCACCCGGAGCTTGCCCTGTCCTGCCCAGAGACGACGATCGGCCGCCAGGTCGTCCAACATCCGAGCTTGGTACGAGGTATCTCGCGACTTCACCTGCTACCTAACATTCGTCACAGGCGAGGCAAGATCGTCCGACTGGATGTCGTATGCATGAATGACAGAGGAATCGATCGCGCTGGCCTGCGGGGAGTGGGATACAAATGTCAACTCGTCCCACGCTCTGCTTCAGCTTTCTTTCCTCCTCCTCAAGACTTTCTCAACATCTTCCTCGATCCAAGGCATTCTGATTCTTCCGGACTCGCAGCTCCCGCTCTCTCTCAACCACTCTTTCGGCTACCACCACGACAACCTTCCCATCACCACTACCACTCCGAATCGAATCACCATGCGTTTCACCATCCTCGCCGCCATCGCCATTTGGACCTCTCAGGCCGCCGCCGGCAATTGCGGATACGATCCTTGCGGCGTCCAGGGCGAAGCCTGCAAGTTCGTCTGCAGAGATCCCGTTACCCATGCTGTCGTGTTCTCCTCCCCTCGGGGTACATGTCAATTGTACGCATCCAAAGCTCCATTCCGAATTCCATCTTTTTGCCTCACGAACGATCCTCAACTGACCGCTTCATCAATAGCGATGCGAAGCGCGGCTTCCACTGCCGGGGGGGTTAGCCACGCAGGTTGTCTGTACCCGAACCCCTCAACCAGTCATCCGTTGAGACCAACGACCTTCCCAGACCATATGAAGGAAGAGCTCGGGCAGAGACCATGGGCCTTGGCAACAACAACAACAACAACAACAACAACAACAACATCAACAACAACAACGAGGTGCTGCTGGGGATTTTGGATTCTTCTCCAAGGGTTTTGTACAATCTGAGTGTGCGAGTGTGCGTCATGTGATGGATTGCCGTTAGTGTATCCGACTATCGGTGGAGAAGGACTCGGTGGTGGAGGACACATTTGGTGGAGGAGCCTGCTTGGGCGAGAGACATCAGATAAACCATTTCGAAAACTAAAGGTTGTCTTTCAACCGCATTTCTCTCTTAACTCCTCGCCTCCCTCCGTCATTTCATCACCATTCCCTCCTCCTCCTAAACACAAAAGTTTTCCCGCATTTCACGGCATGGTGTCTCACTCACTTGCTCCGTCTACGGTCCGGTTTTCTTCGCCAACATGGGGTTCTTCGCGCGACAATCCAAGCGTCGCACGCAGGGCTTCGAAGTCGGGGAAGCGACAGACAGGCTCGCGGTATGCGCGGACGCGGAATCTTCCGGTGTGCAGGACCTGGGCTGGTAGGTAGTGCCGAGTCTCCCTCCGACTCCATGTTTCTCGTTAAGACATGAATATGGGTGGGATTTGAAAGTGTGTTGTAGAATCCGGAGAGAGGATTTTTTTTCCCGGTTTTCCAAAACTCCCGCTATCGGTCGGCCCGCGTTTCTGGATCTCGACTTCGATCAATCTCATCATTGCTAGCAGACAAACTGGCTGAGCATCGACGAGACCAGACGACCGAACCGGCGGCGGAAGTTGCGGAACGGGGGCACTGCGAGTAAAGGTGGCAGGCAGGCGCTCAATCGGTTCCCACTGCCGTGGGTCTCGTCTCCGCGCGCGCACGGGGGGATCTGGGAGATTTCTTTGGGGGCGGTCGTCACGCGGTTTTCTTCTCGCCGGTTAAGGGATGGCCCAGCGGGCGGGCTTTCCGGGGGGGAAGGCGTGCCCTTTCAGAGGTATCGCTTGGACGACGACCCGACCGACCAGCAGCGTCGTGATGAGGAATGGATGACGAGAGGATCTTGAAGAGTTGAAGAACGATAGGGGAAAGGAAAGCTCGGAGGGTGGACGAGTGTGTTTTTGCTTTCGCAAGCGAGGAAGTGCAAAAAACTGGGGCGATTGTGGTTGGTTTGACTCTCGAGCGAGACTGGAGGTCTTTCTTCGCTCTTTTTATATACCACCGTCTATCTCGATATTCAAGCAAGGGTAATCGATCTTTGATCCGCATCATTCGGCAAGTCAGAGTCGCCCGATGCTTTGCCTACCGTAATTCCGTCAATTCACCGAGATAGACAACCACCGGGACGAAAAGCGAGAAAGTGGTGCATAGCCCCTTGGGGCATGTCACCTGCCCTTTCCGCGCCAATGCGATCTCTCAATCACAATGCCGAGATGTGCTCAAGCAGGGTAGAGAGACTTTTGTTCGACCGTCTGCGCTATTCCTGTATGCAGGAGACGGGTTGGTTGTAGCATGGCCCATGTCCAGCGAGGGACCTATGCCTTGCACACAGTTCCGTAGGGAAAGGCGTGGAGCGACATTGGTTTGGGGATCGTGCAGTGTTGATGCGTACGTTCACACAGACTGGCGGGGATGGTTCGTCGACAGCCGGCTGGACAGAAACGTCATGCCTGCCGGAGAGATATGTCAGTGCTTCAGGAAGTTTGAGTTGAGTCGAAGCTGGGCACAGTTCGCTTCCTGCTGTGGCCCGGGACTTGTATGCAGGAATGGTGCACTGGTTTGAATCGTCAACGTCCATTTGGGGCGAATACGTCCGGTGATGCATTGTGGTCGCAATGAAGCGGTAGGTCGAGGCCAGAGGACTGGAGGCTCCGTCGGTATTCGTACGAGTGGGAGAGACAAGCTGCAAGGCAAAGAGACAAGCTGCAGCTGGGTACCGCATGCTAGAAGTCAAGGGAACGAGTCCATAGATTTTGGGTGTCAGCAGGGATCCATCCACCACGAAAGCCTGCCTGAAGCAGGGCAGTCACCTGTTCCACCACGAAGCAAGTACGCCTCATGCTATCTCAATGCACGCGGCGATTATCGTGGAGAAGGGAGACATCTGGGTCCTGATCCTCGCCGAGAATATTGCAAGTGCCGCGTCGATGGGTTCCAGGTATGCGAGAGAAGCCTGCCCAGTGATGGAGCTCGGTCGCCAGTCAGGATGATCGCTAATGGATGTCGTATTCGATCTGTCGTTGTCTCTTTAGCTGAAGTCCTGCCTCCTCCACAGTGTACATTTGTGATCGTAGAGTCCTGTTCGCCTCCGCCGCAAATCCTCTCCACTGGACCTCCTCTTGCAACCCCCATCAGAGCTCCTCTCGAGCTCCATCTCACCAACCACCGACCACCTCCACTCAATCATGACATCCACCTCTCACCCTCTCACTCTCACTTCATCTCCAACCCATCCTCCCCACCAACAATCTTCCTCTCATACCTCGGCATAACATCCTCCGTCGCTCCATCCGTGAACCTCAAATCCTCCTCCAGCGCCACCGTGTCCTTGATCTTCCACACCATCACCGGCGCCGCAACAATCAGACTTCCCGCCAGTAACACCCAAGTCGACACGAAGAGATGCATGTACGGCACGCCCTTGGAGTCCAACGCCCAGATGATGGCGGCGCCAGCCGATTGAATACCCTTGTAAAACCCCGCGAAATTGGCCAGTTTGCGGCCGTTGTTGGTCATGGCGCCCATGAACCTATCGCATCAATGTCAGCATCATCTCCCGTTCCAAAGTCCGGGAGGTCAGGGTTGAGGACGACTCACCAATAAACACAAGTCTGCCAACTCGCATCATAAAACCCGTAGAAAATGTACAAGAACATCGGGCCCAAATACCCGTCGTCTTCCCAGTCCATACCCACAAAGTCGTCGGACTTATCCGCCGGCGTGCCATTGTTGACGTCGTGCCTCGTGAAACCCTTCTGGAAAGCGTACCCGCCGCCCCAGATCGCCATGGTCAATACCATCAGCACCGCCCACGCCAACATCGCTCTCGTCGTGCGTCGCAGGCGAGCGATGTCCAAGGCGAAACCGAACACACTCGCGCCGAAGATCTGTGCGATCCAGTAGACGGTGTTGTTCAAGCTTCTCGTTCGGATGTTGAACCGCGCGAGATTGACGGCGTTGAATTGATAAGTGTAAAACCAGTTCGAAGCGAAGAACATGGGAAACAAGCAGAGGATGTACGGGTCGGTGAAGATGGTCTCCCAAAGACCGAGGAGTTCGGATTTCCAGGTCGGGTTCTTCATCAGGATGATGCGGGTTCCGTCGGGGCGAATAACGTGGCGGGCGTCGACGAGGGTCCAGGCAAGGATAGCGCCGAAGAGGGTGAGGATTAGAAAGGCGATGTAGGTGTAGTCGTTGACGCGGGTCGTGGGCTCGCGGTTGATGTTTTGCGCGAGAGGGATCTAGTAGGAGAGAATCAGTCAGGATAAATGACGTTGTGAGAAAGGAAGGGCGAAGACCGACCAAGCTTCCAATGACACTACCAAAGTTGAAGATGATCCAGAAGATGGAGATGTAGCGTCCTTTGGTTGCTTCGTTCGGGTACGACATCATGATTTGTCCTGGTGTGTATCAGCATATCATTCAACGGGATCAACGTTCAAACCATGTCCTCACCCTGTGCACTCCACAAAATACCAGCGCAGCAACCAAGAAGGAAGCCAGCAAAGACAATATATCCGTAGTTTTTGGTGTGGTTGTAGCAGAGATACGCCGAGACATAGACCGAATATCCAATCCCACCAAAGGAAAGCGCAAACTTCACACCAAGCATATTGGTGATCGTGCCGGAGAAGAAGCCGACAACAGCGAAAGTAGCGTACACGGCGCTATTGGCATCGGAGCTGGCTTTTGAATTGGCAAAGTCCTGCCCACCGCCGCCGAGACCGTTGATAGCGTTGAACATGCCTACATTGCGGCGGTCAGTGTTGAGTCAAGGTGTTTTGGAGAGGCGTGGATCGACTCACCTGGACAGAGGAAACAGATGAAGGCCACCAAGACAAGCTGAAACTGTGGCGAGGCAGGATATGGCAGTCCGAGCCAGCGCTTGTACTTCCACCCGCGCGGCGTCTCCAAGTTGACGCTCCACTGGTCATGGTCCTCGTGCTTCCTCGGCGAGCTCATGGTGGGCGACGAGGTGACGGAGGCATCCGTGTTCATGTCCGAGGAGTGTGCCATGGCGAGGTGTGGTGATGATGGTGCTGGAGGAGAGTGGGACCGATAGCAATGCCAGCGGGGCTCTTCTCAAATGGCAGGGTTGACGGCGGTGGTGGCCAGATATAAACCGCCCCGCCATGTGCCCTTACAGCACGGTCGACTGCGCCGTTTGGAGTAACACGACGTTTGATGTATGCATGCATTGCTCGGCAGGGATCTTGGAGACGGGAGAGGCCCGGTGACAGATGGCTTCCCGAATGACAGTTCGTGGCGTTGTCGTGGTACAGAACCATCATCCGTGACAGGAACCATGCGGGAGAAATGAGAAGTTTACCTACAGAGGTCCGGGTGTATTCCGATTGAATGCATGCAGTGGCAGCCATTGGAATCCCATGCAATGGCTTTTGATGAAAATGTCTGCAAGGAGCACAAAGAGGCAGAATCTGCAAGTCAACTCAGGGCAGCGTGGCCAAGCAGTGCTTCACAATCTCCCCTTGCGACAAGCTGCCAATACGGCACGGGTTTCGAATCTTGATACCTTCTTCCTTCTTGTTTGTTCGATCTTGTAATAAGGACATCCATTGGGCAATGCTCCAATGGTGGGAAAGATCAGCTGGCTGGCCTCTGCATTCGCCCTGATGATCTGACCCAGCGTTCTGTCGCGCTCCGTCGCTGAGCCTCTGTGCGACCGCGAGGGCCGAGAGCAGACGGCCAAGAGGTTTTGAGCAGCATTCGTCCATTCCCGCCATGCAAACGTGAAGTCTGTGCAGACGGATGGATGATGAACTTGACGTTCTGTTCAAGTTTCTAAGACCCCGGCAAGAAGTGAGAAGGATGCGAATGAACCATGGACGGCAAGTTGTCGATCTCGTCTGCTTACGTCAGCAGGGAGAGCTCCACCTTTCAGGTTTCCATCCTCCCGATTTGCTTGACATTCAATGCGACATACCGACAAGGCGACTACATCACCTCTGATCCGCAGCTCTCACGACAGAGATGGTTGTCCACGCTTACTTCGATGTGACTTGGACAGGTCCACAGTTCACCGGATCCACGAGAAGAGGCAACGCTTGGGACGAATCAATTTCGAGCTGTACGACGACATCGTTCCCAAGACTGTCGAAAACTTCCGTGCCCTCTGCACGGGCGAGAAAGGCTTCGGCTGTGCCGGTTCCAGCTTCCGCTGTGTGATTCCGGATCTCATGCTTCAAGGCGGTGATTTCACCCGCGGGAATGGTACAGGCGGAAAGTCCATCCACGGAGCGAAGTTCGCGGACAAAAACTTCAAGCTCCGACACGACAGGCCATTCCCCCATGGCCAATTCCGGTCCGAACACGAACGGCTCCCAGTTCTCCACCACCACTTGTTGTATACGAAATGGCTGGATAACAAACGTGGTCTTTCAAATACGTGGTCTTTGGAGCTGTGCTGAAGGGAGACAACGCTTTTGAGGACATCGTCGTGTCCATCGAGGCCTGGGGCACCCCAAGCGGCAAGCTCATACACCCAGATGTTCCGCCGACTATTGTCAGCGCTGGGATCTGTTGAAGATGGTCACGCGACAGTGACAGAATCGTCATATCGACAGACTCATGAATTGATGATGACCAGGGAATTGATGTTTCGACCGCAAAGATTCCTTGGCTCGACGCCGTGACACCTATCACGGTGCAGGTTCTATCCGGATCGCCCCTTTACGTCGCCGTGTCACCATCCTGTGTACGACCACACATGCTGCAGTGACAACTCGCCCACGAAAGGATCTGGCGACGATCCTTCCACAGGGCAAACATGAACATTGATCGGCCAATGTCAAACAAGATCGTCACGGGCTCCCGCGCCATCCGAACCGTTCGCGCGAAGCATGTGGAAGCGACGGGATGGTGTTCGCCAGTATGTGGACGCCCTAGCGTGTGCGACTGTGCTCGTTGCATGTTGGCCATTTCTCGCCTCGCTCCCGTCAGTGTATCCGTCCAGCCTTCTGCGAATCATGCTATCGTATCCGATGTGCTTCGACCTGGCGCAAATTCTTGGCAGTGGTCTATGCCGCCACATTAGCCTTACATCACTGTCTCGTCGTTTATGTTCGTTCAACCACTGCTTACTGCGGGTGGAAAGCTTGGAGTGGTTCTTGAGCCGAGCATGAGGAGCTTTGCCGAAGTCGCACCCCTCACTGAAATGTGCAGTCAGCACCTCAACTCATATCCCCCCAGCTCCAATACTCACATCGATGTCTTGCACTTCGAAGATCGTCAGCTCACTCTGAATTGATGCAACGAACACAGCAATTAAAGCAGCATCTTCAATCGAACAACATGTCTCTCCCACCACTGCCACTTCCAGATGGAGTTACCGAGGATCAGATCGACTGTACTTCTTCATGCGGCCTGAACTTCCATATCCTCCAGGCTGGCGAACCCGGGCAACCTTTGATACTCTTTTGTCATGGCTATCCCGAATTGGCCTTTTCATGGCGCAAGATTCTACCCGCTGTGGCCAAAGCCGGCTACTATTGCGTTGCCATGGACCAGCGAGGATATGGCCGAACAACAGGCTGGGAAGATAAACCATTCCATGAAGTTGATCTCAATCAATATACCATGACGAACCTCGTTCGAGATCTAGTCTGCTTGGTGTACCGACTTGGCTACACCGAAGTGGCATGTACGTGCTCAAAGTTCCAACAAGCAAAACCAATCAACATCAGCAACTAACACGACCCAGCCATCATCGGCCACGACTTCGGCGGAGTGTCCTCTGCAATGTGCGCCCTCATCCGCCCCGACATCTTCAAATCCACCATCCAAATGAGCCACCCCTACCACGCTCCGCCCAGCCCTCAACTCGGCAACGCCCCCAAGAAACCCCCGGTCAACATCCAATCCGACCTGGCCGCCCTCACCCCACCCCGGAAACACTACAAATGGTACAACTCCACCTCCGTCGCCGCCTCGCACTGGGACAACCCACCACAAGGCCTCGAACGGTACCTCCGCGGTTACTTCCATCTCAAATCCGCTGACTGGGATAAGAACAATCCCCATCCGTTGTCCGAATGGAGCGCGGAGGCCATCGCTGTCATGCCGGAGTACTACGTCATGGCGAAAGACGACCCGTTCCCAGAGACGATTGAGAAGAACATGCAGGGTGAAGACTATTCCAAGACGGAGGCATGGTTGTCCAAGGAGGATCTCGCCGTGTACGTGCAGGAGTGGAGTCGGACGGGGTTCCAGGCGGCGTTGAATTGGTATCGCGCGCAGACGGCGAGCACGCCGCAGAGTAAGAAGGATATGCTGTTGTATGCGGGAGCGAGGATTGTGGTTCCGGTGGCGTTTATCAGTGGTAAGCAGGATTGGGGGAATCATCAGGTGAGTTGCTATTGACATCGCAAGAGGAGTTCTGTGAGTTGTCGTGCTGACGGTGTGGTTTAGCAACCTGGTGCCTTTGACTCGTACGAGAACGATAAGGTCGTGAAGAAAGGATGCTTCCGAGGGATGACGCTGATCGATCATGCTGGACATTGGGTGCAGCAGGAGCAGAGTGAGAAGGTCATTGAAGCGGTGCTGAAGTTCTTGGAGACATTGTGAGGTTGGACGCCTCGAGGTTCTTGCATTATTAACATTAGATACGCCACCAGGACCTTCCTCTTCACGGCGCAACCACTTCCCACCACCAATAGCACCATTCCAGTAACTCGCATTGGACGATCGAGGAACATGTTCATCAACAAACCCCCACCACCGCGAGCCCCGCAATAGCAATCACACCCGCAAGCCTCGCCTGCCTCGGCGCCGCCACCCCAGAACTCGTCGCCGCAGCCGCCTCCTCCGTAGCATCAGCCTCACTCGGCCCCATCTCCGTCGTGGTCGTCGTCGCAGTCGCCGTCGCCTCCCCCTCCGCGCTCGTAGACACAGTCATCGTCATCCCCATCCCCATCCCGCCCTGACTCTCCACCCCACTCGCACCCTTAACCTCAACCCCCACCCCCTCACACCCCCCAAAACACTCCACCATCCGTCCATACCTCTCCCCCTTCTCCTCCTCCCCATCCCCCTCACTCCCCGCCGGGAATTCCCGATCCGCACACTTCCTCGCGCAAGCGTACGAATTGCAAGGCAACATATCCGCGTCGTAGAATGGCGCGCCGCGGAGTGAGGTTTCGTAAGGGGTGTAGGAAGCTGTGAGGCCCGTGATGTTGATTTGAGGGGTGTAGATGATGGAGGTGGCGGAGGAGGAGGAGGAGGAGGAGGGGAGGGGCGAGATGGCGATGCTGTAGTAGGATGCGTCTGGGCCGACTGAGGCGGGGATGGAGAGGGAGAGGGCGCCGGAGGGGGGGAGGGTGGTGGAGTTTAGGAGGAAGCCTGAAGAGTGGAGGAGATGTTAGCTGATTTGGGATTTTTGGGGGGGAAGTTGGGGAGTTGATACAGGTTGGGCCGGTTGTGTCGGAGAGGGTGGCGGCGAGGTAGATGCGGTAGAGGGCGCTGGAATCGGGGTTGTTGGCCGTGAGAGTGAAGTTTTGATTTGCGATGATGGAGGAAGGTGCGACGAGGCTGTCGAGGGCGAGGGAAGTTGAGAGGAAGAGAGCAGCGGAAGCCGCTATGGTGGTGCGCATGGCGGGCAGAGAAATTGTTGCGAAGGGCCTTGGAGGCGGGTCTTTTCTTTAGCCCTTGGTGCTGTCTGGCAAGAGGTGCGAAGCTTGAGGTGAAGTGAAGTGAAGTGAAGTGGAAAGTTGATCAAAGGAGGAAGGAACGAGGCGCCCAAACTGACCTTGTAGGACATCACGGCGCTATTTACTTTTCGACTCCACATGGTCTCGTCTTTCTGCGCCCACTCGATATTGACGACACGGTCGCACCACCGTCGCTCGGGAGACATTCACTTCGCAACACCCGGCGGACACTTGCAGTGGCAACGAAGATCGGTCACTCTTGCTCGAAGAGAAGCTCAAAGAGCAGTCTCCGTAGAGCACTTCATCATGCTGCCGATGGCGAGAAGAACAGCGCGGAGAGCACTGGGTCTGCTTTGGAGATGATATTGATATCGAAGTCCAGACCGATCGAGATCTAAGCGCCGTCAGAAAAATGGAAGGGTTCCACAGATATGCACAAACATGCAGGCATTGGTCTTCGCCTCGACATCCCATGTCTTTTCTGTCGGCAGATTCACGGCATTCGATGTAAGAGCATCGATGAATGTCCTTTGAATGTCTTTTGACTTGAGCGCAGATAGGATATCTAGACCAAAGAATGTCAGCTTCGAGGCCGTAGCATTTCCTCGTCCATATCACTTCTCGCCTTGTCTGGCGGAGACGTCCAAAGAACAGGTTGGAGATTCGTGTCGCGGTAGATACAACGCTAGACATCGACAGATCTGGACAATGTGGAGTCTTTTTTTTTTTGCTGTTATTCTCGGCATGTGGAGACAATGCATCTTCCACTAAAGGTCCAGGACGCATTGCCAGTCCAGGAAAGGAAGTGAAGGATGCCCACGCAGACAGTATCACTGAGGCTTTCAGACGTCTGATACACAATGCATTGACAACTGGTCCAAATGGAAGGCCGAGTTTCTCAATCTCAACCACTGTCCAAGGCCGTCCATATGTCCGCCATCAGCGACCTTCCTCTTTCACCATGTGCACGAATCCCACCATGTCTCACCAATGAAGCTCCACCCCGTCTTCACTTCTTCCTATCATCCTTCCCCCTCTGCTCATACATCTCCCGATTCTGCAATCCTCCCTTCGGAATGCCTCCAGACCCGACTTTCTTCTCCAATCTCTCCAGTGCTTCTTCAATGAGTCCGATGTGTCCTCTCAACAGTCCCTCAACCTCATCGAATCGCGCCTCTTGCTCTTCCAGGTTGTAGTCGAGTTGTTTGCGAAGGAGGTAGGTCGAACCGCCAATGGCAGTCAGCGACGTGGCTAGGTGGGCGAGAAGGTGCTTGGAGGCCATGGCGAGGGTTGTGGTGAGAGCTCGGCGTTGGAAGAAGGCTTGCGTCGGCTTCGATTGAACGATTTCCCAGGTGGCTTTATCTTGGTGTGCCTGTGTGTTGATGAAGTGCTATAGCGGTTGATCAATCCCTTACATTGTACTCGTTACATCATCTCCAAGCCGCTGCCCATCGATGATGCGTATATGCTTGAGCTTGAGTCGGTGCCATTTTTGCTCGAGAAGACCCGATATACGTGCAATAGTCGCATATCACTGGACATAAGGAGCGCGCTGGTAACATTGCTCTTGTCACACGCTCAGCACAAACAACGGGCAAGATATCGCCCACGGGAGGGTAGCTTGACCATCTCGTCGAGCGCCAACAGCTCATCTCTCGCCGGTCCGAGGCGACCAAGATAGGGACTGTGTACTATGCTGCTTTCGAGTCGCGCACAAGTCCTGACGTTCCAAAAAGCTCGAGAAGTACAAAGAGCGTGGTATGCACATGCGTCTAGCTCTCGACGTGACGGGAGTTTGGAGACATGAAGCTGAGTCATGCTTCAATGTTCCATTTCGACTTCCTCAACTTTCTGTTCTTCTCCTTTTCGACAACAATGATGACGGACATCAACTGGAGCACATCTTTCTACACGACAGCCGTCGGCTACCACTGTCTGTGGTCATCGACGCGGACCAGGAAAGCTCCTGCCGCTTGGAGCATCAAGGCCATTTTTGCCAGCCAAGCCTGGTCGGTATTTATGCAATGGTCACACTGCAGCGGGTGCTCTTGCAATGAGGTCGGATTAAGACTCCTCGGACGGGACGACACCTTGATGAGGACCATCAAGGTCGAATTGCGTGATTGAGAGCTGTCTGATTCGCCGCGACAAGAAGGAGCTTAAACGACGCTACGCTTTCACATCTACTCCCTTTGCTACATGTCCCGACTCTTCCTTCCATCTCATCTTCTTCCCTTCTCCATGCAATCTCAACATCCTCTTTTGAAGTATGGCAGAGACCTGTCTGGGTCACTGGAGCAGCTTTCCACAAGCCCGAGAGCTCTCCTCGTCGATCGACGCAGCCCCTCTCGAAGCCTAGGCCCGACAGAGCTCTCTTCCAGCTGACAACGCCCTCGCCCATTGGGAGCTTAAGCCTGAATGGGCAGCTTTCCCTTCGACCTCACCTATCGTGTGCGGACGCATGAGAGGGGTAGCCGTAGGAATTGCAAAGAGCGCCATATGGGTCGATCCGGCGAGGGAAGCAGGTAGGCATAAGTAGGAGCTTGAGTTTCCCATTCCTCGTTTCTTTACCATTGCCTGCATTTCGTCAAACGAAACCTGTCCCGAAACCCAGAAAAGCACTCTCAAAGATCCAATTGCAAACTCTACAACCATGGCAAAAGGAAGCTGCATGTGCGGCCAAATCGGCTACGAATACACCGGCGAACCCGCCACAACAGCGCTGTGCCATTGTATGCACTCACACCCCTCTCTCCCTCCTCCTCAAAAACTAACCTCTCACTCTTCTTTTTCCCAGGCACCGACTGTCAAAAGTGGACCGGCGCAGCCTACACTTCCAACGTCGTCGTCCCACGCACTTCCTTCAAAGTCACCAAGGGCAGCCCCAAGGACTATGATGCTGTGGGCGCATCCGGCAAGATCAACAAGCACTGGTTCTGCGGAACTTGTGGCAGTAGCTTGTATACCGAGCTGGAGATCATGCCGGATGTGACGTGCGTCAAGTCGGGTGGTTTGGACGGCGGTGCTGCGAACCATGATATCAAGGTTGAGGTAGGTTGATTCGAGGGTGGAAGGATGTCGTTGATGTTGTGGGGTCTTGCTGACCATGACTACCTTTTAGTTCTACACTCGCGATCGGTTGGGGTACTCGAAGCCTGTGGAGGGTGCGGACCAGAAGCCGGAGTTTTCATAAAGACTTTAGGATAGCAGCAATGAGCATTCGATCATTCTTGATACCACACATTGTTCAATAGATTCCTTTGACTCCGATGCGTCGGCAAACATCCCCACGCACGGATTACCATACATTTACAGACATGCCAGGTGTCCCTCCCTGGTTTCCTTCCAACACCGCTGCTGCAGCGATTTCTAAACAGCCCGCTCCAAGCAAACGCACGAACACACAGCGACCCTTTTCATAGTGTCCTATCATGGTCATCATCGACGACTACTCGCCATCTCACCATACCTTCCTCTCTCCCTCGTTGTATCATAAGCCTGCAGCACTCTCGCCTGACTTTCATCCGTCTGCGAAAACGCGTACCCGCGCTGTTTCCGCATGCGTTGGACCTGGCGGACTTTGCGGATGGCTTTTTGGAATTGTTCCATTCTAGAGGAGTACACGTCAGTAAGAATGGTCCAAACTTTGCTAACTTGTAGGACGAGACATACCGCGGTCTGTAGTCTTGAATGTTGTACTTTTGAATCTCCTGCACGTGGTGGTATGCTTGCGGATAGTACATGCGCTTGGCGTACTTCCAAGCGAAGTCCCGGATGAGACACAGCATCGGCAGGATGACCATCATGAGCCAGAACTTCGGATCGGTGACGATCACAGACAGAGTATTCCTGTATTCAGTTGAGAAGCCCAACTTGGGCGCAACGATGGCGTAGACGGGGAGGAAGATGAACCACACGGCCAGGGAGCCAGGAATGGCGATGACGGTGTACTTTGTCCACATGTTGGTGATCAGGGCGGCTTTGCCGAGGACTGTGACCAGACTTGCCGTGTAGAGGGCCGTTCCCCAGACCCAATGGCCGGCTGTGGTGCCGTTTGACAAGGGGCCGTCGTTCCAGTAGATAAGCTCGGAAATGAAGTAGAGGAGGACGGAGTGATAGAAGCCGTTGCCGACCCAACTCCAGAAATTGCGCGTGCGGAAGAAGACGCCCTTCTGACTGAGCTGGTACAGTTGTGGGTAGCGATCGAGCAAGCGCGCATTGACGAATTGGTCGAAGATTCCGAGGACAAATGGTGGCATGACGGTGAAGACGACGTTGAAAAAGGACAGCGTCCATGATTCGTAAATGACCTGTCCAGAGAAGGCGTTCTGAAAGGAGTACCAGAATTGTGTGATGAACAGGGCCGTGTTCTTGTAGTAGAAGTACAAGATGACTTTGCTGATTCGCTGGTATGACCAGGCGCCGTGGACAAGGAGGAGTTTTCGCAGGAAGCGGAATTGAGCGATGGAGACATCGGCTGATCGTGCTGCCTGTAGCCCTTCCACGCCAGAGATACCAATACCGATATGCGCGGCTTGAATCATGGACACATCGTTGGCTCCGTCCCCAATGGCAAGAAGAATGCACTTCAGGTGGCGCTTGACTAGCTTGACGACCAAGGCCTTCTGCAGCGGTGACACACGACAACAGATGACGGCTTTGCACATCACAGCCAAGTCGAGGAACTTTTTCTCGAGGTCCTTTTCCAGAGCGAATGTCAAGCTTTTACCGTCAATGACGAGGGCGAGCGTCTCCATCTCCACGTTGCCGGCGCGTTGTGAGCTGATCGCTTCCAGCTTCTTCTCGATGTTCATCCGCGTGTCGGCCGCATTCTCCTCGTTGACAATGAGAAGTGTCATGTCTTCGCTGATGAGCTTGCATGACATGCCAATGTTGATGGCCGTTTCTTGTCGATCGCCTGTCAACACCCAAACCTTGATGCCGGCCGTCTGCAAGGTATGAATTGTGTCCGGTACACCATCTTGCAACTTATCCTCGATAGCCGTTGCTCCCAAGAGAGTAAAGTCGTGCTCGATGAGTTCGGCAGCCTTGTCCAGCTCGTCGGCACGGTTTCCGCTGACGGTGGTCTGAGCGGTGTTGAACACATCCCACCACTCTCTGAACTCATTCTCGGGCACTTCGCGCATGGCGAGACAAAGCGTTCGCAGACCTTCCGCCGCATACTCTTCGAGATGAAGAAGTGTCCGCTCAACCATTTCGTCACGCTGTGCGAGTCGCTCGAGGATAACGGTATCAGCACCTTTCGTGTAGCACCTAATCTTTCCATCGGGGCAGCGGTAGATAGAGCTCATTCGTTTTCTTGTGGAGTTGAACTCGCAGACTGCAAGGAGCTCGTAGTCGTAATGCTCTCCACCGACTTCTATCGTGACGAGTTTCGGCTTGCGGGCAATGAACTTGTATCCCAGCTCCACTGCTCCTTCGACTAATGCACCCTCATCTGGAGAAGCTGCCTGGTACTTGATCACACCAGGTTTCTCGGAATTGATCTCGGGGATGACAGTGTGACAGGTCGACAAAAGACTGAGGAATTGATGGATGCACTCCGCGTTCGGCCCGCCTCTCCTGTGCCGCTCCATAGCCTTGAAGTCGAAAATGCCATTACCACCATCCTCATCGTCAGTGATCCTACGGTCCTCAGGTACATCGCCTGAGTATTGCAGACCTCCGATACTGGCTTGGCGGAACTCCATCATATTGCAGGTCAGCGTGCCAGTCTTATCAGAGAAGATGTATTCCACCTGTCCCAGCTCTTCAACCAAGGAACTCGTCCGACAGTTGGCAGGCGTGTCTGTCTCGGGATAATAAATGTCCAGATCGCTGCTGATTAGAAAGGCTTGATAGTACTTGATAATTTCCACGGTGACAAAAAGTGAAATAGGCACCAAGTTGGAGTACAGGATCCAGTAAGTGAAGAGATCGCCGAAGAACTGCCGCGCGGGATTGACCGACTCATATTGCAGGAACCATAACTTGGTGCCTATGGTTTGCCTGACAATAAGATCTCCAATGGATGAGATGATAGACAAGGCTACCAAGACGCCTCCCAGCATGAGAATCTGGATGTTGACCCTGCGCTCGACATTCGTACGCTTGATCGGCGTGGCGGTAGCATTGCGCATGAGCTTTGTCTCATGGCCGGTGAAGACCGCTATTCCGTAAACGAACGGAGTATTTCTCAGCGTAGCACCACGAAGGAGTAGCTGATCGGGAGCCAATGGGAGCTCTTTCTCGCCTCCTCCAGACTGCATTGTCAATGTTGCTTCGTATGTATACAGACTGCTGTTCGGCTGTTCGCTCCGGATCCTGCCACCTAGGCGAGCCACTTCTGCAGCTGAGATCAGGTGAGCAGTCTCTGGAATGGACTGCTTAATCTTCAGATTTGTCTCACCGTCCAAATTGGCCGTCTCTATGTAGCACAATCCTTCCGGCTCTGATGATGACAGCAGGACCAGATCCGCGGGGAAAGGTTCCTCAGATTGAACCCGGATGATATCGCCAACCCGAATGTCGATCCACTTGGTGTCCTGAAAGGTGGTACCTCGAAGAGCTCGAGCGGGACTTCGATTGAGCTGGTTGTCCTGACTCCGCCTGCGATTGTCTTCAATGACCTCCTTTCCAGCCGAGACTAAGAGCACAATTCCAAGTGGTACGATGGTCGTATATCGATTGGTAGGACTGATGTTGGGAATCTGTTGTAGGATTGCGGTGAACAAGAAGAACAAGTTAGCGTATCTGCTGAACTGCTCAAAGAGAAATTTCGGGAGAAATGTGGCAATGTTGTACTTTGTCGTGGAGACGTGGTTGTCGCAGTATTTGTTCGCGGCATTTGCGGGAGGATTGTTGAGGTGTATGATGCGAGGTCCCAGTGTAGACGGATCGGGCTTGCTACGACCAGGCAAGCCAAACTTGAACTTCGAACCGGCCGTAGTCCTCTCCTTCGGCGATTCTGTGTTCGAATTGAAGCTGTCCACTCCGCCGAGCTGCTGCCCACGTTGTTCTGTCAACGGCAGGTCCATTTCGCTGTATTCGGGACCCATCCCCAGTGTACTCTTGACTCTTCCCATTATGCCACCGCCGAGACTCAATATGCTATTCCGATTTCGATGTCTCCGCGACCCATGTCGCATCGGAGCTGACGGCACATTATCCTCATCGATTCCACCTCCGGCAGCATAGTACCCTCCAGGTATTGATTGGGTATCCGAAAACCGATCATTGTCAAGATCCGAGTAGCGCTGATAATTGTTCAACCCGGATGTTTGTGAAAGGTTATTACGCGACTGTCCTATTCCCGGCGGCCGTTCAAGCGATGAATGCTCGTACCCAGGCCCTCCAGGCAGATTCGATGGTTGCGCGCCAACGAAGTCATCATGAGAAACGCTTATGCGGCCGTGCTGGGCCGTCGACGAATTTGAAATGTCGTAATCGTGTAGGATGCGGTCGTCTCCCACGGGCGGGCGGTTGCCTGAATTGTATTGCAAATGTCTGTCGTCTTCATCCTCGAGACCCAGCAGGTCGCTCTGATTGCGGCTCATGGTCGGCAGGCCTCGCAAGAGCTCAGGCCGGTAGCCTGCCAGTTACCGCTGGTCTGCACGACCATCGACTTTTGTGTGAGGGCTGCGCGACAGCGATTGTTTGTCGTTCTGGGCGAAGGCGAGCTGTACGGCAGCTATGCTTGGAACGGTGGTCAGGGCGGAGTGAAAGTGAAAGCGAGCGTGGTCAGCCTTCGAGGGCTACAATGGCGTCGAATCGCGATCAAAGTAGTGTCTCCGGTGACGAAGGGTATTTCGGGAGGCCTTGGAATACGAATGCGTGTGTTGTACGACACTTGTTGGCTTGCGAATGGAGTTCTGCCTTGAACTCGTAGTCCATGGGGCTTTGCTCGGCGAACTTCGAAGTACGAAGTCAGGGTTCGATGATTTCACGTGCTTAGGTCTATTGTCTCCACCTCCACACGAACCGACGATCATTCTGAAACACTGTTGACACTTCGATACACATCGCAATAGCAGATATTTTCTGCCTCTGTCATCACACCCGAATCATGGAGAATACTCTCAACAGGAGGGTCACGAGCTACGAACACCTCAATATCCCGCAGCGACGCACATTCCTCGGCTTACAGAAGCCTCCGGCCCCAAAATCCTCGATGATGGGATGGCTTGTGGTCCAAGGCCTGGGAGTCGTCCTCCTCGCCGATCTCGCGTTTGCGACCCTTACCAACGACCGAACCACGATACGATCTGTCGCACAAAGCGCTGGTTACTGGAAAGATCCTCCGCCATTCGATGAGGTTCATGGGCTGAAGAAAGATGCCGAATGAGCGTGGCCCAGAAAACAGGATCCAACAGGATCCAGGAGAAGAGCTCAGTCATATTCACATCAGGGACTACACAATGTTGCCAATCCGGTTTAGCATATCCTCTCAACCTCGAGACTGGCAAGTGTAAAGGCACTTGTTCCGATCAGACTGTTCAGGACTGTCGGTCGCGTCACATAATACTGCAATGAACGCTGTCAGTGGGAGACAGCTTAATGGACGACGGCCCGAACTCACCTGAGCGCTGACATCTCCGGAGAGCGAAGCCACCGAGCTCGTCCCGTTCAAGCTCAAGGTGCCATTGCCATTGTGGATCAGAGAGCCCCGCAACACCCTTTGATAGATCCCAAGCCCGGTGTCCAACGCCTGACCAGCCAAGGTCGCGTCCTGCAGTATACCAAGTCGAACGGCCTTCAGTAAAGCGTATGCTGTCATGCAGCTTGAGCTTGTCTCGATGAAGTTCTCGTACCCGTCGAACGAGGCTCCAGGTTGGTCCACGACTTGCCATACACCGTAGGTGCCAGTGATGCTGAGGCTCTTTCCACTCGCACGGACCTGCGCACGAACCAGAACAATGAAGATGGCTTTGATTGCTTCGAAAGCGTCGCCAGTATTCCCAGCGGACAGCAACAATTCCAAAACCTCAAGCGTCCCTATGGTGTACCATGCCTGCGCTCGCGCCCAGACTTCCGGACTCGCACCAGTCGTTGGATCCGCCCAGGTGTGATTCTTGATCGCGTCGTAGCCATGCAGAAGAAGACCGTCGGGTCTCTGCGTGATGTTACGTAGGATTTCCAATTGTTTAAAGGCCGCTGCGGCACCGAATCGATCACCCACTCGAGTGACGGCAGTGTCATTGGTGGCATCCGGGGAAGTCAAGATGGCAAAGGCGGGATATGAGTACATGCCGTCCACGTAGGAGAGATTTTGGTAGGCGCTTATGTTCTTGCGATTGGCATAGTACCACAGTCCGCCATTTGCATTCTGTTCTTGCAGGACCACGGATTGGGAGAGCGCGCAGATGGCTGGGAGGAAAGTCTCGTCTTTGGTGCGCAGGTATTGATGTATCATATTCGTTCCGATCGACAGCCTGTCAAGCGGCAGTCCGGCTGCTGGAGTGACGTTTGAAAGACTCTCCACGGCGCTTTCGAGACTGTTCTGGAGGTAAGCCTCCCAGATGGCTGTCTGCGTCGAGTTTTCGGTGTAGAAGGCGATGCTTTCTCGAAGAGATTGCTGAAAGATTCCTTGCTCGATGAAGCCAGTCGACCCATTGCTGGCAGTGTTGCCTTGACCTCGTGATATGCTGCTGTCCACCATGCGACCTCCCAAGCCTTTGATCCCGATGTCAACAGGGCAATGCAACGCATCGGCTTCGCTCGTGGCAAGTCCTAGGCAGAGGATAAAGGTCCATAATTTAAGCTTCATCGTGGCCAAGTCTTCTCGTTTGGCAAAGGTCTGCTTGGGATCGCAGCTCAGATGCCTCGTCTTCCCAACTCCGTCGTGGATACAAATTGCAAAGACCTGTAGAGCTGGAAGTTTAGCTTCGAACCCCAAAGGAAATTGCCCACCTTGTTCGTGACTCGCCCTCTGATTCTAGAAGCCTGTACGCGCTCCAAGAGCTCCTACTGGACAGAGACCGATCGCAGACAGGGATATACCGCAATAAAGTAAGCCAAATCGTCGTATTCTTTCCCGTCATTCGAAGCACTCTCATCAATATTTCATGAGAGCTCTACCTTAGTATGGGAACTAGCCGGATGACTGAGCAAAGCTTTAGCGCGCCTGCTGAGGTGCCTCCAAACATCAACGTCACTACGACATCGACACTTCGATCAGACCAAAGCCAATTCACCTGTTCATCGATAGATGCGAGCTTCGAAGCAGGTCGATCGCTCACTGCAATTGTTCAGACACTTCACAATGTCTGCGCCAGCTCAAGCACCCAAGATCCGCCGCATTGGCCCATTGCCCACGGAAGAGGCGAAATGGACGGAGCTTCGTAAGATCGAATGGACCGACCAGGAGGGCAAAGACCGCGTGTGGGAGGCAGCAGCGCGCAAGACACGCGGCAAAGGAGGAATCGACGCCGTCGCCATCACACCAATTCTCCGTCACCCCAATAAGCCGCCATCAACAATGATCATCCTTCAGTACCGGCCACCAGTCGAGGCAATCTGTGTCGAATTCCCAGCTGGACTCATCGACGAAGGCGAGACTCCAGAGCAGGCCGCCGTGCGTGAGCTCAAAGAGGAGACAGGTTACGAGGGCAAGGTGTGTGAACATAGCCCAACGATCAGCTGTCAGCCCGGAATGACCAATGCTTCAATACAGGTACTTGATTGCAGCCCGACGATCGTCGCCGACCCAGGTCTGACGAATGCGAACATGCAGGTACGTTTAATCCATTAAATGACGATGCGGATCAAGCTAATCCTGGCAGATGGTCATCATCGAGGTGAATCTGAAGGAAGGAGACGAGGAACCGGAGCAGCATCTGGACGCCGGCGAGCATATCGAGAGGGTCATTGTACCTCTGGACCAGCTTTACGACAAGCTGAAAGGTAAGTCATGACCAGTTCCTGACATCTGTGAGGTTTGCCAACAATCGCAGCGTACTCGAAAGAGGAGGGCAAGATTGTGGATGCTCGGTAAGGCAAACTTTTGATAATTGTGATGAACATCGTGTGCTAACGATTACAGACTTTTCCATTGGGCGCATGGCTTGCACTGGAGTACTCGTCTCAACCTCACGGGCTAATCGCTCTCGCGCGCAGAATTCGAAGCGAAAGGATATATCCTGGATGAATATGTCGGCTTCTGGGCTTACGGACTACACTGGGGTCAGAAGCTCGTCCAGTCATAGTCAAACACTGATGACACAAATGATATGCAATGTGGCAGTGCTGTGCAGGCACCAATCGAGTCGTCAGCCAGCGGCTTCAGTTTATCGAACGCAAGAATGCGATTTCATGCGACACGTTCACGGCTCATTCAATGTTGTAGGTCTCACGATCAGATCTCTGAGAACCCATTCACGGGCAGCCTTCGAGCAGCACCATCCATGGAGGCTGAAAGCAAGAGACTGCTCAATCTGATCGTGAACAAAACTCCGATGAAGACAGCGCCGGTCACCACACTCACCACCCAGCATGTCTTCTCAGCAGGGGCAAATTCGTCGATTCTCACGCGGTCCACTCGACACACACTTCCACATCGCCCTCGTCAGACTCTCCAGAGCAATCATCGAAGAAATCGGAAGGCTCACCGAAGAGACTGAAACTCAATTGCGCCAGACGCGCAACTACTCAACGGGAATACTCCAATCTGGGCTGCCTGCGTTTCACATGAACGAGGCCGCGGACGTCACAGCATGTCGCGCATATCAGCTCAGCCTAATGGAAGATATTCGCCGCTCTTACTTCGCTCTGGGTAGCAAGATCAATGGCGTGTTCGACGATCCGGGTGATGCGGTCGGCGAATTGGGCGATTCATTCGCTGCACTTATCGGAGTCTACATCGAGCTGGCCGTTGAGATCTTCGGACTCCAGGAGAATCTGGCCGAGCATAGCGATGTGACTGACGAAGATGCACTTGCCTAATTCCAACAGCCGTCAGTATCTAGCAACCCAATTTGCAGTGCCAATCAATGCATCGTTGTTCCTACGGAACACCTTAGTGAATAGCGATTCACCTTTCCAGCTGCCCTTGTTCCATGGCTCGATTGACAATCAGAAGCAGCAGGGAATACTGCATCGGGTATGATTGTGGACGAGACTGACACCTGCTAGCCCTCTTCACTACGGCGGCCATCGATCGTGCTATGCTACAAGTATTGTCGCGAATGATCACACTGACCCTCTTCCTCTCTCGTCATACAAGCGGAAAGCCTTCATCCAGACCCCAAACCAAGACAGCGAACAACAACACTACATATACACATCACCACCAATGTGCCACCGAACAACCAAGATCTACGGCTGCGGCCACGAAACATCCTCCACATCATCATGCAGCGGATCAAGGAAGCGGAGACACTGCTCGAGCTCTAGTCATGAAGTCGCCAGCAGCGATCGGATCTGCGACTATTGTTGGCCTGCGCATCGGTCTACTGTCAAGGCGAGGACGCGGGCCGTGCGGAACAGTCGAGAGGCGACGAGATACAGTCGAAGACGTTGGTAGTGGGAGCGGTGGACATTCAACGAGCTTTTGGGAGGGGTTTCGATGGCGAGATTAGAGCCCAGCAGAGCTGGAAGCCGTAACTGCGAGGCGCATTGCATGCGGAAGGTCTTTCGTTCACGTGCTATATCGAAGGACCCTAATGATTCAATGGAGCCTCTGATTAGGCATCACTTGATGGTGCGTTATACATAACATCATTCAATATGGCGTTCGGTGCATATAAAGTCTCACACCCAGGCTCAACTCTGCTTCAACATGACTATACTCACAATATTTCAACAGCTTCTCACAACAAACCTCCTCTCAGCAGCGACAATGTGCAAGGAAACCACCAGACTCTACGGCTGCGGCCACTACTCGATGTCTGGCGCTCGATGCAAGTACTTCTCGGACCCCGATCACCCCTGCACGGGCACCGTGTGGCAGATAGCGACGACTTCGCTAGGCTGTACGAAGTGTCGTGCTAACGGAGAAAGCAGTAGGATGGTCATCGGCGTGAAGGACGCTGGAGGTAGTCGGGTGGACAACAACGAAGGTGCAGAGTGCGGCTGCTCTGTGGCTTCTACAGATCAGGGATAGCGATCGGCGTGGACCGGTGTCGGAAGCATTCTGATCGTGGCTTAGGTTCAATAGGGGTGCGGGTCGCAACGAGCTTTATGTCATCTATGGTCTCGTCAAATCGAACTATCCTCCAGATCGTTTTGCCCGGTTGAGTATATGAACTTCAAGAACATTCATATTTGACTTCTCGGATCAGGTTCGTGGTTCGCTTTGACTGCAACTGAGAGATCTCGTAAGACATATGATGTCTGGACTCAATTGTTTGCTTCCCACCTGCTGATCAAAAGACGAGCGTGAATAGCTCCCTCCCGAAAAAGCTAGTCAGAACTTTAAGCTTGAAGTGAATCCGAACGATCAACTGCGGAGACACGCAGGACTAACTGAGCACACTACCCACTAGTTTCACTCGCGGCAGATTGCGAATCCGTCCTTAATTTGTGTCCGGGGCAAAGAGGGTTCGTCGATGTCATCGTGCTGTACCAGCCCTGCTAGGGCATTGCTAGGGCGCGAAGACTTTGGGCAGCACGAGAGCCGGGCTGGTACGGTCGTTGGGCATCTATTCGGCGGCAAGGTGTGGTTTCGTGTGTGATGTGAAACACTTTGCGATAGGGTAGGGCCGTGTTTTGAGATGAGCCGATGTCCACAACGAGGAGACCGGCGGCAAAGCACTCATCACGGCGGGAAAGGAAGAATGTGTTGTCCCGAGCGAAGAGACCAAGTAGTGAGATGTAGCAAGTGTCGTAATTTCGTGATATGCTGTCAGAAATTAAATAGAGTCGTCGTTGAGCAGAACACCAGGGCAGAGGTCTCCAACACTCATCCAGGTCTTCTGCCGTCTCAAGCACTCCCAGCAGTTCTCCCATTACAGCTCGATCAGTCGTGCGTCCAATCAGTCGTGCGTCCAATCAGTCGTGCGTCCAATCAGTCGTACATCCAAGGCAGAACGCTTCCAAGGGATATCGCTACATGGTAGAAAAAACAGATTTCATCCTCCCACATTTCGAAACAATTCTTTCAGAACAAGCAATGCTCCGGTGTTGAAGCACCGTCCTTTTTTGTGCCCATCTTCTCTGCCTCACGGCCCAGTCTTCTGGAGTCAAATGACTTTCCCACTCAAAGAAGCAGACCAATCAAATCGCGACACGCTCCCGACCTGCCGCAAGGTGGTCTGAGCATTTCAAAATCAATCGTAAACAAAAGACAACGCTGAACGCTGGACCGCTGAAGCATTCGCTGAAAACAAAAGAAAGCACAGAAAGACTTGTGTAGACGGCCGTCCAAAAGCAAGTCTGTCGTCGGATGGCGTTGAGGTCGTGATTTTCGTCGTCGTGTCGTCGTAAAAGCTCCAGGCGGTCGTCCAAGCGTGCCAGAGTCGCAGCATATAGTTCAACCAGATTCCCATCTACCTCGCAATCTCATATCCGGCCTCATCGAAATTGTCCTCTTCCCGAATGACCCTTCGGCTAACATCGCTGCGTCCCCTCTCGCGCGCACTGCGGCTCCCCGAGCTTTTGCTCCCGTGGTAGCTCTTCCCGGAAGACCCAATCACGAAAGCCGTTCCGCCGTCTTCATCCTGCCGCATTTCGATGCTTGCTTGACCATACACATGTAGGACTGTT
Source organism: Zymoseptoria tritici IPO323 (assembly GCF_000219625.1). Classification (NCBI taxonomy): domain Eukaryota; kingdom Fungi; phylum Ascomycota; class Dothideomycetes; order Mycosphaerellales; family Mycosphaerellaceae; genus Zymoseptoria; species Zymoseptoria tritici. Next base: position 2,903,883 of record NC_018216.1, on the reverse strand, counting down.
CCGCCGCTTTGTATCTTCACGCCACCGTCGCCGCCACCGTCGCGATTGGAAGATCTGCTCGTCTTCTGACTGCGACCGGAAACATGGCTGGCTGACTTGCGGTGCTCCTTCTTGCGGATGTTCTCAGCGGTGAGCTCATGCGGATCCAACCCACCGCCGCCAGTATTGCGCTGGTAAGCGGCGACGCGGTCCTGGAGATCGAGCTCTTCTTGGCGTTTCTGCTGTTGGCGACGACGAAGTTGTCGCTCATCCTCGGAGAGATAGACCTTTCGACGTCCATTGCGATCTTCGTAGGTGGAGTAGTCCGTGTTGTCTGTGTTACTGGATTGAGTGGTTTTGGTTCGGCCGGAGGATGCGGTGACAAGGGAGGATCGACGACTGCTACGGGAAGAGTAGGTGTTTGAGCGACTGCCGACGTCAGCGCGGGCCGTACGGTCAGAGTCGTTGCGAGCATCGGAAGACAGGTAGTGTGCATCCTGATCGGAATGACGTGCGCGACCTGTGTGCGGTCTTGACTCCCGGATGGCTCGTTGCGGGACGGACGTTTCGGTGTGGTATTTCTTGTGTGCAGGGCGAGATGGACGGGTTTCCACAGGAGAAGACCTTTCAAGCAGCTGCGGTCGCCGCCGAGACTTTGACCTGCGAGGGCGGCGTTCTTCCTCTGATGTATAGAACTCCGAAGTCGAGTCCTCCGCAGACTCGGAGTCGGCATAGACCTGTTGTGTAGCTTGTCGAGCGGAAATCTGAGCCATGCCGGACACGGGCCGCGATGCACGTTGGACTGGGTCCAGATCGGGCAGAGCTGCGTTGAGCTTGCGTGCGGAGAAGGTGGTTGGATCGACCGGATGCGATGGATAGCTCATGTACGTTGGGGACGAGGGTGATGGGGGAGCATAGTTGCCGTAGTGACCTGAAAGTGGTCGTAAAGGATACTGTTGATAGTGGTATGGTGGGACCACGGGCGCGGTGGTTTGCGATAGAGCGGTCGTCTGCACGGGATATCCGTATGTACTCACTGGCATTGCTCGAGAGTTTGATTCGGCGCGAGGTCGAGGTGGCGGTGGCATCATCGTTGTAGCTTGCGACGTCGGTGCGTACTGATACTGAGGGATCTGCTGGTATTGTGGCTGCGACGCTTTGGCTGATGCCATCCGCTCCGGCAAGATATAGCGTCGCTCACAATTTGGATCGCAGCAGTACGGGTCGTCGCACGCGCTGACATGCCTAGGCAACGCTTTGACAGGTTGGCTCGTCCGAGTGGGCGCATTGTGGACAGCTACAGCCGGTTTGGATTTGGATGGGCTGGAGTTGGTGGTTGTGTTTCGTCGAGACGGAGCTTCGACTGGCTTCGCAGGTGGGGCAGGGATCTTCTGCGGAGCACTTTGGTGCGACGAGTAGCCGGAGTCGCTCGCAGTCGTCGAATATCTGTGTATCGTGGTCCTCGTTGAACGAGATGATGGTGGCGGCGGGCGTTGCGAGACCGTGGAGGCACGGACAGCAGTGCCGGGCACCGCGCGGCCTTGCTCATCATCGTAGTCCTCAACTTTGGCGGCTTTTCCTGCCACCTTCTTCTCCCCAGACATCTTGAATGTGGCCTGGCTCGGCGCAGCTATCAATCTTCAAGCTTCTGACGCAAGTAGTATCGTAGATCCGTCGCGGCGAGGTGTGGGCCAGGCGCGATCCGAGGGCTGATCTGCGATATCGTGATGAGACGTCGGGTGGTGATGGAGGTGCTACCAGAGCGTCTGTGGTGCGTATATGTAGAGGAGGCCTCGCGGTCGCAGGCTCATAGTTGTTTGTGTGATGTCTTGGACGGCAAGATGTCATTGTAGTCAAGGTCTGAATGTCTCAGAACAGTCAAAGAGGTGACTGTGTTTGCGAGCGCCGCTAAGGCAAGGCAAAAAGCCTCACCGGTCCGATGCAGATGCACAATGATAATGCGAGTACTGCAGCAAGCAGCCAGCCAGCAGCCAGCCAAATAGCCGGCAGGTAGCAGCAGTGTCGTCGCGGAGTCGTGTGGCGGCCAGCGACTTCTTCAATTTTCTGTGTCGCGAGAATGGCGTCGGCTTTTGAGTGGACTAGCACCCGGCCTGGCCAGGATGGATGGGCATCAATATCCGCCGAGGAAGACGCTTGCGATGCCCAAAAAGCTGGGGTACGGCGAGAGAAAAGTAGGTCGGCGGGTCCTAGAAAAGACTACTGCGCGAAGGGCTGTCGCGTGCAATAGGTCATAGAAATCCTGCAGGTGAGATGACTTCCCGCTCTGCAGCCGGCGTCCGGAGGGCATGAGGACAAATCGCTTAGCGGGGATACCTGCTCTTTCCGATGGAGGAGGGTGTGGTGTCAGAGGACCGGGGAAGTCACCATCCCTGCGGCCTGCGACGATAGAGGAGTCGAAGAGCAACGATAGCATCAACATCAGCCTTAGCTCCTCCACAACTCGAGTGCCCATCTGGTCGCTTGCCCTTGAAGACGCCACCGCGGTACCGACTGTATGGGAAGAAGTCGTTCACTTGATGAAGACCCTTTGTCGAAAGCCGGGTTGATCCCAGTAAAAATGTGACAACACATCATTCGAGACTTCTTCACAGCAGAGCAGTCGAGTCGGTATTGGCGAGTTCAGGATGTACGACTCTACGCTCGGTCGGCGTAAATCAAGCAGAGATTTGCACGATCTTCCGCATGAATTGTGCGTCATGTCGGCTCCGACCTCCAGAAGATATAGCTATGCTGTGCGTTACCGATAGTGGTACCTGTCTAAGAGCGAGCGAGGGAGGTTTGGCGCAGGGATTCATGGATGCTGTGAATGATCATGCGTTGATGTACGCAGTAGATGCTGAGAGCTGCTTGGTTCACGATGATGTACCTTTGATGACCAGCTCACCGCCATTTGACAAAGCCTCCAATCGTTGATAGAGTGGCGAAAACACGCACATCCTAACATGTTCAGAGCAGAGTCAATGTCCTGGCCTTCACAACGATGCATAGATTCATCGCCCTTTTCCGACATTCTTTGAGTCAGTCGCGATAGAGGACTGGCCAGGAAGTTTATCCAGCAACACGAGGTCAGAATAGGGTCCAACGGGTGCGGCATTGGCTCTCTGGGCTCCACGTGTGCAGACTGGGCTAGAAAGCTGTGTCACATATGTAGTGCTTGTGGCCGGCTATGATCGAGCGCAGCTATAGTTGCACAAGCAAAGGCAAGTCAATGCCGTGTAAAATCGGACATTGTCACCGCGACGGGCGGGGTTGACATGGTTGTTTCTTCATTGTAATTCTGTCAAGAGCATGCGTGTGTGCTGCACATGCAGCTCGAGCGTATCAACACGCTCCTCGGGCGGAAGTGGTCTCACGCCGATGTCTTGGTCTCGGTCACTGCATCAACGCTCCACACTCACCCGCCACCTCAACTCCACACGAGCAATCTGCATTCGCTAACATGCCGGCAAACCGGACCATCGTAGCCGACACACTTACATTCGCTCGACCGGACTCAAACCCAGGAGCCGCATGCCATTGTTGAGCACAATCCTGGCAGCTTCATACATAGCCATCAACGCCGCCTTCTTCTCGGGAGTCTCAGCGTACATGACACTGAACAGCTTCGCATTCTTGTTGTTCCGGTCAACTGCATCGTAGCAGGAACTCAGCAGGTGAGACATCTTGAAGAGATAGGTGAGGACCGTGATGGGCTCGTTGGTCTTGTACGTGTTGAGGAAGACGTCGGGCCATTGTGCCAGAGAGCGGATGAGTGAGAGTCCTTCCCTGCCGACGATGAGGCTAAGGTCTGCATTTAGCATCTCCTCGTCCGAGACGTTGGCCCTTCGCTTGATCGAGCAGAGACGGGCATGCGAGTATTGCAAGTATGGACCTGTGTCTCCCTCGAAGCTGGTCATCTTCTCCATGTCGAAGTTGTATCCATTGACCATCTTTCCGGAATAGTCCTGAACCATGATGGCGGATATTGCGAGAGTGTCCGCCGTGCCCTCTGGATCCGCGACCTGCTCATATTTCTCCTGGTTCTTCCTCATCACGTCGTGCATGAAATCTTTGGCGGCGTCCAGACTATCGGCGAGCGAGACGACCGTTCCTTTCCTCGTGCTCATGGTCTGACCTTTGGGGTCCTTGACCATGCCGAAGCTGATGTGTTGACACTTGGCGACGATGTCGCTGTAAGGTGGTCCCATCAGTGACAAGATTTTGAAGAACTGCTTGACGTGCACGTCTTGTTGTGAAGCGATGACGTAGATCATCTGGTCGAAGTTGTACTTCTCGAAGCGTTCAAAGTTAGCGGCGATGTCACGAGTGAGATAGAGCGAGGTGCCGTCCCGCTTCTTCACCAATGTCTTGCCCAGAGTAGGTGCGCCGTGCTTTGCGAGGTCGACAATCACTGCGCCTTTGCTGTCTTCGCTGATACCCTTCTCCGCAAGCACAGTCGCAGCTTTGTCCATATCCTCCACCTTGACAGTCGACTCGCCGCTGTATTCATCGAACTCAATGTTCAATCGAGCATACATTTTGATATACGCATCGATCGACGAATCTCGGAAGCGCTGCCAGTTGTGTAGAGCTGTGGGGTCACCATCGACCATGCGCTTGAAGAACTGTCGAGCACGCTCATCAATGCTTGGCTTGTCTACGAGTTGCTGTTGAACCTTTTCGAGTTCCGCGGTGACTTCTTGCAATTCTTTCTCCTGCTCCTCGGTGAATGGCGCAGGTGGTGGTGGAGCCTCCTTGCCCTTTGCGGGCTTCTTCGGTGGTGGTGGGTTCTTCAACTTGTCGAGCGCATCCTTCTTCTCGGCGAGCACCTTTGCTGGCTTTTGCTCCTCGGAGTTGTCCTGGTTGATCTTGACGTAAACGTAGTTGAGATGCTTCACGGGATCCTTCTTGAACTCCTCCTCATTGCCGTACTTTTCGAAGCCCTCCGACAGGATGCCGTATTGCTTTCCCCAATCTCCGAGATAGTTCATGGAGACGGTGTCCCAGCCAGCTCGCGAATACAGCTTGATGATGAAGCCGCCGATAATCGTACTTCGCAGATGACCAGTGTGGAACTCCTTTGCAATGTTGGGACTCGAGTACTCAACAATGACCTTCTTCCGGCGGCTCGTAGGGTTTAGAGAATCTTCCAGTCCGAGCGAATTGTTGAAGCCAAAGTCGAGCTTCTGCTTGTGAATTGCTGGGATGACCATCTTCGCAAGTGGGTCAGGCTTGAAGAAGAATCGCACAAACGTTTTGTCGGCCGTCGGTTTCTCCAGAAGTGGCGACTCAAACTTCTCTGCGATCTCTTGAGCCAGCTCGTCCGGCTTCTTGCCTTTTAGCCTCAGCGCAGGCACAGGAAGTACGAGGTCTCCATGCTTCAAGTCCGATGGCCATTGCACAGCGGTGCCGATGATTGAGTGTTCGGCTCCAGTGATTTTGTGAAGTTGTTCAATTACGACCGCACGGTAGACGTCGACCGGGTTGTGCTGTGGGAAAAGCGGAACTCCCTCAATTTTTGGAAGTTCGGACAGGCCAACATTTTGTAATTGTGATGTGATGTGGCTGATGTCTGCGACGGCAGACGCATTCCCGTTCGAGACGGCCATGTTCAGAAGTGTCCTCGTGGAGAATTGAACCCTGCGGCGTTTGCTGTTCTTGTATTCCCGTGAAGTGATGACTGAAGCGTTGTGACTCAAGCCAGCGACGAAATTTGCAGAAATTTGAGTCCGGATGAGTCCCGCGAACCTGTGCCGATAGATTTGCGAAAGACCGTACATGCACTCTCGGTGAAGGGGCAAGATGGAGTGCGTGTAGTGGAGTGCAATGATAACAGCAGATGAATGAAGAAGAAGAGAGTTTCACGAACCACAACGTGAGGTTCCAGTCTCGAGCGTGCACGGACAATTTTCGGGAGAACATATAAGAGAAGCAATCGCTTCGTGGAGAAGACGTCCCATGAAGACAACGAGTTGTTCTATTAACACAGATCTATGCATTCATATTATGAAGCCTTGCTACCCCGCAACGACTTCTTCGTGGTATGCTCCGCCCAGCCCATCTTTTCACGATCATCTTCGCACAACCTAGCGTACTCTAACAGCAGCCTCAGCACATAGACCGACATATCTTCTTTGCGCAGAACCTTTTCCGTCCACTCCTTGCCCTCAAGCGCAATCTTCTTTGCCTCCTCATCGTGGCCCTCGACTCCGGCTTGCGCATTTCCCACAAAGTACTCCATCAGACCGAAGATGTCAATGAATGTGTTATCCATGGGCACGAAATGCTTCCATGGTACCAATCGATTGTCGTGCCACTCTTGATAGATCGTCGCTTTGATGGGCAGGGATGTACTTCCGAGGAACCCTCTGTAGCGGCCGCTGAAAGAGTTGCCGTCGATGTCTGGCAAGTACTTGTATTGGTACTGCTCCTTCATGGGTACCTCTTTTTTGACCTGAAAGAACGGATCGGTATATGGACAGAAAGCGGAGCCCGTGCCCGGAAAGCAGAGCAAGTGGACTGCTGCTGCATCCGACCAGGCAGAAACCCATTCGCTAAATGCATCCGGCGGAGCGTCGGACTCCAAGACTGCCAGGTCGTACGTGCTCTTGCCCGGAAGCACGAAATTGCGCGGCTTGACAGATGGGTTGTCTACCGCAGCCTTCACTTCCGTGGCATTGATCATCGAAATGAAGCGATGCCGTTGGAAGCGCGTCCAGTTCTCCTCTTTGTTTCTTCCACCGCTGGCCGTGCCACGCCAAATCAAGGCGTCCTTCTTCTTCTCCCATTCTGATCCGTGCTCTTTACCTCCAGAGTAGAATGGATCCTCGGTCCAGTACATCGCAGCCGGAAGCAAAATCTCATTATTCATTGGCAATTTGGACCCGCCAAACAGTGGAAAGAACTCCTTTGTGTTGCTGATCGAAATGGGCTCGACGAAGGTCCCGTGCAGACCCTGCCATTCCGGATGATCGCACGGCGACTGTGCGTAAGTCCAATTTTGTACGTAGCCCTTGTAAGACTTGTCCGGGAATTCGTTCGACAGAGGTGGAGGCTGGGTGAAATCGGTCTCGAAGTAGCCTTTGCGCGCAGGGCTTTCCGGTGGGCAACCCACCACTGCTAGAGGCCAATATGGCCCGGCTCCGTCGAAGCGCGGATCGAAGGGTTCTGGCGGGTGCATGTCCAAGTCTCTCAGGTTACCAAACTCAGTCTTCAAATCTTGTGCTGGAACAATCCTGCGACTCAAGCTCTCCTTCTTCATGTATCCATCCACCTCTTCCCATGGCACGACAATGCGACTCTCGTCCATGACATTGATCGGCACATCGACATCCGGCAAGTGCTTCGCGACACTCTGCACCATATCTTGCCACAAATTTATCCATGGCCTCTCATCAATATCCGTCTTCCCAGTAGCCTTGCCATCTCTGACCGAAACCTTGTGCACAAAGTCGTTCGCCTGTTCACGTATCTGCTTCGCAGGTACAGCCCAGAAAGGTGCTAGATCCTCGTATATGCGATCGAAGAAGTCCTCCACTATGAGCGCCGAAGCGTTCGAAGCAAACTTGAACCACGCATCGAAGCCCGGTGGTGGCTGACGGCCACGACGCTGCCGATACGCTTCCGCTGCATCACCGACGGTTTTGGACTCTTTCGCGAGTAGAGACTTGTACTGCTTGTCGGCTCCGGCGATGAGCTCGTCGATGGGATGCGCCTTTTTCGGTCGGAGAGGGACATTGGGCTTAGGTGGGGGCCATTGTTCCGAGGGTTGTAAGCGCTGCGCAAGACCTGATCCTGTGGGTATTGAAAACCACAATAGACATGTCAGACAGAGGGCGACGAGTGTCAATTGCAGCAAGCGGTTGCGGATGGAGAACGCTGGAAATGGCATCGTCCTCAGCGGGCTCCAGGGTCTGATCGAGGCGTCCGTGGAATTGATGAAGCACTGTGCTTCTGAAACAGCATGACTTAACCTGCCTGTCGGGAGGGCAAAGTAAAGGCAAGCTTTGGACACTCCCGCGACATTGTTGAGTACAAGTTGAATTATCTCATCAGGAGGTCTCGGAGGTCCCCACTCCCTCCGAGAGCAAGGTATCCATCCTGCGCTTGCCCCATATTGGCCCCTGCCAAGAAGGCGAGCTCATGCGAGAGGCTTGATATTCTATTGGTATCATCACCTGATCATTACTATTGGCTATGTCTAGTTCTATGTGCCTTTGCAGTACTCTACTACGATCTTCGCCAACTTTAGTCTATCCTCACGCGTGTGCAGAACGCCAGCATGATCGTATCCATTCCACCAGAGGACTTCCAAGCCGCTTCCCTTCCACCGATTGTGTTCAGCGTCGGACTCTGTCTCTGGAAACTCTGTCTGTAGGGTCATATGCTTCCGGCCAGGTGGCGGCGGCGAGTCCACGAGGACTGGATCTGGGATGCTGCCCTTGGTCAAGTAACTTCTCACCGCCCGGGTGTTCACAATCAGATCCTCCCCTGAAAGACTGGCCGTGAATCTGAAAAGTGTCAGTGTCGTTCTCGACCCATCTAGACCATCACCGCACTTACCTCATGTTGTGCTTTTCAATCAAATTCTCTATGTCATCCCTCCAAAGCACACACTCACTCCAGAAGAAATGTCTCCCAAGCGTGTGCGCCACTTGAGGGTCCTTGGAACCAAACCACCACAACTCCCACTCCTGCGCTCGGACAGGCGGACGAACCGTGAAGTTGTAGGCGACGTCTGGCATATGCAGAAGTATGCTCACAGGATCAATCAGAAGAGTCCCGGATATCCGGGCAGAAAACTGCGGGTCTCTCAGGACGTGCGAGCTGAGGATCGTGCCGTATGAGTGTGCAACCAGTACCACGCGGCCATGACCGAAGTGATGGTCGATCAAGGTCGTGAGTTGAGAGATGAACTCTGCTCGTCGCGGAATAGGCTCGGTGAGTCGTGATGAGATTTGCAGGATCTCGACTGCAAGGATGCCCACATGATCATCAGCAGCTGCGCCTTTATTCAGTGCAGTATGCATGTCGTCCAAGAAGTCAACGTGCGGCAAAATGCCGATTCCGATCCCGTGGAGATAGATGACTGGCAAGCGCGTCTTGGAGGTATGCTTCCGCAAGAAGTAGGACAGCTTCGGAGCTGGAGATACTCTGCGAGTACATAGTGCAGCCGGCCGTGGAGGGAAGACAGCTGCCAGACCTGTGAGAGTCCTGCGGTAGTACTTGAAGCCCTTAATTTTCAACAGAAAGATGGCGACAGTGTCGGCAAGCATCATCAAGCTGTACCAGGCCAGAGTTCGTGGCTGAATTGTGATCGGATCCAATGTAAGGCGCAAGCTCTTTGCCTTACCAGGACCATCTTGAAATGGCTTTCCCACCAGCTGCTCTATCCGCTCCACGTATTCATCGATCTCTGCCTCCACACCCTTCTCTTTCCCCTCGCCTGCTCTGCCTTCCCAGAAAGCCCAATTCACCCACTTTCTCAGCTCTTCAACTCCAACATCTTCAGGCTTCGCGCCGCAGAACCATCCACGCAAGAAGCTCTCGAAGTCGTGTATTTCAGAGCGGACCTTGTCAAACAGATCCAACCTCTCATCTCGCGTCCGGATCGGCGGGTGAACGGCGGCGCGTTGTATGCGTCGAGCATACCAAACGAAGAACAGGTAGAAAGCTGCTTCAGGCGCCCAGAATGTCCAAAGGAGGGTATTGTTCAAGAAGGCATCGTGCCCGAGACTCAATGCAGGCCAGACCTTAACGGCCAGGGCCCATGTGATATAGCCCAGACAGATTGGTCCATACAACTGTAGGCCGCTGATGATGAGTCGGATTATTCTTCGATTCGTGGGAGAATCCTCTAGCATTTTGACCATGCTCAGGTTGTGTGGCCGATTGATCGACGGGTCGTGAAATGGTTGAAGTCCTTTATCGGCGCCGGGGCGCTTGGTTGATGTATAGACATTGCTCTCGAGGAGAGAAATAAGAAGACTCACCGCTGTCTAGTCTAATCGTGACATTTGTCGGCGTTGAGGACTCCCTGGCCGCTTGTCCGATGTTTCAATGCCAGGCGCGTCATCTTTCGCCGTCTCTTTCTTTGCATGTGCGTGCTCCCAGGAACAGCCCAGAGTGGTCGGCAGTGGAGCAAGTGCCGCCAATCACCGAGCACAGGGATTCGGAATCGAGTCCGAAAGACTCATTGTTCTCGTTCCCTCGGTCCACTTCATATGAACGAGCATGGTCTCGTTCGGCATGTGAAGGAGATATGGAGATGGTCAGACCTGGGATGCGAGAACGACGTTACTCGAAGGATTCCGACCCTGATGTTTATTTATATTGGCGCCTGACTTCAGTTTCCATCTCTCCCTCGTTCTCGCTCCCGCGTCCGAGAAATCATCTATCCACTATGACAACGACGACGGAGCCGGTCTGCCATCTCCTCCAGCTGCCGGCGGAACTCAGAAATCGTATCTACGAAGATGTGCTCTCCCCCGGCGTCCTCTGGCTGACCCGAAACGCGACCAAACGCTTCGCCATTGAGCCCAGGATCTCACCACAAATACTGCAGACATGTTCGAGAATCTACAACGAGGCCAAGAATTTGATCTACACGGACAACGAAGTCATCCTCTCCATCGATGCTCACGACACCTTTGCACCCGTCATCAACGAGTCCCGTCTTCCGCAGCACGCTCTGGAGAAGCTCCAGCATGTCACTTTAATCGTGGATTGTACCGCAAGCCTCAAGGTCAGTCTAGAGGGTGTCGACTTCACTTTTTTGGAAGCTCTCGTGTCACTTCGCACATTGCGACTTGGTTTCGTGCTGTACAGGGGAGTCTACTTCATCGAGAAAGGCTTCGAGATGGATCTCCAACACCTGATGGTACAGATCTTGTTAAGAGTACCGGCTACGACGCATATTGAATGTCATTTCGAAGAAGGCAGCATCCAGTCCGAAGTCATGAACGGCATTCTCAAGGAGCGAGCGAGGATACGGCCAAGGGATCCCGACAGCGTCTACATTGTCTCTGCTGAAAAGGCCGACGAGGCTTTCAAATCCATCGATCCGTATTTTCGTGGTCAAATGTCTGCACGGACGAAGGATGTGTTTGCAGAGCATCGCTCGCACCGCACACGAGGGTTTGCGTCCAGGTAATAAGGTCAGCTCGCGAGACTCTTATGACAGACGGTTGCTACTGTATGGAATCTGTGGAAGACTTGCGACGATATACCTCCCTGCGTGGCTCCGAGGATCTTATAGTGGGTCGCGTCAAAGCACGAGGGAGCCGATGGCTCGGTAGGTCAGTCGATCTACCAGCACAGCTGTCAACATGTTCTTTGGCAGCGGCAAGTGCAGATAGCAGTACATGCTTATAGTGAGTACCTTACAGGAATGGAGAGGCATGTTCAACCTCATCATCGGACTTCCGGCACGTGCGCCCCGCATCGCTAGCTCAGAAAGACAAGCGCGGCAGGCGCGAACATAAAACCTCGACTCGTCGACTTTGGTTAAAACATCTATCACATTTCATCGCATCTGAAGATCTGCCTTGATTCGCCAAACGAGACATCTTGCAGCTTCACAACATTGGCTACCTACATGAACCAATCTCGCTAGCTCGATTGTACTCAGTCTAGTACTGCACAGAGCGCAGGCAGCTTCACAACGGGACAGAGGCAAAAGCTAGCTGCTCTGCTACTCTTGAGACATAAGAACAAATCACCGCCTTGCCCATCATGTCTGTCAAGTAAGTCATGCTCAATCTCGTTGCTCTCCGCCAGCTGCCAAAGGCGGAAACGAAAGGGTCCACTTCTAAACGATCTCGTCTTTGCAGTTGGGTACTTCTATCGCCGGCCACAAGCCCTCCATACACACCTCTTCCCAACGAACAGACACTCCTAGTCGCGCCGCCGCGGATAGGACTGTCAATCACGACACCTTCACATTACCCTGGCAAGCAACAGCAACCTTTCTCCATCACCCACACTCTCGGCACGCTCTACCTTACCAACCAACGAATCGTCTACCTGCCCGACAAGGCCACCGACAAATTCAAGAGCTTCGCGGCACCTCTCATCAACCTCCACGACTCGCACGTCACAGCACCTTTCTTCGGGCCAAACGTCTGGACAGCAGCACTACAACCTGTAAATGGAGGAGGCATACCCACACCAGCCGGCGGTGTGGTGGAGCTGAAGCTCACATTCAAAGACGGAGGCGCATACGACTTTTCTACGAAGTATGAGCAGGTTCGGGATAGGCTGCAGCAGGCGTTGGAAGTGGCGAGGTTGAATGGGGAGCAGACTGGCAACTCAAGAGGTGGGGCACTGAATGGGGTGGATATCTCAAATGTCAACCTGGAGGAGTTGCCTGCATATTCAGAAGAGAGCGATGGCCCGTTGCTGCCACCTACACATGCTGCGGTTGCGAATTCTCAACGAGTCGTCAGTCCGGTGTTGCAGCAGCAGGGAGATAGCGGTGATGCTGTTCAGGATGTGAGTGCTCAGCCTGCAGCCTCGAACAGCACATTCAACCCGCCTGACGGGCCACCTCCGGCATACGAGGACTCGAGGTAGCCGGGAGAGAACGTAGCATGCGTTCGAAGACTATGAGGCATTTACGGCAAAATTTGGGTTCTGGCCGAGTTCAGCGGGCGTACAAGACATGCGAAACGATACCACTGCGATGATATAATTGAGTCGACTGTATGATCAAATTTGGTGCCTCTCGAATTGATGAGATCGTGCAATCATGGGTAGACTTGAGTTCATCGATCATGTTGCTTCGGTCTATGGTTGTCGTTGTCGACTTGACCTGATCCCTTCAGCCCTGCCATGCTGCATGGCTCCAGGTAGTTTAATCGCTGGGTCAAGGTTCCATCTTCAGGGCCATGTGTCGGCCACATGATGAAACGGCTATGCACGATAGGACGCGGTTTCGGCAGTAAGCTGTACAGCACTGAAATCAATGGCAGCGGACCTCGCACAGTATGATACGAAGTATATAGTAGATGTTGTTAGAACTATGTCGCGGCCGACAACTGTTGGAATTTGACATCATCTGGCTCCTGAAGATCCACTCGGCAAAGAAACGCCGACACTCTCCCGGACGGACTCGACCACCACTCACCTCGAATCTACCCACCTGTCCCTCAAAGCTGTACACGACACGACACGACCCGACACACGAGACCTCACGATCCTGACGAGATCCCACGCCGCTTTTGCGCCTCATGGCTGTGCTGGTCATGTATGTTCAGCCCTGTTTCATACTCCATCCCTGCTACAGCTGAGTGGTCTCTGCTGCTGTGCGCAAGAAGCCACACGCGACCAACCACTGCAACCTCCACACCGCGGCCTGTTCACCGCTGGCTTCCCCAGCCTCACCCTCGTCACTCCGCGCCGAGGAAGACCTGTGCACTGACTTGTAACTGCGCGACAGCTGCCATTGACGCTCCTTCTTGCGACCTTTTCATCGACGTACGAGATACTCTTCCAGCGCACACGGCGCGCTCTCAAGTCGCAGATAGACGCATGATATCCTCGATTTCGACCTCCGACCACCACAGGACCTGCCTATCAGGCATCACCTAGCTACATACGTCAGACACGATCCACACACCAATACAACGATTTCCACACCATGTTCTGGCGATTTGGCGGCTACGCCAACATCTCCACCCTCGATACGATCCTCGACAAGCAGGATGTCACCGTGGAGGAATTACTCGACGAGAGCGATTTGATCCAGGAGCTGAAGCAGCAGAACAGCAAGCTCATAGAATTCCTGCGCGATGATGCGGTGCTGAAGAAATTGCTCACTTATGTGACGGCCGATAAGACGGACGAGGAACCAGAAGAGAAAGGCAAAGAAGCGGAGAAGGAGAAATCGGCCGAGGATGATGAGAAGACGACGACTGGTCTGTCGTTCTTTGGAAAGGGCAAAGGCCGGGCAAGATCCAAGTCGAGTTCGAAAAAGGACGGTGACGGTGAAACAGAGCAGGAGAAAAGGGAAACGCAACGCAAGAAGTACGCCCTTGTGTCGTGCGAAGTGCTGTCGTCCGAGGTCTGGTCGCTCACAGAGGCCGTGCTGGAGCAGCAAGATGCTCTGCGCGAATTCTGGCAGTACATTCGGAGACCTGCTCCACTCGATCCACTACAGGCCGGCTATTTCACCAAAGTCAACGAGACGCTCTTGGACAAGAAGACCGAGGATATGCTGGCTTTCTTCAAAGGTCTGGACGGGATCGTGCCGGCGATGTTGCAGCATGTCGATTGTCCGATGGTGATGGATCTGCTCTTGAAGATCATCTCACTGGAGAAGCACGAAGGCGGACAGGGAATTGTGGATTGGCTGCAAGGACAAGACCTTATACCGCTTTTGTTGAGCTACCTCTCCCCAGAACAAAGCTCCGCCACGCAAACATCAGCCGGGGACTTCTTGAAGGCAATCATCACAATCTCCGCGAACGCGACCACCCAGGACCAGTCCGTGATTGGACCAAATGAACTCACACGCCAACTTGTGTCGGAAGAGTGCATCAACACGTTGATACAAGACATGCTCCTCGGCGGAAACCCACTCACTGTCGGCGTCGGAATCATCATCGAGGTCATCCGCAAGAACAACTCCGACTACGACCTCGACAATCAGATCGGCCCTGAGCCGAAGACTTCCGATCCCATCTATCTTGGGACACTCCTCCGACAATTCGCCACTCATGTTCCGGACTTCATGAGACTGATTCGCGCACCGTCAGCGAAGAAGCCAGACCTCAAAGCTGCGTTTGGCAGGAAAATAGAGCCACTCGGATTTGATCGATTCAAGACGTGCGAACTGATGGCCGAATTGCTACACTGCAGTAACATGGGTCTGCTGAACGAGCGAGGTACGGACGAGGAAGTGAGAAAACGAGACGCGGAGAGAGAACGCCTAAAGGCGCAGGGTAAGTTGACTACGCCGAGACTACCAGACGCACACGACAACAGCTTCGATGAGTTTGGTAGCTCGGTTGATTCTCATGGCTTCCACCACGCCGAGCGACCGAGTCAGGAGGAAATGAACGAGAGGGAAGAAGATCGAAGACTGGAAGTACAGAATGCATCCGACGAAGATGGCTTCGAACAGGTCAATGCGCCCTCGGAGGATCAAACGGAGGACGAACCCGCCTTCGACGACCTCAACGACACTATCGACCGCACGACACATGGCGGACTACCTCTGTTGGAGAAAGTTGAGAAGAGAACTCCTTCCGACATCCAAGTCAACTCACCGACCGACATTGCCTCCATTCCCGCACCACTATCACCGAAGAAGCAAACATCACCCACGAAACTTATGCATTTCGATCCGCCACCTACGCATGCGGCTGATTCACCCACAACTGCTGGCGTGACCGACCAGATCAAATCGCTCGACGTCGACGAGGATACCGTCATGAGCGAATTCGGTCAGGCGCCCGCGGAAGAGGGTAAGCACACCTCCCTACTGACATCACGACTTGCAGCAGAGTGGCTAAGCGACATTGCAGACGAAGATGGTCCATCAGAACTCGAGCGCGCTCTTGCCCGACCCGAGGACAAGCCCGCACCGCTTTTCGTCAGGAAGGACTCTCCTACGAAGGAGGAGGTCGATGCGGACAGCTCACAAGACATCGATCAGAGCGTTGCGACGCTACACGGTCACGAACCTGCGCCTACTAATGGAGATCGTGCTCCATACGATACCGAGCTGGATGGTAGCCCGGTCGTGGGTGACCTTCTCAAGATTCAATTCGTGGAGCACCAGGTCGTGCCAACTATTCTTGTGAGTTGTCTTATTTCCTGGCCGACCGTGAGGTGATTGGGGGAATGTATCTGAACTAACCCCATCGCAGGACTTCTTCTTCCGCTTCCCTTGGAATAACTTCCTTCATAATGTGGTATACGACGTAGTCCAGCAAGTCTTCAACGGCACTCTGGACCGTGGCTACAATCGATCTTTAGCCTTCGACCTCTTCACGCCCACTCCTCTCAAAGATGGCGAGACCATCGAAACCATTGGCCTGGCTTCGGGCCACGATATTACCGACCGCATCCTTGACGGCCAGAAAGCCTCGGACGTTTCGCAAAAGGAGCGGAACATGCGCTTAGGCTATATGGGACATCTGACACTAATAGCAGAAGAAGTGTGTAAATTCGGTAACAAGCACCCTCCAGAAGCTCTGGATGAGGCCATCACGGAACGTGTCACTCGTGCTGAATGGGTGACCTACGTGGAAGGAGTTCTTGCCGATACTCGCGACAAGGACAATGCCGTCCTCGGCGGTGTTCGCCCCGAAACCGCCATCGGAATCCGATCCATGGGATCAGGAGGTGGTGTCTCCGCCGGCTTTAGCAACAACACAGCCAACACGCTCGCAAACGCCGGTCTAGGTGGAAACGGTGGCGGTATGACACCGCAAGATACTCTGGCGATGTCGGAGGGCACTGTCGGCCAGTCATTCGAGATCAATGCAGGAACGATGCTGAGTGGGTTTGGGGATGACGACGACGACGAGATGGAAGACGAGGCCATCACAAGAGAAAGGGACAGGAGAGCGGCATTCGAGGACGACGAACAGGTTGGTGAACTTTCATTTGATGTCGACATGGATTATCGATGATGATGATCGATCGACTCCCTGCACTGCACTGCACTGGCGCGATTATACCCATCACCCACGCACATTGAGCATACACTTGCACTGCATGTGGATCTGCACATATCCCTACTGCACCCCACCAAGCACATCACAGACAATCATCAAGAAGGACATGAGGACGAATTGAAACACGAGCGAACACGAGGCGGGACGAGGGGACGGAAACACATTGTACAACAGTCAAGGACGTCGGGCATTGTGCAGGAAGAGGAAGCAGAAAGAATCAAACCATTTGCACACCAACCACCACTCGCTGCGAGTCTTTCTTGCGCCCCTCGTCTTGCTTCCGCGTTCCGCTTGCTGTCTTTCGTCTAAACATGCACTGGTGGTTTTGCTCGCAGATACGTGCCTGGAAATATGGAGCGGAGCAGTGTTGACATTGCATGGCCTCTATCACCCCTCGTCGCCATCCCGCCCGACTTCTCCCTTCCCTACCGTCTTCTTGGCTAATCACTTCCCTACCTACCACTACCTCTCCCAAGAGCAAGCAAGCAACCCGCGCTAACTTCTCTCTCTCATCAGAACTCTCTCAACCTCTCCCCCGAAGCCCACACCTCTTCCGCTCCCGCACCTTTGAACATCCCTCCTTCCCGCGCCCGCCGCACCCTCGCCGCCCGCCTCGCGCAAAAGTCCAACCAAAACGCATCCGGTAACCCGGATGAGGTCGAAGACGAATTAGCCCTGGATCCCGACGCGGCGGACGCGGCGGCATTGGAGGCTGCAAAGGAGATGCCGGATAGTCCGCCGAGCATTGATCTGGACGCTGCGAGCACTGCGGTGGCGGGTAGTGGTGCTGCGGCGGCAGCGGCGGGCGATGCGAGTGGTGTAGGAGCCGGACAACAGCTCAGAGCAAGTCGCTTTTCGGGATTATTCAGCAGTTCCGACTCGGATGATAGTTCGGGCGATAGCTCATCTTCTCCGCCCGCAGCTGGATCTCGACGGAGTGGTGTGCCTGATGACGAAGACGCCGCGGGTCGGGATGTCACGTTGGAGAGGGAAGGCGGTGATTACGAAGATGATGAGGAAGAAGGGGAGTGGAGTGATACGGGGTTTGGGACGAGTTCGGGAGAGCCGGTGGCGAAACGGATGGGAGGGAAGGCGAGAAGACCGAGTACGACTGAGGCGAAGGTTCGGGTTCCGCTTGATGATGGTGATGACGATGAGGAGGAAGAGTTGGGGATGGGGAGGAGGTTGACGTTGGGTGATAGGCAGAGGAGTGGAGTTGAAGGTGGTGGCCGGGAGTGGGCTGCACGAGGAGGCATGAGAGGAGAGCTGGAGGAGGAGGAGGAGGATGAGGATAGTAGTAGTGGAGACGAGGGTGCTGTGACGATTAAGACGAGGAGGACGAGTTGAGCTGAGTTTGGCGGGATGTAGTGGGTGTCGATAGGGGAGGCTACGACTTTGGGTGTTAACCCTGGCGTTTGGGAAGAGGCGAGCTGCATGGCAGGCGGGAGCTCAAGACATGGAATTCTTACAGAGACACGACTTGGCAGACTTGGTTGTGCAATTCGAACAGAATGGGAGATGTATGTATATTAGCCAGGGAGATTTACCAGGGACTCGGGATTGACGAAAGACTCATCGTACTCCTTGCACACTCTCACACTGTGTCCACTTCATTCCGCTCGTCGACCACTGGCTCCCTTCAGTGTTGTCCTCACCCACACCGTAATCGGCCGATCCGCGATGGGCCCGACTCCCAACCCGCAAGGCCCATTTCCAAATATCGGATCTCCAATCGTCGGCATATCCACTCCACCTTGAGGGATCCCACCCTTCGCATCGAGCTGCTCGATGTTCAACAACTCGAACATGTAATCTTGCTGCGTGCGGCACTGACTCCCGCCGAACAGGGAACACTACCCAATGACCTTGCTCGCATCATCAGGATCCACGCGTCGATCGAAGATGAAGAGGTAGGAGGACTCGATTGGTGGGGTATCGTTGCTGCTCCGGGGTTCCGGAGTGGCCTCATACATGGAGAGATTGAACGCGGCGTTGCAGCAGTTGAAGGAGTTGGATGTTTCGATCTGTTGGAAGTTGTCGTTGTAAAAGTTGGGAGGGGCATTAATGAAGGAAATAGGTGCGGCGGAGACGGCGTCGGCGTAGTTGGCTTTTGTTAGACAGGGTTCGTTGACGGTGGTCGTTCCGACGATGCTCTCTTGGGTGGAGGTGGTTGTGAGGATGATGTTCGCAGTACGGTGTATGCCGGTTAGGACTGTGGAGTTGAAACGGAATGCTTCCAGAGAGATACTTACAGTGCTGTAGTTGATGATGGTGCTTGTGGCAGTCACCGTCTCTTTTGCGTTGGGACACACGATGGAGGTAGCGGCCTTAGTTACCTACCACGCGGATCAGTACATGTCGTGTCAGGTGGGTTCTTCTTGATACTCACTGTAAGGATCTCGGTATGCGGACTGCCGGCGTAGTTCGTCATCGCAGTCTCCTTCTTCGTGACACAGTTCTCGTTGTTGGTGTATTTGTGATACTCGACGCTCTTTGGTTGCGACTTGGCACCGTAGCTAGGTGGATTGGGAGAGGTCCGTCGCGTGAGGCCCTCTTCGGATCTCTTCACGTTGGTACCATTGGTGAATCCAGGAAGAGACGACTGGACAGGAGTGAAGTGCGCCTGAGCGGGCACCACGATCGTCTTCTTGACATCGATCCTGGTCGTGGCCGTAACAGTCGATGTAGCTGTGATGCCTTGGCTGACGGTGACAGTCTTCGTGGTGGTGGAGACACCATTCTTCAGATCGGTGACTGTAACATAGGAGTCAACGGTCACTGTCTCGATGACTTGATGAGCGTTGGACGCATAGCCGGTTGAGGTCTCCGTTATGGTACATGGTTCCGTGTGAGTCGACCATTCAGTTGGCAGATAGCACTCATCAGGCTCGCCGTCGTAGGTCATGGCTGTATAGCATGATGTTCTGTCCTCTGCCAGGACTTGGCGGATGAGGACCGCAGCGAAAGCGTAGAAACTGTTGGGTAGCAGCATTGATAGTGACAGATCAGTGAGATGATGGTAAAGAAGTAGTAGCTGTGCGAAGTCCAGGCGAGGTCGGTGCTGCCTTTATATGCGCTCTAGGAGGCTTTTTGCTGTCATAACACTGGGACAATTGAACCGCTCATCCCGCGCATAGCGTTGTCGGCGCCACCAATTCGAACGACATGCGGACGATCGAGTCAACTGCTTAGAAGCCATCAAAATAGAGCCAAGGGCCTCATTGGGGAAGAATATGTGTCCATCGAAGGTATGGCAGAGATGAGAATGCAAGCCATAGCCTGATGCCACGATTTGAAGGATGCTCATTCGTGGTTTGTTGGCTAGTGTGCTTGAGCCGTCACCTTATTTGGTATGCTCTTCGGGAACTCGTCTGTTTGACGTATAGGACCAGGCGAGGACGTGAACACAAGTACACACCGTAGTCCCGGCGTTCTTGCTTGATACGAAACCCGGCTTTTCGTTCGCAACCTGGCTGGAGTGCTTCTTGAATTGGACACCGGAAAGCGATCTGCTGACAAGGCGCATCTTGCCATTGAGATCGCCCGCAGATAAGGCTGAGATATGCATCGTGGAGATGGCGCCAGCATTTTGTGGTTAGCTCGGCCTTGTGCCTTCCAGGCTCCTGGTTAGCTCAGCCTTGTGGCCTTCCTCTTCCCGTCCCATCGTGGCGAAGACCTTTCGCACGAGACGGATTGACGTAGCAGATGTGAGCTTCAGTCGGTCTTCCAGGTCTAAGTAGCTCCGACTCCATGGATCGAAGTGGTGGATTGAAGCATGATGAGTTTTAATCGAGGAGGAAGGAAGGACGAAGTCTGAACGTTTTCCCAGATCGAATTTTAGGTTTGGCGCTAGTGAGCCGTGTCGATGTCGTGTCGCATGCACTCCGAGCTGCGTGCCTGATGTGCCTACTCTTGTTTGGCTCCACGGGCCAAGAAGTACTGGGCGAACAAACGTGGGAGGAAGACGATGTTCGTAGTGAGCGCTATGTGCCCGTTTTCCATTCATGCGTCACTGCTATCAGCATTCGGTATCATAATCCTATCCATACTTTCCCAACTCCGTCAAACCTATACGGTATGCACAATCGCTCATTAAACCAATTTCAGTTTCATGCCATTCCCATCCTCCGATCATTCCAAGTCACTGTCCTGTCCGCCGCGTCTGTACCCGCCGCTCCTCGCCCCACCACCACCAGCCTTCTTCTTCGTCGGTGACCCACTCGTTCTCCTGCCATACTCGGTCGAATACCTCGGATTCTCACTCGCTCTCGGGCGGTACTCGTCGTAGTAACTCGCCGTCCGCGTCCCGCTCGTGCTCTGCGTATATGCCGTGCTGAGAATCTCCGACTCGGGACCATTGTTATATGAGAAATCGCGCTTCTTCGGCGAACCTGAACGATCTCTTCTATTCTTCTGCGCATGTGAAGGGGAGGGTTTACTGGGACTCTGGGCTTTGTGCGGTGGTGCCCGTGGAGCAGCGCTCTCCCGAGCGAGTGCTGCAGCGGCGGCTTCGGCTTCGCGTTTCCAGCGGCGTTCCATGCGGGCGGCTTCTTCACGTGCTTTACGCTCCGCGCGGTCTTTCTCTGCCTGGCGGTCGGATTTGGGGAGGATCGGGTGAGAAGAGTTGTCGGAGACGGCGCTTTCAGTCATGATCTCGGAGCGTTCGCTGTCGTAGCGGGAGGAGTCGGCGACGCGGTTGAGGCCGCCTACTCTTGCGACCTTTTCTTTTTTGTATTGGCGAACGTCGCGGTCGCGGTAGCGGCGTGAGTGGTGGCCCGCTTCGAGGTCGGGTTCCGAGCGTAGATCGCGCATCTCGGAATAGACAGTAGGTGTAGCAAATGTCTCGGTCATGGTGTCGTCAGAGTAGGTGATACTGTGCGTATTACCCCATCCTCGTTTGGCGAGGACGCCCTTTCTGCCCTTCTCATCTCGTCCGACCACGGACTTGGCGATGTTCTTCTGCCAGGCGTAGCGTTGGGTGCCTGCGATGGTTCCTCCACCGAGCTTCGTACTCTTGGTGGCATTACTCAACGTCTTGCCGTCTGGTCCCTTTCGCCGGAGCACGGTGGATTTGTAGTCGTCCCAGTCGCCCTCTTGGAAGTGGAAGCCTCCGTTCTTAGCCCAGAAGAAGAACCACAACGCCGCGAGCACCATGCCCACTCCGAGGATGGCGAAGAGTGCGAAAAAGCCGGCATTGTTAATACTTTCAGGAGGTGTCACACCTGCGCCATGTTGTGGAGCAGCAGGGCCTGCTCTCTTGACGAGATCTAGGGATCTGGCTTGGAGAGGCGATGCGTCGCGGGCGGGTTCGAGAGGAGGAGTATGGATGTCGGCGGATCGGCGTTGAAGAGACGATAGACTACGAACGTCTAGCTCGAGCGAAGAGACGTTGATGTCGGAAATGGTGTCTTCGACGGCTCGTTCAACGGCGGGCGCCATGATTGATAGCTAGAGGCCGAAGCCTTAGCGGAAGTTGGAGCTCGTCGGGCAATCGTTGGGCGGTGATGTACGGCGATATGGGAGGATCTTGCTGCAATTGTCGCTTCAGTATGTGAGAAATGAGTGTTGTTGTAATTGATGACTTTCCTCGAGAGAATTGCGGCGATTCCGACTTGGTTGTCTTGAGAAGTTGAAAGTGGCTGGACGCTCACCAGCCATCTCTGTTTACCATGACGCACCTTCCCCGACGACCGCGACGGCCCGGCACATCTTCCGTCCAAGGGTTCCAGCCTCAGGTGTCTCACCAAGATGAGCGACATACCTCACCTTTCTTCTTTCTCATAACAGCTTCATGCCTTGAGCCCTTGACATGACCTTTCAAAGGCTGTGGCAGCGCTTGAAACGATTCCTTCTGTGCTGTAAAAGCAGTTCCTCTAGAGGCTCTCGGCTGCCAGCGCCGGTCCTCGAGGCAGGGCCAGACACACCGCCATGGCCACCACAAGACATCCTGAACCACCGCGTTGCTTACATGGCGCAGATCCGCGCCCGACCACCGCGAGCAATCAAAGGCACTGAGCGGGACACTGCTCTGCACTGTCTATATCGCATATACGAGCATCTTGTCCTCGACGATACAATCGGCTATCGGAATGAGATCGAGTACTTCTGGCATCATCGTGGATGGCCCGTCGCTGATATACCCGACCCAAAGGATAGCGATCCAGCTCGCTATGCATTTCTGTCTGGTATTCCGCAGCTTCTTGTGCGAGCGTTCAACAACAATATCGGCATTGGTCTTGCCAGGTACACTCCCGCTATCATCAGCCCTGAGGAGGCTGAAGCTCTACAGAAGACACCAGAGCACTTGAAGAATTACGAAACGGTGCCGGCGTGGACGCTGCGAGTGAAGCCTTTGTCCAAGGTCCTGTCAATCCCGATGATGTACGGACCGGATTTACAGCTCCCATTGGATACAGAGCTCGACCTGACGTTCCGGAAGTTGAACATACGACTTGGCGTGCCTCATGTTTCATTCACCTAGCTCTACACAATAAGGATTTACACTGATCTTTGTTCTTCCACTCAAGCTCTCCACATATGCTTATGCCACCAGACCGTCTGCGCGGTACAGTCGTCGATACTCGGCGTTGACGGTCTGAAGGTCAACATCGTCCACGCGGAAGCCGAACTCGACGCAGCGAGCCTGGACTGAAGCCCGACTCTGTGCTTGGCCTCCGTTCTGCTGGACATATTTGCGCAAGTAGGTAGCGGCATCCGTGACATCGTACGGCCGTGCTCTCGCCATTTGCTCCGCTCGCCGGTCCCGCGCCAGCCGGTGTGTCTTGGATGCGAGAGCGTAAATCCACGGCGCCGCAACAATTCTCAGGCCATGCTTTTCGAAGACGATCTCATTCTGTTGGAGGGCTTGCTCGGTGATCTGCCGGTGCACTGGCGGCGAAAGCCACATCTGCGTCTCGTTGTTGAACCACTGGGAACCCAGAGGCTTGCTGCACTGTCTCTCCGCGAAGTGAGCCGCTTCATCGATCGCTACGCGTTGGTCGTTGTTGAGATGGGTGCCCATGAAGTCAAGATCGTGGGTGGAAAGCCTGGAACCAAGCAGCAAGATATTGACAGCTCCGCCGACGGCAATGACTGTCAGCGTCTGGCCTTTGGAAGCCAGATAGTCGCTCATGTATGTGAGGGCGATGCGCATCGTTTCGCGGTCAATCTCGTGGTCGGTAGCTTGAATCGGGACGCCGTTCGCGTCAAGTCGCGGGCGTGGCACCTGGAGGATGAGGTCCGATGGGCTTCCAATCTGCATTGGCGGTGGCTCTATATCTACGCGTGGTTGAACTTTACGCTTGACTTTCGAAACGAGGCGCTTCATCGTTGCAATTTCGGGACGGTGATCTTATGATAAGGAGAGTTGAGGTGGCACCAGACTTTGTGGGACACTGATACTCTTGTATACTCGGAGTCTACTCCAAGCTTTGGACTCACGGCAAAACCCTCATACCAGACGAGGCTTCGACAAGGCTGTCCAGGCTTGAAACATTTGGCGCCCGTCAAGTAGAAGAGCTTCGTCGCCTTAGCTGGCGCTTCGCACGTGCATCAATCAGCTCTCTGCGTGCATTTCAAGGCACCTCTGCGAATCTATGAGCACAGCCCGCGCTTGAAGCGGCGACTCTACACTGCGCCGCTTTCTTCCTTGCCTTCGACTCCTTGTCACCAAGAACCATATCCGCTGTCACCAGCCAACCGACGACCTGTCTTGCCCGAGCAGGCAGGGCTTCGGTTGGAACCTTGGATCCGCGCTTCGAAAAGGTCACCAAGGTGCTCCGGAGTATCGCAAGATGCGCACGAGCAAAGATAGAACTACCCAGCGATACGCGCTGGCCTCGTTCGCGCGCGCTTCACGGCCAATGCCGCCGGCTCAGTTCGCTCAATTACCTCGAGACATTCGGCGTTTGCCACTGAGTTCTTGAGCAGCGCCTCTGAATATGGCTACCGAAACGCCCGTATTACACCTTCGACTCCCTCGACAAAGGTTGCGGAAGACTGCAGCACATCTGCTCGAGCTGCGAAACGACACAACACTGTCACCAGTTCCGCGCGAGAACCCTCTGGAACCCTCGGTCCGAATCGTCTGCATATCAGATACGCATAATCTGCAACCCTCGCTTCCACCCGGCGACTTGCTTGTCCACGCGGGAGACCTCACTGAATGGGGCACATTCGACGAACTACAAAAGCAACTCAGCTGGCTCTCCTCCCAGCCTCATCAGTACAAGATCGTCATCGCTGGCAACCACGATCTTCTCCTCGACGACCACTTCCTGAACCGACATCCTGAACGTCGCGATTCGAAAGGCCGGACGAGACATGACCTCGACTTTGGCTCCGTGACTTATCTCCAGGATGAATGTGTCACGCTATCGTTCGCTAGAGAGAAACGCTCGTTGAGTATCTACGGGTCTCCCTGGACTCCTCGATACGGTACCTCAGCATTCCAATATCCTCGTGACGACGACGTATGGAGTAACCGGGTGCCAGCTTCTGTCGACATTCTCATCACTCATGGTCCACCAGCTGGATTCAACAATATCAAACCGTCGGCCGGATGCTCGTACTTACGTCAGGAAGTGGCGAGAGTGAAGCCCAAATTGATGGTCTTTGGACATATACACGCCGCGAGGGGCGAGCAAACGGTCACGTTTGATGCGGCGCAGTCACTTTATGATGGCATCGTCGAAGGTTCGCGAGGGTGGGAATCTGTTCTTTTGCTCGCTGGCGCGGTTGCGTGGGCTCAGGTTCAGCGCTGGTGTGGTCGTGAATCGAGGAGCACGAGGATGATCAATGCGGCGGTGGTTGATGGAATGGATAAGGAGGTCGCACTAGCGGCCTTATCTCTCGAGCTGTGAGGCGGCTACGAAATGGCAATTTTCCATCCAACGAGTCTCCCGAAGGGCATTACTCGACAAGGCATCCGGGATAGGGCTTGGATGAGGTGCATTATCTCAGGGTGCATGTGGCTCGAATACGACATTGCAACGGATCACGAAGCAGAAGGGCTTTTGAAATCATCCTGCGCGCTAAGGCTTGTCACTCAGTCTCGATCGAACGCACGATAGTGCTAGATTGGGGTACATCATCCGAGTCTAAGACTGCTCCCGCGCAGAGTACTACTGCACCAGCAGGCCCGTGAAACCCAAGCAAACACTGCAGTCCGGGATCATCCGCACAAAAGCAAACAGATATGTTCAACAAACTTCCCCTCTCCAACCAATCAAGTAAAACCTCCCATTTGGCCGCTTCGCAAGAAATCGGGCTTGTAGTAATATAACGAAGTGGAAATCGGTTTTCTGGACTCGTGAAGTTTCTTTTGCTGTTTCGTTCGTCGGGTATGGAAAAGGAGACTTCTTCTTTTGGCCTGAGGATTGATTGATCGATCGAGTGAGTGATTTCGGAGTGGTTTGATATTGTTGTTTTTGTTGTGATGTGTTGATGTTGCGCGAGTTCGAGCCATTGTTGATACCAAGTGTCCCTCATTGTGGTCCCATGGACGCATAAGTCTGCTGCTAACCTACTATTCGACAGGATTCTTCGTCTCTGCGAAATATTCATCGACGACAACCTCTCCATCAAGATCATCCCTCTACAACAATCTCTCCGTCCTACAGGCATTTACTGAGGACCCCTTTCCGCACACGTCCCTGGGAACACACACAGACAAGCACAACCCCTTGAAGGCTCGTGCGTCGTCGACTCACGATGAACACGGAGAACCTCGATACTAACAATTCGTTCAATTAAAACCTACCTCTATTACCTCACTACCTCCACCCCTACGAAAAGATATCACTCCAATACCTCTCACCCCTCAACCCCTCAAACCACTTCTTCGCCTCCTCCTCCGTGCACCCCTTATACTCCACATAAATCCTCTGCACAACATCCACCAACGCCGCACCCACCACACCCGCTCCACAAATATACATACACGCATCCTTCTGGATCAACTCCACCATCTCCTTGCGATCATGCCACACCCGATGCTGCACGAATTTACACCCCTCACTCTTCTCCGGCGCGAAAGTGTACGCTCTGCGGACATCCACGGCCCCGGATTTCGTCCAGGCGTCGAATTCAGAGCGGTACATGTCGTCTTCGTCGGGGGCGTTGCAGCCGAAGAAGAGGATTGCTGGACCGAGGTTCTTGCCGGCTGCGATTTTGACGGCGCGTTCTTCGACGAAGGCGCGGAAGGGCGCGAGTCCGGTGCCGGCGCAGGCCATGAGTACGGGTTTGCTGTCGTCTGAGGGGAGGTGGAAACCTGCGTGGCTTGGTCGGAGGGCGACTTGGATGTGATCGCCTGGTTGTGCGCGTGCCATGTAATTCGAGGCGACTCCTAGGAAGCGTTTGCCGTCGGCTGGGGAGGCGGGGTTGGCGGGAGCGTCGAGCACGGAGTAAGTGAGAGATGCGGAGCCGGGGTCAACAAGTGGGGAGGAGGAGATGCTGTATTGCCTTGTGCGCATGCTGGGAACGGCGGCAAGGAATTGGGAGAGTGTATAGGTCGCTGTGGGGTAGGTTTCGAGGAGTTCGAGGAGGGAAGGGGTTTTGGTTTTCGCGGCGGGTTTGAGAGAAGTGTTGGTAAGGGACTGGCGATCCTTTTCGTCTGGGATGGTGGAAGCGAGTTGGGAGATTTGCTTGTCGGTCGCGGGTTGACCTAGTTCGACGTAGGATGCGAAGACGTCGAAGGCTGAGATTGGTCGACCAGTGGGGATGGTTGTTTGGGAACTGCTGTCGATGGTTATGGTGGCGTCCCAGGTGAGTTTGAAGCGAGCCATGGCACGGCGAACGGAGGGTTCGGGGTTGACGGGTAGCACGGTGAGGTAGTCGCCGGCTTTGTAGTCCGTGCCGGGAGGGAGCTTGAGTTGAATGTGCCGTTTCGCGGGTTTGCCAGGTGCTGTGAGCAGTTTCACGTCTTGGACGACTGCTGCTTGGACATCTTGTCGTAGTTGTTTGACGCGAGATTCGGTGTCGACGGTGATGCTGAGGCCTTCGTCCGAGGATGCGGCTGATTTGCCTGCGCTGAAAGCGGCGTCGACTGCTGGCCAGAGTTTCTCGTCGGTCCATCTGTCGAAAGCGTTGAAGATATCGCCGTCACAGACATCGGCAATACCACGATCGACAAGGCTCTCGGCTCCCTTTTGACCCATCACTTCGTCAATGAGCTTGGGCTGTCGCTGATACGTCGTTACCCACTCCCTGTTGCCCACACCAAAAACGGCATATTTGCTCTTCGCCAAGCTCGAACTTTCATCAGAGTTCAGCCATTTGGAGAACTTCATCGCATTGTCCGGAGGCTGCCCTTCATAACTTGCGGTGATGATGACTGTCGGCTTGTCCGCAGATATGGAAGACATTCCGTTGTCGAGCGTGTCCACATATGCCTTGTAGCCTCTTGACTTGGCAGTGGATCCGAGCGATGATGCGAGTGACTCACACGTCCCGGTGTTGCTGCCATACAAGATATTGATCGTCGTGCCAGCGCTCTCGACTGCAGCCAGCGAAGATGTTCTCGCATGTTGAGTCGTGGCTTTTGCTGACGAAACTTCACCGGAAACTGACACCGCGCCCAGTCGCTCCAGAATACTCGGATCCCGCATAGTAGCACGCATCGTGAAGTTCTTGGGCTTGATGGTCAACGTCATCGCGACTTCCAGCTTGTAAGATGGATCGGTCTTCCGGAAGTTGAAGATTTGCAACAATAAGGCGACTGTCAGTAAAGCCTCCTGCCATGCGAATGCTCTTCCGATGCACCCTCGAACTCCATTACCGAAGGGTTTCCAAGCATGTGCTGGCAACTTGTTGAATATCTCATCCAGCATTCTTTCCGGCTTGAACTCGCTGGCGTCAGTGCCCCAGACTGCTGGATCGGACTGGATCTTTGCTAGCAGACAGTTGATGCCTTGTCCTTTCTTGACAGCATACTGACCACCAATTATATCGTCCTTCAATGCCGTGACTGAGATGGCTGGTGCGGTCGAATGCAGGCGAAGTGTCTCTCGAAGGCAAGCTGTGAGATATGGCAATTTCGAAAGATGGCCGACGTTGACTGCGCCGGAGCCCACGACCTCGTCAACTTCTTGCTGTGCTTTCTTGTAGGCCTCCGGACTTGAAGTGAGCTCGTAGAACAGGAAAGACAGCAGTCCAGAGGTGGTTTCATGGCCGGCCACGAGAAACGTTACCATGTTGTCCACGATGGAGTCGTCGGTCATTCCAACGCCAAGCTTGGGATCTTTATTGTTCAGTAAGGCGTTCAGCAAGTCCTTCTTCTGAGTTCCCTTCTCACGACGTCGTGCGACAAGTTCCGTCGACAGCTTTCGCAAGTAAGCGATGTCCTTGTCGAACTTTGCTCGTTGCGCTCGGAGCACGTAGTCGGCGACATCGGGTCTCCTTGCTCGGTCGCCGGCCGCTGCGAGAACGCCGACCATGGCGTCTACGAATGGATGTAGATCGTCATGATAGAAAGAGTTGAATCTCATATCCATCGAGCAGAGCGGAATGGTATCCAGGGTCAACCGCGTGAAGTCATCAGTGACTGCAATGTCATGATCGGGACCGAATCTCGCCCACTTGAGCACTAATTGCGAAGCGATGTCGTGCTGTTCTGCAAACATGGACTGGATCGGAAGAGGACCGAATGCTGGCATGAGTGTGCGATGGGCGATCTCCCAATTCGTTTCACCAGGGAAGGCTGTAAACAGTCCATCACCGACGACATTCCGCAATTGCACCAACGGTGCTAGAAGATGCTTCTGAAATCGTGTCTCGTCGCAGACTTCGGCAAAGAGCTTGTGGGTTGAAATGAAGAGCGCCTCCTTGCCGATGAGGTTCAGCTGGTATATTTCTCCTACTCTACGTCAGCTCGTGGTCGCTGTGTAGGAACATCATATTACGGTCGTACCGTAACGATCTGCGAGGCTATTCAGACTTCCAAGAGGGTAGCCCATGTCTATGCTCGGTACGTTGCCGATGAGCGGCAGACCCCATGGCCTGGGAACGGTCTTTGTGGACACCATGATGGGTGAAAGAAGGGCAGATGAGGCGACTGGGACGATGGTGATCTCTCCTCCGGTGTTATACAAAGTACCTCTCCACGATGTGAGACTCCGTGGGGGGAGGTCGAGGCATATGTTGACGTCTCACTCTCCACGCTCGCCGCAGCAACATGGTCTTGGTACCGAGAGATGGCGCCCCTCGTCCGCAACGTTTCGGCAGGACCCATTCTTTCCAAACTTTGTCTGCCACACGATCGAACGCTTGCGACAAGAATGGTTGGACGAGCAGGGGCGTCCAGTCATTGTACATACCGATCAACAATCTGATGGCTCGGGAACGACGACGTTCACTCGTATGACAGGCATCCAGCATGTCGTGTGGTGATAATCGACTGGCATGTGAAGACCAAGCAACGGTCAGACTCGGCGAGCGATTGGCTGGGTCGTTCATATGGAATCCACAATTCAGCCACAACGTGGTCGTTTTGCTCAAGCCTATGATATCCACGCTCAGAGCCGCAAGTACACATGCGAGCTGCGATTCCACTTGTGGACTCTGTAAACGATCACGAGCTCGAAAGCGATGATAAGATTGTTGTAAGCATCGGAAGAACTTCGATATATGGTGATGGTGATGACCAGGGACGGACTTCCTTCCAGTGACGGGAGTCAACTTGTATCTCATCAGCACCGAGGAGCCTGCCTGCAACGCGGGCTCGTTGATCACGCCGACCAGTTTCTGACGATGGCGTCTCCCGCGAGGAGGGAGAAAGCGGATTCCTCCTCATCAACGGCTCGATTTGAGCACGCTTCATACACTTCGATGTACAGAAAGAGGTTTGGCAGACCCAAAGTCTCGCGATGAGTCTGTTTGGAGTTCGATAGTGTTGTGCAGCGTACAGATTCGGAACGGAAGGATGAATCTCGCATAAAGCAGCTGCAGCTCGTACCTGATTATGTAAGGTCGTTCCGCGTGGAAATTCCGACTTCTAGACCCGGCACTTGAAAAACTCAGAATCACCGTCCTCGATATCTGACGACTCGGATTACATATCGAGAAAAGCTAGCGGCGGCGTAGTCTCTCCGTCGGGCAAACATTCCACCATGGCAGCCCTGATCGATATATATCGTGCTAGAGGCAAAGGACGACCTCACTATCCCAGCAGTTCTCCTACAAGCCCACCATGACCGACAGCAAGCAACAAACCTCCAAGGCCTTCCGGCAATTCAGCCTGCCCAATGGCAGCGTTCTCAAGAATCGCATTGCCAAGGCAGCAATGCAAGAAGGCATGGCAAACGTCGCGATTCATAATCAGCCCTCAGACGCTATTGTACGACTATACGAAGCATGGGGTACAGGCGGCTCTGGTCTGATCCTCAGTGGTCACGTTATGCTCGATCCGACGGCACTTTCCTCTCCCGGTGATATTCTTCTCGCAGAAGACTCCGGCGCATTTGACGAACAACTCTGGCGACGATGGATTGCCACGACACAGAAGGACGGTGCGCAATTCTGGTTCCAGGTCAACCATCCTGGCCGGCAGGTCCAGAAAGGCTCGGGCTTCCCAACGTATGCTCCATCTGAGGTGGCGTTGAACATGGGAGCCATGAGCAGCGCGTTCGAGAAGCCGAGGGCTATGACAGAGGAGCACATTCAGGACATCATTCGACGATTCACCTGGACCGCCCGCAAAGCAGAGGAGCTCGGCGCATCTGGAGTGGAGATTCATGCCGCTCACGGATATCTGATCTCGCAATTTCTGAACCCGAATTCGAACAAGCGAACGGACCAGTGGGGAGGCTCATTGGAGAATCGATCACGATTGCTGTTCGAAGTGGTCAAGGCTGTGCGCAGGGAGACATCAGAAAAATTTGGCGTCTCGGTGAAGATCAACTCCTCGGACTTTCAGAAGGGTGGCTTCACTACAGAAGAACTTCTGTGGGTCGTTGAGCAGCTTAACACGATGGGCCTTGACTTCTTGGAGCTCTCCGGAGGATCGTACGAGCAGCCAGCCATGTCCGGGTTCAAAGGCAAAGCGGCGAGGTATGTTCAAGTGCTGAATGTGCTCACCACAGACATCACTAACCCAACCTAGCACCATCGCCCGCGAAGCATACTTTCTCGAAGCCGCACAGGAGCTCCAAGCCACGGCGAAAATGCCTCTGATGGTCACGGGCGGAATCTCACACCTCTCCACCCTCGAAACCGTGGTCAACTCCTCCGACAACATCATCGCGGGCGTCGGCTCCGCGCTAGGCTACATACCCGACCTGCCCAACCGCTGGCAACGAGGCGAGGATCCCGCGCCGCAAGTCAAACCCGCCTCATGGCTTCCGCGGCCGCTTCAGGCGGTTTCGAAGATCATGGCTGTGAGGTATAACATGAACAGAGTCGGAGAAGACAAGAAGCCGTGGTTAAACGTGTGGCCTGCCTTTGGCTTGATCATGTGTCAGATTGCGGAGTTGAAGCACATGAAGCTGTACAAGCAGTGGGCTGCTTCTTTGATGAAGAGCGAGAAGGGCCAATAGATGGCGTTCGAGAGTAATATCTAATACCCTGGTAGCAGCAACATCATCTTTCGCCAGTTGCCTAATTCACGAGCGGAATCTCCGGATTGTGTTGATCAGTTGGAGACGATGCAAGATCTTCGTCGACACCTGATGGATCAAGCTCGAATTGACGCGGTCTGTCAAATGCCGACGACTACTTGCATGATCAGCTGGCGGACGACATTCACATGTGTCACAAATTGGAAGCACTTCACATGCACCACCGCTTGCTTCAAGAGGACCATTCGTCTTGAACATCAAGATGCACCGGAGATGACCTTCCCGCCGAGCCGCAAGTCAACAATGAAGTGAAAAGAAGTCCAGGCTTATTGTCCGACGATTCGAGGAATTTCATTGTCCGCGTCACTTTCGCATTGTCAGAAACGCCATTCACTGGTATCATTGTCCGACACAAAACACCTTTCTTCCCATTGTGCGTCGTAATTCCTCTCTCCTCTTCTTATATGTCTTCAAATCTCCCAGCTACCAAGTCCTCTCCTTCATCATCTCCCTCAAGACCAACCAACCTAACCTCAAACTTCAACTCCGACTCGACTTTTGCTCTGGCTAGCAAGTCACACACACACACACACACAAACAAGATGCATCACCGTCACCACAACCGCGGCCTCTTCCGCAAGATCTCCTCGCGTGATGCAGACGAGCCCATGACCACCAGCACCTCTACCTCAGTCCGCTACAACACCGTCACCGTCATGGACGCTACTCCAACTCCCTCCACTAGCCAGCGCTCCACTACAGACAACGACGAGCTCCCAACCATGGCAACGATCAAGACTGCTTCGACCTCCACCTCCTCCACCAAAGATGAGAACGACAGCAACGAGAAAAATGACTACCCCTACCCAACCAAGGCTTTCTCCAACAAAGTCGCCTCCAGCAGCAGCAGCAGCGGAAGCGCCAGCAAGCCCACCGAAACCACGATTTCCACGGCAAAACTCAACAAGCTCAACACCGATCACCGTAACATGGCGATTGCACTGAGTATGTTTGCGCTGTTCGTCACGGGTGCGTTTGCGCTTTGGTTGTGGTTGTGTGTGAGGAAGCGTAAGGGGAAGAAGGCGGGTGGGAAAGGAGGGAGGAAGTGGTTTGGTACGAAGAGTGCTGTTTGAGGGACTTCGGCAATCTTGACGAAGTCTGAGACTGCGATTGTATTGGGCTCGAAGGTTTGAGATCATGGGGAAGGCTTTTGGGTTTTCTTTGGTATTGTTCTAACAGCATGGACCTGCGGGTTCAAGGCGTAGACAGCGTTTGGTATCGAGCTTTCGGCAGTGCATCAAAGGAGACATCTTGGGAGACAACAGCATAAATCACAAAACAGACAGACATACTACAATGGACTCACAAACTACAATCAGATTCACACTTCGCTTCTCATCTACGTTTACATTGTCATAACCTGTCAGATCCTGGCGTCTACGGCCATGCTGCCCCTTTTCCACCGAGCCGAGACAGTGCGGACATTGGCATCCTCTACCTCCGTGCTTCCGCTCAACCTGCACCGTCCAAGCCAACCGAGCGAAATCTGTACAGTGAAGAATGCGCGAGGTCTTGAGGAGTTTGGCATCGAACTCCGTTTCATAATGACAACACGTTCCTGTGGATAATGTGTTCCCTGTCATCGCTTACATTTGACTAGACGAAGTGCACATGGGCAGCTTGGAGCGTGCAGTTTGAGCGGAAGCATGGAGGTACCTCGACTGCTACATTGTCTTCGAAAGTCTTTGTTCCCGAGCATGGATTGCTATTCACGACCTTTGTGAGATTGTGTATGAAAGGCATTGTGTCTCAATCAAAAGACCTCCACAATGCCTTTCACAACCTAACAAAGGGCACCTGTTCCGCAGCATATACATAAGATCAGCATGTCCAACAATCTCATACGATACTCTCCATCTTGCATTGACTTCCCAGCGAACTCTTGCACCCTCACATCAACCCTCAGCCCACACAGCCCCTTTCCAAACCCCACAAGAAGAGTTGACCTCTCAAAATGGGTGCCACCGACCCCGCCGCTCGCCACGGCGTCCGCAACTCAGTCATCGGTCTCGTCAGCATCGCCGCCGCCGTCGTCTTCATCCTGCTCCTCAGCATGTTCCTGCAACGCCGTAAGAACAACCGCTTCAACCCTCCTCTGCCCGTCAATTCACCTCCGCTGTCTGCCTGGGGCAAAGTGAAGGAGTTTTGGTCGGGTGCTAACAGAGAGGTCGTGGTGGTGAAGAGTGATGTGGAGAGCCAGATGAAGGGTAAGCAGGTGGTGAGTGGAGTGACGGTGCCGGCGCCGACGTTTCTTGTGACGAGGCCGACTACGATGGGCGTGCCGACTCCGGGTCCGGGACCGAAGGTGGGTAAGAGGTTTTATGCTTCTTTGCAGGTGGTGAAGGAGGGAGAGTGATGGTGAGGTACCGTAGGTCGTGGTCGGTTGCTGGTTGATCGATCCAATGGCGAAACAATCGAAAGTTCGCTTTTCAAAACGGCGTTTCCTCGTCAAGTCACTTCCAAGTTGTCCATGTAGTTGATAAGCGCATTCACGTCCGCGCAGCTTCTTTTCCATGCTCCTGCCTTTTCTCAGCAATATAGACAGACGTTCAACATTCCTCTTTCTCTGCACACCGGGCACAGTCTCAGTTCCGCGCACGACAAACACAACCCACACTGGTCAATCATGGATCTCACTAGTAGGCTACGCGGGTATGCTTGTCATCGCTTCGCAGTCTCATTCCTTTCACTGACATCTGAACTAGGTTCTGGGAATCTGGCAAGTTCTCCGACTTCACAATCAAATGTGGTCCGCACGAATTCCAGGTCCACAAGGTCGTCATCTCCGCGAGGTCCCCGTATTTCGAAGCCGCATGCTCGAGCAACTCTTTCAAAGAGGGCGAATCCGCAATGATTGAACTCGCATCGGACAAAGACGATCCGTCGTGTGACGATCCCGAAGCAGTGAAGAGCATGATCGCATGGTTCTACCACGACGACTATGAGGTGGAGAAGCTTGATCGTCCTCCATCCAGAAGTACGACGCCGTCCAAGGATGATGGAAATGCGCTCGCGCACGCCAGAGTGTTTGCTGTGTCCGTGAAGTACGACGTAAGTGATGAAAGGCGGCTCATTCATGCACTTACAATCATTCAGCGACTGACCACATGCCCAGGTACCAAGTCTGCGAACCATAGCTGTCCGCAAGTTTCGACGGGCTATGAAGGTCTACCCGGAACATGCGAGCGTTGCGGCAGCGATCACTGTCGCTTTCACTACTACACCGGACGATGTTCGAGAGTTGCGCGATATTGTGTCCGAATTGCTCGTTACCAGGAAGACTTTGCTCAGCAGAGAAGACGTCGGCACCGCCGTTAATGACGTTCCGGGATTGGCACTCGACTTGGCTCGCAGGCTCCAGTCCAAGCTTGAGACTGAGAAGAAGAAGGAATGGCACGCCGAGTGTCTCAGTTGCGGCAATACAGAGACCGAGGACATCAAGTGCCTTCGCTGTGGGCTCTATGGCGACGTCGGTGCGGTGAGACCTTGATTTAAAAGATCACTGAAGTGGCTGCGAGCTCCTTGTCAGGATTTATGATTAGAGAAACAATGAGAGGTTTGCTTCACAAACTTATTTGCTCTTCCTCGTCGCCATGTTCTCCATTTTCAGTGATTCTGAGCATAATCGCAGCGCGCTCCTGCCGAATGCGGTTAGTCAGCTACTGGCCTCGTGAGCAGGTTCCAAGACAGCGTTTGCGGGATGAACATCTCAGCTCTGTCTGAAATCTCTGTCTCTCGCTTCGACACCAACGTCCAGTCTGCGATCAAAATCGGACAGACTGCCACGATGTCTCCGGAAGAATGCCTCAAGAAGGGGCTGTGTGAGTATGATGCGCCTTGCTTGAATCGACTTCAATTCACTGACCATTGGACAGCTTGTACAGACTCGGCACTTTCACCGACTTCACCATCAAATACGGCTCTTGTGTGGCCGGCGTGCACAAGGCAATAATCTGCGCGCAGTCAGAATACTTCAAGATCGCTTGCGACAGCAACAGCTTCAAGGAGGGAAGAACAAATACGATCACACTTGATACCTCGGACGATCCAGCGAGTGATGATCCAGAGGCCGTGGGCAAAATGATCCACTACTTCTACTTCCTCGACTATGAGGTCGGCAAGCGTGGTGCTGGCCTCGAGACTCCTGCTGTCGCAGCAGACCTAGTATCCGAAGACGACCACGCACTCGCCCATGCCAAGATCTTCGCGGTGGCAGAGAAGTACCAAGTAAGGAGCCCTATCTGGAGTTTCCGACAGTGTTCGAGTAACTGAGTCTGAGGCTAATGATACTGCCAGGTACCAGGATTGAAAGAGCTGGCGGTCGGGAAATTCAAGGCCGCCATGGAGGTCCACGAGAAGCATCCCGACTTCGCAGAGGTTGTCACCACTGTGTTCGCCACCACGCCAGAGACCGTCCGAGACTTGCGCGACATCGTATCGACGAGACTAACGACCAATCCCAATTTGCTAGACAGCAAGGACATTGAGAGCGCAGTCAACAGCGTGAGCGGATTGACATTTGAGCTGCTCCGTCAAGCCCACAAGGCGACAGCGGCGCTAAAAATGTCACGGACAAACTGGGGTCCTCCAACGACGTGCTACAGATGTCTTCGATTTGCGAAACGGTGCGGGACCTGTAAATAGAGGATGCTGCACTCGGTTTGGCGGGCGATGCTTACGCGATCCGGACAATTGTTAGCTCAGTTGTTGAGGTAGCCGGCCATGATCTAGGAGCGTTGGCATATTTCTGCGAACAGTCAGGCCCGCGCGGATGCACTGATGCATTGGTGTTTCGGTGATGGAAAAGGCCATGCTTGGCCGGCGGGAGGATGAAATTCGTTCCATAGCACTAGCCATGATTTCAGCACGGTGCACCATTGCGAAGGATACACACGACTCGTCCGCTGCCGAGCTCTGTTGAGCAGATGATTCGACGTCCAGATTTGTTCACTCCCAATTCTGAATGCACAGCTTGCTTCATTGTCCCCGATCGATGACCAGAATATTGACCGCGAAATTAGCACGTGCAAGACTCCTTGTAATTCACTCGCAACTGACCTTGCATGTGCAGCGTTCGTCCGTAGTGCACAGACCGCATCGCCGTTTGCTGCATGAACATTGTGAGACACCATCGGACCTCTCACCTCTTCGCTCGATCATCGCGACATCCTCTCCCAATCCATGACAAATACCACAACCATGGCAAATCCATCCACCATGACTCCAGAAGATGGCCTCAAGATCGGCCTGGCGAAGTATACTCTTCTCATCACTTCGCCATCGCCAGACCACTGACCTTCATTCCAGCCTCTTCAAGTCTGGAGACTTCTCCGACTTCACCATCAAATGTGGACCATACCACTTTGAAGTCCACAAGGCGGTCATCTGCGCTCAGTCAGAGTTCTTCAAGGCTGCGTGTAAAACGAACAGCTTCAAGGAAGGGAGGGAGAATACCATTACTCTCGACACCTCCGACAAGGACGATCCGAGCTGCGATGATCCAGAAGCGATCAAGCAGCTAGTTCACTTTTTCTATTTTCTCGACTATCAAGTGCCGTCTGTCTTCAAGCCAGTCGAGCCAATCCCAAAGCCCGGCACAGGCAGTCTACCGTCACTCAGGGTCCGCAAGAGACCGAGGACTAGCATATTCTCCTCTACATTCAAGCTTGCGGAGCCGGCGGGCGATGGCAACATGCTCGCGCACGCAAAGATCTTCGCAGCGGCGGTGAAGTACCTTGTAAGTCGCTACTGAGCACTGCTCCAGGGGCGGCATTTGAATGGATCGCTAACGAACCTGGTAGGTCTCTCCGCTCCAAACCATGGCGGCCGCCAAGTTCAAGACTGCAGTCGCATCGAACTCATCTAGCGGACTTTTCGCAGAGACCATCACGGCAGTTTATGCTACCACGTCAGTCGATGTTCGAGAGTTGCGCGATATCATCGAGGAGACTCTTATGGAGAACAAGTCATTATTAGCCAGAACGGACGTCGAGACGGCGATTGATAATGCGAGCGGATTGTCTATCGCATTACTCCGCAAGGCTTTTCCGCAAGCTGCATCATCTCCTGTGGCAACTGGGAAGATTTGCGGATGTGGGAGCTTCAGGAAGAGAACGATTGGCCGGCATCAGTACTGCGAGTGGTGCAATCACTGTTTTCTGCCCGATTGAACGTCGCTGGAGGCGAGATCCGAGCGCGCGAACACAAGCAATCCGAACTCTCAACGGGCGTTTGGAAGTCATGGCGTTATTTCGAGTACGCTTGGTCGCTCGCGGAGCTGACAGCGAGGCTGGCCCAGACCCGGTGAGTATGCGGATCATTGGGAGGATCATTGTCTTGAGCAGCGATTGATGTCTTCACGACTGTAGCCAGATCGGGCCAAAAAGGAGAGCACAGAGCGTTCCTCTGAATAGAGCAACCCACTAGCATTGAGCGAGCTTTGTGTCTATTGCCGAAAGGTTCATCGTACCCGGTAGATGAAGAACAATACTTGATTCGACGAGCAAGCATAGCAAATAGCGATTTCGACCGAAACGTTGCAGTTGCAGGATCTCCAGTGAAAACAGAGACTTATGGGCCAGCCAGGGACGAACCGGGACAGATCTTTTGCACATCCGATTTCTGGTATTGGTGAGAGCGTTGAGTGCGGCCCATTTGTGGAGCAAGCAGAACGGGCACGCTTTTCATCGTCCACGTACCAGGTACACGCAGTGCAAGGACTGGGTTTCGATACCACCCCAGCCGATTCACGGCATTCGGCGGCTCCTTGACGACGACATTCCCGCTGTTTGCCCAGCTTTCATCAGAAGCGGTTGGGAGGTGAGGTGGGACTTCGCTGACATGTGAAAGTGTGTGAAGCATGTGAAGTGGGTAAAGTGGGCCAAGCCACCGCCAACCGGGTGCCTCGATCTTCACATCCGCCCTAAAAGTTCGCCGCGATCTCAGGCAGCATTTTGGGGCGAGTTGTGCCGAATCGCTCGTATCTGGTCCTGGTACCGTGACGTCCTCGTGCGAGAATCTTTCCTTGTGTAGTTAATGCGTTCGGTCGGCCTCGTGTCGGTGATGGAAAGTCCCTCACGGAGAGCACGCAAAAGCGAGAATAGAAGTGCGCACAATCGAGACTCTTGCCTCGCTCCGCAAGACCCTTTCACATGCGACATGCACCTGTCCTTGAAGTGAAACCGGGAAGATGCCAGCGGGACTGTCTGTGGACCCCTTGAACCTGCTTCGCCTTGTCTCCTTTTGCCTCGCCCAATTAATTCACTTCAGCCTCTCACACGCCGTTGCGGCTTCAAACTCTCTTTCATGCCACAGGGGCTGATAAACGGGGAGATTCGGTTTCTGGAAGAGATAAGATTTTCAGGTACGGCGGCGGCAGCGACGGACGGCATCCTCCCCGTTGCTTCGAACGTTTTGGTACGTTCGGGTCTGCCGGGAGGTGCGATCCACCAGTGACGACGTGCGCTGACTGGAACTTGAGACGGCGGGATCTCGCTTTCTGACTTGTTCGCTCTGTGCTGTGCTGTCACTTTCTCTTGTCACAATCTCTCGTGCCTGTACTTCGTACTGCCGTGCCTGTGCGTCGCATGCGCTGTCCAGTTCGGTGTCCGTGTGTCGCCAACCCAATCCAACTAAGCCCCTGCCTTTCATCCACCATTCATGCGCCGGCATTACACGCGACTCTGCTTCTGACAATAATGTCGCTCCCTTCTCCTCCCACCACCGCCTCCACCGATCCACCACTCTCTCCGCTCTCCGCATCCGCATCGACCTCGCAACCACCTCGCCGTGCGAAAAGTCCGCCACTTGCATTCGAGAAGACGCCAAACGACTCCCTTTACGCTCCGATCTTCCCAAATCGACGTCGCGAAAGTCCATCCGGGTCGCCTGCCAACATGGGTTTCGCCAGCCCTCCCACACCCGGCGAGCGCGACCTCCAGGTGATCGTGGATCGTCAGGCCAATGCTTTTGAGAAGATGTATGAGGCATTCCAAGCCGAAAGAGATGTTTGGAAATTGGAGAAACAGCGACTCCATGGCAGGATTGCGGCATTGGAACAATTGCTTAAGAGCAGTGATCATTGGAGGTGAGTTGGATTTGATGCGCACATCGACAGGACTGGCACTGACACTCTGCTATAGCCCTGCGAAGTCGCCAATCACCACGCCTGGTGGTGACATATCCTCTCCTCAATCGCGCGCCTTACACGGCGGAATCACATTACCTACCATCGCGGAAGACGAGAACATACCTCCACTAGCGGAACGTCGTGAATGCGCTCCGAAGTCAATAGAACTCACACCACCTCCAGCACTGAGCAAGCGGACCAGTGCAGTGACCTACAAAGACGCCGATGGGTTTCAAGTGGAGGAGATTCCTGCCTCAGAGACACATCAATCGGGCCGTCTCTCACCACCACCGCCGAACAACCGCACTCATGCTGGACACACACCAATACGGATACCTCGGAGACCCACGCCACCGCCGGCCGGCTTGTCTTTGGATGATGTGGAGGATACACCAACGAGGACCAATACACATATCAACACTCTACTGTCTCAGACGAAAGAGGAGGACGAAGACGTTGCGTTAAAGGGACCGCTGAACATGCCTGAGCTACCACACCAGGCAGATGGATCGAACTTCACTTTGGAGATGCTCTCCAAGAAATTGGAGCAAATAGTAAAGGACCCAGAAGGCCAAAGCAGTAGACCGATGGTGTTCGCACAACCCAGTCCAGGCCTCGCATCGCCTGCAAACGAGCCTGCCGATCGAGAGAGTCAGACCATCAGTCCGCGCTCGAAATCGAAGTACGTTCCAGCGGACTCAAAGTCCTCATCTTGATACGTACTTACACTTCCTCCCCTAGACTCGGTGAAACTCCTCTCGCGCCGGCTAGCACTCTCATCGACCAGCCACCTACCACCACCGAATCGCCAGCAACCATCGCCTCACCCGACAAGGGAGGTGTCATGTCTCCGCAAGAGATTCACGAAGCCAAAATCCACAACGACTTCGAACAAGGCGGAATCCGATTGAAGAAGAAATCAAGCACGAACTTTGGCACGCCGTTTGGGACGATTGGAGGGTTTCCGGGGAGGAAGACATCGTAGGCGAAGGCGATGATAGAGCATTGACATTCATTTGCATTTTTCATATTGTAAAGGAGCATGGCGAGCAAGCGAGCGAAAATTTGGGACAGGGACGGAAGAAGAGATACCCACAAGGAAAGAAAGGTACAGCGAAGCGCACAACCGCATTTGCAAAGAGCATGGAATAGAGCGCCCTGGATGGGCTGCAGAGTAGGCTAACTGCATTACTGTATATGCTTTCAAATGGAGAATCATTACAGTCTGACTATTTACATCACCAGTCGAGTAGACATGCGTCCCTGAGAATCAGCCGCAGTCGAGATCCAGCCATCGCATGAAATTCGGTATCAGCGTTGCATGTGAGCGATAAGCCTTCGAGCCTCTCCTTGCTTCACTTCACCTGTCAAAACGCCACGGCACGCGTACAGGCGCGTGTCAGAAGCTTGCATGCCTCAATCCCAGAATCTAGATCGTCAATGCATACTCTTGGTGATGGTGGGTGCGATCGTCCAGAAATGGGAGAAGAGAGGATAAGTACTACAGGCCACTCCCTTCGCTTCTGTTCTGCCTCGCGCATCTTCTTTCCGTTCGCTCGCGTCTCGAACCGACAAGTCAAACCCTCCTATAAAGCGATACCACCACCATGCGTCTCTCAACCACAGCAACCGTATCGCTCGCCGCCTTCGCCGTCCTCACGTCCAGCAAACCCATCCCCACTTCATTCAGCGAAGTCGAACGTCGCTGGGCTGATGGCGAGTCAGAAATAAGCCTCCCCTGCCCACATCTTCTTCACTTGAACTTCACCTCCTCCTCTCTTTCCGATCTCTCCGTCGTGGTCCATGGCGGCTAATGGACATCCACCCTTCCCACAGCGCGACATCCACCCCAACTTCTCCCACCGCGACATGACGCCCGCGTGGCCCATTCTCGACCACCGCACTTCTTCCTCGGACTTTCCGATCTTCTCGACGGCGACGGATGCGAGGACGTTGAGGGAAAGGGAGAGGGCG
This sequence comes from Zymoseptoria tritici IPO323, assembly GCF_000219625.1. Lineage (NCBI taxonomy): Eukaryota > Fungi > Ascomycota > Dothideomycetes > Mycosphaerellales > Mycosphaerellaceae > Zymoseptoria > Zymoseptoria tritici. Next base: position 2,861,506 of record NC_018216.1, on the reverse strand, counting down.
AAGAAGAAGAACGGATTGAGAGCGTTCGTGGAGCGGATGATTAAGGGAAGGGAAGTGAAGGAGGTTGATGAGGAGGAGGTTATGATCAGGCCGAGGAGGGAGGTGGGGAATTATTTGAGCGAATGAGATGAGAGGTGCGTCGTGGGTCGAGGTCGATTGTATGATCAATTGTTTGGTGGTATGTGTAAGTCAAGAAGAACGATGAATGCAAGTGGCAAACACCGACTGCAGTCAACCTCCAGCATCGTGATGAATCTCCAAAGTCGAACGCCAGAAAAACCAAATCGCCGGGGGGTATCTCTCAAAGCAAAAACCCTGCGCAGGACCATGTCAGTCCAATGGTATCACCAAACACCACCCACACCCACATACCGTCAAACGCCACGCTAAAGATCAACCCTCAGTCCGATAGGAGATTCAATTCCCATCGAAATCACCTTGCATCACCGCATCCACCCTCCCCAGCAATGTCCGTAGAGCATTCAGCTGTTTATTCACCTCCGTCACAGCGCTCAATTTCGACTGGAGTCGCTCACTCATGCGATCGTCTTCGATTCGGATTTCGCGGAGTCGGGTTTCGTTGGCTTGGACTTGGGCGGCGTTGAGGGCGTATTGTTTTTGTAGAGCCTGGATTTTTCGTTAGCATCGGCTTCGGGCTTGTGATGAAGTGGATAGCGGACATACTTGTAGCTTCTCGTGGCGCTCATCAGTAAAGGTGATGCTCATACTGCTGCCGGCCGTGCTGTAGACGCTGCTGCTTGCGGGTGATGATGGATGTGGGAAGTGGTCGCTCGTGGTGCTGTTGCTTGTGCTGTGCGCTCGAGGGGTTTGGTTGTCGATGCTGGTCTCGCTTGATTGCTGCGAATTTGGAAGTCAGTGAAGCTCTTGAACTTTCCTCCTCCTCATGCAACCTGCGCAACGCACCTGCAACATTCCCAATTCCAAGTGTCGCCGCTTCGCTGATCGCGCCATCCAGTCCGGCTGACGTGTTGTTGTGGTTGTTGTGGCCATCCTGGCGACCTTGTTCGAGGTGTAGGTGGGAAGCCCAGAGTGGTGTTTGTAGTGGATCCGACGGCCGTGTTGTACCAGTCGTTGTGATGCAGGTTCCCGTCGATCAGCGCCAGGCTGCTACTATCCAGCAAACAAGCTCGTGACAAAGTGATATTCAACCTGCCGCGATCATATGATAACCGTAACTGAAGGCCGGACTCGCGTTATTTCCAACAAGTTCTTTCGCGCGAAAGTTGTCCCGATTCCTTCAGATATGTGTGCGAATTTGAAATTTGTGTAGAATCAGACAAAAGAACTTCACCGCCAGAGAATTAGACCAACTCAAGACAAGTCTCAGCAAATGATTCTCCACTCTTGCAATCGTCTCGGCACCAACAGAAGCGAAGTGGAGGAGGAAGAGGATAAGAGAGAAGATAGGACCGCTCGCGCATCGCGCGGGATGCAACTCACCCATGGTCCCTACAAGTAGTGTTGTACACCGTCCGTCGCCGCCAGGCGCAAAACCAACGCACCCATGCCAATATGACGTCTCAGGATGCCAACCTGGAAGGTAGCTCCACAGCAGTGCGCGTGCTCTAGACCGACGAGATGGGTGTGGGTGACGGAAATGAGGTGAAAGGTCATTGGTAAGTGACCGTTTGAGATGCTCCGACCAAGGGAGAGCCCTGTACTAGTCTCGGTAAGGCGGGAGGTAGTCCACCACGCGAGCAAGGGTGATATGAGCCCCATTTTGCGACGGGATCTGCGATGGTGTCGCGGCGTGTCGTCAAGAGTTGGCGGGAGAGTGCTTAGTCAATGTAGCATATCGTGTTTGAGGACCGGGATATGGGCCCGTTGGACCTGCAAGGTAGTGGGCATCAACGAGGTGAGTGAGCCGCTGTTGCAGGTACGATGCTCCGACGAGATGCACGTGGCATACCGAGGTATCATGAAACGATGGAGAGGATGGCTGCAGTGTGTCGAGATCGAGATGAACAAGATTACATGATGAAGGAAGATGTTCCTGGGGGGAGATGGAGTTGACCAGAGGAGCCGCATCACTTGCCGAATGCGGGGCGTGCTCGAAGCGAAAAGCGCCCTACCAAAAAACCAAGGTAGTTCTAGCTTCGCTGCCATCGTTTCAGACTTCTCTCGAAACAGGTTCGTCGGCGCAAAAAGCAAGGTGCAGCCCCGCGCAATCGAAAGTCAAAAGAAAGAAATCTATCCTGAGCACCTGAGACTTGCGAGCACAGAAGGTTCGCCTCGTGCATCGAGACTTCTGGTAGGATTTCTTGATACACGAGGCGGACTGAGCTTCCCCAAAATACGAGAGTTCCGGTCAAACTTGCGCTAGCCAGAGGCCGCAAGATGAGCTGGGGAATGGTCAACCATTTTGATCTTCCACTTCCTTGTCGTCGTGCGCCTCGTCTCGGTGAAATCGTGGTCATACTGTGGTATCATCATAAACCTCAAGCTCCTGTACGGTCGCCTGCTCGCCGCTTGCGAGTCCCCGAAACGCCATTCCAACCATGCTGTTATGCAATCTTCGTGGCAATCGTAAATGTCGTCCTGATCCTTCACACCAAAAGCGAATCGTTGTGCTGTCCATTCTATCCCAAACCAAGAATAGCAATCGCGCCGCCCCACAGTCGCTTGACTTCCATCCATTCAGTCTCTGTCAGGTAACCGAACCCAGCAGAGAGCAACACCCAATCGAATACCAAGCTTGAGGCATGGGAACCCGAGCGTGCTCAGACACTCATGGTGAAGTCGTGCTCGATGCCTGGAGTGACCGAGGCCATGAATTTGAGGAAGACGACCAGGTATTGATCAACCCGGATTGCTGGCTCCTCTTGGGACTCCTCGGCCGGCAGTACCTCCCAGTCGCCCTCATTGTCCTTGTCTTTGCCCTTCGACGGCGAGGCAGTCTGATCCTTCTTGATGTTGAGAGCGGCGGTCTGGTCGACGAGTCCCTCCATACCGGTATTGGCTGCCTTTCCGCCGTGCTTGATTTTCTCGGTGCGAAGCTTGAGAGCCGCATCGGCGCGGTCGAGGAGCACTTTCATCACGCTGGCGTGCTTGCATGGGTGAACGGAGGCAGTCTTGATGGGCGGATCTGTGAAGTTGAAGTCCTCGAGGGTCACAGTCTTGTCCTTGTAGTCGCCAACAATGTCCTCCATCATGCTGATAGGCTGGAGAGGGTGGTTCGTGTTCGAGTCGTAGCCGGAGAGGTAGAGGCGTGGTGTGCGATAATATGGAGAATAGGTGATGTACAGCGTGTAGTTACGGAGGCTGTAAATGTGTTAGTAGGAGGTCTTTCCGTCGAGCACAAGAGATGTACTCACCCATCATTGCCGCCCTTCTTCCCAGCGCTGCTGTAATCGCGGATGATAGCTTCATCATCTTCCTCCTCATCCTCCATGTCCGGGATTTCCTCTTCCTCTTCAGCCACATCGAGCTTGCCATCATCACCGACGGTCCTAACATCGCTCACGAGAGAGGCGTCCCTCCGATCCTCACCACTGCTGTTGCCACCTGCCTTTAGCCAGCCATCGTCCGCATCGCCAACTTCTCCGCCCGTCTCTTTCAGCATATCGTGCACGAGCTGATCCTCGCCCGAGGCACTCCCAGCGAAGTCATCCGCCTTGATACGTTTACGGCATGGTACGCCGCGTGTGATGAGATACTGCTTGTCTTCGGGCAGATGGGCAACGCGCTGTGAGGGCGAGGCGGCGGGTTGCCAACTCCAGCTCGGGAACTTGAATGTGAGATAATCGCCGGCCTTGACGAACTCTTCCGGCGTGACCTGGCCGTTCTCGCGAAAGGTCGAGTTGTGAGAGATCGGAGCGAAGCGGTCGCGTAGCGGATCGATGAAGGTGTGGATGAGGTTCTGCATGGTGGTAGCTTTGCGTTGAAGCTGTCGGGGCTTTCGTGTGACTTGAGAGATCCAGTTCTAGTCGGTATGGTCCAAAGATGTCGTTGGAAGGGCAGGAGTACAGTCGAGGGTCGATCACGTTGTTGATGTCTTTGTTGTCGACGGAAGAGAGCTGTACGGTAGCCAGGTTAGTCACAAGGAGGGGTCCTGCGGGGTGGATCAGTCGGCACCTGACCGCCAACAACTTCATTCACTTCGCTCACGGCACCCATCATTTATGCATCGCCCTAAGTATTTGTATCAGGCCATGACGAGGTGTGATACCGTAGTGGTGCTGCCCTTGAGTCTTGCGCCATAGCTTTGGGAGGTCTTCATGACCAAGGCAGCAGCTGCTCGCTATGCTCCCGTCTCTGGTCGACGAGATTCTCTCCTTGTTGATTCCTGATTTGTATCGACTCGAGGATGAAAGGCTGAGCACTTGCTTCAGGCCAGGGACCATCGCCAAAGAGCACACGTCCGCTGCGGTGTTAATACCTTGAGCGTCTCTTTGCAGGACCGCAGACCCACATTGATCACGCCATCATCTTACACTCCATGCTGTTGGGGTTCTACGTGCTCCATTTGTCGACTGGAGTTCCACGATCTTGCTTCGGTCGAAGTCTGACCGTCGCCTTCGTTCTTCAAAGTCATGGCAGGCACGTCTCAGATTCCAGTGCTCGATCTATCATGGGCAGCAGACCCGGACAAGAAGCCCGCTTTGCTACAACAGTTACGATCCGCCTTGTTCGATGTCGGCTTCCTCTACATCACGAATCATGGTGTACAGCAGAGCACCATAACAGGCCTAACAGACCTGCTACCAGCTTTGTTTGCCCTGCCCAACGAAGAGAAGGCCGCGTTGAGCAAGCTCAATAGTCCGCACTTTTTGGGATACAGTGGCTTTGCTGAGGAGACCACGCTGGGCAAGCATGATCTGAGAGAGCAGTTCGATTTTGCTACGGAGCTTCCTGTCGTGTATGATGAGCCTGGAAGTTCCGGACACGCGCTTGACGTGGAGCCAACTGGGTGTCAAGACGGGCGAGACTTCACCAAGCTCTACTGGAGGCTGCGAGGAGGCAATCAATGGCCGGCGGAGAGCTCTCTACCAGGCTTCCAAGAAGCTTTCACCCAATACCACGACGCAGTTCAAGCGCTGTCGTACAGCTTCGTTCATCTCGTCGAGGAGGCCTTCTCCATTCCAGTCGGCACATTTGACCACTTCTTCGGTCGACTGCCTCCAGAGAACACTACGAGCACATTCGAACACCAAAGAAGATTCTTGCCACCCCAACATCGAATAAAGCTCCTTCGCTACCCACCCTCTCAGGGCAACGAAGGAGATCTGGGCGTGGGTGCCCACAAGGACTCCTCTGGCTGGCTGACCTTTCTCTATCAAGTCGGATCCGAGCCAGGTCTCGAAGTCCTCTCCGCTTCCGGTGACTGGATCGCAGCAACACCCATCCCAGGCTCTTTCGTTGTGAACTTCGGCAATGCTTTCGAAGCCGCTACCGAAGGCGCAGTCAAAGCTACGATACACAGAGTCATTGCACCGGGGCCAGAGAGCAATGTGCGGTACTCCATCCCTTTCTTTCAGGGTTTACCGCTGGACATGACTGTGTCGGAGGTGAGAGAGTACATTCCTGAGCATGTTCGGAGGTTGCGGAAGGATAGTGGGCAGGTGGAAGATGGGCTTTCGGCTTTTCTGGATCCGAGATGGGATTCGCTTGGTGAGAGTCAGTTGAGGAAGTGGATCAGAAGTCACAAAGACGTGGCGTTGAAGTGGTATGGGAAGGAAGTGGTGAATTACTACGCTAATTGACCACGGTTCGCCATAGTACCTGCATCCTCCGATCGCATTTTGCTTGATTCGTATCCTTAACCCACAAAAGGCGGACTCTGTCGGAGATCATCGCCGACTAGGTTCCTGTTACCATGATCACTCTCCATAAAAGCAGCCGAGCTTGTGTCTCGTCTGCTGTGAGCACTTGCGTTGTGCGCCACCCTGAAGCCATTGTTTCACTTGTTGGTCTTCAGCTTCAGCAGGTCAAATGCCAGCCCGTCGATGCTGCGGATCGTTGCTTCGACCTCCTTGCTCTGCAGCGACTTCGGGTTCTTCAAGATCGTCCGAGCAACGACTTCTCGCAGCTCTCGAACCTCGTCTGGTGTGGAGCTGTACACCTCCTCGATGACGCTGGGAAAGTCGTTGTGCGACCACTGGGTTTTGATGGTGTTCTGGAATTTGTCGACGGCGGCTCGCTTGAGAGCTGGAACGCCGTACTTGAGCGCAATGGCGAACACGCGAGCATGGCCGATCATGTCGTCGCTAGCGGTCCTCTTCACTTGCGGCTTACTGAGGACATGCCCGTTGCCGGAGTTGATGGTGAGCTTGATTTTCTTGCGACTGGGCATGCAAGGTTCCTCGAACTCGTAGTCCTGCAGGTAGAAGTAGTCGACCAAGATCTTTACCATTGCTGGGTCGTCGTGAGTGTCATCGGGCTGAGCGTGGTCGAATGGTCGAAGTTCAATGACGCCTTCGATGGACTCCTTGAAGCCTCCGCAAATCACGGCTTCAAAGTAGTCGGACTGAGCAGCGAGGATGATCTTGTGGACGTTGAAGACATGGGCGCCGCATATGATCTTGAAGTCGGACAGCTGACTGGAAGCCAGGTACCTGCTCTGATGGTCAGTGAATGTCGACGTAAGCAATGAGTTGGAGTGATGTACTTCGCAAGACCGCCAGCGAGACTTCCTTCGGTGATAGTCATCTTGATGAGTAGTGAAAGCGGGGTGCGAGTGATGGTGAGTTTGTTGAGAAGGCAGGAGGTGAGGAACGAGTTCGGTGTGAAAGCAGAGGGGTAGGATGTAAGATATACTTTTGATGCCAGCAATCGCCTCAGTTCTGACCTGGAGTGAATGAACTCCGGGTAAGCTTCGGGTGAGCACAGTGGGTGAAGATTGGTGTTTCAAGAGAGGCTGGACCACCTTGAGAGTGAATGGGACCTTGTCAGTAGTCGTAGCCAGACTCATCGAGCACATCGCTCATCTCTTTCAGGAGATCGTAAGCCAGGCCATCAATGTTCTCAATGGTGGCTCTGACAGCATCTCTATGCAGGAGTTCTCGATGGCGCAGCAACTGCACTGTGACGATATCGCGAAGCTCTCGCGCATCCTCTGGTGTCGATGTGTAGACTTCTGCTATCACTTCCTCAATTCCATAGTCGAAGATGCGATACTCAACAGCCTTCTTGAACTTTCTAAGTGCACCATTTTCGAAGCGAAGACACGTCATACTTGACTGCGATGGCGAAGACCTTGGCGTGCGAAAGCATGTCGATTTCCCGGGTGGAGGGTGACGGGCTGCGCTGTGATTGAAAATTTTCAAGGTTCCGGGATCGTCGAATTCAGGGTATGGATGCTCGTCGTCCATTGGTGTCAAGCGAACGGTCTTTGCGATTCCCTCTTCGAAGCCGCCAAGAACAGCCCCCCTGAAAAAGGTAGACTGACCCACCAATAGCACCGCATGGACTTGATAGACGTCTGAGCCGCATATGATGGTGAATCCGGTAAGCTCGCCAGTGCAGAATAGCCTAAAGACAACATCAGCTACGGGCCAGCTCACCGAACAGGAAGAATCCGTACTCGATCATGCCATTTTGCAAATTCCCTGTCGACAGCTCGACCGTGTCGTATCTTGCTGAATCCACAGATTCGTGAATGGGAGCCCAGTCGTCTTGATCAATGAAGAGAGGCATGTCATCGTTATTAGTCCCATCAGGAACCCTACGTAGCGCCATGTCTCCAGTTCTGGATCTGGATCTGCTCATCTTGGTCGTGTTTACTTCGACGCGGGACTTGTATGGTAGTTCTTGAGATCTGGATATATCACCCGGGAGTTGGTGTCGTTGAGGTGTGAAGCTGGCCAGAAGTTGAGTAACGGTTTGACCTCAAGAGGGACAGACGGCGTGCGCTCAACGGCGCATGTTTATCTGGGCATGCGATTGGCGACATGTGAAGACATGTGGGAAACCACCCTTAGCAATATTCCAGATATCAGGTGGTCAGGGCCACGCATTCAGCTGTATCTGCATTGTTGTGGTCAATAACCATACACTGGCTCCCTTCCGCGCTTGAGAATCTCAAAAGCCAATCCCGGGCATCCCTTCACAGCCACTTCGATATCAGGCTTGTCCAATAGCATCGGGTGCCAGCTCAGAACGTTCGCCAAGGCCTCTAGCAGACCTTCATCTCCGGTCAGGTGTTCCGACCGCACGAAGTGGATCATATCCGCCAGCTCTGCCGAATCGAAATGACGTGTCAGCTGAATATTGAGCTTTTTCATCGCCAACGCCTTCAGTCCACCGATGCCATATTTGGTAGCTGCGGCGTATACCTTCGTGTGCACGAGTAGATGAGGCTCGACGGTGGCGTGCGGTGAGGGCGGCGGAACGCCAAAGGTCGCATTTCTGTCAGAGCTGGACAAGGACCAAGTTCCAGCTTGCGGGATCGTGTGGCAATTTATGGTGATGAGTGGCAATGCCTGAGCTGCCATGGCCGTGTTCGGGGGTGACAAGTGCCCGGATGCTCGCATCACGCCTGACTGTGGGTAGGAATCCGGGCCTCCGAATGCACACGTAGCTGACATGCCATAGAGCTGCCCGTAGTCGATGGCATCCAAACGCACGCTGGACGTCCTGCTCGCACGATATTTGCTTGGAAATCTGGCACTGGCGGGAGTCGTTGTGGTCGCTTGATAATCGAAAGAATATAGATATTCGACGACTAGCCTGACAATTTCATCCTCCTCGGGCAGGTCGATGCGATGTATGATGTCTGACTATGAATGACAGAGGCGTCAGTATTGTGCACGCCGAATATCGCTGCTGATCTTGCTCACCTCCCATCCGCGTGTTTGGACAGCAGCCTCGAAGAATCGCGAGCGAGGACACACAATCGCTTTATGCACCAGCTGTTCGATGCCATCTCGACCGAAGAGAGACAGATCTGAATACTGCTTCGTCTGGTATAAGTTCGCGAGCCCAGTCTGCAATTCCTGTTCTGGTTGTGAATCCCTTGAGAGCATCATCGTTGCTTCTGTGTCAAGACCCAACAGGCACACGATAGGCGACACGAATACTATTTGTCTGTCGTGTTAAAGACGTGCAAGCAAGGGAGGATTCCTCATCCTATTTTCGTCACATGCGTCGTTCGATTCCCACCTTTGCTGCCAAGCGAGCTGTGTGTATGCTGTGCATCTTGCATCAGCTCAATATCGTTCATGATGAGAAGCATGGTTGCCGTGTACCGATGATATTGGCATGGTAGGAGAAGTGAGGTTGGAAAAGTCTTGCTTGCATTCTGTATTTTCTAAAAATAGGCATGAACAAGAACTCCCTCCTCGTCATCGGCGACCTGACTTCAACTCCATCCTCCAAGCACATTCCATCAAAATGGCGATGAATTCCATCATCAAGCGGATGTGCCCTCGAAGTCCACGTACCGATCCAATGCTTCCTGCAACTTCGTCTCCCTCCAGGCCGCTCGCTTTGACGATATTGCCGCGTGCATCTTGTCTCGCTGCCTCTGCTCGGAACGGATGAGCGCCTCCCTCCTCGGCCCTACCCTGCTCTCCATCTTTATCGGACACCTCAGATCCGGCATCCTTATGGCCTTCACGATGTCTTCATACGGCTTCACCGTCACAGATCTCACTCCCGCCTTTCTGTACAGGGCAAGAATCCGGCCGCTGAACACCTGATGGAGTCTTGTAATCGAGCGCCGTTTAACGTTGGAAGACTTCAACTTTGCTCCACGCTTCATTCCATGCGCGGCCTCGTTGTACTTCAGCTTAGAATAATGTTTCCCAAGCACGTAAGTTCTCCATTCCGCAGGACTTCCATTCGACGTCCGCAGAAAGTCCTCGATCTTGCGATGAATTTCGGAGCCTGCTGGTCGGCGTGCAATCAATTCCTGTTTGACGAGATGTCTGGCAAGCTCCCTTTGGACCGGATTTGCTATGCCGGAAGTGTTAGTCGCAATTGCACGCGCTCTCATCTGGCGGAGATGTTCGAGCGAGCCGGTCTCTGGTACTCGCATGGCAGCGAGGGTCGATTCTTGAAAGGCCGGACCAGACTCCTTATGCTGCGCCACTGGCGCTGGCTCCTTGCAGTGTGCGTTTTGAGCCTTATCCTCGTGACGGCCATGAGCTCCCCACAACTCTGAACTCATGGCTCTGGTCTGGCCAGTTGAGGTCCCTTTCGGCAACGGGGCATGCAGTACGGCTGGCCTGACACAGTCGGACATGGCGAATTCGGTACTCGTCTCGACCGCGTGTCGGCGGCGAGCGCGGTCGATGACCGACTTCACATCGCTGCTCCTACCCACGGGTTTGTCCTTTTCCACCGCGGTCTCCTCTACGAGTAACGGAACACAGCTGACGTTACCCCAGCCCGTCTCCTTCGCACGGGAGTACATAAAGCGCCAATCCCTGAAGCTGAGCTCCGAATGGATGGAGCGGTAATTGGAACCGTAGGGGCTTTCCCGGAGTTCGAACTTGGAAATCTTGCAGTCGGAGCCTCGTTTGTTCGTCTCGACGGGCATGGCTCTGGGACGCGCACGATGCAGTGCGGATGTGTAACGAGTCGTCGAGGTCGAGGATGCGGGAGAGAGTATCGAATTGAGAAGAGCATCGAGAGAGAAGACCGTGGGTGTCCGAACTCTACTTGGCAGCATGCTCTGCCATTTTTCCAGCACGTCCGGGCTCGACTGCGATTGAAGCAACCAAGGGAGTCTCGATCCGAGCAGCTGTCTCTACGGGTATGGTACTGCCGAAGTCAAAATCTGCACACCGCCGGTCGCAGGCTTCCAAGCCAGGGCATGATCATGTCCTGACCAGACTCACTGTCATTTGAGTCATCATAATGGGCGATCTTGATCCACGGAACCGGAAGAACCAGAGAGAGGAAGCAGCCAGTACAGTCAGTACAGTACAGCCAGTACAGCCAGTGCAGCCAGCGCAGCCAGCACAATCAGCGTCTGTTCACAGTGCCGTGCCTTGCCAACCGATGCCGGCATCAAAAGTGTATCGCCCGCGTTGCACTCATGGAAAGAACGTAACGACCGCTGTATAGCCTGATCATGATATGTGCACCAATACATCGACTACAAATTCCGGTCAGATCTTGGTTCCAATTACGCGCTCGAAAGCATGCAAATCAGGAACCATCGGAATCTCTGACCATCCTTTCGACAGGAACAACCATTGACACTCCTGAACTTTTGGTTGATTTTAGCTTACCTACAGTTCCAAACCAACAACTAGACCACGACCACACAACGACCATACCACAACCATATAACAACCACGGTCTCGAGAAAATGGCAAAGCCAATATTTCTTAACACCCTTCTCGCTCTCACTGTCCCTTCTTTCTCCTCCTTCAAACCCACATCTCAAGTCGTCCTCATTCCCAACTGCACATTCACAATTGCAGCCAAAAGTCAACCTCAGCAGACTCTTCAACAATGACCCCCAAACCCAAACCCCTTCGCCTCTGGCGCAAACAAAAGAACGGCACCTTCTCCCCACCCGGCAAAGCCCCCGCAACAACCAAACTCACCCTCCCATGCGACATGCTCTCCCCGGACAAACCCTGGATGGAACGCATTCAGATCATCGAACGACCACCTTACATCCCACCCATTCGGCCGATGCCCATCGTGTGGGAGCTGAAGCACAACAACCACTCCCTCCGAAGCAGCAAATCCGAGGAGATCGCGTTCCGACACCTCGGCACCGGCCCTGTGTCGGCCTCGGACAACACCGGCGACATGAAGACCCTCCAGCAGAATCACGCATCGAACGTGCTCCGACAGACTCCGGAATGGTCGGCGAAGAAAGTCCTCGCCGCGAGGGCGACGAGCGTGTTTCTTGAGAAGCAGCAATGGTTATGGGGTAAATTCGATGGAAGCAGCTGTGCTGCGAAGAGGCAAGCGTTGATTGTGGACATCACGTGGGCTTGCAAAGAGATGGATAGGAGGAACCAGGAATTTTTCGACGAGGTGGAGGTACTGGAGCAGACGAGGATCATGGAAGGGATGGAAGAGGGTGAGAGGGAGATTTGCAACTGAAAAATTACAGGTCAGGATCAGATTCATTGGCTTCGAGACTATTTAGCGTATACCACTTTTACGAGATGCTCAAGATCCTGCGCCGTACTCTCCCACTGTCTCATGACTCTACTCGCCTCTGTGATAGTCCAAGCATCCAATACTCTCCAGCAACGTCCAGACCTGCGCACTATCCGCCATCTTCCTCCACTCCTTTTCCGTCTCGAAGTTCCTCCTGGTCCGTCCCCACTGGATGGCATCCTGACGCTGTTGCTCGGACAGCAAGGCCACTTCGTTCTCCGAGACGCTGATCTCGGCAATGCGATCCCTCAAGCTACCCGGCAAGTGGCTGGGCACTCTCGTGTCCCGGAACGCCCGCTTGGCATCCGGGTCCGCGGCGACTCGCTCCTCTTGCCATCGTACGAAGCGTTGGGGATCGTGAGAGTGTACGAGTAGAATGTCAAGCTTCTGAGTCACGGCGTGTAGGTCGCTACCGTCGCTAAAGGCGCCTTTACGATGTGGCTTGAAGTTGCGTTTGGGAGTTTCCGGAGTGTTGGTAACATCTGTCAAGGGTTGCTCTGATACGTCGGGAGCCAATCCAGGTGCAGAGCTTGTTGTCGAAGTGCGGCTAGGTTTTCTCGTCTGTGTGAAGGGCGAGCTCAGGCCGCTGTCAAAAGATGGAGTGACCTGGATCGCAGGAGGATTGGGCGTGACTGGACGAGCTGCAACACTCTTTCCAGTACCAGATTGAGCGAAGTCGAATCGTGGTGGACCAGAGTAGTAGAGTCTCTGTAAATTGCGGGATAGTGGACCGATCCCACTGAGCACCCTGGACGACGTCACCAGTCGTAGACCCGTGCGCCAGAGATCAACAATGTTCGCTCCATCGGCGGCGATAATGAAGCGCTGAAGTCGCCTGCGAGCGCTCTCAAGGTCTGAGAGCTCATGTTCTCCGCCATCAGCAGTCCTGATGGAGCGAATACTTGTGCGGCGGTCACCGGGAAGTGCTCTCGAATGTCGCCGGTCGACGGACCCTCGGATAGATCCATTTGGCGGGTGATTCTCGCTCCCGTGAGACGTGTGGGTAGTCAGCTCCAAAGAGGCGAGCGTGCCATGGTCGTCTTCGAGCATAGTCTGTCGCCTGAAAAGCTCTGTCTTCTTCAGAAGGTGAAGACCATCCCGGCCCAAGCCCGGCTCGCGCTCGTCCCAGTCGATGCCGCTGAAGTTCGTGTCCTGTTGATAGGCTGCAATGTTCGATCCTGGCAGCGCTGCATTGAGGTCATCGATGAGTTGACTCGGATAGTAGTGTTCCTCCAGAACGTATGACAGAAACATTGCCCCACGGTCTGTCAAGCCGACGTTGTTGAGCGTGATGTAGGGAATCGACCGCAGGCCGCATCGCCGCTTAAGTACAGTCCCTTGGGCCATAAGGTTGTTGGTAGACTCACCATCAGCTGTCATTTCGGTCGTCGTGTCCACTTCTGCCTTTTCACTCATCTCTTCTGCCAAGGATACCACCGATGTCTCGCCGCCAGCGGGCATAGGAGTGATGTGTCGTTCGGCCATGTGCACACGGGCAAAGATTTCCATCGCTTTTGCACCAAGCTCGGGGTTGCCACTCAGGTCCAGCCGGCGCAGCTTGTAGCAGCCTCGAAACGCGCGCAAGAATTGCTCCCATTCGGCCGCTTCTTCATCGGTCTCGACTTTGATGTTGTTGTTTGCAAGATTCAAGGTTTTGAGACTGTACCTCGCCAGAACAATGACCGGTGCCAATCGCGCGAGCGATGCGGTAGTAATGGCATTATCGGAGAGCACAAGATCTTCGAGCGCAATCTTCGCTGCGACTGACTCCTCACTCAGCACAGACACCAGGCCTTCCGCCATCGCGATCACGCCTTCATCTCCTAGATCTTTCCCCGGGACCTTTAAGTCAAGAACGTGACCGCCATGGCACACTTCATCTTGACCGCCGATTCCGCTGCCGCTCCGCTTGCGCGCTCTTGAGTCTCTCCTCTCCGCACCGCGGGCTGCCTTTGTCGCTTCCTTTTCCAAATCCCGCGCGATGATGTGACCAAGAGCGGCGCCAGAGTTCGCGCGGTTCGTGTAATCGAACTTGTTGGATTTGCCGCCCATGATGGATCTGCTCGTGGTGGGTTCTTCGTCGGTGTCGGTGTCGCAAAGATCGGTCCAGGACGTCGAGATGGGGCCGAATTTGTAGGGACGCTGGCGTGCCCCTTTTTTGTGGTCGTGCCGTGTCTTACTGGAGAAGGAGGTTGCCAAAGCGTTGAATCCGCGGCGCAGACGGTGGTGGTTCATCGATGGTGTTCAGGCTGAAACGCGGTGTGGAAGTTGTTTGTTTTGTGTTGTGGAAGTGGAGATGTTGTTGTCGCAAACGGATTCGGAAGTGACGCGGGTGGGCGCGGGTGGTGGCAGATGCCCGTTTTCGAGATCTCGACATGAGAGGAAAGAGCTGTGCGGCGCATCATTCACATGACACATGTTTTGCAGTGAATGAAGAGAAAAGATACTACCTCGAAGGATCTGGCTTTCACTTGTGTTCTCCCGCCTGCAATACTACCTGGGAACGGCGCGTTGGCGACCACAGCTTCCGCAGACCCGGTTGCTCAATCATCATCTTCTGAGACAAACGAAATCACATACCTCAGCTCTCCTCGGCTAGTAGAAGCCTACATGAGACAAACTGTGTGGTTCAATCAAGTCTCTTGCCACAGATCGCCTGGGATCATTTGTTGTCAGGCCATCATCCGCCCAACTTTGAGGCTCAATCGACCAGCGATCACCTTCCACTGCCATGCGGAGTCTACCGTATTGTGCCGCCCTGAAGTATTGCCTCTCTTCCACGTCCTTCTGTATCTCTTGGTCCTGAATAAAGGCCATCTGCCAAGGACTTGTGGTCTCGATGTATAGATCTCGTTGCCGCGACCATCGCTCAATCCTGCTGAAGATGTCTTGCAACGTTCGTGTACCAGCAGGTTGTGCTGCTTGCCATCACGCCCCTTCCCGACTGTTGGAGACAAGGTGCAGCTTGGGATGGTGGTGGTCGCATGTGGCAGGTATCGCACGAAACACCTCATCGTAGGCGTCCTCTGGCAGATTTGCGATGTTCGGGCCAGTCGTGAGGACGACAAGGAGGTGCCAGGCCAACAGCAATAGTGTTCAAGGTTTCGCGGAGGTTTACCCCTGTCCACTGTGATTGCCGAAGCTTTGCCGGTGGCCCCATACAAGGTACTGTACCTTGTCAGCACGTGGAAGCTGCTGTTCACCCTTCGAAGATGAGGCCGCCAGAACGATGGCATTGACAACAGCTCTGAGGGACACATGAGTACCGAGGTCGGGTAATGCTAACATGCGGTACTTTTCAACAGAATCAAGATGTCTCTAACGTACAGTATCGACCTGGCCAGGACCAAGGAATAACGAGTCTCGCAGGACGAGTATGGCCAATGTCATCCTATGGCGGCGGCACCTCATGGAAAATATGCCGGAGAGTCCCGTCGACATGGAGTGCCATTGTTCATCGAGATCTTCGTCAAGCGCGCGTGGTCTGCACTGCCCCTTCCGTGCCATCCGAGGAAGACCCGCACCGTGCTCTCGTGCCATGCTGGTGCCATTGTGCTGTCGTATGATGTCCATACTAGCGGAGAAGAAACATGCCAGATCCGGCGGTCTGAGCTCTTGTCCGTGCTCGTCTCTCCGCTGCATCTCCGCATCGCACGACACCGCTGTCGATGTTGTCAAAGAAGTCGAGGGTTCATCATTCAACATCCGCACGCAGATTAGAGGGCGTACAAGTGCACATATGAAGAAAGAAGCCCTCGGAGATATCCCGTCGTTGTCGGCAGTTCCTGCAGGGAGAAGCTAGCAAGTCGCACTTGCCGGCAATTCAAACTGCATAGGAGGGAATGAGGCAGTGCGAACAAGGGACGTTGATTGCAGACTAGGGACGAAACATCTGAATTCAGGAACAAGCAATTGCAGGACAGGGGCCAGAAGTCCTAAGGACGTCGCCGTAACTTCGGGCTCGTACTGGCTCGTCGGGGAAAAAGCTCTGTCAGCACTAGGGACGCGGAAGCTCGTGGGCGGTCTAGCTGGCGCGAGAACTGAGGTGATTCACTCGAACATGAGACGATCCCCTGTGTGTGGTCTCATACGGTGAGCTCTGGAGTCGATTGGCTCATCTGGTTGTGCAACTTTCGAAAAATGAGGCGGTCACCATGCCTATGCGCTCCGGATGTTGTCCATGTAATCCCTGGACTGGTTCGAGACCATTGAGCAGCATATTGACAACTCTGAGCCAATGCAAGTTCGAAAAACTGCCGCTGCTTGCACAGACCAGTCGACGGCATCGCGGTCCCATGGATATGGTCTCCTGAAGCCAGCGCTAACGCTCGCACGCACGAAACACGCTACATGAGACACTATAATTTCGGTAGAGGAATGGCAATGGCAAGGCTGGAGGAGTCTAGAGGAGGCGGTATTAAAGAAAGGGAAGACGCCAGCGTAAGAACGTCGCAATCTAGCTTAAAC
Organism: Zymoseptoria tritici IPO323; assembly: GCF_000219625.1. Taxonomy (NCBI): domain Eukaryota; kingdom Fungi; phylum Ascomycota; class Dothideomycetes; order Mycosphaerellales; family Mycosphaerellaceae; genus Zymoseptoria; species Zymoseptoria tritici. The sequence continues at coordinate 2,844,949 of NC_018216.1, read as the reverse complement.
GAGCTCAAAAGGCCTTAGTAGGGGTGCATATGCCGCTAAGGCAGGGGATCAGATGCCGATTGTCGGTATTCGGCGGAGGCAGATGTGACAAGTCTGGAGGAGGCGGTATTAAAGAAAGGGAAGACGCCAGCGTAAGAACGTTTCTTTTGCCTCACCATTCTGCATTTTCTCGTTCAAATCACACTCATTTGTTCCTTTCGCATTCATTTCACACCAGGTTCAAAACCACTTTCACTTCAGTCATCCAGCCAACCTTCATAATGAAGTCCGTCATTTTCGCCATCGCCACTCTGGCCACCCTCGCCGCAGCCACCGCGGACAGCCTCGTTGTCAGGCACGTCGTCTCGGACGAATTCGCCCACATGAAGTTCCGCTCTGTCCACCGCCGCATGGTAGGAAGCCACCTCGTCCTTTCTCCCCCTGCTTCCCAGCTGACCGTTCTCAACAGCCTCAAGAGTTGGACCAGAACTCGTGCGAGACCAATTGGGACTGTGGCACCGGTCAACAAGTCATCTACAAGGACGGCCAATGTACATGCAAGGTATCGCTGTTGCTTCGCTTCTGCTTCAATCTCAGACATCTCTGACATTTGCAAACAGATCACCAACGGAGGTGCAGCCTGCGCCGCCGCCGGCGGTGACGGTAACACCTGGTACACCGACGCCGAAGGACACACCTGCTGCCCTTTCGGCGGCTCGCCTCCCCCGGAGCTGCAGAACGCGAAGCCACTCTGCCCCCAGAAACACAACGGTACACCTCCTTGATCTCTGTCATCAACCATCAATCATCGCGGCTCAATCGGATCTGGACTCCTCTGTCGGAACATTTTCACTTCGCATTACTCATGGAGGCATTCTTACCTCTCCAACACTTATGGCCATTTTCCATTTCACATACTGTACTTCAATAGTGTGGTAGCAAAACACACCGGGACATGGCACCAAAATTCTTACGCAATTTCGATCATGTCAGCGTTAATGTTGTCGATGAAGTTTGCGGACAGTTCATGGTGCTGTTCCAACGTCTCGTCCGCATCGTTGTACAGATGTGGACAGTGACGAAATGGCCTGAAAGCACTGTTCTCTACCTCCTCCGCGACAATCACGTTTCCTGCGACATCTGGGCAGTCTGTGCCAGTGTGAAGGACTCCCCTACGCGGTACATTTCATCCAGAGCATGTGAGACTGTAGCATGTCTGAGGCCTTCTATCGGTCCCAGCATGAGTGACTGACTTTGACGCTAGACATGCCTCAAGATATGCTTCCGGGAGACAGTCTCGACTCATTCCATGATCAGGGCATCAGGTCAGCCCATCACGAGGGTCAACCTCCTGCGCACCCGCGCTGTACTTCCGTCAGCCCACGCTGAGGAGGTTGTCACCCGAACGACCAACACTCATCCAAATCCACCACTCAACGAATCACCGCGCTCGAGAACCGACCATTTCTTCCAGGTCTATTTGAAAAATTCCACGCGCGCCAACATGAAGCCCACATCGCTCTGTACATTCACTGTGCTCTTTGTTGCTGTTCTTGCAGCGCCAATTGTACGCTTCATGCGAAGATCGATGTGCGTTCCAACCGTCTAACGCATCTGCAGCCAACGTCAGACTCCAAACCAGGGCAGGGCGACTGCGTACGGCTCTTCAGACACACAAAACCAGATGAGAGACTTGACTGACTATGAGTTCAGTACACGAATCAACACTGTGCTCCGGGAGGATGCGAAGGGGCATGTCATTGAAAACTGTTCATCCACACTTCTTCTTGACTGATTCATGGCCATAGGCGCGCAGGCCATGAAACATCTTCACTCCTCCAGGGGGTACTCCGTGCAAGGCCACGACCAGCAACCCACCGAATCTGTGAGAATTGAAAAGGAGCGACCATATGCACACGCGAAAGAAAAGATGTAAGCAGAAAGCGGTGCGGACTCCGACAAGAGACGTGAACAAGGCGATGAATGCTTGTCGTGCAAGTCGAAAGGTTGCGATCATGGTCGAAGGGACGTTGTCAGGCCCCAACGGGAGGCAGCTGGAGGCTTTTCGGTCGCAATGGACGCAGGCATCACTATCCTCGAAAAACTGAACCAGGATCGTGACTAGAAAGCAGTCGTCCCTCTTTGTTCTTCGGTGCATCCTTCTTTTCATCCCTCGGAAGTCAGCATTTGTCGATCTCACCATACCGTTCCAGCGAAGTTTCTCGGACCACCATACCACGGCTTCGTATGCTCGCAGCTTCAACCTGGCAATGTCATTAACAGCTCCGTGGCTTGACTATCTTTCCTCTTAAAAGCTCATTTTCCCCAGTTTGGAAGAGCGAAGCCAATACCAGCATACTTAGAGGCACCGTTCCTGCACTCCGGTCTGAGCCAATTTAGAGCTTGGCGACTGTCTCAACACACTCTGACCGCGGAGAGATGTTCGTACGCAAAAACCCTGTTACAATCTCGTAGTTCACGCCCGAGTGCACTGGTAGCCCTTCCTCAACGATGTGCCACATTCGTACGTACCGTTGTATCCGTAGGCTTGCCCGTGTGTGATTCTCATGGCCGTGGCCAGCGCTTTCTCTCGTCGATGACTGAGTTCGGGAACCAGGGACACGAGGCATGGCATTAGGCTGTATGACGGCTCTGTTCCATGACACCAATGACCGGAACTCTAGATTGCCATTGGGCTTCGAACTGGGAGTTCGTGATGCCGAGAGCCAGAAAAGACTTCGGATTTGGCATGAATAATAGGACGAATAAGAGCGCGACAAGAATATAGATGTAGCGGAAACCCCATACACGTCAAGCAACGTCCACCAGCGCACACACTCGCAGCGAAGTACCGATCGTTCAAGAACCAGATGGCGCCGAAGGGTCGATTCTCAATCCTCTGAAATACCCATCGGTGTTCGGGGCGCGGCCCAAGAAGTCCTCCAGCGACTGCAGCGGAGGCCTCGCACCGCCGGGCTGCAAGACGGTGGTGCGGTACTTCATCCCGATCTCGCCGTTGAAGAGGTTCTCTCCGGAGAAGAATGTGAAGAACACGTCGTCGGCGTACACCTTACACCAGAGATATGCGTAATAGTTGGCAGAGTAAGCATCGTTGACCGTGTACGTTTGGAGGGTTTCGAAGTGGCCCCAGTCGAATCCCAAACCAAGATCTGGGTAGTCAGGTGTGAGGGTCACTGAACGGAGCAATTGATTGGCCAGTGCGTCCAGGTCGAGTGCTGCGGCCACGTCAAGGCTGGTAATGTTATACAGGGCCTGGTCGTAGCGAGTCAAGTAAAATTGGAACAGGGCCTTGCTACCCGCCTTGCTTGCGGTGGAATTCACAAACTTCGCAACAAGGTCGTCGGGAATGGTCGCTGGGGGGAGTGCAATGGTACCGGTAGTATCATTCTGCGTCTTCCTCCACTCGGCAGCCCCTTGCGGTGAAAAATGCGACCAGTGAAAGGAGATGCGCTGCACAGTCGAGTCAGAACATCACATTGCGCATAGAATTGTCCTCATATCATACCTTCAAGGCTTCTGGCTGAGAACCCCAGCGCTCCATCAGCTGGCTTGGGAACTCAGCGAAATCCACCGGAACGCCGTCTGGTCCAAAGTTACGAGAGTAGCTGGTCCGGGAGCTCAAGTGGTGCATACAGTGCCCAAGTTCGTGGAGAATGGCAGTCGGATCGGCTATGAGGCTCGGCATCTCATCCTCGTTGTCGGATTTTGTGGAGGAGCCAAAAGCGGCGACCGCTGGGTAATGTCTACAGCCGTCGGCGTCTATGAATCCGTTGCGTACACTTTGCTCATGCCCTACGCCAGAGTTACCGACGTCGCGGTGGAACAGGTCAAGGTACCTGCAACGAAGAGACGGAGGAGGTTAGCGATGTCTTGGTTCAAAAGTGCCAAGGGCACTCACAAGTAGCCAACCCATCCGCCATCCGTACTCGAAGCGGGATACGCATCTATGAACGCCTCGTTGTTCCACACCGCGTAGAGCTGTACGTCTGGGTACCACACCAGATCGCTGCCGTTACCGGTCGGTGACAATTCGTCGGCGTCCTGGCCCTGAATGCGATCGAATCGGAGTCCATAAATCTCGCCGTAAAATTCCAGAATTTTAGGGACCGTGATGTTGACGGGAAAGTAGTCGCCGTATTGGTCGTAGTCGAAACCGGCGGCCTTGTCTTGGATCTTTATGTAATAGTCTCTGAGAGGGTGTCAGCCGTCGCTCCCCCGTAATTCGGCTACGATCGAAGTCTCAATTGTGCTGTCGGACAGATAGCAGACTCAGCTCCACTTTGCAAAGAAATTGCAGCACTCACGTATCCCATGTGTAGGCTATGTCGCTTTTACCGATAGCGCCCACGATGTTCTTGTCTTGCGCTTTCAATTCGTTGCGAGCTTCCTGCTCACGCTCTCCAAGCGGGCTGACATGGACTTGGAGATCTGTGATCAAGTCGTTCACTGCTTTCGCTGAACCAGCAACGTTCTTTGATATGGTGAAATCTGCGAAAGAGGTATAGTTGAATTGTTGAGCGATTTTCAACCGCAATTGTATGATCTCGTGCTGGAGCGAAACGTCCTTCGGGTTCGCGTTGTAGGTCATGAGGAGCGCCGTGTATCTCGTGGTCTCGTTGACACAGTACATGGAGATATCGTCACTGTAGTCGAACAAGCTGACATTTAGCTTTCCAGCATGCTCGCCTGTGGCTTTCGGCAATGACTGGATGTCTTTTGCAGGCAGACCTTGAAGTTCGTCGGCCGTAAAGTATGCGTATACCTCGGCATCATCGAAATTGGCGTAGTACTCGTCCTCGATGGCTTCGATGCGTTCCGTCATGTTGTTGAATGCGTTGCGTTCGGGACCGACTGGGATGTTCGGACCATTCTTGGAGAAATCGCGCCACACACCCGCCAGGGCGATCCGGTCCTCTTCGCCAAGAGCAGCGCCATTCGTGGTCGTGTTGAACTGATAGACATGGTCAACCAATTGGAAGAAGTCGTCGCGTGTAAAGACATCACTCAAAGCGGCCGTGACGTTTTGGTCAAGCTCGCCTGCAGCATCCGCGAGCTTTCGGTCGGTCCCGGCATCGTACAAGTCAAGCGGCAAGGCTCGATCGTAGAACTCATTCTCAAACTGGAGCCACAGCAGGACCGTGTTTTCGAAAGTCGCGGCGTACAGCGGACACATTTTGGCTCCGCGGTGCTCATGTCGGGCCCAGGCGAGCCTTTTGTCGACATCTCATGTGGAGGCTTTCATAGACTCCACGAGGCGCGTGGCGAACGACCTCGGGAGCAGGGCTGCTCCAGGGTTCAGGAAGCGCGGGATCTGTTGGAAGTGCCACCATCTTGAAGGCTCACCCTCAAGTGATTCGATTCTTGACATCAGTCCTGATGGTGACTGGGCATGTCGAGATGCTGTGGATGGAGGAAGGATGAAGGTGGAAGGAAACCTTGTTATAGATTAGGTCGACGTCGACCGAAATTTGCGGATGGAGCAAGCACTGGGACCCGACTTTGGTCAGATGTACGCTTGTCGAAACATTGTCCGCAGGAGGGGATCGCTACGATTCTGTGGTGGACTGTTGGAGCCTGACTGGATCTTGAAGAGAAGAGAGGAACGAACACCTTGCAGGGATGTTGCAGGGATTTTATATGACTAAGTTGGAAAGGGCTGAACATTTCTTGCCCACGTTGCTGACACCCTTCTCTTCCAACTTCAACACCGTTACCGATGACTTTTCGATTCTTGTCCCACAATTCATCGCACTACAATGTGGGAACCAGTCAGCCTTCCGTTCACGAATGACACCGCCCCGACTTTGCCGACAGCAGACGAGATCCGGGCCTGCACCAACGTCTTATGCGAGCGCTTGGCTTCCAAAGTTGTAGCAGTCAACGACAGTATCATTGTCAAATTCGGAGGCGGCGTCCATGTCCAAGAAGGCCAGACTTTGATATATCTGGAGAGACATGTTCCTGACGTGCCGGCACCTCGCCTCTATGCGATGTATCACGACGCTGAGCAACTGTTCCTGGTAATGGAGCGCGTGCCTGGGAAGCAACTTGACAAAGTGTGGCCTCTCTTGACCGAGCCCGAGAAGGACTCGGTGGTCACTAAGCTCTGCAGAATCTTCGAGTCGATGCGGCAGGCCGAATGCCCATGGTCTGACTTCTTTGGAGGTGTAGACGGAGGCCCTGTACACCACCACCTGCTATACAGCCAGAGAAAGGGCGACCGCAAATTCCTGGGACCATTTCACGGCGAAGCTGCCTTCGTCGCAGGCTTGACAAACAATTTCCGAGCTCTGATGGAACGCAACCACCGCCCGGACTTCAAGGTCCGTCACTTTGAAGCTCACCTTGGGAACGTCCTAGGGAGCTTTCGTTCGACGTTGACACATTCCGACCTACACAAGACGAACATCCTGGTTGCAGAAGTCTCAAACGAGGGAGCAGAGCGATCCTTTGATGTGACGCTTGTGGATTGGGAAATGGCGGGCTGGTATCCAGACTTTTGGGAGTTCTTTTCCATTTCCTCCAACTTTGACTATGTCTATTGGGAAGAGGACTGGTGCTGGCGGGCTGAACAATGTCTGCAAGTGTGGCCTGCCAAAGCAGCCATGTTGCGCATGCTTGACAAAGACATGCGTATTTGAGGCACTCAGGGTAAGATGAAGTAAAGAAGAATGCTATTGACTCGGTAACATTGCTTAGCTCGAATCATCCGCCACGTCTGGGTCTGTATATCAGCGACCATTGCGGAAGAAACGCGGCTGTTAAGCATGAGCGCGCGTCAGCTTCTCCAGGCGAGCGCCGAGTGCGACTATGGCGGGAGGGAGGGATTCTGGTGCGGACTCGATGATGGGGGCGATGGCTACCTGGAACGCGATATAGGGCAAGGAAGACGATGATTCATGTGGAGCATAAGGCTTGTCATCGTCCGCCTCGTCAACCTGGCAAGTAGAGCGTAGAAAGTCAGCGGCTGTTGTGTAGGGTGGAGTGGACAATGACACGGTGGTGGCCGACACTTACCTCATCGTCGAGTTCCTCGAGCTCCTCGATCACACGAGCAAACGTCTCACGGTCTTCTTGTCGCGTCTCATTGTCAACCTCCCCTAGGTGTTCGTCATCTTCTCTATCTTCCGATGGGAAATATGCCGCCTCGTCGTCGCTGTTCTTGCTCTTACTCTTGCGATTGGCTTTTGATCGACTCTTCTTGGCAGGTGGCGGGGCGTAGTCCGCTAGTCCGCATCAGAGATGCACTGGCCGCTTCTTGAATGGCGTCTTCTTGCTCGGCTTCTTCCTCGTGGGTGCGGGCGTCGCATCTTCCTACGAGTGAGATGCTGGCGTTGACGAGGATCACAACTTATACCGAAGCGCGCAGCAAGCCTCGGCTGCGCAGCGTTTGAATAGCAAGATCCGTCCATTCGTTGCATTTGATTACTGGTCTCCGCCCCTCGCCTGCTCCATATGGCTCTCCATCCTCCTTTGTCCAGATTATTTCGATCGCCCCGGGCTCAGAGCTTCGCTTCCAGAAGTTGACTCCCTGCTGTTTCGTCGGTGTCGGCAAAGAACGCAGGACGGAGCTGATCTTGTCGGAGTCGACGTCGTCCTCATTAACGAATCCAATGGGCGTTATTCGATGCAAACGCGCCGACTGTCCAGGAACCCAGTTTTCTTTCTCCTCGTATCGCATGCCGCTTTGTGCAATGATGTCGCCAGTAACATGAAACATGGTTCCTGTACCATTCGTGCGGTCTGTTTCCACGAACACGCCATCGTGGTACCTTTTGGCGGGATCAAGAGGATCGTGGGCTACCGAGTCCAGCTCTGGTCTGAAAGCACGATAGAACTGCCGACCTCGTAGTTGTCGTAAAAGCGCCAATTTCTGTTCCTGGGTCATTTGCTGAAAAGCCGTTTGCTGCTGTGGATCTAGCCGCTGTAAAAGATGTTGAATCTCCTGTTGAGTGAATCCGGGAAGCGACATATTTTGACAATGTCAAAGGATGGAGAGTGTGCCTGTTCTCAGTGTAGCTTCTATGGTCTGGATCTCGATTCGAACAACAAGACAAGAAGAGCAGCTACATCATGGGAGCAGAATAGTCTCAGGCGCACAGACCCTCTTGGCGAGCACTAACCTCTTCGAGCGCCTCGCCTGAGTAAGGTACCACCTTTGAGTAGGCGTCGAATCCGCGCTAACGAGACTAGGAGCAGAAGACAATCGGCGCTGAACACATATCTTCACAGCACTCAGCGACACGCAAGCCTACCTTATACCTCAACAACGACGTCCGTCGAACGGCAGCGTATAGTCACACAGTCTGCGCCCTTGCTGAGCGAACCCTCGTGCTATCCGAAGTGCACCCGGTCATGGGTTGGAACTCGGTGCAGTTTGCCGACTTGGAGCACCACAGAGACGTGATCCTTTCGCGCCAGCTGCGTTGTGTTATCGATCAGTGTCAAGGACGCTGTCGGTTCCCGACTTGTTAGCCGCTTCATTGCTTGTCCATCCGCTGGGCAGTCCGACATTGACCATTGTTAGAGACCTGAAGAGTGGTTGTCGATCGGCCCTGCAGCATCGTAAGGGGTAGGATTGCATGCTGCGTCCTGTGAAAGAAAGTCGTCGATGGGCCTCAAACGTGCGTCCAGGAACAAGAGCTGCCCCCATGGAGCGCTCTCGGATCAATGTGCGCTCGAGCAATTGCCGAATGCCGATACCTGCACGAAGAGGGCTTTGATAAAGTTTTCCACTGTGAGCGCTATTCCCGTACGCAAATTGTCTCCTAGATTGGTATAAGAGGCGGACCGTCGTCGCGGACTTGTCGTTTACCATCGTGTAGTGCGGCAGACTTGTCGATCGTTGCAGCTCTGCTGGGCATGCTTGAGCGATCGTCGAAGGTTTGCGATTGGCGCTCTTTCTGCAGCGACAGAGAGCGGCATACGCGGTCTCTCGAGAACTGCGTTTGAGTCGGCTCCCGAGACGTCATTGAAAGCAATTCTGTCTCCGTGAGAGGAAATACCCTGTCAGCTGAACAAGATCACTTGCACCGGCCCTCATTTCTTTCGCAATGGAGCCTCCGGCGGCCAGAATAGTTCTGCTTAAGCGCTCGCCGCTGCGGGCAGGGGATTATGCCTCACGCGCTCGGGTATCGTACGCCCGTCGCTGTCCTCGCAAGCTCGGGCTCCTTAGTACTCACTTCCCTCCGTCGCTCGTCACCTCGCTCGGTCGGCTCGCTTGTCGATAAAAGACAGTGCGCGTAGAATCAGTACCGTTTGGCTGTCCCCAGATGAGATTCATGGCTGTCCATAGCCCCGCTGCTCCGGTCGGCTCGCTTGACTGCTCATATGGACCGATCGAGACCACTTGATGCCGTCAAAGTTCTCGTAAGTCTGACACTTGACTGAAAGCCAATGTCCAAATAGCGTATCAAAGCACACGATCCGTTCGAGGCAGTGCATGCTGAGTAAGGGTATCCTAGTCCAAGGGCAAGAATTCGATTCGCTTCCTTTGGGATTTAGCTTTCGGCACGTGCGATTCTCTTCAACTCGGCTCTTGAAATCCTGAAGCATGGGTCGCACGTTGTTGCCATGATTCCATGAACCCGGTACGGAGATTGATGGATCGGAATCTTGGTCCAGAAGGGCTCTATCGAAAGGCAGTTCCCGTCGAGCTGGGATCTGATCAATTGAAGCTTGTCAAACCATGAGCGGCGTGACCTCACACTGTCGTTTTCAGCGCTGGAAGATGAGCAAGATGCCAAAGATAGTGTCTCCCCGAGATCGTATCGATGCGCAATGGCAAGCCATACCATGTCCGCCATTTCCGAGGCGGCTCCTCCGTGGAGAGATGGAGCCGGATCAGTACATAGCCTGGAGATCTGATCGATCATGGCGTGAAGAAGATGCCAAAGATAGATCTTCAGGGGCTGTGCCTTCGTTCATTCGACGTAAATGGCCATGACTTCGCCAGGGCTGCGTCGAGCGCATACCACATCCGCCGTCCCCAACAATATCGACATAGCTCGTGCGTGGTCCATAGAGACATCGGACCATAGCAGTCCGTAGTTGGTGCATTCGATACCTGCGTTCAGCAGCGCATAAAGAGCACTCGAGGCCCTCTCATCGACAGCTCCTCATCTTCTTCTTCATCGACACCTCCAGACCACAATCAAAGGCTTCTCATTCACCTACCAAAGCACAACGCTCCACCTCAGCTTTCATCATGCAGATCAAAGTCTTCATTGCTACCGTCTTCGCCGTCATGGCTGCGGCTGATTCGGTACGACTCCATTCCAGGTTGTCGCAGGATCAACCAGCATCTTGCTAACGTATTCAGGCTCATCCCAAGGGTGACAGAGGTCAAGACTGCCCAAACCCGTCGATCAGCTGCAATGGTGGGTTCCACTCCGATGGGTGCACTGGATACCAAACTGACGACGACGTAGATTGCCATGGTAACGCTGTCGCACCCGGCCACTGCGGTCCGCTCTCCAAGTACTGTGAGCAACCTCCAAACCTCCATTCTTGAGTTCGACAATTCTGACCCAAGTCTCCAGCTGGATGCGGCTGTGATAACGTCAGCGGATATGGCTTTCCCTGCCCTTCGGTGGTGGTCGATTGCAGCGGTACGTCAAAACTCTGCTTGGTATGAGTACTGAGGACCCAGCTAACAGCAAGCCAGACTGCGATGGTCAAAATGGTTTGCCTGGTTTCTGCGGACCGGCCGACTCCAGGTGTAAGTGAACTTCCGAGGCTTCCGTCCTCTCCTCGCGATCAGTTGATCAACATGCTGACGTGAAGACTGCAGTCGAGTGTGGCTGCAACCCGAACCTCAGCACCAAGGGCTACAAATGTCCTTCGACCCCGCCCGCTTGCAGCTCTTGCGATGAGGTGCACTCGCCCGATTACGCCAAGTGCGGACCGGCTTCCTCCTTGGGTAAGCAAGCTCTTCTCGATTGTGATGTTGGAGACCGATGCTAACGAGCGGAAAGAGGCCTGCGGATGCAACCCCAACTTCTAGATTGTCGATCCTGTGGGTGGCATTCGTTTCCGACATGACCGGCACCTTGTCTTCAGTGACTGGTCATCGCCACCTATTTCCGGCTTGAAGTCATCGAGGCGCACCGCGGAGATGTTGTCTCAAGATTCAGAAACGCCGAGGGCCTTCGCTTCTGTACCTTAGCAATACATACACCGGTGGTTCCATATTGACAATTCTGTTCTTGTCGTACCAGCAGTCGCCGACTGTTGCATTCATCGTGAAGTCGTATTGCGTTCTTTCCATAATGGGTTACTGCGCTGTGAAGCTATGATAGAAAAGCGTCAAAACGTCGGCCTCTCACTTGCTGAATCCAATTCTATGCCAGATCCTTCCTCCTTCCTTGCAACAAGCAAATACAGCTACGGCCAATCTTCAAAAGCTCGACAAGCTCTTCGCAGACAGCCTCTCTCTGCTCTGCCATGACCAAGTTGTCCAAAAGCAGAGATCGGTTCCGATTCCCCTCCCCTTTATTGCTCCAATGATTCCGTCTTCACAACATCTGCTGCCGCTTCGCCGAAGATCTCCACTGCGAAATGTGGTGCAACGCTCGGCGGACGGTGGTAGGTCTCTGCTTCGGGCTTCGGCTTATCCGAGAGTGTGGCGGATTTGCGCGGGAGCGTATGCGACTTACGCGAGAGTGTGGCGGTCTTCACTTTCTTCGCGCGTTGTGGTAGTGCGTCGTGCCCTCCTGGCATATGCCACTCTGAGACGTCGGCACCCCCAGACGGACGTAGAGCTGCTTTGGAAGCCGTCTTCTGGCGCGCCTCCTCGACCGACATGCCCAACGCAAGTGCATCTGCTTCTTCTTCGGCAGCTTGCCACTTATCAGCTTCCTTCTGGTTTGCATCCATCACTGCAACCCTCTCGGCAACCTCGCTTTGTACGTCCTGGTAATAGTACTGCTTCTCCGCTTCCATCTCCGCCTCCGCGAGCAATTCTCTCATCTCCTCGATGCCATCCCACAGGACCTCCAAGATTCTCTTGTTGTCTGAGTACTGCACCTGTTGCTTGGAAAATGAATGATGTAGGAGGTGCCAAAGTACTGCGGCTTCTTTCTGAAATTCCCATGCTTCGTCGAAGTCCTGGACAGCACCGACAAGGATAAGAAGCGTCCTGATTAGGTGGTAGCGCGGGATAGCTGGTTCTGTGATCATCTTTCGAGCTCGCGCAGTGCACTCTTCGAGCTGATCCGCAGCGAAGAGCCGCTGAATAGCGTTGTATTCGTTGGTGAAAGACCGTGTGATGAGATCATCCGGCGGCACTACCGGATCGTTGTCCATGATGGGATCGGCCGCTTGCGAACGCGGAAACACTCCGGCGGAGTGGCGCTCAGACTGGACTGCAGGAACTGTATCTCAATATTGGGAGTGTGCTTTGACCAGGAGAATGGAGATTGAGATGATCTGCGCTCGTTGTCGCGCGGTGGTGTTGGTACTGAATTGCTGCACACAGTGGCAGTAGTGGGGCGAGGCGACAAGGTGGGTATGCCGCCTTTAGGTCAGGGTTTCGAACACGCCGCGACACGGCAGGTCCCGCGGATCGCGTGACGCGTCAATCACTTCACTTCACTGCCCGCCTTCTTTGTTGTTTTGCCGCAGAACAGCACAATACCTTATTCTAAGTCACGCGAACACAATTGAACAATCAAGAAGCAAGTGACGAGTTCTAGCACAATCACAGTGGCTCGATGAGATGATGACGATTGCTCTGTTGTCAGTCCTGCAATCGCTCCACGCGAATCGCGAGACGGAAAATTTCAGCAAGGTTCCACACGCATCCTGTCCTGATGATTGACAGTAACATCCGCCGCCACGAAGCTGCTCTTCCTAGAGCTTGGGTTAGCTCAATGGACATGTCGTAATATCCATATGCCTAATTATCTGACTGGTGCGACCCCAGGGCAGTGCAACATGATGGCGGCGGTCGATGCCAACTTACCGCCGAAAGCCCTACCAACTTACCGAGATCTATCTTTCTAATCTATTGGTACGTATTCGCCTGACAGTTGCCTTCATCTATTCTGCTGACCTACTCTTTCTCACTATGGACAACAAAAGAAGAGATTGGAATCAGCCCGGAAGAGGACTATGTAAACTGGGTGAATGAACGTGTACCATGTAAGCCAACCAGACCAGCCCGTATCTTTGGTTGCCGGCGAGGAACTAAGAGCAACCGGCAACATCTTCATTTTTCCTTTCCGTTGGGCATACATCTTGATTATTTGTAGATCTTCTCAAAGGGGAATAGGCTCGGGAACCTGCAGCAATCTCCACCCACGGCACGGATGTTTCCGCGTGCTGCGTCTTTCTTCCTGTCAATTTGTTTGTCGATGCGCCTAAGCACGATCTTCTTTCAACTCCCATGGTCGAGCGAGTTGAGTTGAAACATTGTCGAGCCGACTCGAAAATTCTTCGCATTTGCGCAAAGAACCCCTCTGAGGAGACCGTCACAGGCATCGATCAAGGTGACCGAGCCAGACGAGTACCTTGATCTTCTGGCCGACCACCATTTGACCAACATCCAGCCTACCGCGCTCTTCATTGCCACCACGCCCAGCATCACCCGCATTACCACTCCGACACGCTCTCAATCAACGTCTCCAATAAAGTCTCTACCACCCACCACTCCATTGCATCCAAAGATGGCCCCCAAGACGAGGAAGAGAGATGACAAACAGAAGGATGGCGCAGAGCCAGCCGCCAAAAGACCGAAACTGGCGGGAAAGTCCAACACTGCTGCCATCACCGTCTCGAAGATCGCTAGTGACGCAGCGTCTGCTTGGACCGCCAAGGATGTCAAGCGCGCTCAGGAACTTTTGAATCAAGGCAAGACATATCCTGAACTCAGTGCCATCCTCGGGCGACCAGAAGGCGAGATCAGGGGGAAATTGCGGAAGGAGGAGAAGTCGCCGTGGACCAACGAGGAAATCGAACGCACTCGGGAGCTCCGGGCCCAAGGCAAGACTAATGTCGAAATTGGTGTCATTCTCGGGCGGAGCGGTGTAGCGGTTGGCGCCAAAGTCGGGAGGGTCGCGGGAGTGGAGGATCGCGTGGGCAAATGGACCCCTGCAGAGCTCCGGCAGGCTATAGGCCTTCGAAATGCGGGCAAGACCAATGAGGAGATTGGCGTCACTCTCGGACGAAGCCAAATGGGTGTCAAAAAACAATTGGAAAAACTTCGAAAGACTGATGCGACTATTGCTCCTGCACCCGTCACGACAGCACCGTCCAGATGGACGGATGCAGAGCGCAAGCAAGCTGTACAGCTTCGGAATACGGGCAAGACCAATATCGAGATTGGCGACATTCTCGGACGAAGCCAATTCTCTGTCAGAAAACAATTGGAAAAACTTCAAAAGACTGATGCAACCATCGGCGCTGCACAACCTGGAAGAAAGCTGACTGGAATGATCAACATGGCTCCTGTCGCGATCGGTGCTACGACTACTTACGCAGCAAATGAGCGAGATCCAGATCATAGCGACCTGGAATTTACACCATCACCCGAAACACCCCTCATCAACGCCTACTTCGCTCTCGTCGAGAGAGGAGCCATCAAATCAAAAGCCGATGCAAAGCTGCCATACATTCCTCCTCCAGCGCCCGGAAATCATGTTTTGCAGCTCGAAGAGCACGATCCAGCCTCGCGCAGCTTCGTGTTATTACATGACCAGATTTCCTTGGTCCCGTGGAAGAACTGGGACGGAACCGAGACGCGCGCTTGGAAGATCCCGGTCAAGAACTCGGTCGACCCGGCCGCTGCACTCATCGACTTACTTACACTGCCAATGGTCACATACCCTGGTCGACGCTGTTTCGGCTGTATAACCCACATGTCTGCTGAACGTCCTTGCGACACGACGAGACCATGTCGCTCCTGCGTCGAAAGCGGACCGCAACAAGCCAAATCGTGTCTTGCAGAATCACAGCAGCTGCTGAATCTACCTAGGCACAGATGGATCACCGAATCTGTCTGTCCCGAGAGCAGGATGGACTTGATTGTCAGCTTGGGGGACCTGCTCGTCCAGATTTTGAATAGATCTCCCTTTGAAATTGATACCAGCGACTGGAATGGCGAGATTCCGCTCGTAGCCGAAGCAGGAGCAAAACAAGGCACCCGGCAACCACGAATCTACAGAGAGCGTGTGATTGGGAAAGAGAGACGGTTTGTTGAAGCAGCCGGAATCGTGGAGTGGGCGAAGCGGCATGCTGGACATGTCCACCTTGACCAGATGGCTGCCTGGCAAACACCTGATTTCGCCGAGGGATTCTGGAGCATAT
The DNA here is from genome assembly GCF_000219625.1 of Zymoseptoria tritici IPO323. Classification (NCBI taxonomy): domain Eukaryota; kingdom Fungi; phylum Ascomycota; class Dothideomycetes; order Mycosphaerellales; family Mycosphaerellaceae; genus Zymoseptoria; species Zymoseptoria tritici. The sequence goes on along the minus strand of NC_018216.1, from coordinate 2,829,643 downwards.
ACGCCTATGGTCATTCTCCACCCACGCTGGAACCCCAAGTCAATGACACACGCATCCGTGTCGACTTGCGCAATTTCGTCCATTGGGCAGACCATGAAGCTGGACATTCGAAACAGTTGAATGTCACTCCGCGTGTGAACATCAACCCTCGTCAATATGCGCCACTTGCTACGGATGCAACACAGCCCGATCTCAGCGACTGCTTCCTCCCTATGAGGGATGACACGGAGAAGTTCGCAAACGATCATCCAAACGCCAGGGCAGGGCTTGCCGCTCTACACTCGGCTTTTGTTGCGGTGTGCGGGTATATCGCGTCACCTACGCAGGTTCTCTTCATGATCGACGCTGAGCTCGCCAAGTACAAACAACAGGCGGTCGCTGGAAGGTCCCGCTCCGGCGGTCCGATTGACGGAGAAATGTTATTAAGACGTCCATCGCTGCCCGACACCACCCAGGTGGCATTCGCTTCGAAAGTCTGTCGAATGATGGGCATCGATGAAAACGAACAAGGCTGGAAGACTACTATCGCGGACATGGCATGTCTCTCCCATGCTGCGAATGTTGCACTCGATGCGCTTAGGCAAGGAAGGTCCCCAAGCTGGATCATATTTCTCTACCTAAAGACTTTGCAGGAAATCGAGCTTGGCATGCTGACGCGCGAGAGTATCGTCCGGGACCTCCAACTCGACCCGCCAACCGAGACTACAAGCGCGCCACAGTGGTTCCATTGCATGTGGTGTTGTCTACCATTTGCCCGCTCCTCTATGCAGTGGACCGACTCAAAGGCCGGGCCTATCCTCTGTTGCAAGCAATGCTGGAACAGCAATCTGACATTGCGCAATGCCAACCCAATCGTGGATCTGGAGACATGGTGTGAGGTCCGCTCCAAGGCCGTGTTCGATGCCGACAGCAAATGGTACCAGCCATCTTGGACTGCTGCGGAACTAAGTGCGGCGCTTCTCGCAGAACATCGGATACTGGATCAGCCGTCGTTCGGCAAGAATGGATACTCGCCTACGCCAATTGACCTGTTTCCTCTCGCTCGGACGTCTCGACCACTCCGGCCTACGATCGAGAAGCCGCACCAGCGGTACAATAACGAATTGCACGGTCCTCACAATTCCCTCATTGCCAACGACTGCATCAATCGACTCAAGATGACTGGAGCTGTGTCGAAACTGCCGCTGAGCCAAGCTACGCTCAAACTTCGAATGGAGGAACAGCAACAGTTTGGATCTCTTTGCTGGGATTACCCTGATGAGCTACGAGCGCAGTGGCAGAACCTTGAGAACGCACAGGATCATCTGCGAATCATCAATACCCTGACGCCGTTCTTTTCGGCCCACCGTGTAAAGGAGAGTTTAAGTCCTGAGATCCATGAGCGAATCAGAGCAATGGAGAAGAGTGGCGTTTGGGACTTCGATCTTGTCCGCAGAATCGGTCGCCACGTCTTCCGCACGAAATCCAGCAGATCTGGCTCTGCGAGATTCCGTCTCGACAGTACGTGGCACGACTGGAGATGGTCCGAACTGGTAACTCTGATGTTGGAGATGGAGAACGGCGGACCGGAATGGAATCCTGAGAGGGTTAAGATTTGCTGGGTGGGCGCGAACAAAGATATCCCGTGGATGTGGAGACTCGAGCACTGCCCAAAAGATGTCGACGTTGACTGGATGCAGCGTTATTACTCCGCAGAATTCCGGACCATGGATGAAGAGTGCGACTGGCGCAACGATCACGAGCACGAATCTCTCGACACTCTCCTCCTTCACGACCTTCGGCAGTGGTTCCTGGATGGAGGAAGATGCCATCTCTTCGGCCACAAGCACACTATTCGTGTAGGCTATCCATCCACTGCCTCGCGGGCTCGCGGGGTCGTTCAAGTAATGGAAGACGGAACATTTCGCGCTATCCAGCCTGGGGAGCTTATGCACCATGGCTGGACCAAGACAGAGCCTACCTCATTGGCTGACTTCGACATTAGCTTGCTCACCACAATCATCGAATCCGTGCAAGCCAACTTCTATCGTTTCAATTATCTTGGAAGTCCTGAGACTCTGTTTCCCGTCCTCGAGCAAGCTCTGCTGGATATTCATTGGTCCTGTCAGTTCTATGGTCCTGTCCAAGACCGGTACGAACCAATCGAAGGACCTCCAACATACAAAGATACAGGAGATTGGTGGCGTGAGTTTTACGATGGCAAGACTGTTCTGCGACTCACGACGTTGGACGAGGAAGACGAGGAAGACGAGGGAGACGAGGAAGACGAGGAAGACGTGGCGATGCAGCTGCTGAAGGACGATGAATTGGCAGCCATGGCGGCAGACCAAGACGAGGATCAAGACGAGGATCAAGACGAGGATCAAGACGAGGATCAAAACGAGGATCAAGACGAGGATCAAAGTGAACATCGGACCTCTGATCGAGGCTTGGGTCAGCCTCCTGCTACAGCCATCCAGCGATCATACGGAAGCCGACGGAATCAACCCGAGATTGGACATTCAGCTCTGTGCTTCAACTGTGGCGAGCAAGTGCAAGACACTGATGCCATGTGCATGACCGCGGGACACACCGATCGACTGTTGCACTACGCATGCATTCAATCCTCGAACAAACAAGGTTTGTCGTACAGCAATGCGATTGATTCTTGACACAGGGCTAACCAGAACAGACATGTCAACCTGGCGATGCAAAGATTGCATGCAGCCAGGGCCAGTGACTCACGGCGAACTTGCCACGGCTCTCAACCTGATCAACATGGGCAACACATGCTTCAGTAAGAGGACTGTAGTCCTGCTCCTCTCTGGTATCTACTAACGCATCAATCCCAGTGGCCTCAAGCATCCTTCCGCTTTTCTCACTCGAAGACGTCCGCGCTTTCATCATGGACAAGTCCAACGACCGATTGGCCCAACACGGTGTCTCAGGGAGAGACTCCGCGGCGTGGTTAAGGGGTTCTTGCAAGGTATGGAGCTTGTCATTTCCTTCGAAGGGCGACTTGTGATTAACAGCTGCGTTAGACGACAACCATATCCGAACTTCCGGACAAGACTCGGGAGTACATGGCCAAGGCTTCCAACTTCCTCACGCACCTGCGTAATCTGTCTCGTATACCGGTGGGAAGCCCATCTCAATCATGCGGTCTATATGGATGGTCAGAGCAGCTCGACTGGCACCAGTAAGGCGATTCTCATGCTGGTGTGCAACGCGGCGCTCTCGTGTGGCGCCCTTGAGCCGGTTTGTGAAGGTGCCATATGGGATATCGTGGAGGTTTGCACAGTCGATGTATTTCGTCCATCTGCCGGTGGCCCAGTCCCTTATGGCATTGGTGATTGTTATCTCCTTTTCAGCGGTAGTCTTGGCCTTCCAATCGGCACTGGCAGCGAGTGTAGGCATCATGTTTGGTGGTTGTAAGCGTGTATACAAAAGCAATTGATTCAAGTGGAAGAGATTTGAGATGTCAGCCGCAGCTGTCGATTATGCTGAATAACAACGCGGGAGCTTCCCGCAGCGGTAAGGGACCGTACTAGACGTCCATTTGCGGTTTAGCGCAGCACGCTAACAACTTCCAGGAAACCCAACTTCCTCCTTGCACACGTTACTCGACTGCTGCAAATCGACACTCCCATCCGCTCATCCGATATTAATGGCTTGTACTCGGCTCTTCGTAGCATCGATGAGAATGAGTGGAGGAAGGGAGAGCAAAACGACTCGAGCGATGTTCTGTCGGCGTGTCTCCACACTTTGGTCATGATCTCTGACAGATCTACCATGGCATCGCACAACAGTCACCATCAAGGGATAGAGCAGCAAATCAGACGCCGTGGTCTGTTTTGTGAGCTGCACCATACCTATATCTCTGATCGGGTCAGCACGACCTGCTGCAATTCTCAGTACTGTCGTGGATGCATTAAGAGCCATCTCAAAGACAGCTCGAAGTGTCCTGGATGCCAGAACACCTCCCTTTCGATCGAGAACATTGTCGATATTACCGAGATCTCCGAGGAAGAAATTCGAGAAGCACACACCGGACTGCCCGGCCTCGCTCAGGACGCTAACCAACAGCTCCTCGCCGAGCTCTCGCATGGGAACGATTCTGATCTGTTCAACTTATTTTGCTTCCAGTCGGTTCAAGAGACTCAGTGTCAGGAGCCAGGTTGTGGCATCGTCTACAGGCGGTATGATTTCAGTCTTGAAGTGCTCAGTCTTGCTTTCCAGGATCCGGAATCTGGCAACAACTCCCTTACGGGAATGTTTGAAAACTGGACACACGAAGTTGTCGAAGACTCGGTTGTGCGATGTGCCTCAGGGTGCTCCTCCCATGCGGTATAATCTTCAGAGTCCATAGCGTTACGTCTTTGCTAACAGTAATATTAGGGTACACAAGACAGGTTCAGACGCATCACACTCTGCAGTCAGTATCTGTATGTCAAACTTCCGAGATACAGAGGCCTTGTACTCTGTGATGTCGACGTACCAGAATTCCTGGACATCTCGCCCTACGCAGATCGCGCATCGCTTCCTTCTGATCCGGGAAACCGCCCTGCAAATCTCAACATCAAGCCGATCTACCAACTTGTCGCTGTTAACGTGTACTTTCGCTACGCCGAGAACAGCGGTCACTACGTGCTGTACGTTCTCGTCGACGGCACGTGGCTTGTGTTGGATGACAGTGGTGGGAGTGCTCACGCGAGAGCACAGCACCCACAGGAAGCTATTAATGGGAATGGCGTGGTGTATTGGGTAATCTACAAGCGCGTCGAGAGTACTTCGCTCCCGTACGATGCGCAGGGTAGACCTACGACTGGCCACACTCTCCGCAAGGGCGCACCAACCGTGCCGGCGAAGCGTGAGGTGCGATGGCAGAAGACCGGTGCAACGCCGGAGACCGCCGCTGAAGGAGACGATGCTGACATTACGATGGACGATGGCACCGACACGGACGCCGAGCAGATGAAGCAGAGTTTGATGCGAGAGATGGCGGCTGCAACAAAGGCTCACGAGGAGAAGCTGGCGGCTGCAACAAAGGCTCACGAGGAGAAGCTGGCGGTCGAGAGCGAGGCTCACACCGGGCGAATGGCCGTAAAGACCAAGGCTCACTCCGAGGAAGTCGCACGGCTGCAAATCGCTAGGGAGCGCGAGCAGCACCAGGCGAGCATCGGCCGCTTCAGGCAGTCTGTGACAGTCCTCGAAGGACTTCAGAGCACGATCGTGGAGCAGCTACGCGAGATGAAAGCCGAGATTGCGCGTCTGGAGGAGCGGGTGAGAGAGATCGATCGCGCTTTCGAATAAGTCGTTTGGGTGGCTTTGTGTCCTAAGTACAATGAATGGCGGAAATCGACTTCCTAAGGTAAGTGCTCAAAGCTTTGTCCCATACCTTGTGATGTGTGTTCCCGCCGCGTAAATGGAGACCGGGCTCTACTCTGTATATCATTGTTACTCTCTGTCGTGCGACCTCGGTCTTGAATACTGGCCCGCGTGAGGATAGCTGTGGAAGAATAAGACGCAGTAGAGTGTTGCCTTGCTGCAGAACACTCCCGCTGGCTCATCACAATCGCTACCTGTTTCCGAAAGGTACGTTAGCGTAAACGGGGGAGTGGACAGTCTGTCGAGTCTAGTGAGTACATCAACATGGCATATGCTCTGAAAGGTAGGCACACGTAGCGGCGCTTTTTACAGTAAGGCAACGGTGTTCGACGTATCTGCACAGGGAGAGGTTAAGTGCAACAGCAAGGTACCTTCGAAGCTCTCTCCATTAAAGTCCCGTCGTCTTCGGAGAGGGGCTGATTAAAGGTCGGAAAACAGGTAAGTAAATGTTTTGTTCTTAAGTACAGGCAGTTTAAGAAAGCCCGCCTCCGTCCCTGCGCACAAATATATAAGTAGTAATAAATATATATAAGAAGGAAGGTGTACCTAGAGAGGAAGAAATAATAATATATAGTACACTATTAAAGGGCTAATCGCTAGAACTATTAGTAATAAAGTTGTTTTATTTTTAGTAGGTAGCCGAAGGCTACCTTCCGGTAGAGGTACTACTACCCGGAGCTAATTAATAGACTCGAACTATTATATTGCCGCTCTACCGGATACTACCTCCTAAGGTAGTTAATAAGCGTTAGTTAGTATATTATTATTTAAGGCAATATAAGCCTTTATACCCTAGGATAACTATTTTAAACTACGACGTATAGGCTACTTACGTATCGTTTACCTAAGGGAACTATACTTTAAATTAAACTAATCTTAGTACTATTATAGGGTCCTTAAGGCATATTAGGCCGCGAAGGAGTTTAACTTCCTTAGCGACCTCGCCCTAAAGCTTCTTAAACATAATAGCTATATACTGTTTTATATTAGCGCTACTAGAAGTTACATATACTCGATCCGCGAGGATATAGCGTCGGAGGGTAGCCTTTAAGTATAATACTATCGTTTCTAGGTGACGGCCGAACAGACTGCACCTTCACGCGGTAGCCGTCGTAAGTACCTTCCTCGGAAGGGAAACCAAGATAGTCTGGAAGAAACCTCCTCGAAAACCTCTCGAAATCCGCCCGAAATCCTTCTCGAAATCCGCCTCGAAATACAAGCTATAACAGAACAACGGCACGATTCGAACGAACAGCCCTCTACGTTACGAACAAGAAGAAGCAGTCTACTCTATCCTATACGCGCACCTCCTCGAAATCCGAACCGAAATCGCACCTCTTTCCCTCTAGAGATTCGGGTCCTCTATAGAAAAGTGCACTTTAAAGAGCTAGAACAGTTGGTGGAATCTACAACTCTGCGATTAACCTACGTAGCTATATGCGTTTAGAAGCGGTATGCAGTTCTACAAAGGCATATTAAGGATAAGAGGGGGCAGCGAGTTAGACAGCTGCTTTTGCAGTGCTTTTATATAGTATTTTGCACTGCTTTTGCACTGCATTTCGAATTTGCAGCGTGCGTGCGAAGCGGAAGGATCCGCTGAAAATTCTGCAAAAAGCTTAGCGCAAAAATTCTGTAGCCCTAGCTGCAGACAACGACACTTGTTTAATTTCCTCTATCTTGCGCTGTTTTGAAGTCCTTCGGCAGATTCTGCTTGCAGGTCCTGCCTTAGGCACGGGGTTTTCCCCTAAGGTTAAAGAATATAAAAGATTTTGATTGTAAATAGATCTGCTGCCTTGCCTTTAGGGCAAGGCCGTCCTACATAGTTATAGACTCCAAAAGGACGTAAATGGAAGAAACAAACAAACAAACAAACATATCGTTTCTAGGTACTATAATTTAATAACCTCGTTAAAGGAGTAGGATAAGTATACCTTCTAAAGGTACTAAACCGTTACCTAATAAAAGAGGAGCTATCGTCTTTAGTCTATTCGCGATATTAGAGGGCTAATAGCTATTAAAGCTATTATTTTATTAAGCGTTATAAATTTAAAGTATAGTTCTAGTATAATTCTTCGCTATACCGTCCTTATATACGCCTACGCCTCCTTCGCTATAGTATACTCTGTCTAGATATAATTAATCGTAAAATTATAGTCGTCTACCGGGTAGTAGCGCTATAGTTCTAGGATCTAATCTAACTAGCTACCTATTTTTACTTATTAGTATAGTAGTCTCTAAAGTAGATCCCCCGACTTAGGGACTCCGTATTAGACTCTTATACCTAACTAAAGCCTCTCTAGCTCTAACTTCTTACCTATTAGCTACTTATATACGGCGAGTAGTCCTTTAATCTTATTATTAAAGTCGATATGTTCTAATTAGAGCTATAGATATCTCTCGTAGAGCAAACGGAAGTTCGTTTCGAAGAGGTCTAGTCTCTTTTAGCCTACGTCTACTCGATATATACTAAGGAACACTAGTCGGCTAAAGAGAGGTCGGTATTTCTCCCCCGCTAGAAGGTTCCTTTAAAGGGCTTCTATATATAATTTAGGGAGAGACCTTACTAGTCTTATAATTACCTAACTAGCGCTATAATATGCGCTTCGTACTATAATACCTTCTCGTATAGTTATTTCTTCTAGGATAATAGGTTGCTCTATAATAGGGTCCTAGATGTCCTTTAACTAGTTCGTACTAAGTTTCTAGAGTTTTGCTTATACTAAACAATTCTACTTTAGCGGGCCTACGTCCTTAATCTGCCTAATAAGTAGGTAATAGAAGAATAGTAAGTTAAGCGCGTTAGTCCGAGTTACTAGTTCTATAAGGGTAAAGACGCTATTATCCGAATAACTTAGATATATTATCTTCTAAACTTTCTAAATCGAACCTAGAGTCCCTAGGATGTTCGTTATATTTAATACCTAGGCTTAAAACTAAGGTAATCCTATCGCATTAATATTAAGTCTATTACGCGTATACTTAGTAATAATGTCCTTTACTATATACGCCTAATAAAGGTCGGGGTACGTTAAAGTACGTACCGCCGCCTAAGTAATTAAGGCCTTTCGAACGCTATATATATTAATATAGCCGACACTACTATGTTCTTTAGGGAGGTAAGCGTATATTCTACGGATCGCCCCTCTTAACTTTCGATCCTATACTACCCGGTAGTACTCTATATTTAGTACTCTTAGGACCTCGTGTCACAGGGTGCAGTCCTAGTACTGCCTGTGACATCTGAGCATGCTTTGTCAGCAGCTTCACGAGCAGCTGCCTTTGTCTTTTCTCGCGTCGAACCTTCGATTCGACTTCCTTTAGCTAGAGTGTATTGACAATCTAATATCGACTTCTTGTTTCTAGTCGGTCCCTCTAGTCCCGTGTCATCATACACTCTCGCTTCAAACCTGCCCCGTCTGCCGATAAGTTATCGCAGCCGCCGCAGCTCGATTCTACGAGACCAAGATTTGTCTCTACGCCCACGCCTACGCCCACGCCCCCGAGACCTTGATTTGTCTCCTAGACTAAGCCTACGAAGAACGAGATCACGAACGGTAAGTACGCGCAGGAACAGTATAGGTACTAGTTTCTTCGATTCTATCTCTATAACTGCCGACGACTTCGAGTTCGAGGACGTTCGAACTTTCGCGACTAAGACCCCAACCTAGTCCGAGTACGACTTCCGCAGCTCCGCGATCTCAGAGCTTAACATCGACGAAGCAACCCGCGCCGACCTGCAAGAACAGCAAAAGAAGCCAAAAGGCAAACTCGTTCGACCTAGCTCTAGGAAGCGCGAGAAGAGCGCAGACAAAAAGATGGCCAACAACCGCACTTAGTCCTAGGGCGGTACCTAGAACACCTAGCAGTCGTACGCTACGGCTACCTCTTAGAGCACCTTGCAAAACACGTCGCAGGAAGCGCAGCGTGCGTAGACCGACATTCGTGCCCCGAGTTAGGCCTGCGCTTCGAGTCGGAACCGCGCTCCGACTGCGCCCATAAAGAGCATTTTGCGCAATCAGCCTCCCGCTAAGGAGGACGACGATTTGGATAGTATGCTTCGAGACGATAAGGCGAACAAGAGCAAGGATGTTGGTGGTGAATCTTTGCTGGACAACTCGCAACAGGCCAACGACGGAGGGCTAGTCGAGCAGTTTAGTAACACGGGTCTGCACGTCACCCCCTTCGACCTAACGGACATGATTCCACTAGCTGGAGGGGGTATTACCGACTCCGACGGACGCCTAGGCCTGCTGTACAACAAAGCCGACTTCGAGTTCGACGGGCTAGTAGATTTGACGACCAAGTTTAATTACGCCCCGAGCCGCTTCTACGACGTCCTTTACCGGACTACGAAGTTTTTGCGAAAGATTAGTCTTACGAACGCGGAGCTGGAGGCAAAGCTGCGTGATTTGGCGGCTAACAATGCTTCCTTAACCTCGAAGCTGGAGAAGCATATATCCTAGCGTAAGAAGATTACTGCGTTCGTTAAGGGCTTGTAGTCGGACATTTCGACCTAGAAGCGCAAGTGCGCCTTGTCTACGGAGCAGTTGGACGAGTCTGTGCAGAGGGAACAGGAGCTGGAGGAGCAGGTCGAGGAACTTCAGAAGCAGAATTCCGGATACGAGGACGAGATCGAGGCCTTTGTACTTCACTTTAATGCCGAGCGCAACATAACCCGCGAGCGCTTCGACACCCTTCTCGCTACGAAGACGCCGAAAATAAAGGCCCGGGTTTAGCAAATGCGCGCATCGGCACAGACGCCGCAGGTGGTAGATACTAGGAACCTAGAGCAGTCGGAAGACGAGCTCGATACTATGCTTAACAACGAGGAGGATGACGAGGACGGTTTCGAGGGCACCCCGACGCCCTAGCCGCAACAACCGCCGCAAACTCCCAAGCCCATCGTCCAGCAGACCCCTTAGGGACCTCTGAAGTCGGAACGCCGCACCTACGCCGATGCCCTCGTCGAGCTAGCCGTCGTCCGTGGACGCACGCTACGCCGTAATTAGTCTATCGTCCGCCCAGCGGCCTTACCAGCACCCTCGATAGCTTTATTCGGGGGAGCGCATTAGTCACGGAAGGTTATGTTTAAGAAGCCGGACAAGTGGTTCGGTAACAAAGAGAAGGACACAATGCTGTACAGCGAGTGGAAACAGAAGATTTCCAAGCACTTCGAGTACGAGTCGCACTATTACACCGGCCCAAAGCACTGCGTTAATGCCTGCGTCGCTTAGACGAGTGGCCAGGCGTGGAAGAAGCTACAGCCTCGCATAAATACGAAGGGCTTCGAGACGGTAGAGGAGGTTCTCGCTCTGCTTACGACCTTCTACGGCACTTACCACGAGGATGCTTACATGTAGAGCAAATTCTGGTTACTTCAAATAGCCCCAGACGCCCGCGTCGATGACTTCTTGTCTGAGTTTGCCGAGTGTGTTATGTACGTTGATCTTAGCCCGTCCGCCGAGGCCTACTACTTGCAGCTCAAGGTCGAGAAGACCCGTTTCGGTCCATACTTGATCGGCAAGACGCATAACACTGCGGAGGATCTTAAGACGACGCTGCGCCGCATTAAGATGGACCTGGACCGTCAGGTTCAGGTGAAGCCTGTAGCTGCCCCGGCAGCCGCTGCCGCGGGCACTAGCAAGAAAGCTGCAGGAGCAGGAGCAGCCGCGGGCAAGAAGTATTAGGACCGTACCTTCTTAGGGAGCATCAACTACGGCATAGTTAAGGCATACGACTGGTTAAAGAGCGGTCGCACTTACACACCCTTGACCCAGGCCGAGCTGGACCGTCTCGTCGAGGTGGATAGTTGCTTCGTGTGCAAGTCGGAATCGCACAATCGCAACAGTCCGTCTTGCCTGTTAGTTAAGTTCAAGCTGGAGCGCTATCGAACACGTTAGAATGCAACAACGACGGAGGCTGCCCTAGCAGAGCTGTCGGGAAATGCCCTAGCCCGCACCTAAGTAGCTTAGGAGCGGGCGCGACTTTACCAGTGCCACTACGACCGCCGGATCCCCAGGAAGAGACCGGCTTTCGCAAGTATGCGAGCAGACGGACGACTAACTACAAACCAAAGGCACCTACAAGCCCTAATCGCCGTGCGCGACGAGCAGAGGCGAAAGCTATTCGGCGCGGCGTGCGCAAGGCCTAAGACATAAGCGACGGCGATTCGTCTGATGAAGAGGAAGACGAGGGCGATAAGCCACGATTTCGCTGGGCCTCGGTGGATTTGAACGAACCACCCGCGGAACTTATAGCGGCATCGTCTGTGCACCTCTCTGCTACCGCATTCTATACTAAACTGCCGGTGGAGATTTCCGATCATATCGTGTTTGAGGGACTAGCAGGGAACCAGAAGATTCGTATCCACATGGACAGCGGCGCGGATGCTTGCTGCGTTAGCCCGGCCTTCGCAGCGAAAATAGGGAAGAAGACCCTCGATCGACCTCTTGGAGTTAAATATACCGACGGCAGTAAGGGTGTTCCAATCATAGAATGGACTAGTGTTAAGTTGAATCTTAATAGCCACACGGAGGAGCTGCCTTGCTTCGTTACCTAGCTGGAATATAACATAGTCCTTGGTAGGCCATAGTTGCGCAAGCATAACCCGCAGATGGACTAGCAGGAGGGCACGATTACCTTCGACCGGCCCTATTGTAAAGACTACGTTGTCATAGACGGGTTAGCGGGTGCGCCTTGCATCCGCTACTACTTCGCCAAGGACGAGGATGCCGACCACCTTTAGTCTAACTCTATTAGGAACGTCAAGCTTAACTCTCTTTCGATGTTACGGATGTCGGTAGGAGAGGCATATAATGCTATACGGCGTGGCGAGGAAGGATTCTTCGTCTGGGACTGCGAGCCGGGAGATAAATTCAAGACCTGTAGTGAAGTTGACAAGCTATTACGCATGTGCAAACTTACGCCTACCGACTTCGAGAAGTACATAAAGGGCAAACCAGACAAGGACTACACGCAGGATGTCCCGAAGGAGTTCGATAACTACAAGCACTTGTTCGACCGGAGGGCGGCGGAGTCGCTCCCAAACTTACTGCTACCTTACCGCGCTAATAGTGATCTGCCTATTAACTTCGAGCCAGGCTCAAAGATTCCTTTCAAGAAGCCCTATCTAATAGGCGAGAAGGAGTTGGCCGTCGTCCGCAAACACATCGATGACTTAATTAAGAAAGGCGTTATCCGCGAGAGCAAGTCGCCGTGCAGCTTACCCGTGCTCCTTATTAAGAAGGGGGATAGTAGGATCCGAGTTTGCATTAATTACCGAGCGGTTAATGCGATTACGGTCAAGAATCGCTACCCCTTGCCGCATATTCGCGAGACGCTCCTTCGAATAGGTAGAGCCAAGATTTTTACTGTTCTCGACATCGTTGCGGCGTTTAACAGGCTGCGTATCCGGGAAGGGGACGAGTAGAAAACCGCTTTTACCTTACGCTACGGAACGTACGAGTACATGGTAGTGCCGTTTGGGCTCGCCAACGCGCCTTCTCAGTTTCAGGCCTACATTAACTACGCGCTCGGCGAATACCTCGATAACTTCGCCTCCGCTTGGATTAACGACTTGATTATCTACAGCGAATCGTACGATGACTATGTGTAGCACGTCCGGAAGGTTCTTTAACGCTTAGAGGATGCTAACCTGCCGCTCGACATCGACAAGTGCAAATTCTTCGTAACGGAAGTTGTATACCTCGGGATTATCATTACGACTAACGGCCTTAAGATAGACCCTCGGAAGGTCAAAGCTATTACGGAGTAGGAGTCTCTACTGTGCCTAAAGGATGTTCAAGCGTTTCTCGGCCTCTCGAACTTTTACCGTCGCTTCGTGCGCGATTACTCTACGATCGCACGACTACTAACTACACTATCTAAAGGGTAGGGTGCACGCAACCCGGACGGTTCGAAGAAGAAGACCCGCTTCGAGTGGACCGACAGCTGCTAGGCATCTTTCGACGCTCTTAAGACCGCCTTTACCACGGCACTAATCCTCGTACACTACAACCCTGAGAAGCCTTGTGTGCTAGAATGTAACTCCTCCGACACGGTGTCGGCGGGGGTCCTATCTTAGTATAGGGACGACGGTATACTCCACCCCATTGCCTTCTTCAGCAAGAAGATGTCTCCGGCTAAGTGCAACTACGAGATTTACGACAAGGAATTAATGGCTATTGTTAAGGCCTTTAAGGAGTAGCGGCTAGAGCTAGTCGCAGGACATACAAAAGTCCTGTCGGATCATCGCAGCCTTAAGCACTTCATAACTACGAAGCAGCTTAATCGCCGGCAGGCGCGCTAGTCAGAGTTTCTTGCTAAATTTAACTTCTAGATCTAGTATTGCCCTAGGAGGTTAAATGGGAAAGTAGATGCCTTTACGCGGCGCTCGCAGGACATGGATAACACCGCCGACAAGGCTTATCGCAACGTGTCCCTTCTCAAGGAGCACCAGCTCTCGCCGGAGCTGCTCGCCGCGGTCGGGGGGGAGCATAGGGCTCTCCGCCAGCGTTAAGCCGCGATGAGATTCCTGCAGGACGAGGGCTTGTCCGTAGATGACATAATCCAGAATGCTTACGCTACGGATGAACTCGCTCAAGCGATCGTGTCTTCGCTCGAAGAAGGATCGACACGACTACCGCCCTCAATTAAGGCCCGTGTTTCACTCGGCGACTGCCGCAAGTAGGGCCGCATGCTTCTAATTAAGGACAGGGTCTACGTGCCTATAGATAAGGATCTCCGAACCGAGGTCTTTCGGTACTACTACGATGCACCACTTGCAGGGCATCTAGGCAGGGATCGTACCTACGACTTAGTCTCTCGCGATTACTACTGGCCTAGACTTTACGATAACTGTAAGCATTTCACCAGGAATTGTTGGACTTGCAAGCGCACCAAGGCTTTAAGGGAGGCCTATCAAGGGCAGTTACGACAGCTGCCAGTGCCGTCGGCGGCGTACGATTCTATCGCATTAGATCACGTCGTCCAGCTCCCAGGGAGCGAGCTCGATAGATGTGTGTACAACAACATCCTGGTCGTTACCGACAGGCTGACTAAGCGCCGTCACCTAATTCTAGTAAAGGACATAACTCCCGAGACTACTGCGGAGGCGGTTCTTCGACACGTCGTTAGCCAGCAAGGCGTGTTCCGTTTCGCAGTCTCCGACAGAGGCACTTAGTTCCTCGACCCATTCTACCGACGCTTAAGCGAGCTGTTAGGGATCAAACAGACATTCTCGACCGCGTAGCATCCTCAGACGGACGGTCAGAGTGAGAATTCGAACTAGCTAATAGAACAATACCTCCGCGCTTACGTGAACTACACCTAGGACGACTGGGCAAGGTAGCTCTAGACCGCGGAGTTCGCGCTGAACAACGCCAAAGCATTAACTGGTATTTCGCCATTTTATGCAACCCTCGGCCGAAACCCGGAGATTCAAGTTCGTTACGTAGACGCCAAGACGCTTCCAACAGCCGCATAGCGAATTAACCAGGAAAACGCCGATCGTTTCGCGGAAGAATTACAACGCATCTACGACCTTTGCAAAACGACGCTTACGGCAGCGTAGGCCCGTCGGGAGAAGAATAACGACCACGAGGTTGCTCGCTCCTACCGCGAGGGCGACTTGGTCTAGCTCGACATACGCAACATCCGCACGAAGCGCGCGAGCAAGAAGTTGTCCGACAAGAAAGCCGGGCCATTTGAGGTAAAGAAGGTCTTGTTTACTAATGTCTACTAGCTCGACCTTAGCCACCTGCAGACACGCATCTACGACGTGTTCTATACGAGCCTACTGCGCCCAGTAGCCGACGATCCCTTCGGGACTCAGCATCGAGACAACATTACCCCAGAGCCCGACCTTATCGACGGGGTCGACGAGTAGGAAGTAGAGGAGATCGTGTTATTACGGCGCAAGGGCCGCTGGAAGAATTTGTACTACACACTAAGATAGAAAGGTAGAGATTTAACGGAAGTTTTTAAACTAGAGGATCTCGAACACTGTCAGGAGCTTATTGCAGACTTCCACTAGGCGAATCCGACCGCCGACAAACCTAAGGGGTATGCGCCACCTCCAGGGTAGATCGCGCCTGGTAAAGACATAGAGGGACTTGGACACGCTGTTAGTCTGCAGCCCGCTAAGGACAGACGACTCGGTAACTAGTAACGCTTAGTGCGGTGCTATGCTACCCTGCGGTTGCCTCGGTAGCCGTGGCCGTGTTCCGGTATGACCTCTTGCGCTCATTAGCATCGGGTCAGTTCTGTTAAAACCCTTAACGTTAGTGTTGCGCAACCGGCTCCCCTTAGGCGCCTATTTGTAGGATTTTGTATGAGAATTGGACACGACGGTTGGATTTTGTTAAACGCCTTGCGAGCGTTCTTTGCGAGCGTTCTTTGCGAAGCGTTCTTTGGTGTATCGAGGCGATACACGGTTTTGAGAGGGGGATGTGTCACAGGGTGCAGTCCTAGTACTGCCTGTGACATCTGAGCATGCTTTGTCAGCAGCTTCACGAGCAGCTGCCTTTGTCTTTTCTCGCGTCGAACCTTCGATTCGACTTCCTTTAGCTAGAGTGTATTAACAATCTGATATCGACTTCTTGTTTCTAGTCGGTCCCTCTGGTCCCGTGTCACCTCGGGTAGGATAGCTAAGAATCGTATTAAATATCGGGGCATAGATATAAGTATAGAGTTCGTAATAAGGACTCTCCCTTTTAAAGAGAGGTATATCTTTAACTACTAATTAGCGCGGTCTTTAAACTTTTAGATTATCTTTAACTAAAACGTTTATAGTTGCTAGGTAGTATTAGTACCTACCGGTATGCCTAGATAGATATATAGGTTATCTACTATTACCTCCTATACTCCTAGGATTTATAGTAGTTTATCGAGTCCGACTTATAGTAGGTACGACTTACTATAGTTTACCTTCGTACTAGAGGCGCGTACGTATGTTTCGAGTAGATCTATCGTAGCGTCTACTTCGCTCTAGGTACGTAAGATAATCTAGGTATTATCCGCGTATATTATTACTTTTAATTATTTATTAGCTACTTTAACCCCCCTAATTCTCTCGTCTTAGAGGATAAGTTGTACGAGGGGCTCGATTAAAGCAATATATAGAGGGTAGCTAATAGGGTCGCCCTAGTATATACTACTTTAAACGAGGATTCTCTTACTTAAGAAGCCGTTAATAAATACTCGTATACGAGCATCCGTATATAGGTCTTAGATCTATTTAATAAAGAGCTTAGGTAGACCTAACTTTCGAAGGGTCTCCTATAGGAATAGGTAGCTAACTCGATTATATACCTTCTCCTAATTAAGGAAAAGGATCGCGATTCTACCTACCTCTATCGCCGGGTAGGCTCCCCGAGGGGAGTACTAGTCGATTAAATATTAAACGGTTTATATATTATCTCTAATCGATCGGTTTAGTAAGAACGTAGATTAATAGGTACTAATAATATGCCTAAGTAATCGTATAAGGCGCTATATTAGTATCTCGGTATAGATTTTATAATCTATATTTATTAACGCTAGGGAACTAATAAGGGGAACGTATATACCGGAAGTTAAGTATATAAAAGCTAGTTTAGTATAATCTATCGAGCTATCGTAAAGGTATACCTACCGGGCTTACTAAGCCCTAGGGCCGGCGTCCCGTAATAGGAACGGTATATCTTTAGATTAGACCTTTAGCCCTTATCCTTATAGAGTATCGTTAAGACCCTATTAGTCTATTCTTCTAGAAGGCCTTGTCTCTGCTATATTAACTTATATAGTATAGTAAGGTAGTAATAGATAGGTAGAGTAGCCTTACTATTGCCTTCCGTTCTATCCTTATCTCCCTAATAAGTACTAAGTACTTTATAAAATTTACTAGGTATACTATTAATACCGGGCGACTTTCCTATAGCTATACGACGGATTAATCGTAGAACTTCTCGGGGCGTAATCGCCGCTATTAGTTCGCTCGTATATCTAGAAGGGATTACTTTAAGTAACTTTAATAACATTAGTATACGATTATTAGGGTTTAACGCCTTCTTATTATATAGTATAGAGTAAAACTCTACCGCGATTCGGAGTATTTTATTCGGCTCCTTATATAAGGTACTATTAGTATCTATTAATTTAGTAATAAATTAAGGACGGTATAACTTCGACTTCGCGTAAAACTATCGTATTAGGCGTTCGTTATATAGCTATACCTTTACGAAGGCTACGTAAGTATATAACTTATACTTCTAGTTCGTAAGGTATAGTTATTATATATTAATTGCCGCTAACTTTGCTTTAATTATAGGATTAGGTATTCCTACTACCCTTATTTAAATTAACTTAAGACGTCTCCTTTCTAGGTTAAACAAAAGCTTGCCGCGAGACTTTAATAGTCCGCGAGAGGTTTCCTTAAAACCCTTCTAAATATTGCCCTTAAACTTCGACTATTCTAGTAGGTAATCCTTACCGGGGAGTCGTTAGAGTACTTATAGTAATTAAGGGGGTATAATAGTCTATTAGAGAAGGGTTAGGTTTAGTCGCTATCGACCCGGTCCTTTCTCTACGTCCTCTATTACCTCTTTAAGATATATCTTTACTATCCGGTAATTAGACTAGAATATAGTCTCGATAGTCTATTTGCTAGTAATTAGCTATATACTCTCGCTTATATAGATGCGGTCGATTCGAGATATAGCGTTATTAGTAGGTACGTAGGTAAAGTCGACTTCGGTAGGGTAGGCTCTACGCTAGCCGTCTATATATACTATTTAATTATTACCGAGGGTAGATACTAGGTCGTAATACGCTATAACTATAGAGGGCCGGTAGCTAGTCGCTAGTCTCTTATTAATTAGTTTAGTATATTAGTTCTAATTACTACTAAGGATGTTATATTAGACTATTATTTTATTAGCCCGGATTTTATTAGTAAGAGCGCGTTACTACGCTAGACGAAGATCCGACTTAGTAATATAGTATATATTTATAAGAGTAAGTTTCTTACCTCTACAAATTACCTTTATTACGAGTATACGGCTACCTAGGTCTATATAGACAACTTTATCTATGTCCTAGTCGGTTATAACTATATTAATTATTGTTATTATACTACCGTATCTACTGTTTAGATTACTATAATTTATAGCCGATATTAGAGGGTAGTTTAATAGCAGTTCCTTAGCGATTTCCTTATTAAGCTAAGTTTCCTAGGCGAAGAGGATATCTAAATAGTTAGTTCGTATTATATTAAATATTTTACGGAACTAGGTAGGGTTACGGATAGAGTAGACGTTTTGCGAGGCAATTAGTATATTAACATTTATTTAACTAAGGCTAGGTTTAGTACTAAGTAGCCCCTTAAGCCTCTACTATCTATAAAAGAATATTCTAGTAAAGCGCGGGCATTCCTATATAAGGTAGGAGTTACCGTTACTATATACGGAGTATTTGCTTAAGGAGTCTACTACCCTAAACTTAGCTATAAAAGAAGATAAATGTCCCTCCTTTAAGGGGCCGAGAGGGAGTTCGAAGCTATAAAGCCTAATCTCCTTCTTAAATACTACTATTACTCGCGTACCGACCGCCCTTCCCGCCGTAAGCTACCTAAACTAGAAGTTTAAATCGGCATTATAGTAGGCTTTAAGGCTAAAGATTTAATAATATAGAGTATAGTCTACGTCTATAGTAATAAAATTAGCTATAAAGACCCTTAGGCTACTAGTACGAAATAAATTAACTTATACTAGGAGATCTCGAATAGTTTGTTTGTTTGTTTGTTTGTTTGTTTGTTCCATTTACGTCCTTTTGGAGTCCAAGACTATGTAGGACGGCCTTGCGAACAAGGCAGTAGATCTATTTACAATTAAATTCTTTTGGTATTCTTTAACCTTAGGGGAAACCCCGTGCCTAAGGCAGGACCTGCAAGCAGAATCTGCTAAAGGACTTTAAAACAGCGCAAGACAAAGGAAATCAAACGAGTGTTGCAGCCCAAGGCTGCAGAATTTTCGCGCTAAGCTTTTGCAGAATTTTCAGCGGATCCTTCCGCTTCGCACACACGCTACAAATTCGAATGCAAAATTCGAATGCAAAGCAGCTGTCTAACTCGCTGTCTTCTCTTGTCCTTAATATGCCTTTGTAGAACTGCATGCCGCTTCCAAACGCATATAGCTACGCAGGTTGATCGTAGAGTTGTGGATTCCACCGACTATTCCAGCTCTTTAAAGTGTATGTATACTTCCTTCGAGGGCGACGAAGTCTCTAGAGAAGGGACATGCGATTTCGATTCGGATTTCGAGGAGGTGCGCGTATAGGGCAGAGTGGACTGCTTCTTCTTCTTCTTCTTCTTCTCGTTCGTAGCGTAGAGAGCTATTCGTTCGAATCGTGCTGTTGTTCTATAGCTTGTGTTTCGAGGCGGATTTCGAGAAGGATTTCGGGCGGATTTCGAGAGGTTTTCGAGGAGGTTTCTTCCAGACTGTCTTGGTTTCCCTTCCAAGGAAGGTACTTACGACGGCCACCGCGTGAAGGTGCAGTCTGTTCGGCCGTCGATCTCGAATAGTAAATATCGTATTATCCGCTATTCGAGCCTACTCCTTAGTAAAACATTAAGCTACCTATCTCTTCGAATTATAAGGAGCCTATAATTTTAGCGCATTCGTTTTAATTGTCGTCGTTATTAACCTATTAAAGACCTCTATATTAGAGGGTCCCTTTAATAGGTTATTAGCGGGTCGGAGTTTAACCGGTATACGGAGAAAAAGCTAGGTTCCGTTACTATAGTTCGTATCGCTTAGTTTAGTTAGTCGTATTAGTTAGCCCTTATAGGAGGCCGTTACGGCTTTCTTCGTCTACTTCGTCTTAACCTTCGATACTATCGCTAGTATAGATTACTTAGGATTTAGTAGGTTAGCGGCTAGGGTAGGTATTAAAATTAATAAGCTTTAAAGTAAATCCGCTAAACTAGCGGTAGTTCCTAACTTCGCGCCCTTCTTTCCTTATCGCCTCTTCTTAGGCTATTTTGCTAGAGAGGCCTATACTAATATAAGCGCTAGTCTCTTCCTACTTTTGTTCGGAATGCTAGATACTACGGTAGGGTTAGCCGGAGGTCCTATTAACGACCTAAAGGTAAAATTATCCGTAGGGCGAGGTATTATAGGTCGCGGCGAGGGAGTTAGCGTTATAGAAGAATCCTACGCCGCCTTGTCCTCTACTACGTCCCTTATTTCCTTATTAGCTTCGTTAATCGTACCGTTTAATTAGTCGCTCGGATTATTAATTATTAGAGCGTCTTCTATATTAGTAGTAGGCGTAGGTATTTTACCCCGAGCTATACTCGGGCCTACTTCTACTAACTTAGCGGCGCTCTTCCGAGATACCTCTCCTACGTAGTATTCTTTTAATTCTTTCTTCTTACTTCGTCTTCGTAGCTTTTTAGCTAGGCGTCTTTTATAGTCGTCTATATTAGCTACCTAGCCTCCCGGTATAGTAAGATTAGGCAAGTTAGACATTTTAGCAAAAGGGCTCTAATAATTAGGTACAATTAGAGCGGCTTATTACGAAGTAGTTATTTTTAACTAAGTAGTAGTACCTTGCTTTAATCCGGTATTTAGTTTAGGTAGGGTAGGCTAGGCTCGAAAGTTTAAAAGTAATTTGTTAATAGGCAAGGTATATAGTTAATTCTTAGTAAACTGTCTATTAACGGATGCGCGGCCCTACTCTATTATACCTTTTTCTAAAGTGTACGTATGCCGAGGCTAAGATATCGATAGTCTAATAATCGCTAGGGGGCTATAGATCGGTATATACTTCGGTTATACTTCTTTATTAATTCGGAGGCTTTTTATAGGGTTTAACCTCCTTATACGGAGCGCTACTAATCCTTTTAGTAGGCCTAATAGGCGTATAGCGTAGTAATTTTAGAACATTATACTATAGATTAGTAGTACCTCGTATCGAGATTACTTCGGAGATCGAAGGCATTTCTAATTAAAGTAACCCTATTATTCCTAGTAGGAATAAGGAATCTCTTAGCTAGGAAACGTACAAACGTTAAATAAAGACTAGACGGTCTAAATTATATTGTTTTCTTCGGAGGTCGTAGTAGTTCGGCGTAGCATCGAGAAGTAGAGGGCGAAAGGCGTTAATTACCTTACGTCCTATTAGTTCTAGTTATATCGTTTATTTTGCTTAGGTAGTTATAGACTTAGCTAATTAATCCCTTAGAGCGTCTACGAAGAGGTAACGATATTGCGCTCGGAAACAGGTTAATAGCTAACAATTAATCCTGCTCCCTAGAAAGCTTATTAACTTTCACCGCAAGCGGTTTAAGTCGATTCCCTTTCATAGGGCAATCGCTAGAACTATAGGGTCCGCCACCCGGGCGGAAAAGAATTGCATCTGCCGGGTAGGTTCTAAAGTGCGTCAGACGGCGTCATCAATACTTAGTCTTCACTCTTCGGACAAAGCGATCCCATGATAAGTGGCAATTGAAGTGAGGTCTATATGAATGCTGCGCCCCTCTTTCTCTTTCTACTTTTCATACCTTACGCATACTCTCACCATAAATATCAACATACACAACATGGCGCCGTCAGCCACCAGTCCAGTCGGTCAGTTCTCCCGCTCGTACGAAGAAGATCGCAATGCGCCGAGTCAAGATACTCTTTACACGGCGTCCAACGGATCAATCGTAGCACATCCCTATGAGAGTCGTAAGTGTATGCAAAGGCGGAATGCCGCTCCCAAGTCGTCTCAGAAAAGTCCTAATATTTGCCCTAGAGCGCGCTGGCGATAATGGTCCTCTCCTCCTCCAAGACTTCCACCTGATCGATCTCCTCTCACACTTCGACCGCGAACGCATTCCTGAGCGTGTCGTGCACGCCAAGGGCGGTGGCGCTCATGGCTACTACCAGACGACAAACGCGATGGACGACCTTTCGTGCGCCGACATGTTCAAGGCCGGCAAGAAGGTCCCAATCACTGTCCGCTTCTCCACTGTCGGTGGCGAGTCCGGCTCGCACGACTGTGCCCGCGATCCACGAGGATTCTCTGTGAAGTTCAGGACCGAGGAGGGCAACTGGGATGTGGTGGCAAACAATACTCCTGTCTTCTTCCTCAGAGACGCTGCAAAATTCCCATACTTCATCCACACCCAGAAGCGCGACCCTTCAAACCACCTTACACACGCCGACGACTCCACTGTCTTTTGGGACTACCTTTCGCAGAACCCTGAATCAGTTCATCAGGTCATGGTGCTCATGGGCGACCGTGGCATTCCTGACGGGTGGCGAAAGATGAACGGCTACTACGGACACACCATCAAGCTGGTCAACAGCAAGGGAGAGTGGGTCTACGCCCAGATGCACATGAAGAGCAAGCAGGGAGTCGACTTCATCACGCAGGAGGACTCAGCAAATTACTCACCAGACTACTCACAAAAGGACATGTACACCGCCATTGAGAAGGGCGAGTTTCCAGGCTGGGATGTGTGCTTCCAGACCATGACCGCGAAGCAGGCCGAGGAGGTGTGGGAGACACAGAAGATCAACGTCTTCGACTTGACCCACGTCTGGCCACAGAAGCAATTCCCTCTCCGCAAGGTGGGCGAGTTCTTCCTGAACGAGAATGTTCAGAACTACTTTGCCGAGATTGAGCAGATTGCGTTCAGCCCTTCGCACATGGTCCCAGGCATTGAGCCATCCGCCGATCCAGTCCTACAGTCTCGCCTCTTCTCCTACCCCGACACCCACCGCCACCGTCTTGGAACAAACTACCAGCAACTGCCGGTCAACGTTCCACGAGTGCCATACAAGATGGCCAACTTCCAACGTGATGGTCCAATGGCTTTCTACAACCAAGGCTCGCGACCCAACTACCTCAGCTCCATCCAGCCGATGAGCTTCGCCGAGAAGAAGTGGGACGCGGACAAGACCCACGGCCACTTCCAAGGTCAGGCCATCAGCTTCTTGTCGGAGATTCGCCCAGAGGACTTCAACGCACCTCGCGCGCTGTGGGAGAACGTGTTCGACGATGGTGCCAAGGAGCGCTTCATCAACAACATCTCAGGTCACATGGCGAACTGCCACAAGGAGGAGATCATCAAGCGCCAGATTGGTATCTTCCGTGAAGTGTCGGAGGACCTCGCGTCTCGCCTCGAGAAGGCGACGGGCGTCAAGGGGTACCCAGGCATCGCCGGTCTGACCTTCAACGGCACGCACAATGCCATGGCCAAGGATGCCAGCAATCGCGTGGCGAACGGCATGTCAGACAAGCTGCAGTCGATTGGCAACAACGGTGGCCCGACGAAGGGTTCGCACCAGGGCGTTGCCACGCCTGCTGCATAAATGGGATGTTTACGAGAGCGGATGCATTGAGTTTTATGATATCAGCGAGCAGACCAGTTGCAATAGTTCACATTGTAGATAGCAGTGATCAAGCCATATGAATTTTCTTGGAAGAACAGACAGGTTTTTTGAGCTTCAACTTATGTCGCCCTTATTCTGGTTATGTCACTGGTGCCTGAGGAAGAAAGGACTAGCCATCAGCCCGAAGTGAGCCCAATACGACAGCTTGAGGAAGTGTGTCCTCCAAGACCTCGTTTCAACAACATAATCACAATGTTGCACTTCGCTAAACGACCTGCTATCAAGCTCCTCGCCATGCTCCAAAGAGTTCGCGATCGATACAGCACCATCTGCTGCGACCGCCTTGAGGGCTACCGCCGTTCTTCCAAGCATACCGGGACTGAAGCTTTGTCGGCTAAGCATGTCCTTGTCTTGTCGAGACAACAATCTCAAGCCGCAGCTTGACATGCCGAATCACCATGGATATACAGATTTTCGAATCGTCTCGTTCTGGACGCTTGCAAGAGACGTAGAGAACGGCTGATGGACACAGCGCAATTGCACATGGATGCGACATCATCAGCTTGGCGACTTTCGTTCGCCATGTGGCGAAGAGCATTGACCGTAGTCGGACCTGAATATCGGAGCTACAGGCGCGTGCCGAAGAAGCACTTGACACATGGTACAGAGTCATATCGTCGACAGGGCTGCCCACCAAGAACCGCTTCCGTGACTGCTCGCATCAGGTCCCTTTGGTGCCAATTCGAGCTTCTTGGCCTTCTGTCCTTATCACTCGGCGCCCGATACCGCGCATTGGGTGTTGAGGTCTAGCAAGGTAGGGTGAGATATATGGTAGGGCCATGACCGTGGGTATGGCGATGCAGGCGTCTGCTTTTCACGGCATTCGAGACTTTCATACTTCTTTCGCCATTGACCTCAAAAGTAGCTAGAATGACTTCCCCTGGACCGGTCCTGTCTCAAGGCGTTGGGTAGGAGAGACAGTTTTGACGAACACCTCATACCGCATGGCTGACTTTCGCCTCACAGCTATGGCATGATTCTCGGCATCAGTGCCTTCTTCGCACTCTTCATGATCTGCATCACGTGGAGCTTAAAAAGATACAGCCACGAGCTGCAGACCGCCGAGATGTTCACGACGGCGGGTCGATCATTGAAGTCCGGTCTAGTCGCGAGTTCAGTCGTCTCCACCTGGACATGGGCAGCGACTCTCCTCCAAAGCACTGGCGTTGCATATCGATATGGTGTCTCAGTTGAAATGTGGGAACTAGCTTGATTCTTCTCCCATGAGGCTGGGTAACTAGCTAATATACGCTCTAGGAGGCCTGTTTGCCCTGTTTGCTGGGTCCTTTAATAGGATACGGGGACAAATAGCAACTGTCTCGGGTCCATTCTGGTATGCTGCTGGTGCAACGGTCCAGATCATCCTCTTCGCGACGCTGGCCGTCGAGCTCAAGCGAAGAGCACCAAATGCACATACCTTCCTGGAGCTCGTCAAAGCGAGATACGGACCTGCTACCCACGGCGTCTTCATCGTCTTCTGCTGCTTCACCAACATCCTCGTCACGGTAATGCTCTTGACTGGAGGCGCGGCGGTCACCGAGAACCTCACC